>NC_139344.1:137533523-138126023 GCF_055883805.1 Amblyomma maculatum
CTTGGCTTTCGACTTACGAGCTCAAGGTTGCGGGACTGAACCCCCGGACGCGGCGTAACAAATGTCAAAACACTTTCTTGTGCTATATGCGATGCCAGTACTTATTAAAGAAGTTCAGGTGATCCAAACAATCCTGAGCCCTTCACTGTATACGTCCCTTCGAGACGTTAAAACCCGCATGCCATGCCATACCGTAAACCTTTTGTATCACTTTTCCCACTACATGAAAAGCCAGATGACATCTCCTTGTCTGTGAATGTTAGCGAGGAGGCCGCGTATATATAGACTATCCAGAGGCTTGGTCTCCAGATCGTTTCAGAGATGAATTCATTAAGGTTAACGAGTTGAGACCTGCATCAGTGGTGTGTCATAGGATGTGATTGAGCATAAGTCATTAACTCGTATTGACTTTTTACTTAACAGTGTATATCACATTTATTCAATTTATCAGCATCCAGCCACCGCAATAGTGTACAAAGGAGCGTCAAAGGTTATAAAACAGTCACTAGCGAAAATGAAAGATCACATAGAGACAACAAATATAAAAAAAAAAAAAACTATGAGAGGAATTGCCGTCTTTTCAACTCGACATGGACACATTTCGTTTAGCGAAAACGTCCTTCGTGGACTCGTGTCCGCCTCATTTTGTTTTAACTACTTTCGAGGATAAGCTACTTATAGCAACCATATGGGTCCAAACCCACCTCTTCAGCACGCAGATAGAGGATAATTGAAAATGTCCGCACTTCAAACGTTGTGCGACTGATAAATATTGGTTTAAGCCGAAGCCTAAGTGGTCGTTAGGGCTCCGATATTAACCGCACTATTTGAAACGTTTCATTTTCGTAGTTCAACCAAAATAGCATGGTTGTTTCTGGCTGTCTTCCCAACAGTGCAAGGTAATGTTTATTTAGCTTAGCTTACTTTGGGCGGTGTCGTACGAGCGCTAGGCGACTTCCAAAGAGCGGAAGGCAAAATGAGAAAAGTCTCCTCAACTAGAACGAAGTAAACGGTTTCAGAACGGTGCACTATATATAGTGGTGTGAAGATCGAAATACGTACCAATAAATGTCAAAAAAGAACAGCCGGCTCAACGATAATGTAAGCGGTTTAAATTATGCACCGTTCCTAAACTGCTCTGGAGGCGTCGTATCGCATGGTTCTTTTCAATATTAACCGAGCGAAAAGAAAAAAAAAAATACTTAAGTGATTAAATCAGCCTACAGAATCAGGTTATAAAACATCAAGTTGTGACCGAAGGCACAAAAATTGCCTGTTGCTATTACCCAAGGTAATATTAGTCGATGACAGGGGATGAACACCAGTTTTAAAATAAGCCTTGGGAAGCTTAAGTCAAGCTGTTTTTGTGTTCGGCGCATGATAGCCATATATGCGCCCCAAACATTCCATATAAATAACTGTTTCGCTGGTTCAGATCAGGCTATATGTCCGCATTGCTATCGTAAGTGGCGCAAAATCTCTAATAAATGTCATTGGCCCCTTGAAATTGGTGAACCAGTGTTCGAAACGTGACACTGGCGCAATATGTATCCCTTCAGAGTGCACAGCCTGGACACATGCTCAATCAAGCTTGCATATATCCGTCAAGAACACACAAGAACTCCTCGGCCCTCTGCAAAACTGAAGAGCAGCTTAAAAGTGCCAAGAATAATAAAAAAAATTTCGTCCGACAGAGGAAAACATTAGTATGTCAAACGAAGGCAAATTATATTTTAGTGTCTTCGTGAATACGCAGGGCTCTACGGTTGTGTGCCTGCCACAGCATACACATCGTCTTTCCTGCTCTCACGAAGTGTCTCTCGAAATCTTCAGCGCTCAGCCATTTTGGCGGAGAAGGTACAAGAAAATATGCTGTACACTGGTGCAAATGTCTATAAATATGAGCAAAGTTTATTACAAATTAACAGCGGTCAATTATAGGTACGTAAAATTTCGAGAACAAAAAACAACAAAAAAAAAATGCTAGAAGCGACAGGAGAAAGGGCATGCATGGACACGAACTATACAAATCGCTTCATCGCATGATGGCGAGCTGATATTAAAACCCTGCTTTTTTTAATTTTGCTCTTGAAAGAAAGGACATTGTGCTCTGTTAAAATACTGCGACGCACACAAGTTTCACCACTCTGTTCGTGGTCGAAATCTTGCGCGGTGTTGCTGGTCATACTCCACCCTACTCATAAGCCGATACCTAAGGGGCGCCTTTTTCTTTTTCAGGCCGAGTGGTGCGCGTACATATGTTGGTCATCTAGTTGTTCAGCAGCCAAGCTGTTACTTAACGTACAGCGCGTGCTCTCTCAACTAAAGCACAGTGTCCCACCATTATTGCGTCAACGTCCTGTTTCAGTCGAAGCATACTTCACATGCACTTACAGTTGAGCTACGTAACCGTCGCACAAGCCCTTA
Organism: Amblyomma maculatum; assembly: GCF_055883805.1. NCBI lineage: Eukaryota > Metazoa > Arthropoda > Arachnida > Ixodida > Ixodidae > Amblyomma > Amblyomma maculatum. The sequence continues at coordinate 137,535,951 of NC_139344.1, forward strand.
AACTGAATTAGGAAGCAAAGCTTTTCAGGGCCTTATTTAGCAGAAACAACCTTAGGAAGCTAATGCCCTTTTAGGAAGGAAGAAGCAAGCTAGCACGAGCTAGGCACCGTCACAGCAAACGTCGTGATTAGACTTCCGGAAAAGCGTAAAGACTCTTAAAACATGTAGATTTCACGTGTATGTAATATTGAGGAGGTATAACTGATGAACATCCTGCTGCGTTACAAAATGACGTCCATAAACATTTCAAAGTGCAAACATACACAAAGAAGGGCGTTAGCGAACGAGACAAGTGTACGATGACTGTCATTGCTGGATAATGCAACCGCTATTCTATTCCAACTCAATATCCCTATGCCCCGCCGGGGTGGTGCAGTGGTAAGACGCCCGACTACTGCCCGGAGTTCCCGGGTTCGAACCCGACCACGGCGGCTGCGTTTCGATGGAGGCGAAACGAAGTGGCGCCTGTGTGCTGTGAGATGTCAGCGCACGTTAAAGATTACCAGGTGGTCGAAATTACTTCGTAGCCCTCCTCTACGGCTCCCGTTTCTCTCTTTCCACTTTCATCCCTTCCCTTACGGCGCGGTTCAGGTGTCCACATAGCAAGTGTGACAGATACTGCGCATTTCCCTTCCTGTGAACCAAGTATTATTATTATTATTATTATTATTATTATTATTATTATTATTATTATTATTATTATTATCCCTACAGGCCTTTTACTGCTTCGTCAATCACTCGAGCGTTGTCGTACCTTTGTTAGAACCAGCATCAGTCATGTTATCGACGGATGATAACCACAAAGCAGAGGCAACGGAAAACAACCGTTGTTATATACCAGCCACCGTTGGTCACAATAGAAATGCGATGGCACGCACTGTTTAAAGGGAAAATATATATCTGAAGACGGCAGCTAGATGTGAACTCTCGTGATACAAATGTAATGTTCCTGAATTTTCGCTGCAATTACATGGTTAAAAAGGGAGAAAGAACAGATGGAGGTTAAATATTTATTTTAAAGTCCAACGAAACAGCAGCTTTAATCCGCATGCCAAACATACCTTTAAAGCGCATCCCAACGAGCGACTAACTGTTGAGCCAGGACAGCAATTACTGCACAAAAAGAACACGGGAAAAATAGCGGCCAATATCTAATTTCCGTTTCTCCACGTTATACAAGCCTTTCAACCACACGGAGTGGACAGCTGTCAACTGCTTTCTAAGCGTTGCGCAGCGTGGTTGACGCGGCCTCTATAGCGGGTACGAATTCCTCAGGCAACATGTTTGCAATCTCTTTACTGAAGTTCTCATGCGGCGCGCGCTCTTTCCGCTCATCTGGAGCCACAGGCCCAGTACGCTAGCCTTCAAGCAGTTATGCGTCACCGAAAGATCAGCTGGGAGCGTGAACGACCACACAATGCGTGGCCAAGCATCCGAAACCAAGTGCACGCCAGCCAGCAGAGGGGAAAACACAATCAGGCACGCCACTCCGAGAGGGTCTTCTCAGCATATCCTGCGTGCAATGCATTGCCCTCCTCGGCGGGACATCTCGGTGAGGCAGTATTGTCACCTCGGGTTGAAGAACTGCGCGCGGCGCGCCTGGGCGGAAGGGAGCACGGAAATAGAAGAGCGCGAGTAATTTGGTCGTTGGAGTAGTTCGCTTCGTCTTCAAGGCATCGAGAGGGCTTCGCCGTCAAAGCGGGGTTGTCTCGGGGCAACGCGGCAGCGTATGGGAAACACAGAGCGCGAAGAAGCGTCGCATCAGGCCAGCTCATTTGGTCGCATGCCGCCCAAGAAACAAAAGGCCAAGCGCGCGCCTTGCTGCCTCCGCGCTACGAATTGCGTCCACCGACCGGACCAAAATAAACCCGCAGGAACAAGCTCTTTGCCAAGTGATCAGTCACTGCTGCCGCAACAGAGCGAGCGGGTTGTGCCACCCTCGACGCGCTTAATTTAAGTACGAAGAGCACGCATTGCGTATCGATGGCACTTAGTCGATCTATAGCATGCTTTCTCCGAAATAAGGAATACGGCCTTAATCGTAAATCGCACTCGACAGAGGCATAACAGCATGGTCAAAATTGCAGGCACCGGAGATCGATGTTCTAGGGATGCATTGTATAGGTATTCCACTGTTGCTACGGGTCAACCACTGTAGGTCAACGCGTACCTGATTAAATGCAGCAACGAATAAGACATGCTTCTTAAAGTTACTATTCCACTGAAAGGAAGTGACGTCACATAACCTGGCCACGTATTAAACGGGCTGTTGTTTGCAAGACGTAACGCGATGAAAGCTTGTGGCAACAATTTTACTGTATAAAGAAATTTCAGGATTTCAAGCATGCCTCCCGCTGCTTTCAAAAGCGCATTTATGTTCTATTTGTGGCGGAAACCATTGTTTCGAACAATTTCAACGTAAACAAAAACAAAGACAGCAACGAGCATGATAAGGAAGCTTGCGTTATTGTCTCTCGCGCGGTGAGGGAAAGGAACGCATTAAAGTCCTGTCTAGCGTTTATTTCCGACGTCCCGTGGCTTTTCGCTTGGCATGTTGCCCTCGTGCAACAGCGACCAGTGCTGAAGTAGCCGGAAAGCGTCCTTATCTCCGAAAACCTGGCGAGTCATCGTGCCACCAGCCGATCCGAACGCACGAGATTGGTAATCGGACCAGGCCAGGGTACGCGATTGACCGCAGCGGCTGGCGAGCGCAAGTTTCCCCTCCGTCCCTTCCACGCGACGGTCACTGGGGGACGTCTAGAGAACCAGGAGAGAGACCCAGGCCGGCAGGTTCTCTCCTCGTTCCCAGTCCTCGGCGGGCAGGATTGGGGTACTCACGTAGGAGCCGGTCCTCCTGGACATTTCATTGAGCGCTGGTCGCGTGCCGAATGAAGGCGATCGGGGAGGCGCGCTTGGCAGCGCCGCTCATCGGGCCCTGTCGCCCGACAGGCGCGGCGCGGTCGACGAGTCGCAGACCCACGTCGACGTGTCCCGCACAGTGGACGCTCGCGTGTGTCGCACACTTGACGCTGGACGGCTCCGACGGCGCCCGTTGTAGCGGCGAGTCGGTCGCGCGCCGAGATTCGGATCAAAGGCTCCACTACTGCTCGAGTCGCGCAAGTCTCAGGCGGGGAGTATTTCGGGAACCCCGTGTTCGAGGGCGCTTGCATCGGAAAGCGTCGGGCTCGGAGAGGAGGCGAGCGCACCCACTTTTTGATTCCCTGTTGCTCACGCGGGCCTCCCCTCCACGCGTACTTTTTGGACTCTCTTTGTTTTGTGCTCTCGCTCTTGGGCTTCTAATTTTGGATGAGCGCGGCTCTTGGTTTTCTCGCGAGGAAAACCGCGCTCTCGCGACGCATATCCGGCCGGCGTTGCGCCTCCGCCGGGAAGACGCGAGAAACGAACCCTTTCCGGCCGCCGCAAGCTCCGCCTCGGTCGGCATCAATGGGCGCTGCAAACAGCAAGTGGCGGCCGCCGGATCGCGTTTCCCTCGCGGGGACTTGATTCAGCGCAGGATCCAAGCAACGACCTCGTCGCGCGTCGCGAGCGACCCGCCAGCGTGCGCGTGTCTCCGACGCTGGCCCGCCGCTGGGCCCGCCGCCTGCTCCCGGTTCTTTGCTCATGCTGCCATGCACGGGGTCACACCCAGAACCGCATGCTCTTCGTCAGGTGCTTTACAGCATTACATTGTTTTCCTTTTGACACGCGGAGCTCACGAGCTCTCCAAGTCTGCTCACTGGCCTTCTTTCTCGCAGGCGGTAGCGACGGGACGACGAGAGCAAGGGTGGGCCAGGAAGGCATCACAACAAAATTAACTCCTCAGCCACTTGGTGTGGACACGCGCCAGCGCATGACGTGTAAAACAAGATGGCACGATACTTGTGAAAGACGTGGGGCAAAAGCGAGAATAAACCGCTTCGTATACAAGCAAAAGGATTCGCTGTGGATGGGACATACTGCAAAAGCTGAGGCAAAGTGGAGTTTCAGTGTGGTGATAACTTTAACAGAACCTAATTGCAGCCATTCTAATGGTCTTGTCAGTTCATGTGTTTCTCGCGCCGTATCTTCTTCCTAAGATTTGCGCAAGCAAGATACGCCTCATCTTTAAACTCAATGCTGATTTGTTGTGAATATACCAGGACTGGAATGCAACATGGCAAGAAGAAATAGTTTTCTGACGATTGAAACATACGAACTTCTTGATAAATAACTTCAGCCTCACCTAAAAACGTCGTTGTTGAGAAATATCCAGCTCGAATTGTATGAAAACGGGCGAAGAAACTAAAATAGGTGTAGAGTGTGGCATTATGAGGGGGCGGCCTTCCACACCACACCCACTACGCGGATGCACGGATGCAGCGTCTAAGCTCGCGAACCGCGGTGGAAATCGTGCCCGATGGAACAATGGAAGCGGACAACAAAACGGGAACACTAAAGCTATTTATTACATTCACAAATAACACAGTGTGTATCAGCTAGCGATAAAAACTTCACAAACAAGGTTTTACTTCCAAGGAGATGATAAAACATTAAAAGACAAGCGCAAAAAAAAAAAAAAAAAATTGGGGGCGTGCTAAGTGTGAACCAACTGGCCCAAACAGCGATTTTGATCAAAGAGATGATAACGTAAGATGGTGCTTCCGACTTACAAACTGGGCTGAGGAAGCTACTTCGGCGGCGAAAGTTTTCACGCGCCGAGAATGGCATCAGGGATCTTCCCGTCCACGCCGCATTCCTCGGGCAGATCCATCCCTCGGCATCTGCCGCGGGAGGCGGCGAGAGTGGGCACCGACCGGCCGCTTCGCTGCCCGGAACCAGAGGACTGGCGGCCGAGCGCGACGAGACTTCCCGTGGGTGCCGCATACTTTGGGTCAAACCATCCCCAGGCGTTTGCCGCGGGAGATAGCGAGAGCAAATGGTCATGATTGCTCCCCTTGTCGGTAGCATTTAGAGACCTTGGTCGTCGTTTCGCGGGAATCCCCGTGGCGCTCCCGCCGCTTTTTCCACTCTCCCCATCAGGGAGGTATTTACCTCTAGTACTAGTAGCAGCAGCAGCAATAGCAGTAGAAGTAGTACCGGCCTTTCGAGATATTTTTAGGAGGGTATACTGGTTGCGATTTATGTTGGTAATCTCGCGTGGCATCACTCTTGACAACCATGGGGAGGGGGATGGAAGGGGTTACTTGCTCGGTGCCTCGGTCAACGTAGTTTTGCGCATGACCAGGGAGGTCAGGTGTAGGCCGGTCTCATCCAGGTACACTATAGTACAAGCTGATAGGCGGAGCGGTTATTTCGGGTCGGAAAGAGCAGCTGGGCCCCCGGGTTCGTAGAGAGTCAGAGAGCCCGGTGGCCTACCTGGAGCTGTCGCCGTGAAGGACATAAGCTGGGCACGCACAAAGCGGGTATTAATATTCCAGTGTCACCGTACGAAGGGCACGACGCAGGGGAGCGCAGCCGGCAGCATGGGATGGCGACCAGTGTTGCAGTGACAGATTTAACGGAGTAGTGTAGTGTTGTAGTGACGGTGTAAACTGGATTTCCGCGAGGCGTAATTCAGGTTTACTGGGTGCTTGTCGGTCAAGTAGAGACGGAGGAGGAGACTGGATTTTCACAAGACGTAATTCAGGCTTACGAGGTGTGGTCGGTCGAGTAGCGACGGAGGACGGAACTGGACTTCCACAAGATGCAACTAAGTTTACTGGGTGGTGGTCGGTCGAGTAGTGACGGAGGAGGAAGCTAGATATCCACATGACGTAACGCAGGTTTACCGGGTGATGGTCGGTCGAGTAGGGATGGAGGAAGAAACTGGATTCCCACAGGACCTAATTTAGATTTACTTGACCCAGCCACACAGCAGCTGAAAAAGTTTCTCCTGACCAACTACGCCACGAGCATCGCTTTTTTTCAGGCCGCCGAATTTCGACGTGCTGTAAAGGTATAGTGTTCTAGTAAAGGCGCGTTCATACTGGCTAGTCGCGAAGGACAGAGTACAGTCAACCCGTGATAGGCGCCGAGCTACGCTAAGGTTTCACACCGGTATACAACTCCCTTCACGATATCTCTCGTTTTAATGTTCAACTTATCCCGTCCTCCTTAGTTGCAGATTTTTCAGAACTGCAGGAGATTTAGGAGGAAAAGGGATTCGCTACAGCGATACATAGATTCGTTGAATATATTACCAGTTACTGCAATGCAGGAAGTGAATACGAGGCCACACAGCCCGCATCAAAGCCGCTCATCCTTATGCATTCTGGTGCATAAGGACTGTAACAATCGCAGTTATTCAATGAGCTATTACCGAACTTTCGCACTAGTAGAAGTGTTGAGAAGTGTTGACCGAAGAACGGGGGTACGTCTTTCGGTAAGATTTTTCAAAAGGCAGCGCAATGGAAAAAAAAAAACTGCATCTCTCATCATAGTGGGGGATTTTAACGCGTATATCTTCTTGTGGGTTTATAGTGGGAAAGATATTAAGGACAGGGAACTCACTGCGGCCGTCTCGGACCTAGCATTGACGATTCTTACTGACCCACAGCAACCCACGAGGATGCGCAACACTGTCTCGAGAGTTATGCCTCGATGCACATCTCTCGTATGCCTTCCACTTGGTGTGTGCGTGCGTGCGCGTCGGTGTGTGTGCGTGTGCGCGCGTGCGTGCGTGTGTGTGTGTGCGCGTGCGCGTGCGCGTGTGTGTGTGCGTGTGCGTGTGTGTGTGTGTGTGCGTGTGCGTGTGCGTGTGCGTGTGCGTGTGTGTGTGTGTGTGTGTGTGTGTGTGTGTGTGTGTGTGTGTGTGTGTGTGTGTGTGTGTGTGTGTGTGTGTGTGTGTGTGTGTGTGTGTGTGTGTGTGTGTGTGTGTGTGTGTGTGTGTGTGTGTGTGTGTGTGTGTGTGTGTGTGTGTGTGTGTGTGTGTGTGTGTGTGTGTGTGTGTGTGGAAGACTCTCTCTCTCTGCGCTGCTTTCCGCGCTCTGCACAACTCAAGCCGACACAATATGTTAGAAACTTAAGCAGAATTGGTGACCTGTGGTCATAATGCGGTTTTCGAAAAAGGCTTTTCGAGCGTTGTCCTCGGACATGGACTATGCCGGCTGCGCCGGCGCCTCTTCGTCAGAGCTGGAGCTACTTCGGAAATCTGTCGATTCCTTTTGCTTACGACGAGGTCTTTAAACGTTTTAGTTCCTGCATTTAAAAGCCGCTGATAAGATGCTACTTTCCGCGCCCAATCTGCGCCAACCCACTGCGCATATTCCGTTGCCTTTCTTGCCCTTCAGCTAAAACTCGCACAGCCTCTCCGTGCATAGCTGCTGTCGAATATTCGACCTCAAGTATGTCATGACCCACTGATACCGCAACGCCACAACATACTGCACTCGTCCTCACTGCAACCGGAGGCTTCCGAATCTCGGAATGCACTACAGCGGATCGGTTCCTGCAGTAGCATCGTCTTTTTTCATACTTGGCGCCAATATATAGTAGCAGACGTCAGCGTGCCTTTTTCTGTCACTTTATTTCTCTTTTTCTTCAGAATGCGTAACCCGATTGTGTGCTTACGCAACCTGGCACCGTCCTACTGCACACTTCCCTCTTACGTCACAATTTGAACAAAATGGCGAATTGGCGAAAATAGGGCCCCTGGTTTTCTTCACAAAATAGGCCACTACCAGATAGCAATGGTAATTTCAGACTACGCTCTGACCACGCGTGCACTTCCTGTAGCGTAAGTATACATATTGTCACGTCGCAATGACGATGCCGAAGACAAGAGACTTGTATTTTACTGAAATAAACAATTTATTGGGCTGACTTGCGCTCGCCAAAGAAGTAAGCAAGACGATGGCGGCATAGCAGGAAACGCTTTCGTCGGTCGTCTAAGTACTTATGCCCATTGCACTCGTCAGCGTTCAATTACGAAGAAACATCTAGATAAAGGCGCGCAAGATGACCAGATCAACCTGGAATATTGTGGAAAAGGACGCGAGTATCTGTAATAATTTTATATACACATCTCGCAGCATCTTGCGTGACTAAGAAAATGATAAAGCCGCATCTCGCGGCAACAAGCATGAACAGAGTACAAAATCGTTCTGTGCGCTACAATCAGTGATAAGGCCGCATGGTGGCAGCTGTTGAAGAACAACAAATACAGATTTGAATCGTTCGCGGCAATATATATGTTCCGCCGCAACCTGGAGGCGAACGCGTCCGTTCACAACAGAGCAGGATATCGTAGAGCGCTTTCGGGCCGAGTTCTTGCTATATATAGGTACCTGATCGCGCCATCCGCATAAAAGACGAGCTTTGTGCGAGGACGCTAAGTGAAAAGGAGGGCTTGCAGGAGTTTCTACGCACCTTCCAAAACCTGCATGAAAGTGTGGATCCCGGAGTACTTGAGGCTGGGAAGGTGGTCGATTCTATACAGCGGCGCCATCCAAGGTTCCAACCATATTTCAGGGCCGCCCGCTCAAGTACTTTGACACTGCAATGGAAGCTCCCGTATCGAGGCGTCACGCATCCGCCGGTAGAAGCGTCCCTCGAGCTGTCCTGTGCAAGGCATGAACATCGTGGCACGCATGACTCTGCGGCAGGTAAGGGCCAAAATAAGCGTTATCTTGGCGGTCGGCTACTAGTCTGCCTCCATTGCGGAGGCCTCGGCCCCAAATAAATCCAGTGCCCGAGCCCGCAACTGGTACGCCCCACTCCCCTTTGCCCTGCGGCGGGTGCCTGTTCCCAGGTGGTGGCAGGTGCACCGTGGATGTCACTTGCATTCCTTATCCAGAGCCGTATATCCCCTATGGGAGAGTTCGGCGGTTCTTTGATCTCGCCGCCAGTCTGGACACCACTGCAGTGGCGTCTGGCAACATAGCACCTCTGCCGCGCTGACGCCATTTGGTGCCGAGGCTCCTCTATGGTGGCTAGCTCATCGCAGTGCTGTGCGTGCAGGGTTGCAGTCAGCATTTGTGCTCTTCTTGTGACCGACCTTTTGCAGCTTTGCTGCTATTCGTGCACATTGGATAATATCCAGCGTGCATTGGTTATCTACCGCTAAACCTCAGTTCAGTCGTTCAGTCGTGTCCGACTCTTCGTGACCCTATGGACCATATCATGCCACGCTTTCCGGTCTCTCACTATCTTCCTAACATCACATAACTTCATCTGCAACGCCTCGAGGATGCCATCTAACCACCGCGTTCGCTGCCTACCCTTTCTCCGGTGATCCTCAACCTTTCCCAACATCAAATCTTTCTCAAGCGACTCCTCTCTTCTCATCAGATGACCAAAGTAGCTGAGCTTTAACTTTAGAGTTTGACCCTCCAATGAGCAGTCAGGGTTTATGGTCGACAACATCGACTGATTTGATCTTATGGCAGTGCAAGAAACTCTCAAGAGAGCCAGCACCACAATTCAAACGCGTCAATTCTTCGGCGGTCAGCCTTCTTCACAGTCCAACTCTCGCATCCATACATCACAACTGGAAAGACCATAGCACGAGTTATACGGATCTTGGTTGGCAGACTAATGTCTCTGCTCTTTACTAGGCGGTCAAGGCTAGTCATGGCTCTCTTTCCCAGAAGCAGGCGTCTCCTAATTTCATGGCTGCAGTCTCCTTCCAAGGTAATCTTGGAGCCCAAGAAGAGAAAATCTGTCACAGTTTCCACTTCTTGTCCATTGATGCTCCAGGACTTGATAGGGCAAGACGCCATGATCTTTGTCATTTAAATGTTCAGTTTAAGGCCAAACTTCTCTCTCTCTCTCTCTCTTGTAGGCGCATCAGAAGTCTCTTGAGTTCCACTTCACTTTCTGCCATTAAATTGGTATCATCCGCATATCTAAAGTTATTGATACGTTTCCCAGCAATCTTCACTCCAGCTGAAGACTCGTCCAGACCGGCCTTCCTCATGATGCACTCTGCATATAGCTTAAATAGGCATGGCGACAGTATCCAGCCTTGTCTCACTCCTTTCTCAATCGGAAACCAATCAGTAAGACCATGCCCAGTTCTGACTGTGGCCTCTTGCCCTTCATACAGGTTCCTGAGGAGACAGATGAGGTGAATTGGAACTCCCAACTCTTGGAGAGCTTGCCACAATCTGCTGTGATCTACGCAGTCAAACGCTTTCGCATAATCAATAAAGCAGAAGTAGATGGGTTTCTGGAACTCTCTTGCCTTTTCCATGATTCAGCGAAAGTTGGCAATCTGGTCTCTAGTTCCTCTGCCCTTGCGAAACCCATCTTGCACATCCGGAAGCTCCCGATCCACATACTGCTGCAGCCTACCTTGGAGGATTTTCAACATCACCTTGCTAGCATGCGAAATAAGTGCGATCGTGCGGTAGTTGGAACGATCTTTGGCACTGCCTTTCTTTGGAATGGGGATGTAAACTGACCTCCTCCAATCCTGTGGGCACTGCAGGGTTGTCCAAATTTTCTGACATAATGTACACAGAACATTAACAGCGTCGTCATGGTTGAGGTTTTGAAGTAACTCAGCCGGAATGCCATCAATTCCGCTAGCTTTGTTCTTAGCAAGGCGGGCTAAGGCCCATTCAACTTCGCTCTTCAGGATGCCCGGCTCGAGATCAGTAATCACAACCGTCTTATGTTGGGTTTGCACATCCGGGTCCTTCTTGTACAGTTCTTCTGTGTATTCCTGCCACCTCTTCTTTATCTCTGAGGCTTCAGTGAGGTCCCTGCCTCGTTTGTCCTTTATCACGCCCAGCTTAGCACAGAATCTTCCTTTGATATCTTTGATTGTCTTATACAGAGCTCTTGTGTTCCTCAATTGGCTGTTGTCCTCAACTGCTTGGCACTGTACGTTCAGGAAGGCATTCTTATCTCTCCTTGCTATTTTCTGAAAACCCGCATTGAGAACCTTGTACCTTTCTCTTTCCCTCGTAACTTTTGCCATCCTCCTTTCCTCAGCTATTTGAAAAGCCTCTTCAGATAACCAGCTTGCTTTCTTGCATTTCTTTTGCTTTGGAACTACCTTAGTAGCAACTTCTTGTATTATATCACGCACATCAGTCCTCATCTCTTCAAGCTCTCGGTCTTCTAGATATAATTCTTGAAATCGATTCCTCACTTCCACAGCATATTCTGAGGGAATTTGATCCAGATCATACATGAAAAGCCTTCTAGTTTTCTGCGTTTTTCTCAATCGAAGCTTAAATTTGGCAACAAGAAGCTGATGATCGGTGCCACAATCGGCCCCACGCCTTGTGTTTACTGCTTGTATAGCGCTTCTCCATCTCTCCCGGCAAAGAATATAATCAATCTGATTCCTGTACAGACCGTCCGGTGAAGTCCATGTGTACAGGCGCCTCTGGTGCTGTTGAAAAAGAGTATTCGCTATGGTCAGGTTGTTTTCTTGACAAAACTCTACTAGCCTCTGCCCAGCTTCATTTGGCTCACCAAGACCGAACTTGCCTGTAATTCCGGATATTTATTCACTCCCCACCTTAGCATTCCAGTCGCCAATGAGAAAAAGGACGTCTGGTGATGGAGTGCGGTCTAAAAGGCATTACAGGAGAGCATAAAATCTCTCAACGTCAGCTTCTTCAGCAGTAGTGGTTGTTGCATAGACTTAGATAACTTATGTTGAAAGGGTGACCTTGGATCCGAAGTGAAATCATTCGGTCGTTTATGGGGTTGTACCCTAGCACTGCTTTGCCCATTCTTCTGTTTACTATGAGAGCGACCCCATTTCTTCTCTTGGATTCGTGCCCACAATAAAAGACATAATGGTCGCCGGAGTTAAATTCTCCCATTCCGGTCCACTTTAGCTCGCTGATACCTACGATATCAATGTTTAATCTGTCCATTTCTCGCTTGACGACATCCAGTTTACCTTGCGTCATAGATCTTAAATTCCATGTTGCTATGTGATATATCTCCTTGCAACATCGGACTTTCCGGTCGCTTCCCAACACATCCACAACTGAGCGCCATTTTGGCTTTAGCCCAGCCGCTTCATTCGTCCTGGAGCTACTAGGAATCGCCCTTTGTTCATCCCCAATAACATGTAGGACGCCTCCCAACCGGGGGGGGGGGGGCTCATCTTCCAGCGCCCTGCCCTATCATTAATGCTATTGTGACTGGCCATAGGGTTTTCTTGGCATAAAATACTGGAGTGGGTTGCCATTACCTTTTCCAGTGAACCACATTTTGTCAGAACTCTCCGTGACCTGTCTATCTTGGGTGGCCCTACACAGCAGAGCTCACGACTTCATCAAGTTTCGCAAGCCCCTCCGCCACGACAAGGCAGTGATCCATGAAGGGGACCGTTAAACCTAAGTTGAATAATATTATTGAGGCCTTTTTTTTTTGCAAGAGCAGAGAAAGACAATGGATACAAATGACAACCAACACTGCCAACTGAATGCAGTATTGCCTGCAGTGTTCATATTAAATGGGACAGACATATGAGCATTTCAATTATTGTACACAGTTTTTAACTCGAATTTGTGCGTGCCATTTTGTTACTCAATCTTTTTATGGACTGTTCTTGATACGTCATCATATAATTATCAGATTCTGCATATATAATAATTTAGATCTGTATCTTGTAAAGTTGTCACACACCATTTTAGCGGCTAGCGTGCCAGCTTTTCAAGAACTGTGTGACATGGGCACTCTGAGCAGCCTTGCAAATAAACTGGCTTATAAGCTTTCCATTACCCCTGCCAAAATACTTACTTACTTATTGCTCTCCAACTCATTTAGTCAGGCGTGTATAGTAATGCAGATCGAAGAAATTAGTAGAAGTAGTACTATTGACCCTAAGTCTGCAAATTAACTGAGGGGAAAGCACCCATTCGCGAAGTACACTTGAATGATAATATGCCAAGTTTCTGTTCAGGATATCTACATCAGCCTTCCTTCTTTCCAATCTGTTGTCTGTTGGTCATGCTTCCGGTATCTGACATTTCCGCTTGTACAATCTTACCAAGTGTTTTACTCCAATTTATTTGACCTAGCTCATTTTGTATTTCACTCTAATTATGTGTCATAGTTTTTCATTGTAATATTTTGTCGATAACACCCCTTCAGATGATGCTTAAGCATATGTAGCAAAAAAAATATTTTTATAAAACTGTTTTATTACTTCTGTAGCTTTCTTTTTAGGAGACTTGCCATGCGGAGTAAGATGGGGTTGTGTTTAACTTAAAGTAAGCCGTGTAGGCTCTTTTCATCAAGGAACCGGAGCAAGATCCGGCTCTTAACGTTCTGTTGGCCACAGGTTTAGGTCTTCCTCTCAAGTAGCTGTCAGTCCAACCTCTTGGCATTTTGTTCTGGAGGTCAGCACCTTGGGGCACGTCCATAAAAGGTGGCGAAGGTCCGCCTCAGCGGCTGGTTCTGTTATTCAGCAGTTATAAATCATTTGGTACAGGTAATGCTTGGCACGCTTCTGTTTCTAAAGGTATTTCAATGAAAATAGATTTCTTGAAGTTCATCTTGCTTGACAGCTGAACTTCAAAAATACAAGCCTGTCCATGACGGATCCCAGTTCTGCTTAAGCGCATTTGTACGAACGGCCTTCTCACGTGTGCAGTACTCAACTCGAGCCAAGTTTATTTGGAGGCAGCCATAAAACGGCCCCTTTTTTATATCTTGCAATTACCCACTGCATTTGGCCGTCTATTGAAAGTTCCTTTAGGTTTACTAAATAAATGAATAAGCAAATAAACATGTCAATCTCGTTTATGCATATGCCATGAATGCGACAAAAATAGCCGGGTGATAAACCGCAAAATGTAGCACAATACATGTTACAAACTGCTAAATATATTTTTACTCACACCATAGACGATTAAATCACGCAGCTCACAGAGACACAAACCACAATTATCATTCTTTACCAGCACTGAAATTGTAGATAAAACAGTTTCACTGATTTACGTTTTTTGTTCATGCTATGCTTTGTAAATTTTTCCACGATGACCCCATTTGCCAGGACCCTTACTGAGCCTGCGGCAAGTTCAAATAATCCATTCAAATGCATACTGATCAGGTTTGTTTACGGAAGAAAATCGAGTGATAAATGTTCTATCACCGCACACCTGTTAAAATTAGGGTTCTGGCGTGTGCTGAAGTACAACGCGCTATATTTTGGTCAGTCCGCAAAGCTACTTCTTTCTTACTGGCCAGCAGAGAAAGCGTTAAAAAAGACATTAAAAAATTTGATGTCGTACATGGCGGCGTTTTCAAATGAGACACACGAAAAATGAGAAGACATGAAGTTAAGTGAGCGAATAAATAGTTTCGTCAAAACTTTTAACGCCAACAGTTATATAAATGTCCGACATAACAAATCGCCGAAGGTGCATTATTTCAGCGCCTGAAAGGCGATTCTATTTTATTTATGCGGCTAATGTAAACTGGCAACGCGCAAATGTGGTGCACAGCGAGATGCAGTGCATTTCCACTCTCAAATGCATTTGATGCATTTGCATGTTTTGATGCATTTGACGCATGTAAGATTCTGTTTCTCTAAACATGCCTTTCTCTGAACACGTTTAAACATGCCCGTTATTTGCGATTATTTTCTTCGATAAAAGCTAGCCAGAGACCCAGCGCTAGCTCGGTCGCCAAGGCGAGCTTCAGGTGCCTTGGCACACAATAGAGAGTTATAGTTTAGCTTTAGCGTAATAGCGGTGCTAACGGAAATAAAGTTAGCGTGTAGCAAATGACTTACCCTCAGAGCGAATTTTAGCATAGCGTTTAGCAAACCGTACGTAAGCAATTTTTGTACGGGGTATCAGCCATTGAGGATATATTGAAAGTGCTTGCCAGCACCGCCTGGTAAGCAGTCTGGACGGAAATGAAACAAGGCGTAGGTTAAGCCGCAGCGAGCCGAGGCAAGCTGACTTTTGAAGTCGCGAGCAAAGCGAAACCGTTTAGAAGCAGACGAATGTCTGCAGCGCCTGTGGAAGCAAACGAACGCCTGCTTCAGCAGGCGCATAGCAGACAGTGTGCAATTCCTGCGCGGCGCTTAGCCTCCGAACTGTCTACATCCTGCAGGCATCTTTCAACTATTCGCCGCGAGATCGACCTAGAGGTGGCAGTGTGAATCGGCGGCCGGCGGCGCTCGCAGAAACGCACGCTGCGTAGGTCTGCTTCCGAGATTACGGCGGGTTTGTTGGCGATGAAAACGTGTCTTCTGCAGTATTTCTGCAATACTGCAGAAAAAAATCGATGGATTTCGCCAATGCAGCAGAAGAAGAGCGGATTTTAGGAAAACAAAGCACACAACCACCAGACTTCTAGATTTACTTTGCTCGTTTCTTGCGCTGTACCGCGCTCACGCGCCTAATGCTTGGGCCTGCCTAATGACAGCTTTGTTTTTCTTATCGACTTTTAAACAGTTTGCGCGTGTCTCATGCGAGTGATACCGGCGAATTTAGTTTCAAGCCCACGCAGATACCTGCAGTACTTTATTTATATGAATCGAGAAAGCCTGGTTCATTATATCGTACATGACTCGAGGATTAAGCAGGTTAAATGTAGCACTGGCAGCGCACTGCATGGCGAGTTGCTTTAGACTGAGTGCACATCAACTCTGGCCCAGACAACCACGCACAAGTATTCCCCAAAAATGAGATCACGCCGACACTATACAGGAAACCTCGCCGCACAGGAAAGCTGATTGTTCACGTGTACAGCGCTGAGTGGATTGAATTTGCCGAGATGCTTTTTGCGGCCACTGTCATAGAATGTGATAGTGTATTACTGCATGCGCCACTAACTGTAAATGATTTCCTGAAACCGAGGAAAGTATAAGGGATTTCTGATGTGTGTGATGTTAATAATATATGACGGTAAATTAGTAATGCAATTATTTTGTTTTGCAATGCCAATAAATTTCACCGTGTGAGAGAACTTTTACACACTTGACAGAATTTACAATAATCAGCGATAAATTTTCAGTAACGTTAAAGTGCAAGCTACGAATTACTCGCTGCGAAGACATCGTTATAAACTGCGCATGGGCACTGTCATGTTCTGGGAAGCAATTTTACAGGCTGAAAATTTCTTTATCGCTAATTATTTAGCAGTGACTAAATCTTATGCGAAGTAAAATATTAAGGTTGCTTCCAAAACAGATGCTGGATATAAAACCATTCCGAAAGAAATGGAGGTCATCTTATCATGCGACTATAAAGATGTATTTATTCCCGAACTAAACACTGATATTTAAGCCCGCATGAAGCTGTTTTACTCCCCTTGTCAGAAACGACGAGTTTGCTCGGAAGGCAGCACTTGGACGAAAAGGGATTATAATGATTATAATAGGCTACCAGTAAAGTACATTAATCTAGGTGTATTATAATATTTAGCGTAACAATTAGGTGCAGGGAATATGTTTTTCAAACATTCGAGCATTTCTCTAAAGCAAAATGTGCTCACTAAAACTTTAACGGATGCACAGAAGCCTTCAACAACAACAACAAAAAAAATGCCTATTGGCCCGGGTTTAACGCATGAAAGCGGCATCGGCTATGACGGATGATTGCAGAGGCTAGTTTTGGTGTCGTTTTTTTTTTTTTTCATTATTAACACCACATTTACCACGTGGGATTGTTTATTGTGCAGTCAAATCCCACAGCAGAAGAGCGTCTTTGGAAACGGTTGTGATAGAATCCCCCGTTCTCGAAATCAGCAGTCGAGCGCCCTTACCATTGAGGCACCGCGACAGAGGTTTAAAAGCAAAAAACAAAAAAAAAAAAACAACCAAAGTACTCACACAACTCTATCGTGCATACAGAAGGCATAGCAGGCATAGAGTGGCCTGTTCAAACGGCATTCTGCTATATGAAGCAGTCTGCGGTGGCATATGTTTTAGTAGCTGCGGTATTCCAAACAGGAACGGGAATATGCGATTTCTGAGCGTTTGCATTAACTTTTATTGACGACAGCGACCTGTTTTGCTTTGACACGGCGGTAACGACAGTACCACCTCGTTTGAGACATTGCATGTCAAAGGATCTCAAGCGTCGAAGACCGCGATGGATGATGTCCTTATCCAAGCATGGCATGCTCGATACGGACAAGTATATATTTTTTTTATGAAACGTAGGGTTATAGAGTGTTCATATTTATTTTGCAAAGGGCATATAGGTAAGCAAAATCTCACAGGAACCCCGAAACAAACAAAAACACTCCTGTACACGCCGCATGCGCGCGCTTAAATCATTGCGGGCTGGCACGCGACGCGAAAACGCATCCACACTGAGTAGGTTTCGACGTGCGCCGCAAGGTGGCGACTCTGCTCGATATCGAGGCCAATAGCGTCCAGCGTGGCGAGTGATTCACGATATCTGTCGGTATTGACATGGGTGGAGATCAACTTCTGCACCTGGGAGCGCGCGCTGATTTGTTTGAAGTGGACAATTTAGAAATCTTCCTGTAAAGCAGAAGTGAGCCGTCAAACTCGCCCTACAGCTCAAAAATAATCAAATGGATATAACTGCTGTGGACTCTGGGCTGTTCAGATTGCAGTTCCGGTTTGAAGAGGATTTTGAGCAACTTAACAACTACCGTGCTGTGCAAGACGCTTTCACTAGCGCCCAAGGCGTTAAGGTCCCTGGCTGACAGGCACTTTGAATTCCACTAAGACGGCTTGCGTATCCCAGCCGCTGGTGCGATTTGGAACGTATCTTCAGTCTGCATTCATCAGTGATGTCCAACGTCACGGCTCAAACTACCAGCTGCATTGTTGGCCGTTTTGGACAACTGATGCCAACAATCACAGCTGGCTGACGGAAGCAAAGCTGGAAAAATTGGCAGTAGGGAGTAATCACGCAATTCTCTAAAAAAAATTAAATATATATATATATATATATATATATATATATATATATATATATATATATATATATATATATATATATATATATATATATATATATATATATATATATATATATATATATATATATATAATGTGTGCGTGTTGTCTGTGTTGGGTGTATGTTGACTGCAGCGGCGGACGTTCCACGTCCGCCGCTATGGCTGAGGGTGGCGCTGGTGAACACTCTCAAGGTTCGTATACAGACGACATAAATACCCAACAAAGCAGCAGGGGGGACAGCGGCCGATGTAGCTCAGTTGGAAGAGCACCGGACGCGTTATTCGGAGGTCGTGGGTTCGGTTCCCACCATCGGCACGTTGTTTTTTCTTCTACTTTGTGTTTAATTATCTTTCCCCTAAACAGATTACATTACTAATTCCTGTTATTATCCAAGTAAACATTAAAAAAAGACATAAAGTACCATCCCCAACGCTTTCCTTGGCCTCGCCGACTGTTGGCTTCTTTCCTTCATGTATTATAACGAGCACCCTCATTTCCCCTTAAATGATCTGCTTGTAGCTTACGGGGGTCTCGGTTCTGGCAGTCTTGAGGCCATAGGTAGCGTAAGAGGGTTCTAGCACAGCTTTCGCCCTCGCTCTTGATTACGTTCTACGTGACGCTGGCGGTAACAAAGGACGTTCCATGTCCGCCGCTATGGCTGAGGGTGGCGCTGGTGAACACTCTCAAGGTTCGTATACGGACAACATAAATACCCAACAAAGTAGCAGGGAGGACAGTGGCCGATGTAGCTCAGTTGGAAGAGCACCGGACGCGTTATTCGGAGGTCGTGGGTTTGGTTCCCACCATCGGCACGTTGTTTTTTCTTCTACTTTATGTTTAATTATCGTTCCCCTAAACAGATTATATTACTAATTTCTGTGATTATCCAAGTAAACATTAAAAAAGACAAAGTACCATCCCCAACGCTTTCCTTGGCCTCGCCGACTGTTGGCTTCTTTCCTTCATGTATTATAACGAGCACCCTCATTTCCCCTTAATTGATCTGCTTGTAGCTTACGGGGGTCTCGGTTCTGGCAGTCTTGAGGCCATAGGTAGCGTAAGAGGGTTCTAGCACAGCTTTCGCCCTCGCTCTTGATCACGTTCTACGAGACGCTGGCGGTAACAAAGGACGTTCCACGTCCGCCGCTATGGCTGAGGGTGGCGCTGGTGAACACTCTCAAGGTTCGTATACATACAACATAAATACCCAACAAAGTAGCAGGGGGGACAGCGGCCGATGTAGCTCAGTTGGAAGAGCACCGGCCGCGTTATTCGGAGGTCGTGGGTTCGGTTCCCACCATCGGCACGTTGTTGTTTCTTCTACTTTGTGTTTAATTATCTTTCCCCTAAACAGATTACATTACTAATTTCTGTGATTATCCAAGTAAACATTAAAAAAAAGACAAAGTACCATCCCCAACGCTTTCCTTGGCCTCGCGACTGTTGACTTCTCTCCTTCATATATATATATATATATATATATATATATATATATATATATATATATGTATATATATATATATATATATATATATATATATATATATATATATATATATATATATATATTGAAGAGGGGTTTATTGGGAGTTAATCGGAGGTCTGGAGACGGCGACCGGTGACAGAAGGCGATCGTAGAGCGAGGCACAATATCGTCGATCAAGATGGTCCGAGCTCTCAGTGCGCGCGCCAGCTGATCGGCGTCTTCATCGTCGTTAGTGTCGGCGCTGTATCATCTTCTTCCTTACAATTGCCCTGGCGGAAAGAGGGAGACATTCTGGCGACTTAGGGCAAGGGTATGACAAGGGGGTCGTAGTATGGCTTAAGTCGACTGACGTGAACAACTTCTCTCCCGCGGCGACGGTGGTCTGAAGATGGCGTTGCCGGCTCCACGACGTATTTAACTGGTGATGTACGCTCTAATACACGATAAGGGCCATTATACTTTGCAGAGAATTTTGAATCAGCCGGAACAGACAGCAAACGAGGGTGTTGGTAGGAAAGCCAGCAGCGGGCTTTCCGTGATCGCTCTCATGTCGGCGAAGATCTTGAATGCCCGACGTGAATGAGCGCGCCAGCTGACGACACTGCTCAACATTACGGGCAACAGCAGAAAGAGAAGTGTACTCTGAACTGTCGGGGTGGTAAGGAACTGTGGTGTCCAGTAGACAGGAAGGCTCACGACCGTATAGGAGAAAGAATGGGGAAAATCCAGTCGTTGCCTGAGACGCTGTGTTATAGGCATAGGTGATATATGGAAGCGCCTGATCCCAATTAGACGCGTCAAAAGAAACGTACATGGCGAGCATGTCACCAAGCGTTCGGTTAAACCGTTCTGTGAGGCCGTTGGTTTGAGGATGGTAAGCTGTGGTGGTTCGATGTATTGTTTGGCAAGATTCTAACAGCTCGCTGACCACTTGAGATAGGAAGACGCGGCCGTGGTCACTGAGAAGTTCATGAGGAGCCCCGTGACGTAGAACAAAGTGACGCAGGATGAAGGCGACGTCACGAGCACAAGCCGTAGGCAGGGCTGCCATCTCCGCGTAGCGAGTGAGGTGATCCATGGCGACTATTATCCAGCGGTTGCCTGACGTCGAAGATGGAAGGGGACCATAGAGGTCGATGCCGACATGATCAAAGTGTCGCGTTGGACAAGGCAATGGCTGTAATGGGCCGGCGGAGGGGCGCGGAGACGACTTCCGCTGCTGACAAGCAGTGCAGGACCTAATACAGCGGCGGACAAAGTTGTACATCTCCCGCCAGTAATACCGCTGGCGAAGACGCTCGTATGTCTTAAACAGGCCAGCATGTGCGCTTTGCGGGTCGGCATGGTGATGGGCACAAATTTCTGTGCAAAGATGGCGGGGAATGACCAAGAGCCATTTGCGACCATCCGGGCGATAGCTTTTGCGATACAGCAGACCCCCCCGGATCGTAAAATGGGAAGCTTGACGACGAAGGGCTCGCGGGAATGAAGACGTTGAGGACGCGGTGAGGACGTCTAGGAGCGAAGATATCCAGGGATCCCGGCGTTGTTCAAAAGGCAGGTCGTCGGAGGTGATGGCTGCAACGGACGGTTCGGATATCGAGTGCGAGGGTGCAAGAGAAGGCAGCGGCGAGCGCGACAAGGCGTCAGCGTCGGAGTGTTTGCGTCCCGATCGATATATCACTTCAAAGTCAAAGTCTTGAAGGCGAAGAGCCCAGCGGCCGAGGCGCCCAGAAGGGTCTTTCAGGGAAGCCAACCAGCAGAGGGCATGGTGGTCGGTGATGACGTTGAAGCGGCGGCCATATAAGTAAGGGCGAAACTTCGTTAAGGCCCACGCGATTGCAAGACACTCTTTTTCTGTGACGGTGTAGTTAGATTCAGCTTTCGTTAGCGCTCGGCTAGCGTAAACAACCACATATTCGGAAAAGCCTTGCTTGCGTTGAGCGAGGACAGCACCGAGGCCGATGCCGCTGGCGTCAGTGTACACCTTTGTAGGAGCGGATGGTTTGTAATGGCGGAGAATGGTCGGTGAAGTTAGTAGACGTCGGAGCGTAGTGAAAGCATCGTCGCAGAGTGGGGTCCATGTAGACAAGTCGGCGGGACCATTCAGAAATTTTGTAAGCGGTGCAATGATGGTAGCGAAATTGCGGACAAAACGGCGAAAATATGAGCATAGGCCGATGAAGCTGCGCAGCTCTTTAACGGACTTCGGTTTTGGGAATTCAGTGACCGCACGTAGTTTGTCCGGATCGGGCAGGACGCCTTCTTTGGACACGACATGACCCAGTATTGTCAGCTTGTGGGCGCCAAGACTACATTTCTTCAGGTTAAGTTGGAGACCGGCGCCAGTGAGACAGCTCAGGATTTGGTGCAAGCGCACAAGGTGCGTCGGAAACTCGGGAGAGAAAACGACTATGTCATCCAAATAACAAAGACAAATGTTCCACTTGAGGCCGCGTAATATGTTGTCCATCATTCGCTCAAACGTAGAAGGAGCGTTGCAATGACCAAACGGCATAACAGTGAACTCATATAGTCCATCAGGGGTAACAAAGGCTGTCTTGGGTCGGTCAGATTCAGCCATAGGGAGTTGCCAATAGCCAGAACGCAGATCCAGGGACGAAAAGAACTCGGCTCCTTGTAAACAATCGATGGCGTCGTCAATGCGGGGTAGTGGGTATATGTCTTTACGAGTAATTTTGTTAAGACTGCGGTAGTCAACGCAAAATCTTATGGAGCCATCCTTCTTTTTCACAAGTACCACACGAGACGGCCACGGACTAGATGAAGGCTGAATTACACCACGTTGTAGCATGTCGTCGACTTGGTCAGCAATAACACGGCGCTCCGTAGGCGAAACACGGTAAGGGCGCTTGCGAAGAGGCGCATGACTGCCGGTGTCGATGTGGTGAACAACCTCAGTCGCACGGCCCAAGGAAGTCGTCTGAGCATCAAACGAAGGACGGAACTGGTTGAGGAGAGCAAACAGTTGCTCACGGTGAGTCGGGTCGAGGTCACTGGCCACAGACGAATGAAAAAGGTCCCAACTTGGTATATCGGAAGACTCAGTAATCGGCGTTACGGAGGCTACGTGGGCACTCTGTGGTAGATACCCATCAACCTCAAACGGCGAGATGAGGTCAGCAACTTCAATATGACCAAGACATTCTCCACGAAGTAGCGGGACCACAGCGGTGGAGGCATTCGCAACAACTATGTCAGCGGCACCGCAGTTAATATCAATGATAGCAAAGGGAAGAAGGAGGTGACGGCGAGAGGCGAACATGGGAGAAGGCGCAAAAAGAACAGTCGCATCGAAGGAAAACGGTACACACACGGGAACAATCACAGCACAGTTGGGCGGAATTTCGGTGTCGTCGGCGACAAGTTTGGCGCAAGAAAAAGATGGCGAATGGCCTTCCCTGTGACATCAACATCGCTTCACCATCCAGTTTTCAACGAGGTGTTGTAAGTCACGTGCAATGTTAAATCGCTGTATGTTATGAAATCAACCCTTGCGCAATACCCCCCCCCCCCCCCCCCCCCCCCCCCCGTGTTTTCTTTAAGGAAATAAAACTGAAATGACCTGAACACCTGTTGTGATGGCTAATTTCCTGTGCCAGAAATTGGCATCAGGGTTGGGTGGTAAGCCGGAAGCCACCGACCTCTTCACAATTCTGGCTGCTCGTGTCGCCTTCCAAAAACCGGATGCGAAGAAGAGTCGCTGAACGACATGCTAGAAGGCGGGTACGACGTGCTAATGACGGCTACACAGACGCTGTTGCGATGATGGCAAGGGTTCCGAGAACGGGAAAAAAGGACCCGAGGGGACAAGGAAAGCCGCAGAAGGACGATGGGGCAGAGAGGAACGAAAGACGCGCTAGAGGGGTCGACCCAGCCTCGCCTCCCGAGGGACGACTACCTGAAAGCACGAAGACGGCTCGCTAGTCCTGCTGGCGTGTGTATTGAGCTCGCCGTGTAAAGCAGTCATCATCAGCGCTGCCTGCAACTATGGTCAACATCTCCCACCTGAAGCACCGGATCACCGCAGTGGCGACCAAGCGCAGTCTCAAGACCGTCGGGTGAGCGGGGGTATCGAGCTCCGATTAAATCTGTTACTGGCCCTGTTACGTGTGCGATTCCTACTCTCCATCTCGAAAAAAGCCCTATAACCGGGACATCACAATGGTGGCATAGGTATTTTCGGGTTTGGCATTGCTCTTTATCAGGTCCCTTCGCAACGGTGAGTAGGAAGAATACACGGAATTCAGCCGACTGGCTAGACTGGCATTGAAATGAACGCAAAAGCTGAAGATCAAGTCATGGCGAATTGGTCGGAGTGTACTAGCGTTTAGCCATTTGATCCCTATGTTTGATGGGACCTGGCCTGTTCGCGAATTTCTGAACACCGTAGAGCAAGTTGTCAGCATCGCTTCATGCGCCGATAGTCATGTGATCTGTCTTAGTGTAAGATGGCAGGCGCTGCTAAAGATTTAGAGTGGCATGATGCAGCGGCCAGGGAGGCGACATTTTTTAAGTTCAAAGAGGTTATGATCGCGAGGTTTGACACGGTGCCATTGACATTGCATCCCGCGCCTCATGGGTACCCGACAGATTCCTAGCGAAGGCGTCAGATCCTTCGCAACACGAGTACAGGAGCTAGCGCAGGCAACAATGGTCAATGAAATTGAGGGAAAAGACGAAAAAAGCAAAATCAAGAAAGATTTGCTTCAGGATCAAATGAGATCGCAATTTGTGAATGGGCTGAGGGACAGTGTGCGGTGGTTTGTCATATCACGTGATCCGTCGACGTTTGACGATGCGTTCGCCTGCGCTGTCAACGAAGAAGCGAATGAACTCCTCCGCGGCGGCATGTCTGGGATACGAGTCGTCGACAGGGAAGAAAGCTCGTCTCGCAAAGAGATAGAGAAAATGAAACAATGATTAGAGAACATTTGGAGGTTGCTCACTACACCACAGTCATCGAGTACTCCATATGGCGGCGTTATTCACGTTGGGCATGCTTCGTGTGTGGCCGAACTGGTCACTTTGCTCGTAACTTCGCTGAGCGTACCTACATACTGCAATAAACAGTCCGTCCAAAAAACGAGTATGTCGCTCCTCTGACTGCAGGTTGAAGAGGGCTAAAGAAGAAAAACGGGGTGTTTGAGTGAGTTGATCCGCTGTAGAAGGGAATATAGAGAGAGTACAGAACAAGGGAACGATCTTTGGAGATCCTCTTGCAGTAATACAATATTCGGAGAAAACTAGTCGGGTAGTACAGCGCCGCATAAACAGAGGTGAAGCTGGTTATTAGACACGAGCTCCCGCATTTCGCTCATTTCTGAACGGGCCTTCAAGAGGTTGGCAGTCTCTCACTATTTTAAACTTACGACCATACAAGTAACAGCGAAAGTGGCGGACCACCCATACAACATTCAAGCATTCTTTTTCTGTCGCGCTATAATTGTGTTCCGCCTTATTTAGATGACAACTTGAGAAAGCCACCGGATGTTCATTTTGTTCTAACCTTTGCGACACGACTGCATAGAGACACGGATCGCCTCCCCTGTGTACCAGAGGGTCTACCGCATTCCGTATGCGCAGCGCGAGGAGACGGCTAAGCAGGTGCAGGAAATACTGAAAACCGGAATCATAGAACATTACAAGTCCCCGTGGGGTTCGCCTGCACTAATGGTTGAGACTCCAGATCGGTCATTCCGTTTTCTAGTTGACTACAGGAAGCTAAACAGTGTTACTAGAGTAGACCCGTATCGAGACCTTGTCACAGTTGGGATCGACCAAGTACTTCTCGGTTGTGGATTTAGCCTCTGGTTTCTGGCAAATCGAGATCGATCCTTCTGATAAGGAAACAACGGCGTTTAACACGACCAGTGGCCATTATCAGTGGACGAGAATGCCCATGGGATTAGTAACAGTCCTGCTGTCTGGCAGCGAAACTCAGACGTTGTGCTCATAGGATTGACTGGCCACACATGTGCTGGCTGAGGAGACTGAAAGGCGCCGGGCTGAAGTTGAAGCCAAGAAAGTGGCAATTTTCGAAGGCGAAAGTACCTCGGGCATGTGGTGTCTGCCAACGGTGTGCAGCCCAAGCGGTGTCAGACAGGTGCGAGAGTCTGGGCTTTGTGGGGATTCACAATCCCCTGCGCGTAGTTAACACGCGTGATTACGCGCGCTGGTAGAGAGATTTGCGGAGGAGATGATGCTCTGGCCACCCCCGCCGCCTCCTGGTCTCTTGCGGCGATGCTGCCGTGGGCTTCCCTCTTTCCTGCCGGCGTAACCAGGAGACCTTTCTCATGTCCGAGTCGAGGGTGGCGAGGGTGGTGGTGGTGAAGGAGCGCGTCTGTCGAAACTTGCTCGGGGTTCTTCGGCGGTTGAGCGCGCACGCGCGCGGTTCATGATTTCCGCCGAGAAGACCACACCTGCCGTCACCGAGAATCGCCCACTCACCGTACGCACTTACCGCAACGGGATGTGAGCGCGAAGCCGCGCCAGGTGAGCAGACTCTTCCTCTCACCTCCTTGCGCGTGCTTCCTCATTAGGTGGTTTATTTCATCCCCGTACGCGCCGTTCGCTCGCTACGGCAGTTGTTCTTGAGTGTCTTTTGCCGTGTACTCGAACATAAGAAAGATTGTTCGAGTAACTCGGTGTTTGTCCCCTCTGGCCCGAACCCGCCGCAGTAGCGACTTCACGCATCACGGGTTGGGGGTCACAGCTCTGTCTGCTAGGGCTGGCACGTCGGGGCTAGAAGGCGACTGTAGCATCTAGCCCCCATGGCGCATTCTTGTGGGAATTAAATGCGCCAGGAATATGGGGATTATTCATTCACGCGGCAGCAGTGGACAGCAACCAGAACGCGTCTTTTAAGTTTTTCTGCACTTGTTCACAGGAAGCCGCTGGGATATCGTGGAACCCTGCTGCGCTATCGTCTGATCTGCGCCAGTACGTCCGGCTGACAGTCGAAAGACCATCGTGTCGATCTTCGCATCGATAGCCACGGAGCTACGTGACCACAAATTGGCTACAAAAAGGATCGACACTACAGGCCTGCTGTCATTCACGCGGCAGCAGTGGACAGCAACCAGAACGCGTCTTTTAAGTTTTTCTGCACTTGTTCACAGGTTGGTGGTGCTTCTAGCCTTTCTTATAAAAAAACAAATTTTATCTTGTCCACTGCTGCCACTTCGAAGGTTTTTTTTCGATTTCTTGGCGATGCCGGATGAAGATGCAAAAGAGTGTTTGTCATGTCATGGCCCGTTGCCTGAAGATGGCATGTATATTACGTGCACTGGTTGCAAATACTCGTACCATCTAGGCAAATGCTCTGGGGTGAAGACCACTAACTTCCGTACCAAGGGTGCTTCACTGACGTCTAGTTGGATCTGTCCAACCTGTGAACTTGGACAGAAAAGATGTAGCATTGTCCTCACGCCAACTGAAGACTCAAATATTTTGAAGAGGTTAAAAGAGTTGGATGAAAAGGTTACCCTTATCCTCCCCCTCGTGTCCAAAGTTGACAATTTGACACAACTATTGAAAACAGCCAGTGACATTGAAACCTCGATAGAATTGCTTTCTGACAAATACGACACGATTTTGAACAAGTTAGACAAGCAGCACTCTGACATTGCAGCCTTAGAAAGTAGAGTCGAGAGCATAGAGTCAGGAACGTCACCGAGCACGAACGAAGTCAAACTAAAGCTAAATGAACTTGAACAGTACAGTCGCAGGCAAAACATGGAGGTACATGGACTCGCAGAGGAAGCAAATGAAAACCTGCTAAGAAAAATGAATGACCTGGCTTGCAAACTTCAGCTACCCCTGCTTGAAAACAGTAACCTGGACGCACTTCATAGGCTACCAGCACGAAAGGGGAAAAAGTCGATCGTTCTTGCTCGGTTTGCATCTGTCCGACTAAAAGAAGAGTGGATGCGGAACCGCTCACGCCTTGAGGATGAAGCATCTGACCTGAAATTTTTGGACAACCTCACCCCTTTCAATAAGCGCCTTCTTTGGTTAGCGAATGGAAAAGGCAAAGAAAAGAACTATCGCTTTGTATGACAAAAAAAATGGTCACATTTTTGTGCGGAAAACCGAGGGCGTCAGTGCAATCCGCATCCGTGATGAAAGTGACTTTGATAAGATGACATGATTTGCTGCATCGGTAGTGAATTTCTACTGTGAATGACAGTCGCAATGGAGAGCAGCCGTTATCACGATGCCAACTTCTTAAGACGTATCAAGATTGCGAAAACTAAATCTGGATACTTTTCTTTTTATCACCTGAATGCGTGTAGCTTAAAGAACGAAGAAGAAGAAGTAGGTACTTTTTTGTCGACATTAGATCATGATTTTGACGTGCTTTCTTTCACTGAAACGTGGTACACTGATTTGAACGATGTTGTCTGCTTTCCGGGTTACAGATGTGAAGCACTGTTCAGGAAAAACAAAAAAGGGGGTGGTGTAGCTTTGTACATGAAAAACAGTATTCCTTATGAACTGCTCCCGCAATGCACAGTTTTGAGCCCCGCATACGAGTCACTTTTTATTCAGACAGGTGCATTCATCTTTGGCGTAATTTATCGGCCACCTTCTTCGTCCCTTCAAGAGTTTTTTCCTTTTTTCGACGCTGTATTAGATGATTTCGCCTTGCAAAGTAAACCTGTGGTAATAATGGGTGATTTCAATATTAACATGCTAGAACAGTCACATTTTGTGAATGGATTCGTTGATATAGTATCGGCCAATGGGTTTTATAACATAATCACAAAACCTACCCGCATCACACACTCCAGCGAAACACTTATTGATCTTTGTATAACAAACAGCGATATTCGCGGTACAATAGCAGGAGTACTCCTGAGTGACGTCAGTGATCACCTATCAACTTTCTGCTTCATTCAAAGGTCATATAAACAGATCTTCGAACGTACCGATCGACCACAGAATTTCCGGATTATAAGCAAGATCAAAATTGACCATTTTCGTCAACTCGTTTCCTCTATAGACTGGAGCGAATTACTATGCGAGGAGGATCCTAATATTTTGTACGACAGATTCTTGGATAAAATAATAAAGTTGTATGAATGTGCTTTCCCAGTTGTAGCAACAGCCAAATGCAGAAAAGGAAGGAAGCCTTGGATTACGCGAGACCTGCTTAGACGAATCAATGCACGAAATAGACTTTTCAGCCAGTTTATAAAATCGAAAGATTTGTCAGTCCTGAAAGAGTGTAGAAAAATTAGAAATAAGTTAGGTGCTGATATAAAAAAGTCTAGAATTAACTATTACGCTCAGAAGTTCTCGGATGTTTATTTTGACCCTCAAAAAACCTGGCGTACAGTAAAAGATCTTCTACAGAAACCGGAGAAGAACGTACCAACTCAAATGACAATTGGAGGAACTGGTCTTAGTGGTATAGATCTTGCTAATGAGTTTAACAGGCGCTTTTTGGCACTTGGAGCCTTTCGTGCAACAACGTCCAGAAATACTGGACAATACGTAGAATCTAATGTACAACATAGCCTTTTCCTATATCCCACAACTCCTTCAGAGGTTAATGACATAATACTTGGCCTCAAAAACAGCTGTTCCTGTGGTTTTGATGGCATTAAGGTAGCACCAATTAAAGCAATTGCTGACTTAATAGTTAATCTACTTTGTCATCTGACAAATGTAATCTTGACAACAGGTGTTTTCCCCGACAAAATGAAGATAGCAAGAGTGGCTGTTTTGTTTAAAGGCGGTGCTGCAAACATCATCAGTAATTACCGACCTATATCAGTTCTCCCGTTGTTTTCCAAATTAGTAGAGAAAGTGATTAATATTAGAATCACTAACTACCTTAATAAACATGAGTTAATCTCTTCTAGCCAATACGGATTTCAAAAAAATAAATCGACTGAATCTGCTTTGCTTAGTATCAAGGAAAAGCTTATCAAAAACATAGAAAATCATCTGTACACATTAGGTGCTTTTCTAGATTTTAGTAAAGCATTCGATTCAATTAAACATGATATACTTCTTAACAAACTGCCATTTTATGGAATACGAGGGGTTCCACTTAAACTATTGCAGAATTACCTTTCATGCCGCTCTCAGTATGTTGTTGTCAATGGTTTCACCTCCGAGTCTGAGTTGATTAAATTTGGGGTTCCCCAAGGGTCAATTTTAGGACCTACCTTGTTTCTTCTGTACATTAACGACATTGTATCTCTACCAGAAACTCCTATCATCCTTTACGCCGACGATACAAGTGTATTTTTTTCAGCAGAAAACTTAGACTCCTTAATTCCACATGTCAATTTATGGCTTGAGAATTTGTCTGATTGGCTTATTGCAAATGAGCTAGCATTAAATGTTGACAAAACAAAGTACATTGTGTTTACTCCAGTTAACAAGGCTGTTAATATTAGTAATGAAGTGATATTTCAGTCGCGATCACTAGAACGGGTTTCAGAAATCAAATTTTTAGGCGTTCAGTTTCAGGAAAACCTGAGTTGGTCTTGTCATGTTCGCTTCATTAAACGCAGTATTGCACAATGCATTGGTATGCTCAATCGGTTCCGTTTACTGTTGCCTCGTTATCTCCGGCATCAGCTCTATTTCAGCACTGTTCACTCGCGGCTACATTACTGCCTGCTTGTATGGGGCAGCACTTCGAGGACAAATATGGAAAGCCTCTATTTATTACAGAAGAAAGGTGTCCGCTTTATTGAAAATCTATCACGACGTGACTCGACATCATTACATTTTAGGCCAAATCGAATTCTGGACATTGAATCATTATTTAAGCTGCGATTGTCAGAGGTTGCCTTTTCAGATTTTAAAAGCAATCCAGCACTATTCATATTCAAATGTACAAAACATGAGCCACATTACGAATTTAGGAAAACCATTTTTATCAAGAACAACTGCCGGACGAATTATGGTAGACAATTATTCAGTTGGCAAATTCCTAACCTCCTGAACCTCTATCCTGACCTGATTGATATTATGAAAACCTGTTCTTCTCTGCCTGCCTTCCGGAAACAGGCAAAGATTTTCTTCTTTAGTCATTTTCTTCAGTGAATGCCACGTGAATAAGTTTAAACCAGCTGGTGTGTGTAAGCAATGCAATGTTCGCATATTATACACTGTTTGGAAGATCAAGTTCTTCTGGAATGTCTTTCTTTTCGCTCTGTCAAATTAACGTATCTGTTTGTATTATTTTTTTGAAACAAAGGTGTGTTTTTTTTGTCAAGCAAACCTATCTGTGGGTATTGTTTGTTTTGTAACAAAGGTGTTTTTTTTTTTTCCTATGTATATATTGCAACATGAAATCGTTTCCTGTGTTCTTGCTATGCTCCAAACTTGCTGTGTTCCAAACTCTGTCTGCATGAATGCAGGGTGTCTAGGGCCCAGTCAGGTGACCACGCGTGTCACCTTTAGCCCTCTTCACCCAGACAGTTTTGTCTAAATCAAAATAAACTCAAACTCAAGAATGCGCCACGGGGCAAGCTCTTTCGTACGATCGGCCAGAGTACGCCGAAACTTGACTTCAGAGACTTTTAGTGTAGCGTACACAGACACATGCAGAGAAATAGTGCATGCCAAAAATATCGTGACGCACACTGCGCATGCGCTTACGATACCCGAGACCGAGCTCTTTCGTACGATTGGCCAGCGTACGCCGAAACTTGAGTTTATCGTGCTCGGCCCTCACGTATCATGGGAGAGCAGCGTTGACAAGATGGCGGCGTCCAGGCCGCCCGCTGCAGAGTGAATTTGTCTTCGTTACCGCGTTTTTGGGCACGCTGCCGCCTATAAATGACACACGGGGCCTTCGCTTGGCTCATGTAGCATTGAGCTCAAATAATTACTGAATAATTTGCTAATTTTTTTTATTTTGCAGGGCGGCAGCGTAGTCCTTAAGCCTGACGAGTAGCATTGTTTTGTTGGCATGACAACGCCATGAAGTGGATCGCCTTGGCTTGACTGATTACACGCGTGTATCCGTAAACAGAAGCCGTGGTTGATTTTTCAGTCGGGTCGTCGCGTGTACGAGGTGGCAGCTTCCGCGATTGCAGCACCACGGAAGCCTGCTCCTCATCTGCGGTTTGTAGCCGCAGTGTGTTTTCTTATTTTAAGTCTAGATGTCCCAACCGTAGTTTGCGTTCGCGCTTTTGTAAGGTCAACTAAAAGCGCCGATGCAACACACGGAGTAATGTCCCATAATTTGTTGGCGTTTATCGTACTAAAGCGTCCATACGCTATACTGAATGTCTCCTGGCAAAGACAGATCGGAGCGTCAGCGTTCCCGGTGCTCGCATCAGGTACCGCGCGCATGCGCAGACCGACTTTGGCTGACGCGAGTGACGACGTTGGCGCGGCAGCGCATGAAGCGTGTGTTTGGAGTCGAGGCTTAATGAACGACAGGGGGCGCTGCGAAGTCTGGCCACACTAAGCAAGATGCCGGAAATATTGAGGTCCGCGCGAAGTCGTTGCTTGAAAATGTGTTACTGTCCCTTGCTTGCGGTGAAATTCGTGGCGCTTTTTGACGAGTAGTCGCGTCTCTGACGGTTCATTCTGACATGATCCAAGGACACCAGCGATTATCAGACCGAAGGTCTGGCGCCGGCGTCGCTGGAGATCCTCAAGAAATCGCGATCTAACTGACGAACGTGCTTACGATATCTATCGTGGAGGAAACGACGTGTTCCTTGCCGACGTGTGCCGATGCTTCTGAGGGGCGGAAACATGTTGCCCTGTGTTTACATACTGCTACAGGTAAGGACCTCAACATTTTTGCCATTATTCAATCTGAAAGGAAATACACCGTGCTTATCGTACGAGCCTCCGGTCGTCGCGCTTGTTGCCGCTTTGGTAGCGATCAGCAGAAAAAAAAATTCCAATCTATCGTTTTCGTTTTCTAGGATAATATGAAGCCTTTTGTGGCGAGAAGGGGCATCACGATTATTTTAAAACAAATGTGGTTTCTGATGAGATTTTGTCTTGTATACGATAGTGCGTTTAAATTAACAGTGCATTTCACTGAATTGATGCAACAATTATTTCGTGATTGATGATGCCGCTTGCTTTTTTTGCTGTCAAATTGTCAATTTCAGCGCACAGGTGGTTTGCATTTGCGTCAACGCCGACTGTCTGTGAGCGGGATAAGTGATGTCTTCGAAAAGCTTGCGTGCTGCGTCGCCTCTCTTGTGTATAATAGAGGATGGATGGATGGATGGAATATAGAAGTGTCCCCTTTGAAACGGGGTGGTAGCAGTAGCTATCGTACTCATTTTTCTCCCTATATCTTAATTATTGATTTAGATTGGTTAACTAAACCTTCATTCTATTTCTTAAATTTTTTTGTTTCTACATTACTAACATTGTGTCACTTCTCTGCTTTTAAGCCACCAATCTTCCAGTCGTTTTTTGCTAGTTTCCACCGCCGGTTTATTCACCCGGCCACTGTTATCTCTAAACCCCAGAGCTTCAGGAACAGTGATTGCGCCTGCATCAACTTCCGGATGGATACCATTACATTCGAGTATAATATGGTCAATTGTTTCACTGGAGTTACCACATACAGCACATGCGTCATCTCCATTGTTAAATTTCTTTTTGTAGCTGCGTGTTCTAAGGCACCCTGATCTAGCTTCAAAAAGTAGGGCACTGCCTCTTGGGTTATCAAAGAAATCTTCCTTCCTGATCTGCATTTTCCACTTTCGGTATAATTCCACACTCTGTTTCTTTTCCATCGAATTTATCCAATTATTACCTTCTGTGTTTTTCACCTGTTGCTTAATGCTCTTTATTTCTCCGTCCTTGTGACTAGCATACTTACTAGTTAGTTTCCTAGTTCTTTTCCTCCATTGTGAGTCAACGCTTTTTAAGTACAGGTATTTAAATACTTTAGCTGCCCATCTGTTACTGTCCAATTTCCTCAGGCGTTCCTCATATAATATTTTACTCTGAGCTTCCCGTACTTCGAAAGATGCCCAGCCCATATCTCCCTGTACCGCCTCATTTGTAATTTTGCCGTGGGTACCTAGTGCTAATCGTCCAACGGATCTCTGATTTATTTCTAATGTCGACTGTACGTCTGATTTTAGGCACAAAACCGCATTTCCGAAAGTAAGTCCGGGCACCATAATTCCTTTCCAAATACCCCTCAAAACCTCATACCTATTGTATCCCCACAGTCGAAAAAAACTACAGAAACTTTTCTGACGTTACGACAGAATTTCTGTGCGGTTTTTGACGGGAAACCTGTTGTGACAACAGAATATTCTGTAGTAACATCAGAAATGTCTGTAGTTACAACAGAAAAGTACTACAGAACTACAGACAACAAAAATATACTACAGAAAAACTACAGAACTACAGAAAAGTACTACAGAACTACAGAAAAGTTTGATGGTTACGACAGAACTACAGGATATATTGTCGTATTTTTGACACAGTTCTGTAGTTTTTTTCGACTATGCTTCATTATCCCGGCATTCCTTCGCCCTTTGGCCTTAAGTGATTGCCCATGCTTTCCAATGTATGCCAATCCATACACCGAGATACTTATACTCTTCTACTGTGGGTATTTCATGTCCCTGTATTTTAAGACATTGATCAGTTGATCCGTTGAAAATCATCAGACCCGACTTAACTGCGCTAAATCTGAAGCCTAGAGCGTCCCCTTCATCTCCGCAATACTTAACTAGAGTTTGCAATTCTTCCAGACTCTCAGCTAGCAGCACAATATCGTCTGCATACATCAAACCGGGGAGGCGCTGCTCTACCGCCTTTCCACCTAATCTATATGACAGGTTAAAACCTAGGTTACTCTCTTGTATCCTCCGTTTCAGGTTTATCATATAAAGCATGAACAGCACCGGTGGTAGAGGACAGCCTTGTCTTAATCCTTTGCATACTTTGACATCTTCTGTACTTCTTATCCCTTCCCACGTAATTTCTACTTTGTTACCCCAGTATATTTCCTGTAGGAACTCTATTATCTCATAACCGATACCTTCTTCTTTTAATATGTTCCACAGGAGTTCCTTGCTTACGTTGTCGTACGCCCCGTTTTACAAAAGAGGCTTTACAAAAGTTACCGCCATCTAGTGAAAGAAACCCAAACTGTGCGCGGCGGCCATGTTTTGAACCGTCCACCCGCTCCAGAGTGCTGCCAACGTGCGCCTTCGTGGAAGCCATGCATGCACCGCAAGCTGCGTAGGAATGCTTACAAGCGATTGTTGCCTTTTTTAACATCACAGTAGTCGCTGCTAGCACCAAGCTCTATTCGGAATGCCAGCATTTGCTGCGTGCCCTTCTCCAGCCAGCGCACCGTCATAGGCGCGCACGGAGTAAATGTGTACGCGTGTATGGGACCGCTCGTTTGCAATCCTAATCGGCTTTACAGGTGTTACTTGCGTCATGTCAAGCATTACTGCACGTCCCTCTAACTGGGAGCTAGCTCACAGAACGTAATATCACCTAAACCAGCAAGGCTGTTTTGTGTGCTATGGTGCCTTGTGAACTTGAAGGATAAGCTTGTGCTGCGATTGAGGACACGGGAGAAGGAGCAATGCCGTATAGTGCAAATAGGTTCGTTGAAACCTTTTGTACGTAGATTGCGTTCGCCATTCTGTATTTGACTTATGACAAGGGCATGATTACCGAGGCTACTTTTCACCGTCGTACGAAATGGTAGTGCTTGGTGCAGAAAGCAAAACGGTTGTCTAGGGCGCCCGAGCTGCGTGTTTCACGCTGCAAAAGCGGCTACCGAACCCGCGGCGTTTTGTAAAGCAGGAAAATATGACACCCCACTAGTGTACCTTAATATGCTCACGTCCAGTCCATTTCGAAAAGTGTTATGGCGTGATGATGCGTGCGAAATCCGGTACCTGTCCAGAGCGTGCAGCTCAGGTTTGTATTGTTCCTATAAGTACCTGCCTGCGCGACCGATATATAACGAAGCTTGCGTTTCACTTTTGTGTACTTTATCGAGTCACCCGATGGTTCGCTAATTGACAGCCACCTGAAATTCAGTTTATTTTCTTAATACGCCGATTTCTTATTTATTTCTTCTGTTAGATAGTAGCCATCTGAAGCCTTAACCTCATATATGCAAGCGCTGACATGGGAAGGTTCGGTAAAGAGGAACTCGGCTGGAACGAAAGTAAATTTAAAAGGTAAATTCACATTACTGCACAGTGTTTGTGACTGGTGCAACTGGCTGCGTTCGTAAAATCAATTTACTTCCATATTGTTATAAAAAAAATTAGGGCGACACTTAAGCTCCGCCGTTAAGGTTGTGACGCGATAGCGTCTTTCTCCATCTCTCTCCGCATGCACGCACGCACGCACGCATGCACGCACACACACGCGTACACACACGGACGGGCGGATTATGTTTTCTTTCTTCACGTTCTAAATTTTTATTTTTTAGTTATTTGTTTCATTCCTTGTATCGTTTATTTTCTTTATTTTTATTTTATTTATTATTTTACATTTTTATACACCAATACTCAGCATCAGCAAACATTGCCTTTCCATCCTGAGCCATTTGACATCTGTGAACACTATCTTCAAATATTTCCATTAATCAATTAATCAATTACACAGAAAACAACTTCGGTTCGTCAGGACTTAGCTCGGACAAAGAGCGTCAAACCGACCCGGTAAGCCACCAAGCATCCACTGATAAGTTTCTCTTTCTTCTCCGAAGCGACGGGGATGCGCAAACCAAGCAAACAAACTCGCGAACGTCTCCCATAGGATTCCAAGTAAATAGCAAAGGCACACAGACAAAAAAAAAAAAATCTCCCCGTAATAAAACTTTGGATACTGTACCTGGATAGGGATGACGCCACGCGGATCAATAAGGGGTCCGTGTACGACTCGCAGAGCAATTTGTAACTGCGCTCAGAAGCCCGGCCAGTGGGCCCCGCCACACCTCGGCTGTCAAAATACGCATCTAGGCGTCGCTAACAGAAACCGCCAGGGACAGAGGAGAGGTCCCTCGACCAGGCAGTGTCTTCTCTTGACATCTAAAGCTCGGTCCAAGCACAGCACACTAGGTTACAATGTGACAAGTGAGGAAAGAACGGCGGGCACTGACGAACGGACACGGAGCTGACAAATGAAGCGATCAAAATATGGCCGCCAGCGCTAGATCAGCGTACCGCTCGCGGTTGCCAGACTTACTTTTGTAAACCCTCTATTGCATTCTCGCTATTGGATACCATAAACTCGTTCTCTTGCGAGAACCTAGGCAATTTTTCATTCCCGCAAGTAGTCTGTGATCGAGAAGCTTGTTAGTATTTTTCTCGCAAAGTCAGACAGCCGGAAATCCGGACTTGCCCAGGACTGCAGTGATTCTCTGAGAAGTGAATGCCATCAGTGACTGTGAACCTTTACGTCTTTCGACACGATGGTTTAGAGCGTTTCGCACTTGAAACTTCAAGGCTTTTCTGAGGTTTCGCATGTGCAGGACACGACCCGTTTTCAGTTTTGAACCCCGTGAAACACGGTAACTCGGACCACCTTTGCAGGCTGAAGTGTTCGAAACTAGTTTGCGGAGCTTCTTCCATGCGCACACCCCTGTGAGAGCTGGGAACCCGGCCGGGGGACGCTTGTACCCATTTTTACCGGTGGGTGTCCGGCGGCGGGTTTCGAACGAACCACCTCCCGCAGCAGTATATACCATATTAGGCTGTATTCACACGCTGCTCGGCCCGTCTGGCTTGTGTCTTCCTTTCTACGACGTACTTGCAACCCGATTACAGGGTAAAAAAAAAAAACGTCAAGAAAATTATTACAATGGCAGACAAGAAAGTTAACCACAAGGGGCGGGATGCCGCTTAAAAAGGAGCGGGCGGTTATGTGCTGGGATCTATAAGACTGTGCTTTCCGTTGTCCTGCATGGCTCGTTATTCACAATTTTGTCTTACACCTTGATGCTTGCACCAGCAAAGTGATTCAACAACTAATGAGAAGTTATTATGACACCTTTGGCTCCCACACTGTGCACACTACACAGTAAACAGTTATAGCAAGGCGTGTGCGTGTGCCTTTATCATTCGGATGTCTAACTTCGGTGTGAATAAATCAGCTGAACTATAAAAATGTGTTACATGGCACCTCACGCATCACGTTTGCCACTGGCCTGTTTTCAAGTTAAGGGAGCATGCACTGCCAGTGTAGGATTGAGCTCAATCTCCATCGACTCGATGGGAATTGAAACTGCCCATGTGACAGCGGTATTAGTGGTCGCCTGTGTTTGCATCTGTCTTTCTTATCCTTGCTACTACTGTGCTGTATTCTTCTGTATCTGCTACTACTGTTCTGTATTCTTCTGTATCATGAACCAACGTGCTAGGCAGTACATACTATTGATTGAAGCTGTTCAAATAGCTTCCCCCTTATATATTTGCCTCTATCTGCAGGCCGAATGGTTGTTGGAATTTCCGCATTACGTGGCGATTAGAGCAGTATGTCTACTTTTCCTGGCCATACAGATGTGGCAATTCACGAATGAAGTGTCAAATAAGTGCATGGGTGCGGTTGCATTGTGTGGTTTTGTTCCAACAAAATGCATTGAATCTATTATACATGCGTGTCAGATTGTTCCCTTAAAGTGTTTAAAGCTGCGATATGGGGCCTGTCATTCAGCTTACAGGTAGATGTATGAAAGAATGGACAAGTGAGATAACTCTTACGCATTGTTCCCTGTTTCAGTTATTAAGGAAGTACTGTTTTTCTTCTCTATGCCATCGTAATACCAAATCAGACTTGCCATGATTATAGCAAAACACATTGGTTTCTTTTATATTCAAATTTCAGTTTGAAGTGAAAAGGCTTGTGGCACTCACAATAATTTCAAGCTATTTTTGACAGTGTTTCATGAGGCTCAGTGTTGCTTTCTTTTTGAGAAAAGCATTCTTCGTTACCCATTTTGTAGCATATGTGGGTGCCGACAGCCGGTGATCAGTAGTATACCAAACAAGTTGGCTTTCAGTTATACAGAGCAAAAATAATCGCCGATAAAGGGAACTTTCCATTTCATTCTTTCCTGTTCTCTAACTTTTGCGTGGGAAAAGAACTAAAAATTAAGAAGGTTCTACTGTGGTTTTCTGTAAGCAGGTCAGTAAGAGGAAGCTGCTTATCAGCAATTATGAATCAGTTTGCAAACACACAAGATACTTTCTTCCTTTGGAAACTTAAACTGCGGTTCACCACACATTGTGCTTTTCTAAGCAGAAATAGCTAGCTGGCTTTATTACCAAAAACATTTATACATAGTGCATGTTTTCTTGCAAAAACTTGTTATTCCTCTTGTTAACGTAACCTCCAATGATAATATTGCCTGTAAGCGTGTTATTTATGGAGTTTCGATGCATGGCAGTAAGGCCTGATACATTTGCATTTTGACCGCCTTGATGATTTTTAAGACTTATAACAGTGTGACCCAAAACCAGGTCGCACAAAGCCAGAAATCAAAGAGCACAGAGTTGAAACTGAGGTTTATCAATTTGTGCATGGATAGTATGCCAAGGAGAATTGTTTTTGATGCATGCAATACATTGGAAAAGAAAATCATTTACTGCCACATGCAGAGATATAAGGGTGAACTAATTAATGTTCATTATCTTTCATACCAGAAGCAGGCTTGATTATAGCTCCAGTGCCAGATTTTTGTGATGCTAGACATATTCCTGGGACTTCGAGCGACATACATATTCAGTTTGCATTTTCTTGCTACCCTTTTTATTTTCTGTGTTAGTAGACGTATAACTGCACACCATGCATCCTTCTTTGATTTATGACGTGTTTCATGAGGCCCACTCTCTTCTGGACAGGAAGTTTTTCAACACATATTTAGCAATAATCTCTTCTGCCAATACACAAAGGCCTACAATTTTCGGGAATCATGGAAGTGCCTCTTCCTTTATTATTGCTTATGGTTGCTTCAAAGGGTCTGCGGCTAAATGATTAGAGGAAAGAAGATGGGTCAAAGCCATTTTTTAAATTTTATTTAATCAGTGCAAATTGCTTCCTTTGAGGTGACTTCAGCAAATGTTTTAAGTGACTGGTTAAACTGCTCGTTTGATCGAAAAGACATCAGCGTGGCAGTAGTGGTCGGTGTAGTATGTCAGAAATAATCGGTGGTTGTGTAAAAAAACCATATCATGGCAATTTGTGGTTCTAGTAAATTGATTAATATTTGTTTTTTAGTTGACAAGCTAATGAAATTGTAATTGTTGAATTAAGTAAAAAATTAAGGAAAGGGGGTTCAGAGGTGTCAAAATTCATAGAATGAAAAGCTAATGCGTGATGCTGCTAATGAATAAAATTTAGTAATTGACAAATAAAATAATTGAAAAAAAATGAAGAATGCTTTCAAAGTCGTCAATCTTCTCGGAATAGGAAGCAAATGTTTGGTTGTGCTAAGTATCGGTGTAGAAAAGTAAAAATTATCAAATAAAAATATAGCAAAAAAATTAAAAAAAAAAACATCTGTGTGCATGAAATGCTATCACATCATTCCCTGAATGGCTAATTTTTAGCATGGGCATGACCACCTGCAATCTACTGTTCGTAATATCTTGTACTGTATTCTAAGGATCAATTTATACCTAATTGTTCAAAATGTCACTAAATACCAGCTCTTTATAACCGTATTTTACTTTGAGGCAAGATATTGAAGTCGTCTTTTTTGATGCAGGGCCTGCTTTGAAGCCTTGCCTAGCTGCAGCTGCTTCGCACCCTCAACCCCACCGCCACTTATCTGGGTATGGCTGCTTTGCTGCTCCCAATGGCCATCTACAAAGCATCTGAAGGTGGAGTGCATTCCCTACATGCAGATTCACAGCTTGGAGCCTGCCTCACCTACACAAGCCAGCGCTCTTCTGGAACTAATAGGGTATGCAGCCACAATGAATGTGGCCATGAAATAGACTTCTTTAACGTAGGTTTGTTACATACCCTGCTCCAGTTGTGTCCAGATTAGTAATCCAATTTGTGGTTCTAATGACTTGTTTCCTTGGCCTTTCTGATTGCTACCACAGATTTTCATGACTCACATATCTTTATTGCTTTCATGCACATGCCATATGTCTCTTGGTTGACCTCCGACTGAAACCGTGAACTCTAAAGACAGCTCAACTGTATTCCTTAAGTCCATCTAAAAACCTTTATTGCAGCTATGATTCTTACAGAACGCCATCCTAGCTTAACGTTTTCTAATATATCTTGCGCAAATTCGGAAATATGGTTGGCTGTCAGCCAATCCATTCTTTTTAGAAGGTCGATACTGCTGCAAAGAAGACAAGGACAACCAAACAAACACATGCTGCATATGCAAAGCACAACTTTGAATTATATGTTTCTTAGGAAGCAGCTACATTACTGCAGCACATACTTAACAAATATGGCAAAAGATGAACACCTGCTTGATTCAAATTGGCAGCTTGTTGCTGGGTGCAAGAAGCCTGGGTGCAATGTAATGGAGATTACATTGCACTCAAATTAAGCAACTGCAGCATCATTTCAAATTCATGAGCTACCTAAAAAAAGGCAGGTGACAGTAAAATATGGAATGTCCATCGTAGCAGAATTATCATCAGGATGAGCAAAATAAAAAAAAAGAATAATTCGAAATCATCAACAAAAAAATTGGCTTATAAGCTGGGTGAATAGTGTCCCAGCAAGGTAGACTGAAAGGTAACTGACGCTAAAGCTGTGTCAAGCAAAGCAAACATTAAATATGTCAATGCAAAAGCATATTTATTTAGTTATTTATTTTGTGTGCCCTCAGTCACTGAACTGATAGAACGGGGAGCGACATCTGTAAGGTCAAATGTGGCTGTCTTAGGTCTTTGCTTAGAAGTAAAGCTGAAGCAGTGCTGAATTTCTCATGATATTTAGTTATAAGATCTCAATCTGTTCCTGCTAAAACTTGTTTTTTCCATGTGCCAGAATTGTAGCCTCTGTATAGAAAGTGCCATCTCATTGTTTTTATTCTTTCACATTCATACAGTCTGCTGCCAAATTCACTTTCTCATTTGCCAAATGTATATGCAACCACAGGTGAGAGCAAGGCTTTACACAACATTAGTGGTGCATTCAATGTACAGTTCCTGATTTTCTTTTCACATATCTCTCACTTCTTGTGTAGGAGGGTACGGATTCTGAACAGTTCAATATATGTGGACAAAACACAACATCTGTGGCCAATCTTTATGTTGTGGGAAATGTAATAGAGATAAGGAACTAATTTCATGCAGTGTCTTACAGATGCATTGTTTGGGCCCTCCTTGTTGGTTTCTTATACCTTCTGCTGTACACACTGACATTGCAGAAGATGTGTCTTCTGGAAAGACAAGGATAAATTCCTTTCAGCAGACATTATTCTCGTTTTGAAATTGTCATTCATAAACTGGAAAGATTTTGGTCAGCATTGTGGAAAGAAAATTAACAACTGTTCCACGTTTTATCAACGTTTAATAGAAGCTGTAATACAGATGGCTTTTTTGTTCACATCCGTTGAATAACAACTTTGAAGGCCAGCTTGAACTGCTTGAGAAAGCAGGTTATCCTCAAACGTCATCTGCAGTGTTGCAGCGTGTCTTCTCCAAACGGTAAAAGAAACCAACCAGATCTGAGTCTTGCAGTTTGAAAACAGTGCGTGA
Organism: Amblyomma maculatum; assembly: GCF_055883805.1. Lineage (NCBI taxonomy): Eukaryota > Metazoa > Arthropoda > Arachnida > Ixodida > Ixodidae > Amblyomma > Amblyomma maculatum. The sequence goes on from NC_139344.1 coordinate 137,577,979, forward strand.
AATAAATCCCTATCTCTATGAAATTTCCCGCAATATGAAGATGCACAACAGATATGATGTCAAGGTGGTTTCCTCAACTACTAAACTGCTTGGTAATCTGTCTTATTTTAGACCAAGAAACGAAATATATGTGAAAAGAAAAACGGTAGGTTAAAATACATCGCTAAAGTTGTGCACAGCATTTTGCTGAGATGCGGTTGTATAAACATTGTACAAATGGGGAAGTGCATCAACAGCAGACTGTATGAACATGACTAGGCAATAAAAATATGAGATGGCACATTCCTGAAAAAAATCAAACCTCTGTACAAAGCCTACAATTCTAGCTGGTGCCAAAGCTAAACCTTGGCAACAAATGATTGAATTAATTCTGGGGATAAATGTTTTTCCTCTGAACAAAAATTAGCCTCCTCAGATGGGCGCGTGTGACTGCTGTCATTGCTGTACTATATGTTTTTACGGCGGCTTAGGCCTTGCTTTGTATACTGCAGAAAAGGTTGCATGTCAGCTCGGAGCATGAACTCTGCCGACCTTGATCTTGCTGACAGCCAGACTTAATCCAGACAAGGTTGAATGTTAAGGCTTCAGAGGCCATTTTCCATTCCCATGCCAATGTTGTGACCACAAAATATTTTGGGAGCTGCAAGCACATTATGTGAGAAATAACACTGACTAGCAGATTTTCCAAATGCAACTTCTCTTGGTCTCTGTTAACAGCAGTAGGTAGTGTTAATAGTCCTTCAAGAACAAAATGTCACCTTTTAGCATATATGTGCCCCTATTATGCATTTACTGGGATGCAATGAAGCCTTGATTATCTGCCAGAAATTTGTTACAGAATAAGGCAACTTTTCCATGAAGTGAAAAACCATGCTTTTATGATGAGGTTATGTAATATGCCTAAAAAAATAAACTTTTGACAGTAATGCTCTGAAAAAAAATTTCATCAGGACATGCTAGCCAACATATGATGTAACTCTCAAAATTCTTGGATCTGCTAATCATTGGCATGCACTCATTTGCATTTTTTTCACTAATTATTTTAATCTCTAATTTCCTTCTGACCGACAATCTCTTAAATGAATGCTTAATATTTATGTGCTCATAGACTGAACTAGCTTTGCACGAATACTTATTACCCCATCGCCTGTCATCTGTCCCGGTGCAGCGCGTCAGCGCGACCCAGCCATATTCAGCGGCACCGATGACACGGATGTAGAAGACTGGTTGACGTCGTATGAACGCGTAATTGCGTACAACAAGTGGGACGACACCGTGAAGCTCACAAACGTCATTTTCTATTTGAACGACGTTGCCAATCTATGGTTTCGCAACCATGAGAGTGACATCTCTACCTGGACGGCTCTCAAGACCAGCCTGACCGAAGTTTTTGGCCGTCCCGCTATACGTAAGCTTCGCGCCGAGCAACGCTTGCAAAGTTGGGCACAACAAACCGGCGAAAACTTCAACAGTTTCATAGAAGATGTCGTAGACCTCTGCAAGTGCGTAAACCCTGCCGAGAAGATCGGGCACATTACGCAAGGCATTGACGATGACGCCTTCTAGATGCTCGTCGCCAGAAACCCCCAAACTGTGTCAGATGTCATGAACTTTTGCCAAAGCTTCGATGAGCTGCGCAAGAGGCGGTTTTCCACATGACGTGCTGGCCTTCAGCAGGCCTCTCTTTCCAACTTGGCTCTCTCGGGGGCGGTGCCCAGGACCAGCAGTCGCTAATTCAGCACATTCAACAGTTTGTTCGTGAGGAAGTCGAACGCCAGCTTTCCATGTCTACCTTCCCTTGCCCGCCAGCACCTGCGCCTGCGCCGCCGCTCACTCCCACTCTTCAGCGTGTCATACAAGAGCAGGTCGCTGAGGTTCTGCCTTCACCTCCTCAGCAGCCCCTGGTGGCGGCTCCTCTCATGTACGCTGATGTTTTGGTGCGGCCACCATCCCCTGTCGCCCCTGTGTACAGCCGGCCTCCCCTCCTATACGAGCCTCAGAAACGTCAGCAAACTCAGCAACCTACAATTCCCCCTTATCGTCCTGTTCTCCGCCGTCGACCACAGCCACAGCCTTCCAACCTCTGGCACACACAAGACAACCGACCTATTTGCTACCCCTGTGGAGTCGCCGGCTATGTGGCTCGTTTGTGCCGCAATCGTGGCCTTCGTCCCTACGACTATACACGTGAGCCGTCCCCCTCGCCCGTGTTCCCTGAGCCTCCTCCGCAGTCCTCTTCAAGTTACGATCGCCACTCCCACCGCTCGCCTTCTCCTGGCCGTCGTTCCCGTTCTCCGATGCTCCGCCGCCAATCAGCCGTTCACACGGAAAACTAACGGCCGCAGTTCCGGAGGCAAGAACTGCGCCATCAGGGACCAACTCAAGACCTGTTTCCGCACCAGCCAACATTATTACCGTATTCCGTATTCATTGACCGCCTTGTCATCGAAGACGTTCAATACACAACAGAATTCCTCGTCCTCGCCCGCTCGTCACACGACGTCATCCTTGGTTGGGACTTCCTCTCCAATCATAACGCCATAATAGACTGCGCCCGTGCTCAACTTGAGTTATCACCCCTTAGTGACACTTCTTTCGACGCATCCGCTGCTGCTGCCGCTACCGTGCACGTCACAGAGGACACCGACGTTCCGCCTTGCTCCTCAGTGTTTGTGCCTCTTTATTGTGCTGCTCTTTCCGACGCCACTGTTATCTACACACCCTCGTTACGATGCGCTGACCAAAAATCCTTGTTGCTGCCCCATGCTGTGCTGACAATTTTTCGCAGCTCAAGTGCTATTTTTGTTTGTAATCCGTGTCCCTGCCCTACCACTTTACTCCGCGGCCAGTCACTTGGTAGTGTCGCTTTGCTCGATTCCACTCCCACCTATTCCTTCGACGATACCACCGCCGGCCTTCACATCAGCGCCATAACGCCTATTCCCGTCACCACTCCATCATCCCTCGAAGTTTTCCACCGGTCCATCGACGCTGGCCTGACGCCCTTATAACGAGCCCAGCTTGTCGCCATCCTACAACGTTTCGCGGCTTCGTTCGACTCCCAGCAACCTTCGTTGGGGCGCACAACTACCGTTACTCATCATATTGATACCGGCACCCATGCCCCCTTGCGCCAGCGTCCGTACCGTGTTTCAGCCGCCGGGCGCCACATTATGGACGGACAGGTGACCGACATGCTCCAGCGCAACGTGATCCAACCGTCGCACAGCCCTTGGGTGTCTCCAGTCTTCCTGGTCAAGAAAAACGACGGTTCCATCCGATTCTGTATAAACTACCGCCGACAGAACAAGATCACGCGCAAGGACGTTTATCCTCTCCCTCGTATCGACGATGCCCTTGACTGCCTGCAGGGAGCTGAGTTCTTTTCTTCAATAGACCTACGTTCCGGCTACTGGCAGGTGCCGATGGCAGAGGCCGATCGCCCAAAAACCGCTTTCGTCACACCCGATGGGCTCTATGAGTTTAATGTCATGCCATTCGGACCGTGCAATGCCCCTGCCACATTCGAACGCATGATGGACAACCTACTCAGAGGGCTTAAATGGCACATTTGCCTTTGTTACCTTGATGACGTTGTAATCTTTTCCCCAGATTTTCCATCTCACCTCCAGCGCCTTGAGACAGTTCTGCGATGCCTGACCGGGCCTCCACTTAAATTTAAAGAAGTGCCGTTTTGGAGCACGGCAGCTAACCATTCTCGGACATGTCTCCAAGGATGGCGTTCTTCCCGATCCGGCAAATTTGCGCGCTGTGGCCAAGTTTCTCAAGCCAACTAATCTGAAAGAACTCCCCAGCTTCGTCTGCCTCTGCTCGTACTTCTGCCGCTTCGTTCGCAATTTCGCCACAATCATTGACCCTCTCACCAAGCTTCTGTCCAGCCACGATCTTTCAGCCTGGCCTCCGCACTGTGATGATGCCTTCGCGACACTCTGCCACCTTCTGACGACTCCGCAAATCCTGAGTCATTTCGACCCTTCTCCCACGGAAATCCACACTGATAACAGCGGCGTCAGCCTCGGCGCAGTACTCGCTCAGCGGACGTCTGGCTTTGATGAGTATGTTGTCGCTTACGCCAGTCGGATCCTAACAAAAGCTGAAGCAAACTATTCCGTCACCGAGAAAGAGCGTCTCGCTATTCTCTGGGCAATAGCAAAATTTCGCCCCTACTTGTATGGCCGTTCTTTTGATGTCGTCACCGATCATCACTCCCTCTGCTGGCTGTCTTCTTTGAAAGATCCTTCTGGTCGACTACCCCGTTGGGCTCTGAGGCTTCAAGAATGCGACATTAACGTCATCTATCGCTCTGGCCATAAACATGCCGATGCTGATGCTCTCTCACGTTCTCCCTTGCCGTCTATATCCTGCTATATCCGTTCTACATCCCACCGACATGCCCACCGATATGACTTCGGAGCAACGCAAATACGCATGGATCGCTTCACTCCTGGATTTTTTATTTGGCCGCGCTTCACGACCTCCTTGCCGCACTCTCCGTCGCCAGTCTCACCATTTCGCCATCAGAGACAAGCTCCTCTACCGTAGGAATTACCTTCTGATGGTAGAACGTGGCTGCTTGTAATTCCGACCTATCTGCGCTCTGTGATTTGCTCCCATTACCACGACGATCCCCAGTGTGCCCACGCCGGCTTATTGAAAACATTCACTCGCCTGCGACAGCGGTACTACTGGCGTGGGATGCAACGTTATGTTCATCGGTTCGTCCAGTCCTGCCAAGAGTGTCAGCGCCGAAAACACCCACCTCGCCAACCCGCCGCTCCTGACCTGCCCAGCTCAGCCCTTTGAGCGCGTTGGAATCGACCTATACGGCCCGCTTCCTAGCACATCAACAGGCAACCGCTGGATCATCGTGATCATCTCACACGCTACGCCGAAACGGCGCCTTTGACATCTGCTACAGCCCAAGACATTGCCTCCTTCATCCTCCATCACATATTTCTTCGCCACGGAGCTCCCAAAGAATTGATGAGTGATAGAGGTCCCGCCTTCCTTTCTGAAGTTGTCGAATCTGTTCTTAGAATGCAAAATCGTTCACCGCGCCACCTCCGCGTACCATCCGCAAACAAATGGAATGGTTGAGCGTTTTAACCACACCATGGGCGACATGCCAGCAATGTATGTTCTTCCATTCGTCACATTCGCTTATAACTCTGCCACACAAGGAACCACTGGATTCTCGCCATACTTCCTCCTGTACGGTCGTGAGCCCTCTTGTACCATGGACACCATTCTCCCTTACCGACCGGATTCTTCCGAATTCACGACTGTTTCACAAGCTGCAACTTATGCTGAAGAATGCCACCAGCTTGCCCGGTCCTTCACTTCTCACGCCCAGCAACAGCAGAAAACAACCCGAGATCAATCTGCACTTCTTCCTACTTACTGTACAGGCTCTTTGGCCTGGCTATGGGTGCCTTCCTCCAGTCCCGGCCTTTCATTCAAACTTCTGAGCAAGTATCAGAGCCCCTACTGTATTGTCAAGCAAACATCCCCCGTCAACTACCTCATCGAACCCCTTACGCCATCCACTGATCACCGTCGCCGCAATCGTGAACTAGTAGGATCGTGAACTAGTAGGAACTAGGATCGTAGTAAGGTTTCAGGCGGTTACTGTGTACTATGATAGTACACAGTAACCGCTTGAAACCTTACTACGATCCGGCCATCATCACATCGCCATGAGCCGCCAGGATGGCGTCTTTTCGCCCAGGGGAAGTTGTAAAACAGGTATTCGGCTCTGATATGCTCGCGGCTCTGCTGAAGAGAACGACGACAAGCATGTTCAACGCGCGTGACGGTCAGTAAAGAAAACGACGACGAAGCTCGCTCCGACGCTCGTGCGTGTGCTGACACAAGTTTCACGACTGATCGCAGAACGTTCCATTGACTGTTGACGACGAATCGCCCTGTTCAAAAGTGTTGTTTGAACCCTGTAGACTGCTTCGTAGACTTCCCCGTACGGGCACCTTGTGTAAATTAGCTGTTGGTGCCAGCTATTGGTCCCTGGCGCCACCACAGACCCTGAGCACCCATACCGGAGCTGTCATCCGTACCGTGGCGATAGGTTAAAAGGTGGAGGGAAGAAGCCTTGGCCGACGGATTCCTCGTCCGTCTACTAGGCGAGGGGCTCCGGGACCTTCCTCCGCATATAACGGTGAAACAGAGGCGACATAATTTAGGAACCCTCAGTCATTACATGCCATACGTACGAAAAATTCGACCTCCAAACAACGTGATCTACTCCCTAAAAGTGGTCGCACTGATGTGAAGCTGTTGTTACAAAAAGCCGAAGCATTTCCTAAGTTCTTCATTATGACTTCCATGATTGATGAACCAATCGCCAACGTGTCGGCATTCGTCATCGCCAAAACCATCCACAACTGTGTTGGCCGAAATTATAAAGCTAAAATCAAAAGCATAAAGTCTTGGCAGAAGTATGATTAACATTTTTTAGAATCTTTGTGCTAATTTCGTCAAAGCCGGCGGCAGATGACAGTTTTAGTTTATAAATAAGACATGATATGCCGGTTTCCGAGAAAGTAACGGCTGGCATTGAAGTTCTTTGGTTGCTGTCGTGAGGGGAGGCGGTTCCTGTTCTTTAGTGAATACAGATGCAAAAGCAGAATTAAAGATGTTTGCACACTCAACATCGGAAACAGCGCGTCCGGAATCATCAGTGAGGGTAACAACGCGTATAGATTGCGGGCTTAAAAGCTGCCAGAATTTAGTAGGATTATCTTTAAGTATGTTGGGCAGGTCAATATGATAAAATGAGCGTTTAGTGCTTTTTACTGCAACCAGCTATGTCTTTTCAGCAGCGTAATATTTTTCCCATGCGCAGTCCTGTCCAGTCTGTTTGGCACTGCGGAACAAACGCTTCGTTTTGTTTTCTAATTTCCCCAGAGCCTTGGTGAAGCATGGTTTCAGTTTGTTCGCTCGGAAGCTGCATTTAGGAACATATTTGTTAGTAAGTTCGTTCATTTTATCAGTAAACATCAACAATTTTCGTGGATGGTTTGTTCTTGGAAAGAGCGCTGAAACGTTGAGAAAAAAAAGCTTCCAATGCCCTGTTCATGGTCTCGTAGTTTCCTTTGTTATAAAGGGTGATTGTTTTTCTGGAAGTTTCATTTGTTGTTGGAGTGAAGGTGAAAAACGCGTGGATGACTTTGTGATCACTAATTTCCCAGAGATAAGTAGGGTGGCTAGATAGTATAAGGTCAAGAATGTTCGCGGTATCTCCGGCGATGCGTGTAAGCCGGGTTACTAATTGACTTAGATTAAAATTTAAGCACACATCCATGAACTCCCGTGATTCATCCTACCTAAAAATAAGCTGATGAGGATTATTCCAGTCAATACCAGGATAGTTAAAATCTCCAAAATATAAAACGTGTGCATTACGGTGTTTTGTTGTTCGCTCAGGATGTTGTGCAGCTTTCCAGGGAATTCGAGGTTATTGTGTGTGTGTGTGTGTGGGGGGGGGGGGGGGGGTCTATAGCAAACACTAATTACTATAGATACTGGTGTGGCGCGACAAAGCAGCCATAATATTTCGAGGTCGGATTTTATGTTAATGTGGGAACACTGTAGTTGATTGCTGGTGGCGATAAGGACGCCTCCTCCTCGGGGGCCTTTGCGATCAGCACGGAAAAGGTTAAAATTTGGTAAGTTGCACAGAACTTCAGTGTCGCTCACATTATTGGTCAGCCAAGTCGCTGTCAGTACAAGCAGGTTGCTGCCTGTTGAAGACACAAGGCTGGATACATTACCGCATTTAGAAAGCAGACTGCATATGTTAGTATAGATAACCGAAAATGAAATAATCTGTCGAGGGGAGTTACGCCGAGGATTAGATAAGTGTTGACGGTGCTGCAAGCGCTATGCTATTTCTTTAACCGTTTCAGTGGCAACATCAAAAGTGTAGCGTTTTTTGCCGAGAACTAGGGTTTTGTGCCGCAAATAAAACGGTCCGGTTTCTGCTCTTGCAAATGCGACAAGATGTTTACGGGCGTTTTTGAACAGAGCTGGTAAAATCTCCAATACTACAGTCCGTGTCTTTCAGCATACGACTTTTGGAAAGAATGGTTTCTTTTGTTTTGAAATGAGCTAATTTTGCTATAATAGGACGCTGGCGGTCCTTGGCGTGGAATCCCAAGCGATGAGCACGATCTATCTGACTGGGCTTCAAGGTAAACTCTAACATATCCTGACAATGCTTAATTAGTATTTCTTCCCGATGAATGATTCGCGGGGATTTGTGTCTGGAAGGCCATAGAATATCAAGTTGTCGTGACGTGATCTGTTTTCTGTGTCGTCTATTCGAGCCTCGAGGTTAGTAACAAGAGCAACAGTCTCAGCGGCAACAGCTTGGGCGGATTCTATGTCAAATTTTAGAGTAGGAATGTCCTAAAAGAGGCATTCCAGGTCTGCTAGGCGCTTACTCAGATCGGAAATGGTTTGGTCCACAGAACGCATCTGACCTTTAAGTTCCTGTACATCAGCGAGTATTTGGCCTTGACCGGCTGACAATTTCTTGAGTTCAGCAAGAACACTATCAAGTTTGTCCGGATTAGGGTTCGTTTGTATAACGCCGAACAAAAGAAGAAGACATTTTACAGCAAAAAAGCATTCACCAGCCAAAGAAATGCAACACTGCAGGCTCGGCAGCTGTACCAGGCAACGGTCACTACATTTTTTATAAAAAAGGCAGTATGATGAACTAACCTGGGTATAGCGAAAATCAGTGGATGAGGAGGCTGCATCAAGGCACAGCTACCGAGCCCACAAAGCGCGGGCGCAGTGTTGCCAGATGGCGCAGGGTGACACAGCCAAAGTATAGAAATATTGTAGCCCAAAAATAGCCAACCATGCAACGAGGCCAAGACATTTAGTAGCCAAAATGTAGCTAACATGAGCCACCGGAAACTAAGTTTTTTTTTATTTGCAATTACAATACCAAACAGAAAATAGTAAACATGTGACTAAACATGTGACCAAGTGACACAGCAGAAAATACCAAACAGTAAACGCATTACTAAAAATAGAAGCGGTTGACTATAGTTCAAGTGACGCAGCAGAAAACGAAACATCACATTTTTGGACTTAGGGCAACTGAAGGAACATGCTTCAGTAACCCCCCCTCCCCCGCACGCGCGAACACACACAAACACACACACACACACACACACGTTTATGCCCTTCATTAACACCGCTACTCGTACATAACAGCACTGTTGAACTTCTCCAGGAAACGAGGGCTTGGTTCAAAATTCTTGCAGCACCCATTCTCCTTTAAACCACACCGTACATGGAGTATCATTACCAAATGCGTACGCTGAGTTTGTTTCGGTGGTCTGTTTTAGTTGCGGTTACCTGGCTAAAAACCCTCTTTACTGCGGCGTTTGACAGTGGCAAGCGCCGAAGTGCGAATACGACTGCCGACAAGTTAGGAAAGAGAGGTTCCCCTGCACTGTTGGTCAGTTTCGTGATCGCTCGCCAGAATTCACTGAAGCTGTCACTAACTGCAAGGGACGGGAGCATCGCCTGCAAAGTTCAGTATTCGCTTTCAATGGTGTAAGTGCTACAGGATGTTGCAACAGTGGAAATGACTCTTTGAAAGGCGCGAAACGGCGTGTCACGAATGCAACTGGGCCTCAACAACTTGAAGTTCTGCAGCAGCTCGAGATTGTCAGGTAGCCTTTTAAGCGACGATTTGATGCACGCCACAAGATACACACGACAGCGATCCAGCATCTGGTCCTTCTCGCCGTCTGAAAGGGAGCTCTTGTGCAATGTGTCTAAGAAAACAGTTCCATAGTTACACGCACGTACGTGAAGCAAGTGCTTCTCCCACTCTGCCATTGGACAAGCATGCTCTTTCAGGACCACTCTAAGCAGCATCGATCTGACATGCATATCCAGGTCTTCAAACAGCTTCACCGGAACGGTGCTTGCGACGACGAATAGACGCGGCCGCTTCTTGATGAGTCGAGTTATCTCTCACCATCTTTTTTAGTATACGTTTTTCATCCCGAATTTTAGGACAGTCCTTAGCCGTCGATTCATGGGCACCCGAGCAGTTAGAACACCTGACAGTCTCCGTCTCGCATGCGTCATGAGGATGCGTACCGCCGCATCGACGGCAGGATACCTCGTTTCGACAAACGGCGCTCACATGTCCGATCTTGTGGCATTTGTGGCACTGAACAGGTCTTGGAACATACATCCGAACTGGGTGCCTCACATAGCCCACTTTAACGTGGGATGGGAGGGATTCAGTTTCAAAGACTAATTTAACGCACTTTGAGCGGCCAAATCGATGAACATCCACAATGCGCGCCGTAGATTTGATCAGCGTGCAGAGATCGCTTTCACTTATCTCGGGGTCAACGTCGCTGATTACACCTGCAGTAGTCTTTTTCCCATGTGCAAGGAAGGAACGGACCGGCATGTTGCCTAGCGCACCAATTCCTTTCAGCTTGTCCACTGTTGCCTGGGATTTGACATCCACGGTCAGGACATTCTTCCAGGGATTAATTCTGACTTCGTCAACTTCACCGGGAACCAGCTGGTCGAAAAACTGCGTCAGGTGCTGTCTGTTTATCACATTCAGATTCGCCGTTGCCGTTGTTGGTACGAAGGCCACGGAGAAGATCCCTTGCTTTTCAGCGTTCTTCTTTGGTGTCTCACTCATTACTGATGTTCGGCACAAAGAATCGGAAGGCAAGCCTAGCCTGGATAAGTCAACTTCAGAGTTAACGTCAGCTCAGGTGCCACAACAGATTGAGTCTAATCCCGCTAAGAGTACTCTTGCTGTAATGTCGCAGACAGTGTCACATGCCAAGGATCAGACAGAGGCTGTTGTATTACCTACCGCCTCTGATGCTGAGTGGCCAGCTCTACCATCAAAGGCCAACGCCAGGCCTAATCCCAGTTTGGTTGCCACACGTACTGAAAATTCCGACAACCCCGACAGCCAGCAGGTAAAAGAAATGCTGAAACAGCTGCTTCGTTCAATGCGGGTGCTGCTCTCCAGCATCAACACGCAAACAGCAAAGTTTGCTGTTCAGTTTTTGGACGCATTTGAGCCGCTCTTGGCGGCATTGCAATAATTCACAATGGCGCAACAAACTAACCCCACCTCTGTGACGATGCACTTGCGCCGCAGTGTTGTGATGCAATGGAATGCCCGAGGCCTGCGTGGTCGGCTGAGTGACTTCCGACAGCGGGTACAGAAGTACCGCTTTCCTGTGATTGTGATCTGTGAGCCCAACATGCCGGCTGCTTTCCGCCTTTCTGGATATGTTCTGCTATGGTCTAGAGAAGCAAACGAAACAAGCAAAGTGCTGGTATGTGTACGCCAAGACATTGCGCACGTCCGCCATGCTCTGCAGCCCCACAACACGAACCACTACATTTGTTTGACGTTAACCCTGAAAGGACGAGTATGTTCTGTAATTGGCGCTTATATTCCACCGAGGGATGGCTTGGACAAATCATATCTATTTTCAACAATCCAGTGTTGTGCAGCTCCTCGTATTATTGTGGGGGACTTTAATGCTCACCACCCTCAGTGGGGTAGTGCAATAATGAGCAATAGAGGAAGAGACCTGGCAGACTTTATGCATACGCAAGATCTCGTCAATATAAACGACGGCTCACCGACGTTTCTACGCGGAACAACCTACAGCAGCTGCTTGGATGTGGCGTTTGTTTCCAGAAACCTCCATCCCTCCGTTTCTTGGTGTAGTGATGTGGAAACACATGGGAGTGATCATATACCAACGTACATATGCATCAAGTGGTTTGCACCTGCCACTTCACCTCGTGTGCAATACACAGACTGGCCCGCCTTTAGGGCAGCGGTGGAGACTTCCAGCGTGGACCTCCAGTCACCATCTCAAATAGAGGGACTCATTACTTCCTCTCTCAGTGAGAACACTCGCTACGTTAGTGTGCCGGTGTCAGTGTCCAGCATCGACGTGGAATTCGAGCGGCTTCGCGCGATCCGTCGGCGGGCTGAAAGGAAGTACAGAAGAACGAAATCCGCGCAAGATCTCGCACTTTCTCGCCGAGCTAAACGTCAAGTTTTGCGTCACCTGGAGAGGTTAGGACGACAACGTTGGAGACAGTTCTGCTCATCACTGGATCCCCGTAAGCCCCTGTCGCGTATCTGGCATGTTGCGAGAAGCTTGCGCACACCTCCGCGAGAAAGGCACCCTTTTCGTGCCCTGGCCCTTTACCAACGCCGCAATGAAGTTGACGTAGCTGAAGATTTTTGTAAAATGGTTATGGGCACAAACCAGGCACAGTTACCAATTTCAGAGGTTTTTGCACCACCTTCGCCGAATGATCAATACGACGTGCCCTTTACAATAGCTGAATTAGACGCCGCTCTTGCTTCTTGTCGGCATTCATCTGCACCTGGTGCTGACGGGATTACTTATTCAACCTTATCGAACCTAGGCAAGGATGGTAGAACTGCACTACTTAATTATTTCAATGATACATGGGCTTCTAGTACTGTTCCTGAACACTGGAAAATTAGCCGCCTGGTTGCTCTTTTGAAGCCTGGAAAGCCTCCTCTCGAACTTACCTCATACCGGCCAGTTGCCCTAGCAAGCTGTGTTGGAAAAGTTATGGAGCGCATGGTGCTGGCAAGACTTGAGTGGTATCTAGAGAGTAATGATCTTTATCCTAATATGATGACTGGATTTCGCCGCGGACGCTCTTCCATTGACAGCGTCATCGACCTTGTGGCGACAGTAGAACACGAAAAGCGTCACCGTCGACTAGTAGCTGCTGCATTTTTAGATATAAAGGGAGCTTACGACAACGTCCTCCATGAAGCTATTCTTGATGGACTTGACGACGTGGGAGTTGGTGGCCGGCTGTACTTGTGGATTGTAAGCTATCTCAGCGGCCGTTCTGTTTACATGACTACGCCTGAAGGAGATACTACCCACTTTCAGGTTGGTCGTGGAGTTCCACAGGGAGGAGTTCTCAGCCCAACTTTATTTAACGTTGCGCTAGTTGGCCTGGTGAGTGAACTGCCAACTAACATCCACATAAGTGCATATGCTGACGACATCTGCATCTGGGCCTCTGGTTCGACGCGCCCACAACTACGTGCGAGACTGCAACGAGCTGTGTCATTAACATCGATGTACTTACGGCGTCAAGGTTTATTTTTAGCGGCAGAAAAGTGTGCAGTGATCGCGTTTACGGGAAAATGTGTCAGCCGCTACCCGATTACCCTTCATGGAGTCGTAATACCATACGTCTCCAGGCACAGATTCTTGGGAGTAATTATTGACCACCGACTATCCTGGTCGAAACATATTGCTATGGTGAAGAAGAGGCTAATTAATTTTTGCCATGTACTTCGTTACATAGCTGGCATCAAATGGGGTCCAACTGAGCGCTCCTTAATACGCCTTTACGAGGCTCTGTTTGTTGGCTACATCCGGTACAGTCTCCCAGTACTCTCTAGTATGAGCATTTCCTGCTTGCGGACTTTAGAGAGCGTGCAAGCGCAGGCACTGAAAATATGCCTTGGACTGCCCAGATGCACCTCTAACAAAGGCACAATTGAAGAGGCACACGCTCGCCCAATGTCCATATACTTGTCACACGAACCACTTCGTGTATATTTACGAGCACTTACAAGACACCGTTTTCACCCACTCAGCAAGATTCTGGATGAGAGGCCGGACTGCAGTTTTACAACTGCACTCCGCTGCCATCAGTCGCAAGTACCGACAGGATATGCCCTCCCATATCATCCCACCCAACCACCATGGACGATGGATAAACCTTTTGTGCACCTTCGTGTTCCCGGAATACTAAAGAAATCAATGGTACCAATTAGTGGACTCAAACAACTTACTCTGGCACACATCTGGTCAGAATATCCCAGTTATATTCACATATACACTGATGGATCTGTGTCAGCACAGGCATCCGCTGCAGCTGTGGTCATACCAGCTCGGAAAACGACTCTGCATTTCCTTTTGGGACATACCTCTACATCAACCGCTGCCGAACTTGTAGCCATTCGAGAATCTATTCGCTATATATGTGGGGAACCACCTCAAAAATGGTGTATATTCACGGACTCGAAGACTGCATTACAAATTTTGGAAAACTTCTTACGCCACACTGCCTATCAGTCCCTGGCACTAAACATTATGGATCTCATCACATCTGCCCAGCTGCAAGGCCACACAATAATGTTTCAATGGATTCCTGCCCACTGCGGCCTCCATGGGAATGAGCAGGCCGATGTTGAAGCGAAAAGCGCACTCATCAATGGCTTCCAAACAGCTGTGCCTTTTTCAAGAGCGGATACGACGTGTCTTCTAAAGAGTTATATGAATATTGCTACAGCAGCTTACTGGGCTCAACCAGACGCCCGACACATCCGTCTAAGAAGGCTTGATCGAACATTTAAATTTTATGTTCCGCGTGATATTCCGCGTCATCAGACATGCTTGATACATCGACTTCGTTTAAACGTGGCTTTCACGCGCAAATACTTACATTTAATTGGACAGCTGGACTCACCGGAATGTTTAACTTGTGGCATCCCAGAGACTGTGGACCATGTATTATTGGTGTGCCCAGAGTATGCGAACGAAAGAAATGTGCTAGCTGCTTCCTTGAAGCGTTTAGACAAGAGGCCTCTGTCGGAGGAACTGCTGCTGGGCGCTTGGCAGGACAAGGGGAAGGGCGTCCAGGCAGTGCGCGCTCTTTGCCGTTATTTGAGCGCCAGCGGACTTGATTCACGTTTGTAAAGCAAGCTGCTGTGTCTGTATATATATTTCATATGCCTTCTCCCACATCGTCACCCATCATGACCTTCTTTCTTCTCTCCTTCCCCTTCCCCAGTGCAGAGTAGCAGGCCAGATTTGAATTATTCGGGCCAACCTCTCTGCCTTTTCCTTTCAATAAATCCATCTATCTATCTATTCACCGGATCAGGATTTTCCGACTGAAACAGCCTATTCACTCTGTCGAATTCAGAGATTATGGGCTGAATAAAAAGCATGTACAGGTAATTTTTTTCGTCTTGGAACATTTCGTGCAGTAGTCGTGAAGTATAGAACCGTTCTGTGCTTTGAGCTAGCTGAAAATGCAACCGCAGCTCCGTCCGCTGATCGATAATGCGGTTCACAGCTGCAGCAACACTCAGCCACCTTGTGTTGGCTATGCTGACCAACCTGATCGGGTCAGTGTCATTAATAGCAGAGTAGATAAGGCGACACTGCTCTCGCCTTTTTGGTGAACACGAAAACCAGTTATAACACTCCCGCACAAGGAACTCAATGTTGGCAGGAAGAGCAGCGATTGCTTCACTGCAAGCTAAGTGGAGGGAATGACAAGTACACTTTGAAAGAATAAGTTTTGGGTTTTCCTCATTTAGCAGATAATATAACGAGTGATGCCGTCCGCATATCACACTAGCATCGCCCGTACCAATGCCAACACATTTTGTTACGTCCAGTTTGCATAACTCAAGAAAAGATTTCAGTTCCAGAAACATGCCGTTAGCAGATGCATCAGTGATAGGAATTAGTCCCAAAAACCTTGCTTGGAAATCATCTGCTTTCACAGAAAAGTACCGAACGACAACGCCGATCTCCTTTACGCATGAAATGTCCGTGCTGTCGTCGATGATTAGGGAATAGGGCTGCTCTCCGATGTCTTCGGGTAGCATCTCACGGAAGGTTGGTCCAAGAACCTTTGTTACCAGAGCCGTACATTTGGTGCGTCGTAGTGTTAATCCGACCGCAACATTTGATTCCGGGAACTCACTTGCCAACAGCGGAGCCAAGTGATCTGCAGTACACAGCGAGCTATGCACGGCGACATGCGCTGCCAGGCGCAACTCTGCAACCTTTAGTTGATTTGATGTTGGCTTCGAAGGCCCGAGCTTGAAGTGCGAGTCGATAGGCCTGGTTACAGCAGCAAACTTCATCGATTTCATCTTCTGAATGTGCTTCTGCGTGGTAATGTGGACCTTTAAGTCTTGCACGTGTGGCCTCAGCTTGCACTTGTATGCTTTGCAGTATGCCATGTCGATGGTGTCTCCGTTGCCCTCATCTCGCGAAGGCATGATCCAGTCTATTGAAAAAAAAAAATAAATTGTGAATGTATGCCCTAAATCTTTTGCAGGCAGTAAACTCAGCTAATCGCAGGTGCTTACCTTTGAAATCTGGGTTCTGCTCCCATTCTTTCTGCTATTTCCTTGTGTATTTCGCCCACTTCCCCATTGTGCACGAGTGAAGAGGTGAGACCGGCGAGACAAGCACACGGAGCATGCACAGCAGCAGCAGCAGCAGCAGCAGCAGCAGCAGCAGCAGCAGCAGCAGCAGCAGCAGCAGCAGCAGCAGCAGCAGCAGCAGCAGCAGCAGCAGCAGCAGCAGCAGCAGCAGCAGCAGCAGCAGCAGCAGCAGCAGCAGCAGCAGCAGCAGCAGCAGCAGCAGCAGCAGCAGCAGCAGCAGCAGCAGCAGCAGCAGCAGCAGCAGCAGCAGCAGCAGCAGCAGCAGCAGCAGCAGCAGCAG
Organism: Amblyomma maculatum; assembly: GCF_055883805.1. NCBI lineage: Eukaryota > Metazoa > Arthropoda > Arachnida > Ixodida > Ixodidae > Amblyomma > Amblyomma maculatum. The sequence goes on from NC_139344.1 coordinate 137,594,583, forward strand.
CAGCAGCAGCAGCAGCAGCAGCAGCAGCAGCAGCAGCAGCAGCAGCAGCAGCAGCAGCAGCAGCAGCAGCAGCAGCAGCAGCAGCAGCAGCAGCAGCAGCAGCAGCAGCAGCAGCAGCAGCAGCAGCAGCAGCAGCAGCAGCAGCAGCAGCAGCAGCAGCAGCAGCAGCAGCAGCAGCAGCAGCAGCAGCAGCAGCAGCAGCAGCAGCAGCAGCAGCAGCAGCAGCAGCAGCAGCAGCAGCAGCAGCAGCAGCAGCAGCAGCAGCAGCAGCAGCAGCAGCAGCAGCAGCAGCAGCAGCAGCAGCAGCAGCAGCAGCAGCAGCAGCAGCAGCAGCAGCAGCAGCAGCAGCAGCAGCAGCAGCAGCAGCAGCAGCAGCAGCAGCAGCAGCAGCAGCAGCAGCAGCAGCAGCAGCAGCAGCAGCAGCAGCAGCAGCAGCAGCAGCAGCAGCAGCAGCAGCAGCAGCAGCAGCAGCAGCAGCAGCAGCAGCAGCAGCAGCAGCAGCAGCAGCAGCAGCAGCAGCAGCAGCAGCAGCAGCAGCAGCAGCAGCAGCAGCAGCAGCAGCAGCAGCAGCAGCAGCAGCAGCAGCAGCAGCAGCAGCAGCAGCAGCAGCAGCAGCAGCAGCAGCAGCAGCAGCAGCAGCAGCAGCAGCAGCAGCAGCAGCAGCAGCAGCAGCAGCAGCAGCAGCAGCAGCAGCAGCAGCAGCAGCAGCAGCAGCAGCAGCAGCAGCAGCAGCAGCAGCAGCAGCAGCAGCAGCAGCAGCAGCAGCAGCAGCAGCAGCAGCAGCAGCAGCAGCAGCAGCAGCAGCAGCAGCAGCAGCAGCAGCAGCAGCAGCAGCAGCAGCAGCAGCAGCAGCAGCAGCAGCAGCAGCAGCAGCAGCAGCAGCAGCAGCAGCAGCAGCAGCAGCAGCAGCAGCAGCAGCAGCAGCAGCAGCAGCAGCAGCAGCAGCAGCAGCAGCAGCAGCAGCAGCAGCAGCAGCAGCAGCAGCAGCAGCAGCAGCAGCAGCAGCAGCAGCAGCAGCAGCAGCAGCAGCAGCAGCAGCAGCAGCAGCAGCAGCAGCAGCAGCAGCAGCAGCAGCAGCAGCAGCAGCAGCAGCAGCAGCAGCAGCAGCAGCAGCAGCAGCAGCAGCAGCAGCAGCAGCAGCAGCAGCAGCAGCAGCAGCAGCAGCAGCAGCAGCAGCAGCAGCAGCAGCAGCAGCAGCAGCAGCAGCAGCAGCAGCAGCAGCAGCAGCAGCAGCAGCAGCAGCAGCAGCAGCAGCAGCAGCAGCAGCAGCAGCAGCAGCAGCAGCAGCAGCAGCAGCAGCAGCAGCAGCAGCAGCAGCAGCAGCAGCAGCAGCAGCAGCAGCAGCAGCAGCAGCAGCAGCAGCAGCAGCAGCAGCAGCAGCAGCAGCAGCAGCAGCAGCAGCAGCAGCAGCAGCAGCAGCAGCAGCAGCAGCAGCAGCAGCAGCAGCAGCAGCAGCAGCAGCAGCAGCAGCAGCAGCAGCAGCAGCAGCAGCAGCAGCAGCAGCAGCAGCAGCAGCAGCAGCAGCAGCAGCAGCAGCAGCAGCAGCAGCAGCAGCAGCAGCAGCAGCAGCAGCAGCAGCAGCAGCAGCAGCAGCAGCAGCAGCAGCAGCAGCAGCAGCAGCAGCAGCAGCAGCAGCAGCAGCAGCAGCAGCAGCAGCAGCAGCAGCAGCAGCAGCAGCAGCAGCAGCAGCAGCAGCAGCAGCAGCAGCAGCAGCAGCAGCAGCAGCAGCAGCAGCAGCAGCAGCAGCAGCAGCAGCAGCAGCAGCAGCAGCAGCAGCAGCAGCAGCAGCAGCAGCAGCAGCAGCAGCAGCAGCAGCAGCAGCAGCAGCAGCAGCAGCAGCAGCAGCAGCAGCAGCAGCAGCAGCAGCAGCAGCAGCAGCAGCAGCAGCAGCAGCAGCAGCAGCAGCAGCAGCAGCAGCAGCAGCAGCAGCAGCAGCAGCAGCAGCAGCAGCAGCAGCAGCAGCAGCAGCAGCAGCAGCAGCAGCAGCAGCAGCAGCAGCAGCAGCAGCAGCAGCAGCAGCAGCAGCAGCAGCAGCAGCAGCAGCAGCAGCAGCAGCAGCAGCAGCAGCAGCAGCAGCAGCAGCAGCAGCAGCAGCAGCAGCAGCAGCAGCAGCAGCAGCAGCAGCAGCAGCAGCAGCAGCAGCAGCAGCAGCAGCAGCAGCAGCAGCAGCAGCAGCAGCAGCAGCAGCAGCAGCAGCAGCAGCAGCAGCAGCAGCAGCAGCAGCAGCAGCAGCAGCAGCAGCAGCAGCAGCAGCAGCAGCAGCAGCAGCAGCAGCAGCAGCAGCAGCAGCAGCAGCAGCAGCAGCAGCAGCAGCAGCAGCAGCAGCAGCAGCAGCAGCAGCAGCAGCAGCAGCAGCAGCAGCAGCAGCAGCAGCAGCAGCAGCAGCAGCAGCAGCAGCAGCAGCAGCAGCAGCAGCAGCAGCAGCAGCAGCAGCAGCAGCAGCAGCAGCAGCAGCAGCAGCAGCAGCAGCAGCAGCAGCAGCAGCAGCAGCAGCAGCAGCAGCAGCAGCAGCAGCAGCAGCAGCAGCAGCAGCAGCAGCAGCAGCAGCAGCAGCAGCTTTCAAGCATAGACCAACTATGGCTAAAAGCGCCCTACACAGAATCTCTAGCCAACGCCAGCCGCGACAAAAAAAAAGTTGCAAGCAAAACATGAAAAAGCTGAAAAAACTACTAACCAAACGTAGCGCACTTCCTAAAACACGTTATTTTACCGTTAATTTTTTCAGAGAGCATATAGCCCAAAAATAGCCACAACGCCTAATCATCTAAAAAGCAGCCAGAAAATATTTTAAGTAGCCCAATGTGGCTATAAATAGCCCTCCGTCTTTCGGGCGAAAGACGGTGCTCTTTATACGTTGATGATGCTGATGCTGATGCGGCCATTCCCCTTTGTATCGGGGGATCACAAAGTTCTGGATCAGGCCAAGTTGGCAGGGTCGATAATGTCGCTGTCGCTAGCGCTTGCCATCCGGCGTCGAGAGTCCAGGAAGGAAGTGCTGTTTTCACCGACGCATCAGCGCTGCTCAAAACGAAGGGTCCGTTGATCTCGGCGTAGAACGGCTGTCCTAGGCCTCGTAGAACGAGCCACGAAGTGTCGAAGATGGCTGGTACGATACAGGCAAAGGCAGGCGCGAGCACCTGCGTAACGAAAATCAGTGGATGAGGAGACTGCATCATGGCACAGCTACCGAGCCCACAGAGCGCGAGCGAAAGACGGTACTCTTTATACGTTGACAGGGTCGATGTTGTCGCTGTCGCTTGCGCTTGCATCCGAAGTCGAGGGTCCAGGAAGGGAGTGCTGTTTTCACCGACACATCAGCGCTGCTCAAAACGAAGGGTCCGTTGATCTCGGCTTAGAACGGCTGTCCTGGGTCTCGTAGAACGAGCCACGAAGTGTCGAAGATGGCTGGTAAGATACAGGCAAAGGCAGGCGCGTGCACCTGCGTAGCGAAAATCAGTAGATGAGGAGGCTGCATCATGGCACAGCATGGAGGAAGGAAACAACTTAGGAGAGGCCCTTGCCATTCCCAATGCATTGGCGAAAGTGTGGCGGAAGTGACGTCAAAATTTAGGGTTAGCCAAGTCGGGCCATTAGCAACGGCGACGCTGTTGTTATAAAAACCCGGGCCACTAGCAACAGCGTTGCTAAGGGCCCTAGGTATGTCAGCGTCGCGGAGAAAGGGTAAAGGAGGAGGAGAGACGTTGCAGTGTCCGGTCGCGGCGCGGCCGCGCCGGCTTCAAAAAAATGATGTCAGGGCCTCTCCTAAGCTTTCCTTCCTCCATGTGGCACAGCTATGTTGTCGCTGTCGCTTGCGCTTGCCATCCGGCGTCGAGGGTCCAGGAAGGGAATGCTGTTTTCACCGACGCATTAGCGCTGCTCAAAACGAAGGGTCCGTTGATTTCGGCGTAGAACGGCTGTCCTGGGCCTCGTAAAACGAGCCACGATGTGTCGAAGATGGCTGGTAAGATACAGGCAAAGGAAGGCGCGAGCACCTGCTTAGCGAAAATCAGTGGATGAGGAGGCTGCATCAAGGCACAGCTACCAAGCCCACCTGCGGTGAGCCCACTTGTGCCATAGTGTATATATTTCTCTTTATTTTTATTTTTACCTAACCTGTCCTTTCTTCCTGTCGCTCACCTCATTGATTTCATCTACCGATTCGTCACTCTCCCTTTATTTCCGCCGTCCCAGTTCAGGTGCTTCATTAGATATAGAGCTATGCACGGGCCCGGGCCAGCCCGAAAGCCCGTACATGACCCGGCCCGTGGGCCGGGCTCGGGCCACTCGGAAGCCCTCTACCTCGGGCTCAGACTTACCCGGGTTAAGGATATATGTCTCGGGCGGGCCGGGCCAGGCCGGACACCCTGATCATGAACATATGCAACTTATGCGAAAGCGTGAATACGGCCATAGTTCAATAAGCTTCTTGAATGTGCAATATTTTCCAGCGTCCTCCCCAAACGATAGCTTCACAGTTCTTTCCCGGCGTCGACCCGCTTTTCCTCCCTACTTTCTTGCCGCGAAAAGATCATCATCAGCCATCAGTGACCAAGCAGACGAGCCGCTTGTGGGACTAGTTTCGAGTTTCCCGTCTCCGCTTCAGTAACACCGGCGCTGTTATTTAGGTGAAAGGCACACAGAGAGCTAGGCGAGCTCAGCGAGTACTTTGCCACAAAATCAACCATTTGTTTAGGTTCTGAGCTACTGCACTCTTAGTCTTTCAGTCCACAAGTTGTAGCACCGAAAAAAAATTGGGCGCTACCGGGTTCATTACCAGGATCGCCGCCAATGCCTCAATTCAATGCATAGGTAATTCAATGCATAGGTTGTTTTTGCACAATAACTTGATTGTACGTATGTGCTATGCCTCATATGTTTAGAAAATTTCTCATTTCAAGCGTGAGAACTCAACATTTCAAGATCTTGAATAAACTTGTCATCTGAAATTATTTTCTTCTTTTCATTTCTTCAACTGCAATTATAGAATGACGGGCCGTGCCCGGACCTTATATCTGAGCGCCGGGCCGGGCCGTGCTCAGTCACTTTCAGAGTAGGGCCGGGCTCGAGCTCGGGTCTGCAGCGTCGGGCCCGCGGGCCGGGCTCGGGCTCACAATTTCAGCCTGCACACACTTCTAATCAGATAGCAGATACCGGGGCTGGCAAACATCTTTTCCTTCGTTTTGAATATATCGTCAAGGGATAACGACGAGGATAAAGTACTGTGGTCGTGTGTGGAACACACGGAACGCAAAGTCGATGAAGTGGGTGTGGTTCGTGCTGGTCGCCACTGGCCTAAATTGTTCGTCAGCTGCCCTCTGTAAATATCTGTAAATACATCCACTCTTTATATGCGTGCATCTATGCTACATTATTAGTGGAGGTGTTGGTAGCCTACACCAAGCCCGGAACTCCGCAGCGATCTTCGACTTCTCGGCTCTTCAGCCATGCCCAGCGACGGGGCCGCACCATCGGCTTCCTCCACCCTGGCTATCATCATTACCCACTCGCGTGATTCCGGGGTGGCCGTTGCTGATGTAGCGGAATGGCTCGCTATGTACTCAGCGCGTGAGGGCACACAACAGGTGGGACCCAACCATGAAATTGGCTGACGTCATTTCCTACCTGACGGGCACTGCAAGGGTCTGTTTCGAGACTCACGAGGATGAACTAACCAGTTGGGACCTCTGCAAGCGGAAGCTTTCTGACTTGTTTGGTAAACCAATCGGACATCAGCTGGCCGCGTAGAAGGAACTTGCATGCCGAACACAATCGTCCACAGAGTCGTATTTTAGTGCGTAGCACTACTAGCTGCAATCACGGATTTCGCCGATGTCTGTCCGAAGCCACTAACTCTCTCTCTCTCTGTTCGTGAACTTGAAGTGGAGAAAGAGGAGGTGGCGACGCGAGCGTTGCGCGGCTCAGCACTGAGGAGGTAGAGCGGCCGCACAGCTGAAGCAAGGGCCCTCTCTCTCTCTTTCTCTCTGTCCATCCGTCTCTCTGTGAACTTGAAGAGAAGGAAGGGACAATGGCGACGCCCGCATCACACGACTTAAAGGGCCACAGTCCAGGGAAGGCCCTTTTAAAGGTCCCCTGAAAGGGGTCACAAATAAGGGTAAACAACGCCATAACACTGATAGTTATTGAACCACCCATCATTCTCCCGCAAAAATTTTCGATCTAGCTTCTGCAACACCAGAGATATCGGCGATTAAAAATGACCCTTCCAATTTTCCCTCTCAACTCGTACGCCGAAGGGAGCCATAAAAAAAAAAACAAAGAATACAAGCAAGTTCAAAGCTCCGCCCAGACATACGTCACTTCGACGAACTTCCGGTTGCCGCGCGCTCGCTCGCTGGCGTACTCGCGCCAACCCGTCCTCGCTCGCACACGCCTGAGGAGATCGCCAGTTCGCGCAGCGACGGTTAGTGTAACCGCGAACCCGCGGTTATCCTATGTTACACGGCGGACCAAACCATGGTTGCACCACTAACCGCGGTTACCGCAAACCGAGCTTGACGACCTCGGTTTGCGGCGTTACCCGAGGTTATGACGGCGTCTGTTGACGGAAGCTACTCGTCGGCGCCCGAGTGCGCGAAACGTACGAGCGGGTCTGCTTCACAAAGTTATTCATTTGCCCACTGTATCACGTTTAAAGATCGATGTATAGATTATGGCGCCGCCCGACGTCTTCGATTACGGCCGACAGCGCAGCGACTGCGTACTGAAGCCTTGTCTTGCCTATACAGTATCGTTTGAACGGCTTGTTGCTGAGCAGAACGTCAAAAAATACGCGGCCTTAGCTATGAAAGTACACGAGTGTGCAACGCTTGCAGCACGGGATGCCGCGAGCAGGCTAAGGTACGTTACACAATTACCGCGGGGGTGGAACGTGCGAGCGCGGCGAACGCCAGCGCCGTGCGTGACCGTCCCTAGTCGTCGCTAGGCCTACATTGTTTCGCTTCGAAGCCGCGGCGGTCGACGCTTTGGAACATGATCAACGCTGTCGTAAATCGTCTACTTATGAAACTGCCTTATAGTGATTCCTATCCTGCCATAGTAAAATAATTATAGGATTAACTCTGCCGACGCATTAATCGCAGAGCTAGTACGAGCAGATCGGATCAGCCGAAATGCACCAGCGGCAGCTGGCTTGAGCAGAAACTAGCTTGTATCACGGCTATCGCTCTTACCAGCAATTTGCTGCTGGTCAGCGATCCTCACGGGGGCTTCATACTTGATATTCGGCTCAGTATTCCAGCCGCCAACAAATTTTAGCCCGCTTTATTTCGGACATCGGCGCTAACGATCCGCCGTGTCGTTCGCGAACGGTATGCGGGAGGAGGGGCCACAGCGGCGGTGTTTACGGCGGTCGAGGAGGTGCTGCCATCGTGCGGTGCTTGACCGTGCTGTTGACGCCTCGTCGGACGACACTCCGATACTCCTGAAACCACGTTATATAAATAAGATATTTGTAAATGCAGCTTCGTTCTGCCGATCCCTGCGTCGCTTCGGTTGTTGCACTTAATGGGCAATGGCGACCTAACCGATAAGGGCGGCGAGCTGTGTAACAGCCCGCACAGAGTTCGAGCAGCGCACGAGCAGACGACTTTCGCAGCTACCGGAAGTGTGTCCGTGACGTCATGGTTACAGTGACCCCAGCGAATGGCAGCTTCTAGCAAGCCTTGCCAGTCAACCGACCCGTGACGTCACGAGACTAGGAAATAGTTTCATGCGACACCGCCAAGCGACATTCTCTCTGCCCGCGAATTTCAAAAAACGCCGTTTTTAAAAATTAATAATAAATCGCTGGCTTTGTTCAAAGGAGTTATACTTTGCGTTAATGCTCAAAAGGATGTGTTCTACACACTGAACACGTTTATCAGTGGTTTCTTGGGGGCCGTTTCCGTGGACCTTTAAGCAAAGGAGCCCAGTGTTTCGATCAGGTACCGGAGATAGTCTGTGCAAAATGCTACAGTGACACGCGCGCAGCAAAGCATTGAAAATACAATTCAAAGCTCTCTCATGCTCTCCTTTGCGAAGCCAGCTTCCCCGTTTCCTGCGCTGGCCCGACGGGCCACAGTAATGACGTACGTACCGCGAACGATGTCCATTGGTCCGTCTCGCTGACTGACGGGAGAAGGATGGGTGTCTACCGCTCGCAGCGCGCTTTTCCCTCGCCACAGCCAGACTGAATCCAGCGGCGCGCGCTCCCTCGACCGTTTTTTTTTTTTTTCGCGCTCGCGGAGACCCACGCCCCACCTCCCGCCAAACGCGGAGGAGGAAGGGGAATTTGTATTGCGGAGGCTAGACGACCTCGGGCAGGAGAGTAAAAAACCTTTGCGAGGGAACGGAAGGAGAGAGGCATGACAGAATCGGGTGATTGCGGTGGCTGTAACTGCGTTATTAGTTACTCTTTTCAAAAACATTTTGCGGCCTTGCGTTCTAGGGGCGAAGTCTCACAGTCACCGGGGAAGAAAATATTTTCGACCGGAGGGTGGACAGTGGGCCTTTAACACTGAGAGGGCAGAGCGGCCGCATAGATACACCCAGTGAGAGAGTAAGACAGCGAGAGAGGGGCGTGTCAGTTGCGGACGTGGCGGCCGTCCCTGGGCAGTTTTGCACAAGAAAGCTGAGGATGCGACGCGGCTACGCCGCGCGTTTGCTTCACGTCGCAATGGATGAAGCCTAGCCGTCTGGCACTGCGGCGCAGGTTCGCCGTGCTTGACGGGCTGAAGTACGACGATTAAGCAGTGCTTCGCATCTACTTCGCATTTGATTAACTATGCAAATCGGCCGTAATTTTTTTATTTACTTATTGATACTGCAATCCAGGTGTTGGGATTTTTGCAGTGTGGGAATACAAACTAAGCAGTTCAACAAAACAGGCAAAAATAAACAAAAATAACAGTGCAAGTTGAAGCTTTTCTGCATCATTAGGAACACAACAATTGAATATATACAACACAGCAGTGAAATAACAAATGTAATGAAAAAACGCTAGGTGATATGTTGCGAGAACAACGTCCGCGACGGCTGCAGCACTTCATTGTTAGTGAGGTTATTCCAGTCAGAAATATTTCGTGGAAGAAATGAGTATTTTAAGCAGTTATTTCGAACGTGAAAAGGAGTTAAAGTTAGCTGGTGTCGTTGTCGGGTTGCATATCCGGATGCAAAAACAAGCAAACCGGTGAGTTCCGATTTGTAGTGTCTCTTAATTAATTGGTACATAAATTTAAGTTGTGCACGATTTCGCTCAGTTATTGTCGGAAGGCCAGCTTGAATGAAAAGATTTGTTACTGATGTACGTTGGTAATTATTATATATGTATCGTGCAGCCCTTTTTTGACCTTCTCTAATTTATTCATGTTAGTTTGTGTGTACGGGTTCCAAATGACAGCAGCATAATCTAAGGTAGGCAGAACAATACAATTGTAAGCAATTAGGCATACAGATGTGGTAGACAACCGCAATGCTCGTCTCAAAAAAAAAAAGTTTACTAAAAGTGTTACACGTTATGAAGTCAATATGCTTATTCCAACTAAGAATGTTAGTGACCCAGAGCCCTAAATATTTATGTTCTGTTACTTTTGTCAGTGCCATGCCGTTAATACAATAATCGAAGTTAGGTAAGACTCTTTTTGTGAGTGATTCTCATTAGTACAGTTTTCAAAGTTATTTGCCATGCTTCACACCATGCGAAAACGGTTTGCAAGATCGGAGACACTTCTTACTTCTGTACAAACAACACAATCGTCAGTGTAAAGTCTAATTTTCACAGGAATGTTAACAATAATATCATTAATATATATTAAAAACAACAGAAGACCAAGAACAGAGCCCTGAGGATGCCAGAGTGAACTGTAAGCCTGTCAAAAGAGTGATCGTGAAAAACTACGATTTGTTCTCAATTTGAAAGGTAGGCTAAAATCCATTTTAATAATTGTTCATTATGAAGTTTTGTGTCCAATTTATAAATTAACTTTTCATGGGTACCCTTATCAAAAGCTTTCGAGAAGTCCATAATTACTGCATCAATCTGCGTTCCATTGTGAATTGAAGAGACGAAATCATGTATAGTTTCTGCTGTGTACAAATTGAGTAACCCCTCCTGAATTCATGCTGATACTTAGTAAAACAGTTATGGTTTCGAGGACGTGTGATATGTGATTGTGAATTTTGTGTTCAAGTAGCTTACAAGCAGTCGATGTGAGCGAAATAGGGCGAAATAGAGCGGTAGTTCTTGATTAATTGCTTGTTTCCACTTTTATGAAGCGGTTTCACTCTAGCAGTCCCCCACTCTCTCGGAAATTGACCTTCATTTAAGAACCTTGTAAATAAAACAAACAAATACTTAGATGTCCATTGTGCATATCTTTTCAAAAAGGCATTTGGTATGTTCTTTGGTCCAGGTGATTTCTTTATATCAAGGTTAAGCAGCATGTTTAAAATGTCATGCTCACTAATTACAACGTCATCAGGGGGAGGGAGTGAAGCTTCAAATTTTGGAAAGATATCGTTGTCATCATTAAACACGGACTTAAAATGTTCATTGAATTCATTAGATACTGTTTGTGCATCACTAAACAAAACACCTTTGATTTCAAACTCATTATTGATCCTTGAGGTTGGGGTGACCAAACGCCAGAATTTCTCGGGATACTCTGAGATAAAGTTGGCTAAAGATTCTCCAAAGTAACGCTGTTTGTACGCGACAATGTTCTGTTTTAGCTGAGAACTAAGCGAACTGATCTTTTGTTCCAATTACAGAGAATTACTATTTGCTTTTTTTTCTTTTTCATAAGTTTCAGTTTTCTTTTTAACTGCAGTGGAGGCCCGAGAAATCCATGGGTTTTTTGTTGTCTTTTTAACGATAACCGGCAAGTGGCATTCAATGCATTCATGTATCATAGCTTTAAACCGGTCCCAAAGTTTGCGAACACTGTCAGTATTAGTACAAAATGTTTCAAAGTTGAAGGAAAGAATATCGACAATGGAAACATCAGCTCGAGAGAAGTTTCTAAAATGCATTTCAGAGCAATTTTTATCAATATTAAAGCCCGAAAGAGTTAGTGGAACGGCCTGGTGATCAGAGATACCGGATATGACTGCACATTTAGCTGTATCTAAAGCTGTGCCAGAAACAAAAAACAAAAAGGGTCTAGTATGCATTTTATACTCCCTTGTATTCGGGTCGGGTGCTCTACAGTTTGTGTCAGGTCATATGAGAACGCTATATGAAGCATGGACTCACTTGATTCATCACTATGGGTTTTGATTGTGAATGTTGGCCAGTCAATATCCGGTAAATTAAAATCGCAGGTGTTGTCTTCTTCCTTCTCCTTCGTCTCCGCGCTGTTATTCCTTAAAAATATGTACCAACTAGCTCAACTTTCCGTGTTAAAATCGCCTGCTAAAGTAATTCAATCATTGGCTTAATTAAAGTTCTCATATAATCTGCTAGGTTATTTAAAACACTGACAGGTGATCCAGGAGGTCTATACAAAGCCCCTACAATATACCGCACATTGTTGTGGTATGCCTAGCAGAAAATGTATTCAATATTAGGCACTTCAGGCATACTCAATTTATTTAAACAATTTTAAAGATTATGGCAACTCCTCCTCCTTTGCTACCATGGTGTTTCTTCAGTACACTGTAGTCAGCTGGCGCGAATTCGTTACAGTAAATGGTTTCGTTTAACCATGTCTCCGTTAAAACCGCGATATCTGGATCTCGCAAAGCAAAATTCCTTCTAACTCACTAAGTTTATTTAATATACTTCTACAGTTTACATTTATTATTTTTAGTTATTTAGGAACATGCTTGTGATGTCAGTTATTTTTACTGTTTAACTTGAAACGGGCACCTTTCACTCCATCCCAGCCGTACATTACACTGTCGACGGACAATTTATTGTGCACCAATTTCACCTTCGCTCCATTGTTCTTTTCCTGCGCGGCCCTCTTCAACGGGTTCTTTCGGATTTCCCGCATTCTGGTAGGAAAATCTTCAGAAATTGAAATTGTGGAACCCTTTATCTTGTAGGCTGACTTTAATGCTGACGCCTTTTCTCGGTAATCTATAAATCTTACTATCATAGGACATTTTTTATCTCCCTTTTTTTTTTTCGACCAAGTCTATGACAACTCTCAATGCCAGAGACAGTTAACCCTAATTTGTCTTGAAAGACATCAGTAATCAGTTTACTTTCAAGTTCAGCTGCGGTCTCTTTGTCCTTCTCAGCTAATCCGTATATAGCTAAATTGTTTCTGCGACTCCTATTTTCCAAGTCATCGACTTTGGAGATAAGCGCCAGTAACTGCTTATCAACCTTCTCGACGGTCTCCTCTATTGTATTCACACGGTTGCTTAAAGCATTCAAGCCTGCCAGATGTTTTTCAAGACCTTCCATGCGTTTGGTCAGAGCTGAAATGTTCCGCTCAATATCAGTTTGAGAACTACGTAAGGCTTCCACAGCTGAGGTCAATTTTTCCTGGCCGTCCAGTAATTCTAAAAGCATTTCTTTTCCTGTAGAGCCCGGATTTGCCTCTACATCGCCACACACCAGCAGGTCTCTTGGTATAGAAATGACGTAATTAAAGACATTCGTCAAAGGTAGTGGGCAGGGCAGCAGCACTAAGAAGCGGTTATCGCTTCGATAACATTTGGTATATAAGTACCGACTAACCTGCAGCACGAAACAGATAGGGCTCCTTAGCATGTTGCCGCTGAGGCTGCTGCCGTGCCCACTGATGAGGCTCGTGTGGTCTGTGCTTTTATAGCGGGAATGCTGGTCATGTGATCCGACATAATGGCTGTTTAATCTGCTTTAACTGCTCCCGAGTCGGTTAACTGCTACCGAGTCGGTCACATCTCTTGACACTGCCGAACTCGTCCGTCGTCGACCTACTGCCGCTACCTGGATTCTGCCTATTTCTGCCGCTCTTCATCGCCCTCTGAACTGCAATTCACTGTGCCAAACAACCGTTCTTCGTCGACCTACCGCCGCCCGTCATCTCCTGACCCGATATGCTCGATATCGTTCGGAAAGCTGATGGTTGCAGCGTCTGGAGGCGATGCTGCTCCGACGACCTGGCCCGAAAACCCTCCAACTTTCCAGGCCCGACGGAACATGCTTAGCGTCGATGTGAACGGGATCCCTGTTACAGCTCTGATCGACACGGGAGCGCACGTATCCGTTATGAATGCCAGTCTCCGCCGTCTCCTAAGAAAAGTGGTCACTCCTGCCCCCTCATCTGTGGTCCGTGTCGCTGACGGCGGTACTTCTGCTGTCGTTGGAATGTGTGCAGCTCGTGTGTCAATCACCGGCCGCCATACTTCTGTTCTCTTTACTGTCCTTGAACACTGCCCTCATGACCTAATCCTTGGCCTTGACTTTTTCTCTGAAAATTCTGCCCTCATTGATTGTGTCATAAGTGTTGTTCACCTCGACCTACCTTTTACGAAGGAGCCGCCGGATCCAGTTATGTACGGTCGATTTTCTACGCCCGACCCCGAAGCCGTCACCTATGTATCGTCCTCGTCCGTCCCACCAGTCCCCGATGGCCAGTACATCGTTACTTCAGCCCTGTATGTATGTACCTCTCGCACAGAACGTTGCCCTTGCGCATACAGTGGTCAGTCACTATGTTTGCCAATCAAGTGTCCCTTCCGGTCCTCAACTTCGCATTGCACGTTCAGCTGCTTCCGCAAGGCATGTCGCTCGCCACGCTATGCCCTGCTTTCGAATGCGTTGTTTCAGCTGTTGCAAATTGCGTACCCCCTCGGCGAACCGCCACGTGTTAGACGTCCCACCACCTGACGAATACGCAAAAATGATTGCGCCTGACCTATTATTACCAGCACAAGCTCATGATCTCAGATGTCTTCTTTCCTCTTTTCACGACATCTTTGACTTCGATAACCACCCTCTGGCTCGGACCTCTGTGGTTACGCATCGCATAAACACCAGTGACGCCGCTCCTATTCACAGGCGTCCGTATAGAGTGTCTAGTACAGAACGCAACATCATTCAGCAGGAGGTGGACAAGATGCTTACTAAAGACATCATAGAGCCCTCTTCGAGCCTTTGGGCCTCACCAGTTGTCCTTGCTAAAGAAGGACGGGAGTTGGACCTTCTGCGTTGATTACCGGGATTGCCTGCACGGAGTCAAATTTTTCTATGTCGAACTTCGATCCGAATATTGGTAAACTGCTGCCGATGACAAAGACCGTGAAAAGACCGCATTCGTCATATCGGACGGATGGCAGTTTAAAGTCGTGCCGTTCGGTCTCTGTAATGCGCCAGCTACCTTCGAGCGAATGATGAACTTCTATCTTCGAGGTTTTAGATGGATTACATGCCTGTGTTACCTCGATGATGTGACTGTTTTTTCGTCCACATTTTTCGCGCACCTCGAAAGACTGACGAACATTATTTCCGTCTTTCGTAGAGCCGGGATTCAGCTCAACTCGTCAGAATGCCAATTCGGGCGCCGCCAACTCACAATCCTTGGGCATCTTGTCGATGTTTCTGGTGTCCGCCCAGGTCCAGCTAAACTTCAAGCTGTCAAAGACTTCCTTCTTCCTCGATCGTCTACGGATGTGCGAAAATTTGTCGGCTTGTGCTCCTATTCCCGACATTTCATCAAAAATATTACTGCCATATCGCCCGTGCCCTCACCTACCTCCTTAAGAAAGACATCCCTTTTTCCGGGGCCCTGCCCAAGAAAACTTAACATCTCTGATGCACTTGCTCACCTCACCACCTGTATTGGCCCAATTCAACCCGTCGGCTCCAACCGAAGTTCGCACAGATAACATTTTACCGTTTTGTTCGTCCTCTCAAACTGAATAAAAAAAAAACGAAAAAGGAGAGGGAGCCCCGACCAGAAAAAGCTTTCCCAGGCTTAAAACCAATTAAAAAGAAATAAAAGGGAGCAAAAGCTCGAAATAAAAAGATAGTTTTTAAAACGTGAAATAAGTTATAATAACAATTTAAAAAAAAAAAAGAAAAAAAAAACGTGGTTCAAGTCGCAAGGTGGTCGGCTTAAAGAAGAATAAAAAGAAAAAAAATCCAGAAGGTAGCATCCAGACCTGCGCAAATGAAACAAAAACAGGAATCAGTACCGGAAAAGTAAAGAACCGCAGCAAAACAAAGAACATACAAAAATAACAAAGAACGTACGAAAACATACAGACGTACAAAACCACAAACCTAAGAAAAAAGAGAGACTGAGGTAAAATAGGAAACAGGACAGTCCCCAACAAAAGAAGCGAAAAAAAAGAGAATAGCTGTCTCTCACGGCACTGTAATCGTAACAAATCCACAGAGAGAGAATAAAAACTAAATTAAGGAGAAAATAATCAAATAAAAATATAAAAGTGCTGAAAAACCAAAGACAAGAGGGAGAGGATGAGAAAGAAATGTAAACCCTAGACAAATAAAATAAAAAAAAAAAAACTAGTAAATCTATTCTGATGTGAAAGACGTCCATCACTAAACCAGGTTATATTAACCAGAAAATGCTCGGTAAGGGAAACACTGGAGGAAAATGCAATAAAAAGACTACTGCACCATTATACCGAACTCGTCTGACAACTGACTCGTCTGACAGAGGAGTAAAAAAATTATAATAATTCGACTCATTTCACATAAGCATGCATGCTGACCATGCGGACCTGGCTCTGTAGGCGGCTTTAGGCGCGACTGCAGTCACGGGCGCATCCAGACAAACTGAAAGGCATGCCTAAAGCACTCTGCTCAACACAGGAGCACGGAGCCATCCCCTGTGCAGAGTGTGGTAGGGGGTCTTCTAACATCTGCCGGTTGACCCCCCCCCCCCCCCCCCCCCCCAAATGCGACAAAGCTTCAATACTTCCTCGATGTATCGTGTGCATGTACCGGGAAGCTGGGCTCACTGGGAAATGTGATGCATAGCGCATTCCTTCTTCGTAAGAGCATCTCCAAACGATTTAGTAATCTCTTCAAGAAACCAGTTCCATGCCGTGAGGATTTCCTCGCGGTTGTCAAACCAAGTCACAGCCGTGCGAGCAAGGAAGAAAACAACGTTGTACAGGCGGGCGGTAGAGTTCCAACGGTTGTACTTGCTGCACATTTCATGATATCGGAGCCATTCTTCAACTTCATCTTGGGGCTCACCATGGAACGTACGCGGCTCTAGCTGATGGGGCAAGGTCGTCCCTTCTTGAGCTCGCCGTTCCTGAGTCTGTCTCTTGGGAGCCATTGGAAGGAACTCTTAAGGCTATAATGGTGACAAACCTGCTACACAGCGGTTGCGACGGGATACTGGCGAATCCAGGATGTTTTTCACCCAACACCTCCACCAAATGTAGCGGATAAAATGGTCTTAATACAAGTGAAGGTTTGACGAATGAAAGCTGGTAGCAAGCGACAGATCAGTGTGTGCGCATCTCCCTTCCTTCAACTCCAACTCCTCAGTAAGCCGCTATGCGGCGAAACAATATCTCTCAAACATCAGGAACACTTATTTCCTGTCAATGAGCACATTGTTCAGTGTGATTAACAGTTACATCATTGTGGAAATACAGTATCAGTACATTATAACTGGAGAAACGACAAGCTGAAAAATGAAAGCTCAACGAACCTATTGTCTCGTGGAATGAAAGATAGTACCTGGCCTCTAGCACGTGTTCTGCTGTCATTGCCGCACGCCACGCAGTAGCAATTACTGGCCCCTGGCATCACCTGAAGAATTTACATAAGAAGTATTTGTCATCGTAATGCACCTTACACTGAAACTGTGAAAACAGGCGAAAAGTTCGAAGGCGGTAAAGGAATAAAATTATAAACAGAGTCGTTATTCCTTTTCCGAGCCTCGCGTGCTGAACATTGTTACCCAACAT
This sequence comes from Amblyomma maculatum, assembly GCF_055883805.1. NCBI lineage: Eukaryota > Metazoa > Arthropoda > Arachnida > Ixodida > Ixodidae > Amblyomma > Amblyomma maculatum. Next base: position 137,611,470 of record NC_139344.1, read on the forward strand.
ATAGTACACATTTTATACTGAATGGCAAAGACTGCTACCAGTAATTTCCAAGCATTGCTGCATTCTTCGGCGTTATTCTTTGCTTTCTAAAAGCTGCATAGACAGCCGACTGCGCGTTTCATTCAACGAAAACTTTGCAGAGATTTAGCAGAGTTAAACATAGTATTCAGCGAAAGCTTCACAGCGTGGTCTTTCGTAGCCGCTTTACCTGGCATAGGCGAGAAAACCTGGGCCAGGGGGCGCTGCGCCGCTCTGTGCGCCCGCGCCTTCCGTGGAGACCTTGGCAAAACCTCCGCGTACCGCGGCCGCGTCACGTATTGCCGTCCCCGAAAACTGCAGCAACGGAGGTGCCGGTTACGGCACTACAAGATAAAACACAACAACAAGCAAGTCAAGGAAGCCTTACGCTTTGTTCGAGCATACAAAGTAGTACGTAAACTAAAATGTATTGCGTATGCATAAAATAGTTTGCCGGAATAAAATTGCTGGCAGTAATTCGCTGATCATAACAGTTGCGTATGTCGCGCCATCTTTAGTGCGTTGCATAAGTTGGATGTGCGGCGGAGTGTTAAGCAAAAGTGCCACTTTCTGTTGACTACCAACAAGCTTCGTTTACTGGTTATATCGTTTTTTTATCGAATACCAAAGATAAAACAACAACTAGACGTTTGTCCACGATGCCAACACACTGTTCACACTGTTAGGGGGCGTTCGAGCTCGAGGTGGGAAAATTCAAATCGTATTTCCCAGCGTGTTTCTCTGGAAGGCGAAGCCCAAATATGCTTGCTCCCTGGACACTGGCGTGCTACGAAGTAACATTAACAGCGAAGCAGACGCCGCAGAATGGGTGCAGTGCTACTGAGCTGCTACCAACTCGGCGTGGATTGTGTACGGTGCCCAAAAATAAGGCAAATGCCAAAAGCAAGTCGGCATACTTCACGTGCTTTCTGTCGTCCACCTTTGTTATATTAAGTGAATAAAATCTCGAGGATCACCGACAAACCCACCAAAAAAAAAACTGCTATTCGATCGTGATTGGTAATAAAATTTGTTTTGTAGTTGTGTAATAATGCATGTTGTTTAGACCGTATTTCTGAACTTCAAGTTTGCTTTCCCGCGAAGGTAAAGCTTATTGCAAATGCGCGGTGTAGAAAAGATACTTTGCACTTCGTTTTATTACTATTTATCTTAGGATATAACTATATAACCTAACTGATAATATTATGCCGTCGGGCACATAAGTGACCGGATGGTCGAAACTCAAGGATTCGGGCCGTGCCTGGCCTGATGCCCGGTCGTTCTCTTTTTACAGATTCCAGGTTCATACAGTAAACAATCCGACACAGCGTAACCTCGCAATGTGGCACTACAATATTATATTTATGCCCTTTTGAAATCTGAAAGCGCAATTCAGAATCCAACTTTTCAGCTTGAGATGACAGAGTTAATGTTTTAAAAAACAATTTCTCCAAGAAGTTTTGTGATGTCAGGTCAAGGCAGTGTTGGGAAGCTACTTTTCAAAAACATTCGTTGCTATGCTGCTGCCAGTAACAATTCCTTGCACGTGATACTGAAAGCATTAGTAATTATCTGTGCAGGTATTCTTGAAACCAGCTTTTGTGTATTATAAATTTAAGATTGGAACACGCCATATGCATTATGTCAGCGCAGTGTCTCAAGCATATCAACGTGCACATCTATCTATCTATCTATCTATCTATCTATCTATCTATCTATCTATCTATCTATCTATCTATCTATCTATCTATCTATCTATCTATCTATCTATCTATCTATCTATCTATCTATCTATCTATCTATCTATCTATCTATCTATCTATCTATCTATCTATCTATCTATCTATCTATCTATCTATCTATCTATCTATCTATCTATCTATCTATCTATCTATCTATCTATCTATCTATCTATCTATCTATCTATCTATCTATCTATCTATCTATCTATCTATCTATCTATCTATCTATCTATCTATCTATCTATCTATCTATCTATCTATCTATCTATCTATCTATCTATCTATCTATCTATCTATCTATCTATCTATCTATCTATCTATCTATCTATCTATCTATCTATCTATCTATCTATCTATCTATCTATCTATCTATCTATCTATCTATGTCTGTCTGTCTGTCTGTCTGTCTGTCTGTCTGTCTGTCTGTCTGTCTGTCTGTCTGTCTGTCTGTCTGTCTGTCTGTCTGTCTGTCTGTCTGTCTGTCTGTCTGTCTGTCTGTCTGTCTGTCTGTCTGTCTATCTATCTATCTATCTATCTATCTATCTATCTATCTATCTATCTATCTATCTATCTATCTATCTATCTATCTATCTATCTATCTATCTATCTATCTATCTATCTATCTATCCATCTATCTATCTATCTATCTATCTATCTATCTATCTATCTATCTATCTATCTATCTATCTATCTATCTATCTATCTATCTATCTATCTATCTATCTATTCAGTACTGCTGACTTCAAGGTGAGGCTGTAAGCAGGAGTGGGAGACATGAAGTAGAGACATAAGTAACACATTCGAAAAACAGATCAAAGCACGCCAAGCGTTCTTCCACAAACCAACATAGACAACCGAGTAAATGCAAGCATGAAATAAAAAATAGTACTGTTAAAGAAAAAAGAAAAGCAAAATACAGGCAAGTAAGTCACACACGGCAGAGTTCAAAGCACTTACAAGCACAATTGAAAGCAATTCACGAATGGCTAAGTAGTTGGGCTTACCACAGCACTGGCTGGCAACTGATTCCACTCACCGTCTACGGTAAGAATGAGCTTACGAATGAGTTTGTTTGCAGGAACAAGTTTTTAATTTCTTGCTAGGATTGGATCGGATGGTTTGCCTGCACACTAGCTGAAGGTACTTATGTTTGCTGACGTCACGTTTATCGTGCTATAACATCATTCTCGCGCCATTTTTCTATCTAAGCCTGTCTTTTTTGCCAGAGCACTGGCAGAAGTATTCCACCAGTATAATAATGGTACACAAATCTAGCTATTTGCTTTTGATCAGATGCTAGTTTCTTTATATTGCTTTCTGCGGTTGCTCCCACGAGACTGATCCATATATCATGATAGGAGGATCAAAACTTCTATATGCTACCAATTCCATTTCGCTGGTACACTGTCGCAGATTTTTTCTCATTCTCAGGTAACCAAGTTTCCTCACGGCTCTCTTCGCAACATGTAATATATGCTCATTCTATCTTAAATCCAGTTTTATGAATATGCCTAAATGTTTATAGCTGGTTATCCTTTCGAGAGCGTTTCCACTTACAGAGTGCAAGAAAAATAATGGTTGCTGTGTCTGTATTACCGTCATTGCAACAAATTATTTCTTTTTCATTCATTAAAATACTTATTTATTTGCAATATGAGCACCACATCATCAAATTGAAAAGGGTGGTGTGTTAATTACAGAATGAACACTTGTCCTTTGCAAAATGGCGTCTGGTTAGTGAAGTCAAAAGGCAACTTCCTCACTGGGCACTGCGAACGTGACGATCACAGAATCTCCTTTCAGGAGGTGTGCGCGTCCTGCCCATGGAGCCCAATCCTTTTAAGAGGCGACACGTCGAGACATAGTTCATCCAGCTCACAGTGGCAACAGTGAAGAAGAATCCAGGAACGCTACTTTCTGCATAAAGAAAGGTGTTAGGCAAAGAGACACGATCTCCCCAGTACTATTCACAGCTTGCTTAGAGAAATTATACTGAGACTTTGAATTGAAGTAGTTAGGCATAAGGGTAGATGGAGAATACCTCAGTAATCTTCGACTCGCTGATGACATCGCCTTGCTAAGTAACTCAGGGAATGAACAGCAAAGAATGATTGATGACCTAGACAGGAAAAGCAGAAAGGTAGGCTTCAAAATCAATATGCACATGTCTAAGGTAATGACGGCCGCCTCCTTAGTCCGCTAAGGGGGGCGCCTAGTTCGCTCCCACACTTTGACTCTGTTGGACGCGTGCCGTTGTTTTTAAATGTGCGGGGTTATGGCCATGCAGATTTTTTTACTATATACTGGCAGCCGAGGACTCGTGCTGTTGCTTTCAAAGCTACCTTCACCTCCTAAAAGCTGGGAACCGTTGTGAGAAGCGCTTCGTCGAGAAATTTTCAATTCTGCATCCACGGTGAAGCTTGTTTTGTTAATTAGCCGTAGAGTATTTTGTATGTGTTGCTATTCCATCAGATTAAAATAAATGTTTTATAACTATTATTCATCTTCACGCTGTGTTTTGGCTGTAGGGGCCATGAAGGGGGGAAAGGGGGGAGGGGGGAGGGGGGAACGCGGAAATGAAACTTCGCTCCCCTTAATGCCGAACCCTGCGCACACCAATGTCTATGGGGCTGAAACATGTAGGCTAACGAAAAGGGTTCTACTTAAGCTTAGGACAACGCAGAGGGCTATGGAACAAAAACTGGTAGGGGTAACAGACAGGAAGCGTGCAGAGTGGATCAGAGAAATAACTCAAGTTACTGACATTTTAGTGGAAATTAAGAAGAAGAAATGGGCATTGGCAGGACATGTAGTGCGAAGAGACGATAGTCGATGGTCGCTTAGGGTAACAAACTGGATTCCAAGGGAAGGAAAGCGTAGCAAGGGGCGGCAGAAAGGTGGGCGGATGAGATTACGAAGTTCGGAAGAATCAAGTGGATGCAGCTGGCATAGGACCGGGTTAATTGGAGGAATATGAGAGAAGCATTCGCCCTTCTGGGGGTATAGTCTGGCTGATGATGATGATGATGATGATGATGATGATGATGATGATGATGATGATGATTACCTTCTGCATATATCGATGGACTCCACCACGTGTTGGCAAAGGGGAAGCAAATGCTGCGGCCTGTTGCTGCTGGCTCGCCCATCAGTCGCCCCTAATGAAGGGACCGAGGTGGCTCTGAAAGAGTGAATTAAAATAAATTTTGTTTGGTGCTGGTGTTTTTCAAACTTTTATTTCAAGAACATACCAGCATTCATTATTACAGCGCAAGGACGGCACAGAACAAGAGGAGGACACAGCGCTGTTGTGCACCCCGCCGTCGTGGCGCAGTGGTTACGGCGCTCTACTATTCCCAAGGACGCGGGATCGAATCCCGGCCTCGGCGGCAGCTTTTCTATGGCGGCGAAAAGCAAGGCGCCCGTGTGCTGTGCGTTGTCAGTGCACGTTAAAGAACCCCAGGTGGTCGAAATTTCCGGTGTCCTCCACTACGGCGTCTCTCATAGCCTGAGTTGCTTTGGGACGTTAAACCCCACAAACCACAGCGCTGTTGTGTCCTCCTCTTGTTCTGTGCCATCCTTGCGCTGTAATAATGAATGTATATAACCAACTCGCCCGAAATGTTGTATTATGGAACATACCAGGAGGATTTCTACCAAAGATGGTCTCGTTCAAATCCTTGTTGTCACTTGCACCAGTTACCTAAGTAAGGATATCATAGTAGCCTGTAATGAGAAAATGATAGCCCAACATTAAGAGAGCAGAAAGAAACTTTTTACCCGCATCTACCCATTTCAGGTACCATTTCGGGGTAGGATACGAGGCATAAAGTGAGCAGCTATGGTTACATATCAAATACAGGTAAAAGCAAACAGGAAGCAGGAAGCTCGCTGTCTGGAAGAAACCAAAACAAGGCCCTGTGAACAGAGATCAGTGCGAGAAGAGAGGCCTGCATCTGATGTCTTAAGTGGTGCTCATGCTTAGTATCACAGCAGTATTATTCCAATGGTTCAAAAAACAATTACGTGCTAACTATGAATTAAATTTTATTAATGTGATTAGTGAATTTCTCACTAGTTAAGCAAATGTATTTCATGAATGATTTATTTGTGTCAGTGCTAAGCGATGTGGGCATAGCTCACTCAAAAGTTCAGTAGATATATTTATTTTTTCCTTTCTAGTCAACTGAATGTACTGTGGGGCCAGTTGGTCAAACATTAGCTCAATGAAAAACATAGTATTTTGACAAGACAAGGAAGACCAGGACCGCTCAAAGTTACAACTTACAACTCAATGGAATCTTACAACAAAAAAACGTCCCATCACTAAGCAACACCACGCATGCGCATACCTTGACAAAATTCTTAACACCCATAACCGGTAATCTAAAAAACCGTAAAAGATAAGAGTACAGCAACAGCTGATGAAAAGTGATGCAAAGTCGAGTACATTCTAAAAACTTTTTTTTTTCCATTAGATAAAGAGTGGTGTTCTAATATTAGCACGTGTCACTACCGCATTGCGCAGTTTCATGTGCTTCCAAGGCTGTCCTTGCCAGTTGATCTTTACCGCTTCTTATGATCTTAGTACGGTTCAGGAGAGGAAATCAGCCTTCGCAGCTATTTGCAGGGCTTTGGCAAGTTGTCATCACTTTGCTGAAGAAGTGAAGAGGCATGTTCAGCCATCCTCACGTTTAGGCATCTACTCATTGTACACACTACCACAGTAGAGAGGGAACCGATAAATAATCCCAGGGGTGCACAAGCCATGCGGATTCTTGTTTTATGCCACATATCGATTTCTTATCCCTCTCATAGTTCACTAGAGCGCATAGCTTTGCAAGCTTGAGGGGTGCTGAGAAGAAAATAACCACCCTAAATTTCGCTGCCACTGTCTTCAAGTTGTGCGAGTGCTTGTGTACGTAGAGCATAACCTAAAATTCATTTTTTGTATGCATTTCCTTCCGGCAATTGGATGACGTGTTCTTTTTGCAGCCTTTTTCTGGGAGTCTGCAACTGCCGCAAGAACATCTTCAAGGAAGCCTGCTTCCTTAAGTATGTGAACCTGTGTCTTAAAACTAATGCCTTTTTTCATGGAAACTTCCGATCCTTACTGAACTCGATGTACATTGAGGCTTTCAAAACGTATTGAAGCATCCGGTGCTACACGCCCGTGCTACATTCGACGCCCGCTCTCGAATGTGCTTGAAAACTCAAGAGCAATTGAGGATGCGGCTTCGAGTCAAGCAAGCTCGGGCTCGATTGCACTTAAAAGTTGCTCGTGAAAACCTCGATCTGCATTGAGTTGAATGCAGATCGAGTTCAATGGAGACCAAAGGTTTCGTATGACATAGCTATAATGCCCACTTTGTGCGGACATAACTTGAGGAGTGATGACCTAAGGCATGTGGCTGCTATGCCTCGCTTAATGAGCTTCGAATGCGAAGAGTCGTAAGGCTTCAGCGCTTCCTTGGACCGAGGCTCGTAAGCCCAGCAAGGGTCACCGACAGGATTAAAATACAGGTTAATATCTAAAAACTGAACTGAATCATGAGCAAAGTTAAATGAATTTGTTATCCCTTTGAATCCAGTCAGCAACCGCCGAAACTTAGCGAGAAAATTAATAGAGTCGAACGTTGAGCTAGTTCGTCACACATCTCTTGGAAGAAGGCAGCAGAGCAGGTAACAACACCAAACATAAGAAGCCCACACAAACACAGCGTTGTCCTTGTGTTTGTGTGTGCTTCTTATGTTTTGTGTTGTTACCTGCTCTGCTGCCTTCTTCCAAGAGATTAGCTAGAAAAATCTCCCACAGCACAGGGACAACAGTTGAGCCAATGCAAATTCCACGTTTCTGAACACAGAAATGTTCTCTGTAGCTAATAATCGTGGTATTCAGGTACATTCCTGCGAGTTCTAGAAAGGAATCAATATTAACCGCAAGAATTCTGAAAAGACACCGGTCCCGCCTCTCAGTACACTCCCTCACAGTAATGAACAGTTCATCGTGTGGCATGCACCGAGTAAGAAAGTTCGTCAATGTAAAAGTGAAACATGCCCACAGACAAAACAAAAGTATCAAATTTAAGGTAGCACGCAGACGTTTTCATGTACCGGCTTCTGCAACAAAGGTCATGCAACTTGGTTTCACCCACCAACGTCGCCTGGCCGGTTGCATCCTAATGTGTGTCGAATCTGCCCTTTAGCAATACCGGGAGCAGCCAAGCCAGCCGAGCCATACGCTGACCTGACCAGCCGAGCCCGCGTGCAAACCGACGGCTGCCTGCATCGGCGCATTCACGAGCCCCCCGCCACCTCCGCCGTGCGCGCACCAAAGACGACGCGACGGACGCAACCGATGTATCAGCTCTCTGCTGTAAGTAATTTTAATCCAGAAAGCTATATTATTAACAATGCATTTAAATTTACCTACTGCATTGTATGCATTAACAAAGCGTAAGACTTCCTAGACTTGCTCTTTGTTGTTATTTTTTTAGTGACGTCACCGGCACTAAAAAGGGCCGGGGGATCGTGGCCCTTTTTTTTTTTTTTTTTTTGTTAAAGTGTCTCATACGCTCGTATCTCGCACCACTGTTTGTCCCTGTCAGTGCCGCAGCGGCCATCGCAGAACGGAGTGCCAATCGTTCTATCCTCATACGCGATCCTGCTTCCAGAGCTCAAACACTGCGCACTCGCTCGAGCAGATAACTGAGCTAGGGATGGCGAAGAGTAGCTTTAACTAAGAAGACAAAGGTTTCCGTGGAGAGCTGTCCCCATGTGCATCCAAAGTCGTCAGGCATTTCTTCGCTGTTCGCCTCGTGGAGAGAGAGATAACTGCCGCAATAATGACATGCCTCGGCTCCTGGTCTATGAGCCAAGTCGTTAGGAAACCACTCATCGTTAAAGGTAGATAGGTCATTGATTTCGGAAAGCAGCACCACAGCAGTGAACTAACTTCCCGTGACCGATGTCGGCATGAACCAAAAGGTAAGGCGGTAAGCTTTGTACCGTTGTAGGGAACACGTACAAAATGCGCCGAAAACAGGCATTACGGCACCGGTAGCATGCTATGTAGACGTCTCAGTGCTGAAGCGAATGGGTCATTGCAGGTGGCAACAAGACTTGAAGGGCCCCTTTCCAGTGAGCGGTCACAAAAGGAAGGGAAGCTGCCCAAACCGGCGCCCGGGGCACTCGTCGCTGTGTACACGCGCATGAATGATTCTTCGCGTGAAGGCTGCACCCTTCATCCTTGAACCGCAGGGACAGAGCCAACAGGGCTTCCACATTACTCTCCTACACCTTAACGACACAACAGGTGCCGCCTCGTGTCCCTCAAACGACCTATCGCTTGCCTCTTGCCTTCGAGTAGCGAATCCGCGTTGACGATTCTTTTTTTTTTTTTTTTTTTTTTTCTCAGAGCGTGCCGACAAGCGCTCTTTGAAAACGTTGTTCGCGGCTCCCCAGGTAACACCGAAACATTAAAGAAATGTTACATTTTTGTTTCATTCGAACGTTGTTTTGATGTTCTTAAGTTCGTTCTTTTCTAACGTTTTAGCAATTTTGAATACAAGCGCTAGTATAATGTTTCAACAAACATATTATAACAACATAAATGTAACATTATTGTAATGTAACGTGAAACATTATAAAGGTAACAAAAACAACCCTTCACGAGCATGCAGGCCCACCGCTCGTGATGGAACAATTTTTGTCTAAAGCGTATACGAGCCCAGGGGGTCTGCTTCTGAGCCGCTTCATGCGGCTTGGAATGCACTTCCAGTGTTCCGAATCTGTTGATGGCAAGAAGATTTTTTGTCCTACCCTCTCCAATGTTTCCACTAATGCTGAATCAGCGCCACTACACGGCTAAGAAGAAGACCCCCTGGGCTCTACACTTTTGACAAGCCTTTCGACAGTTTTGTAATTCGTACAACTCATCCAGCTATATATGCTTGAATGCTTTGCGAAGACCACATTACAGCACAACTCTTACACTCACCTCTGAACAAATAGCATAGAGTCAAGTTTTTATATCAATCATCGATGGGTGTCCCATAAGCGATAGTGGTAAATTGATAATAAGCAAAGCTTCCAAACAAAATTACAGGGCTATGCGTGCTCTCCGTGGTAGGCATCATCTCAAATATTTATTTGCATCGGAGTGTTATTTAAAAAACATGCTTAACGGAAAAAAAGTACAAAAGTGAGGGGACTCGGAGCTTGAAATACATTTGCTATGTTGTTTACAGTTATCATTCAAGTATTATTTTAGCGTGTAGAAGTTTATACTACAGAAACGCGTCTTTGTAACATTAAATTTATGCTTAAAAACAACATAAAATATTACGCAATATTGTAACATTCAAAAATCATCATTAGTATAATGTTTCTTCTGAATGCTCTACTTAGGTTATTTTTATTTCACATAACGTTGAGCAACGTGATAAAACAGCACAGCAAAGACACATCAGTTCAGTTCAGTCGTTCAGTAGTGTCCGACTCTTCGTGACCCTATGGACCATATCACGCCACACTTTCCGGTATCTCACTATCTTCCTAACATCACATAACTTCATCTACAGCGCCTCGAGGATGCCATCCAACCATCGCGTTCGCTGCCTACCCCTTCTCCGGTGGCCCTCAACCTTTCCCAACATCAAATCTTTCTCCACCGACTCCTCTCTTCTCATCAGATGACCAAAGTATCTGAGCTTTCACTTTAGAATTTGACCCTCCAATGAGCAGTCAGGGTTTATGGTCGACAATATCGACTGATTTGATCTTCTGGCCATTTAAGGAACTCTCAAGAGTCTCCGCCAGCACCACAGTTCAAACGCGTCAATTCTTCGGCGGTCAGCCTTCTTCACAGTCCACCTCTCGCATCCATACATCACAACTGGAAAGACCATAGCACGAGTTATACGGATCTTGGTTGGCAGACTAATGTCTCTGCTCTTTACTAGGTGGTCAAGGCTAGCCATGGCTCTCTTTCCCAGAAGCAGGCGTCTCCTAATTTCATGGCTGCAGTCTCCTTCCAAGGTAATCTTGAAGCCCAAGAAGAGAAAATCTGTCACAGTTTCCACTTCTTGTCCATTGATGCTCCAGGACTTGATAGGGCAAGACGCCATGATGTTTGTCTTTTTAATGTTCAATTTAAGCCCAAACTTCTCACTCCCCTCTTGTACGCACATCAGAAGTTTCTTGAGTGTCACTTCACTTTCTGCCGTTAAAGTGGTATTATCCGCATATCTAAGGCTGTTGATACGTTTTCCTCCAATCTTCACTCCAGCTGAAGACTCGTCCAGACCGGCCTTCCTCATGATGCACTCTGCATATAGGTTAAATAGGCATGGCGACAGTATGCAGCCTTGTCTCACTCCTTTCTCAATCGGAAACCAATCAGTAAGACCATGCCCAGTTCTGACTGTGGCCTCTTGCCCTTCATACAGGTTCCTGAGGAGACAGGTGAATTGGAACTCCCATCTCTTGGAGAACTTGCCACAATCTGCTGTGATCTACGCAGTCAAACGCTTTCGCATAATCAGTAAAGCAGAAGTAGATGACTTTCTGGAACTCTATTGCTTTTTCCATGATCCAGTGAATGTTGGCAATCTGGTCTCTAGTTCCTCTGCCCTTGCGAAACCCAGCTTGCACGTCCGGAAGCTCCCGATCCACATACTGCTGCAGCCTACCTTGGAGGAAATTCAACATCACCTTGCTAGCATGCGAAATAAGCGCGATCGTGCGGTAGTAGGAACAATCTTTGGCACTGCCTGTCTTTGGGATGGGGATGCAAACTGACCTCCTCCAATCCTGTGGCCACTGCAGGGTTGTCCAGATTTGCTGACATAATGTATACAGAACGTTAAAAGCGTCTTCATGGTTGACGTTTTGAAGCAACTCAGCTGAAATGCCATCAATTCTGCTAGCTTTGTTTTTAGCAAGACTGGCTAGGGCCCATTCAACTTCACTCTTCAGGATGCCCGGCTCGAGATCAGTAATCACAACCGTCTTATGTTGGGTTTGCACATCCGGGTCCTTCTTGTACAGTTCTGTGTATTCCTGCCACCTCTTCTTTATCTCTGAGGCTTCAGTGAGGTCCTTGCCTCGTTTGTCCTTTATCACGCCCAGCTTAGCACAGAAGCGTCCTTTCATATCTTTGATTGTCTTATACAGAGCTCTTGTGTTCCTCAATTAGCTGTTGTCCTCAACTGCTTGGCACTGTATGTTCAGGAAAGCATTCTTATCTCTTCTTGCTATTTTCTGAAAATCCGCATTGAGAACCTTGTATCTTTCTCTTTCCCTCGTAACTTTTGCCATCCTCCTTTCCTCAGGTATTTGCAAAGCCTCTTCAGATAACCAGCTTGCTTTCTTGCATTTCTTTTGCTTTGGAACTACCTTAGTAGCAACTTCTTGTATTATATCACGCACATCAGTCCTCATCTCTTCAAGCTCTCGGTCTTCTAGATATAATTCTTGAAATCGATTCCTCACTTCCACAGCATATTCTGATGGAATTTGATCCAGATCATACATGAAAAGCCTTCTAGTTTTCTGCGTTTTTCTCAATCGAAGCTTAAATTTGGCAACAAGAAGCTGATGATCGGTGCCACAATCGGCCCCAGGCCTTGTTTTTACTGCTTGTATAGCGCTTTTCCATCTCTGTCGGCAAATAATATAATCGATCTGATTCCTGTACAGACCGTCCGGCGAAGTCCATGTGCACAGGCGCCTCTTGTGCTGTTGAAAATAAGTATTCGCTATGGTCAGGTTGTTTTCTTGACAGAACTCTACTAGCCTCTGCCCAGCTTCATTTGGCTCACCAAGACCGAACTTGCCTGTAATTCCGGATATTTCTTCACTCCCGACCTTAGCATTCCAGTCTCCTATGAGAAAAACGACGTCTGATGATGGGGTGCGGTCTAAAAGGCATTGTAGGTCCGCATAAAATCTCTCAACGTCAGCTTCTTCAGCAGCAGTGGTCGGTGCATAGACTTGGATAACTGTTATGTTGAAAGGGTGACCTTGGATCCGAAGTGAAATCATTCGGTCGTTTTTGGGGTTGTACCCTAGCACTGCTTTGCCCATTCTTCTGTTTACTATGAGAGCGACCCCATTCCTTCTCTTGGATTCGTGCCCACAAAAAAAGACATAATGGTCACCGGAATTAAATTCTCCCATTCCGGTCCACTTGAGCTCGGTGATACCCAAGATATCAGTGTTCAATCTGTCCATTTCTCGCTTGACGACATCCAGTTTACTTTGCGTCATAGATCTTACATTCCATGTTGCTACGTGATATATCTCCTTGCAAAATCGGACTTTCCAGTCGCTTCCCGACGCATCCACAACTGAGCGTCCTTTTGGCTTTAGCCCAGCCGCTTCATTCGTCCTGAAGCTACTAGGAATCGCCCTTCCTTCATCCCCAGTAACATTTGGAACGCCTTCCAAACTGGGGGCCACATCTTCCCGCGCCATATCGTTAATGCTATTGTGACTGGCCATAGGGTTTTCTTGGCAGGAAATACTGGAGTGGGTTGCCATTACCTTCTCCAGTGAATCACATTTTGTCAGAACTCTCTGCCGTGATCTGTCTATCGTGGCCCTACAAGGCAGAGCTCACGACTTCATCGAGTTTCGCAAGCCCCTCCGCCACGACAAGGCAGTGATCCATGAAGGGTAAAGACACATACTAGGAAGGAAACACGTCACAAGCGCTTATGTCGTATTTCCTTCCTCGTTAGTGTCTTTGCTGCGCTGTTTTATCACGATGAATGACCAACAAGCCCGTTCATCCGTCTTAACGTTAAGCAACATTCAGGTAACTTAGATAACAATTTTATAGCATTTTTTGATGTTCGGTACTACCTGAGTCGTTTTTCAGGACCTGAAGCGGCGCACAGTGACGACTGTCTATCAAATAATCACAGCTTCTTGCTTTCGAAAGCACCAATAAAAAACACGTTTACAACCAGCCTTTGCGTCAGCCGTGCTCTGGGAAATGAATTCTTACAACAAAGATTCTTACAACTAAAACCCCATTCATTCGGCCCCCTGTTAGATGTGGGATTATAGGGTGCCGCTCTGATGATCCTTGGTCAAGACGACGCCCATTCTACACGGGATAGAAGGGCTGACTACTGATGAGTATTTGGGGGCAGTAGAATGAAGAAGATCTGGTTTATTTACACTTTAGACGAGTGAGGAAGGAACGAACATACGCCCGCACACAGAGTTTTATACGGTTGGTATTCTCTAGGTGAACGGCGGGCTCATAGTCCAGGGAGTGTCCTGTTTGCTGAAATATCGCGCACTTAGGCACACTTTCACTTCTGATGGCACGCCCCCTGAATTGGTTTGGATTTGGTGGTGAGGAAAAAGTCTGGCGGTGAAGATGGCGGCATAAGAAGCGCCGTGTGTGCCGGTGGCCCATGTTCTGGATGCACACCTGCGTCAAAGGAGTCGACACGCCGTCGGCACGCAGAGGGAAAACATAGATGGAAACGGTCCCTTTTTTCCCCCGCCCAGCTACTGATGTGATCCGGGTTCGGGGGCCTAAGCTTCACCGCAGACATACCAGGAGTAGACGAGATGTCGAGGCAGGAGCAGCCAGGAAGGAGAGCGAAGAGAAGCTTTTATGTACACTTTCAACATAATGAAGTATATTGTCACCTACAAACGTGGCAAGCAGCAGAAGAACTGAGCGAGCATTTTGTTGCGAAAGCAACACTACGCTAGGTCGAAACGATTTCGCGGAACCTAGGAGCGCCATAACTGCGCATGCGCGAGAAGCAAGTGACTTCACATGGCGCACATCTGGAGAGCAGCGCGAAGCCGCCGTCGACTCCTCCGTTGGGTCGGTGCCTCCGAGGTGTCGCCGCTGCGCCAGCTGTGCTTTTGAGAGTTTCAACACTGCTGAACCGAATGTGGAGCGAAAGCTTTGGCTGCAGGCGACCGAGCGTTGCATGGAACTCAACCAGCGTTCCGCTAAATACATCAAAGTTCACCGGCGTTCTAGTCATAGGGCACGGGCTCGAACTCGACCCCCGGCGGCTGCTTTTCAATGGAGGCAAAACGGAGAGGCGTCCGTGTGCTCTGTGACGTCTGTGCATGTTAATGATCCCCAGGTGGTCAAAATTACTCTTTAGCCCTCCACTATGGTAGGGTGGCTAGAAGGAGAGGTGTGATGAACGCGGCGCGCTTTCCATGGAGAGAGGTGGCTCTCCGGGCGTAACAGCCGCCGGAGCCAAACGGAGCGCTGCAGTCTGGGGCGCCGTCAACATTCCGGAGGAGACTTGAACGTGCCCAAGGAACGCCACGCGACAGGAGCGGTGGTGCACCATCCAAACACACTTGCCGGAGAAAGTTTGACAGATACTGCGCTTTTCCTTTCCTGTAAACCAATTACAATTACATGTAGCACTACAACGAACGCCGATAAGAGGCAAACGATGGGGGCCACCGCCGACTCCACCGCTACTCGGGTGACTCAGAGGTGACGCCGCCGCTGCGATTGCCGCACCGCACATGCGCAGTGACGTCATTGCTCTTCCGATGCGACGGACTGAGTGTATATATGTGGCATTGCGCCAGTACCGGAGCCGTCAGCCATGGAGAAGTTAAGCCGATCACAGACTGAGCGCCTTAAGCAAGTAAATCGTCGTAATTCGACGGATCAAGAAGTTGCAGCCTGGCAAAGGGCACTAGATCGGAGAAAGCTAGACAAGACAAAAGCTGAGCGTGCAGCGGAGTCACCGGAACAACGAGAAGAGCGCTTCCGCAATTCTACTCGGGATGGCCATTAGTCAAACCACAGCCAATTTTTTAATGATGCGAAGCTCGAGAGAGAAGAGGGCGATGCTCAGCCACGTGCCAAGAAATGGTTCGGCCACTTGGTGGCGCCAGAAGATGGCCAGTGGTGTGGCATTTCCCCCTACCTTACAAAGTGCGTTGACCACGCATATTCAAGGCGAATGCGTCCAATAAGGAAGCAAACCGCGCGCTCAGAGCTGGCGATACCGGCGGCGACGTGTCCCCGAACAGTGGCGCCCTCGCCAGAAATAGCGGACGCAACTGTAAACTTCCCAAGGACGCGCTTGCCCAGTGACGGCGGCGCGACGCAGCAGGCCGCACCCAGTGCGCTTCCATCGAGCGGCCGTGGCCGGTCTCGAGGGAGGTCGTGTACTGGCAAGGCTTGCTAGAAGCTGCCATTCGCTGCGGCCACCGCAGCCATGACGTCATGGACACACTTCCGGTAGCTGCGAAAGTCGTCTGCTCGTGCGCTGCGCGAGCTCTTCAGGCGGCCAAGCACCGCACGATGGTGGTGGTGGTACAAACTTTATTTATTAGTCGACAAGGTGAAGCACTAGGTCTGGGCAGCACCTCCTCGACCGCCGTAAACACCACCGCTGTGGTCCCTCCTCCCACATACCATACGCGAACGACACGGCGGATTGTTACCGCCGATGTCCGAAATAAAGCGTGCAAAAATTTGTTGGCGTCTGGAATACTGAGCCGAATATCAAGTATGAAGCCCTCGTGAGGATCGCTGACCAGCAGCTAATTGCTGGTAAGAGCGACAGCCGTGATGCAAGCAAGTTTCTGCTCAAGACAGCTGCCGCTGGTACATTTCGGCTCATCCGATCTGCTCGTACTAGCTCTACGATTAATGCGTCGCCAGAGTTAATCCTATGATTCTTTTACTATGGCAGGATAGGATTCGCAATAAGGCAGTTTCATAAGTAGACGATTTACGACAGCGTTGATCAGTTCCAAAGCACCGACCGCCGCGGCTTCGAAGCGAAACAATTTAGGCCTAGTGACGACTAGGGACGGTCACGCACGGCGCCGTCGTTCGCCGCGCTCGCGTGCCCCACCCCCGCGGTAAAGTGTAACGTACCTCAGCCTGCTCGCGGCATCTCGTGATGCAAGCGTTGTGGGATTCGGGCTTGCTGCGGCTACCCTTTGCGCGGCCGCCGCCCGCTTCCCTGCGGCTGTGTTCGGTGCGTGTGGAGGGGAAGTTGGGGTAGTTTGGGGACAAGCAGAGTGGACAGTGCCCCCCCCCCCTTCACACAAGACCGCCGAGGCTGCGAAGGTGCTCGGGACAGGTTGCCGCTGAAAGTCGGCGTAACACTTTGGGTCACCGAGGGTTCAGGCCTCCGAGGTGTGCGGATGTGTCCCTGCTCGCCTCCCGCGATATCGTCGCGCCTCGCTCCGTCGCGCCAGCTGCGCTGCCGCCGAGCACCTTCGCCTGCGCCCGCTACCGTCCGTAGCGGCAGGCGTACGTCCTCGCTCGTCGCGCGCTCCCCAGCGCCGGCGAGTTCCTTCTACTAGGAGGTCTTCCCAGCAGTCGGCTGCGTCAGCGGCCACCCGCTACCTCTCCTAGAGGCCTAGCTCGGCGGGCCGCTTCAGCGACCGCGGCGCCCTACTCCTCGAAAAAGGATTTCCTCGGGGCCGCCGTCGTTTGCTGCGGCGGCGGCAGCCCCCCCTCTACTTCATGCACAGCAGCCTGCAGAACCGCCCGCGGCTTCCTGCAGCTCCTCGGACCTGGGACACACCCTGGCCAACTCTCGCTGCACCCTGGTGACGCGAGAATCCTGCCTCCCCCATCGCCACGGACCACGTGTTGCTGTGGATCCTGGCGACCTACCCGCCGCGCTGCTGCTGCTGCAGCAGTTCCCGGCGGCCTCCCCAGTTGCCGCCCGACCTCGTCGTCGCGGTGACTCCCTGCTGACATCTTTGTGATGCCGCAGTCCTCGCTGCGCTCGTGCTTCTTGCCAAGCCAGCACGCTTGCCACGTGCAAGCCACCCGCCGTCCTCGCAGCACCAGTGGTATGCGCCGAGGCGGCTCCACCTCGCCGCCATGGACCACGTGTTTCCGTGAATCCTGGCGCCCCCTCCTGCTGCTACCCGGATACTCCGGGACAGCTCCCCGTGGGCTCCCTGCTCGCGGGCCTCGGCGCGCTGTCTACGGACGGTCTCCTCAGCGCCACCCGCCGCGCTGCTGCCTTGGCAGCAGTCTATCGCGGTCCCCTCCTGCTGCGGCGGTTGCCCCAATCGCCGTGGCGTCCTGCTGTCACCAGCAGTCCTTCCTGTGCCTCGCAGAGGCGCAGTACCAGGCTTCGCCTGGAAAACCCGTAAGCGCTGCTGTACCGGAGGCTGCGCACCGGACTACCGACCTGCCGACGTTCACCGGGCTGTTTGCTTGATGCGGGCCAAAACGATCTCCCCCCCCCCACCCCTCCCCACGTCCCACTTCCCCATCCCCCGGACACCAAGAGTGCCGCCGCGACATTAGGCCGGCATAACCCGTGTCAGGTTCCCCCCCCCCCCCCCGTGAATATCCCAAAGATACCTACCTACCTACCTACACTTTGTGTGGTGTGTGCGTGGCTGTTGGTGAGCGTGCCCGGGAGCGGAGGCGACGACGTTGTGGCGTGCGTGTTTGCCGGCGTGTTCTGAGCGCGGTGGAAATTTGAAAGCCCGCGTGTGCTAAGCGAAAAAAAAAACGTCCCGCGCGGTCACCACATGTGCGTCTTGGATTGCCGCTGAGAAGTTTCCGCGCCTGGGCCCCCTTCCGCGTGTTCACTGTTCCCGCACCGACTGCGATCGGAGATCGTCTGCAGCCAGCAGCTGCCAACTAGCCCCCAGATGTCGACGAGCGGTGAGTCACCGGTTACCGCCGGCTCTCTGTGCTGCACCGACGAACTTTGTCGAACTTTGGAACTTTGCCGCTGACACTTTCGTATTTACTTCGTATTCGGAACTTTACATATTATTCTTCAGGTCATCTTATCCTTTTTTTGTTTTTTTTTTATTTTGTGTGCCTTGTTGGTGTTTGTCTTTCTTGAGTGTCTGTCTTTTCGAGATCTTTTTGGCTGGAGCTGAAGCGTATTTGACTTGTTGCGTGAGGATAGCATTCTTTTCTTCATGCTGGGGACCTGCCGCTTGCTTTCGCTGATAGGTAGGAGGGCAATTAAGGAGAGGAGGATGTGGGATTCGGGTTTGCTGTGGCTGCCCTTTGCGCGGCCGCCGCCCGCTTCCCAGTTGTTCTCCTCGTTCCCTTTCTCCCGCCTGAGGCGGCGGAGAGAGGCTCGGACGACTTGTCACTGTCGTTCGGGCCACAGCTCCGCCCTGGTGTCCCAGTGGCTGTTCCCATTGGCGCCTTTTGGCGGGAACATGGCACCGCTTCGACGGCCGCGCTCGCGCGACCCTCCGAGCGAGGCCCAAAGAGAGACCCCTCCGAGACATCGCAAGGTGCGTACGCAAATGTTCTTGTCTGCCGGCCTTTCTCCGCGCAGACCAGTGTGTACTCGAGTTCGTCTGCTCCGGGTCGTACCTGAGAGCGAAGCTCGAGCCTGTCGATCGTGATCCAACGATCCGCGACAGGCGTACCTTGCGGTGGTTGCCAACTCTCTCTCAAAGGAACCCTCTGGTTACTGCGAGAGAGAGATCACAGCACGCCCTTGCGTGTGTGTGCGTGCGTGCGCGTGTGTGTGTGTGTGTGTGTGTGTGTGTGTGTGTGTGTGTGTGTGCGTGCGTGCGTGCGTGCGTGCGTGCGTGCGTGTGTGTGTGTGTGTGTGTGTGTGTGTGTGTGTGTGTGTGTGTGTGTGTGTGTGTGTGTGTGTGTGTGTGTGTGTGTGTGTGTGTGTGTGTGTGTGTGTGTGTGTGTGTGTGTGTGTGTGTGTGTGTGTGTGTGTGTGTGTGTGTGTGTGTGTGTGTGTGTGTGTGTGTGTGTGTGTGTGTGTGTGTGTGTGTGTGTGTGTGTGTGTGCTTGACAGGCAATAAGGGATCACCAGACTGCCTCAAACGTCGGCCCTAACTGCATTTTTTTGTCTAACACTATGCGCCCACTGCGATGTTAATGAATTTAAGAGCCTTCCCTCGATGGAAATAGCAAGCAAAAGTACTGACAGCTTCTAGTTTAATAAAGCACATGTTTGCTTGCTACATGTAATGTGTTTCCTATAAAGTTTTGTTTTGATATGCATGCGGGCTCACCATTTGCTTATTTTTTGGAAAAAGTAAGTACTCCAGAGCATGCATCGACGGTACACTCTAATCATATGATGTTGTTGAGTGGCATTTTGTGTTGATTGCTTTTTAAAGCGAAAAGCTTCACTACTAGGGTCGGAGCCGAGCTTCGCATATGCCGTGTGCCGTATGCCATGACGTCACAGCGAAGGCCGGCTGCGCAGCCCCCTCGTTAAGCTCTGCCGGCGTTGCCTAGCAATGCTTAAGAGGTGTGCGACTTCTCCTCAAAAACAAAATTAGTCTTCATCCGGGAATAGAGCATCCATCCCTTGGATCCCCAGCCGAGTTCTATTCCGCTGTGCTACGCTCCGCGCCGAGAAACGCTCTTCATAATTCCGCTTGTCTACCGTGAGGATGACAGCGGGATTCCGCGAGTGAGATACTGCGATTGGCGCGCATTTTGAAAGTACCAAAGACTAAAATAGTTAAGTCACTCAATTAGGGTGGCGTCAAGGATGTGACGTCACCCATCTGTTGTCAGCTATGAGGACCAAGCGGGAACAAGTGCTCTTCAATGCCGCCGGGCGGCGCTTTTTGCCTTCCGCGAGTGACAGATGTTGCGCCTTTCCTTTCCTGTAAACGAATATAGAACGCCGGTGAACTTAGACGCGCTCGACATGGAAACCAAGGAGAGTTTAGCTGCTGGCGAATGGCGCATAAGACTGGAGAAATTAATTTCTTCTGATCCCGAGTTAGTCACTGCTTTTCGCCGCGTATATCCAGGCACAGCAGAGCTAAGCCACCTTTTTTTTAATACAGCCGAAAAATAACCTGCCTTTATTGATTTGCATTTTACTGTTTCGACAGTAAGGAATAAGCTCCCAAAGCACTGCGCGGCAGCGCTGCTGCTCCTGACGGGAAACGCCATCTATGGCAGAAAAATATAAACTGGTAATGTCAGGGCCGCGCCAGTTAATGGAACGCATGGTTTGGTCACCAGTCGACTCACACATTACCTTGAGACCTCAAATTATTTTCACCCGTTCGAGATTGACTTCCGCCCTCTGCTAGAAACACAGGACAGCCTTTATTGTTTCCACACCAACCTGAACAGACCACGCCAATGCTGCAAAGGCCGTCCCGACATACTCGTAGCTGTTGATTTACACAAGGAGTTCGACACCATCAGCCATCAGGCCATAGCGACGCGCTCATAAATACTAGAGTTTGAGCCCGCGTCATTAACTTTGTGAAATTCTTCCTTTATAACCGAACCTATGGAATTCAAATCGATAACAATCACACGGCGCAACATTTCACAAACCGCACGGGTGTGCCTCAAGGCTGTCATCCCCCCCCCCCCCTTTGTTAACATTGTCATGGCGAAAATCACATGGCAACTAGACAGCATCGATGGTCTATGGTTTACAATATACTCAGACGACATCACGCTTTGGACCAAGTACCTTAATACGGCTCGAGAACAAACGGAGATGCTGCAACTGGCACCAGATACAATCGACAACGAGCTTCATTCTACAGGCAGGCGTCCGTCCCCTGAAAAAAAAGGTTCTCGTTGTACATCCACCGCCTGGCGGCGTGGACGTCAACCATCCCCTCGGTTGTTCGCTTGCATCGAAAAACGGCCGCCGAGGTCGGGATTCGATCCCGCGTCCTTGGGAACAGTAGTCGGGCGCCGTAACCACTGCACCAACCCGGCTTTTTTTTCTTTATTGCCGGTCATCACCAACACAAAACAAAACCAACAAATACTCATTACAAACAATGCTCACAGCAGACCGGTTACCACAAGCATGACACTGTTAATACAGAAGCCGGCAGGCTCATACGAGCTGCCTTTGTCAAGGAATCGTTGACAATCTGTATTCTCTGAAGCGGACAGTAGACAACTACAATAAATACTGGACTCAATGTGCGCTTCGGAAGTCAACGATCACATTGCACACGCCGCGCTATTTGTGTTAGCGATTTTAAATGAATAGTAGTAGCTGGACTACGTGTCGGAAGTATTGAATCGAGGGCTTATAGTATTGTATCATTGTGTATCATTGATACAATTATTGATACAATCAGATGATAGTATCAGTCCCCACTGATACAAAAAAATTTGTTTCTAATGATTGATGATTGATTGACAGGCGATGAACATTACGAAATCAATGTAATTGATGAATGAGAGAAATAAAAGAGATGAAAAATGAAAAAGGGGGTTCAAAGGTGTCAAAATGCTCAGAATAAAACGCCAATTCTTCGTGATACTAATCAAAAAATGTAATGCGAACGTGAAAATGCGACTGATAATTATTTCAAGTAATAAAAAAATGAAAAATACATTCAAAGGTGTAAAACTGCTCAGAATGGAAAGCCGATGCTAAGTATCCGATGCGGTTTGCCGGTGCTAAGTGTAGGCAAAATTAACTGTAAAAATAAAATAAATAAATAAAAATAAAAAGAGCGAAACATCCCCCCCTCCATGTGTGTAAAACACTACCACGTCATACCCTTAATGATCGCCCCCGCCGGGTTGGCGCAGTTGTCAGGGCGCTCGACCACTGTTCCCAAAGATGCGGGATCGAATCCCGGCCTCGGCGGCCGCTTTTCGATGGAGGCGAAAAGCAAGGCGCCCATGTGCTGTGCGATGTGCTGTGTCGAAATCTCTGGAGTCCTCCACTACGGCTTCTCTCGCAGCCTGAGTCGCTTTGGGACGTTAAATCCCGCAAACCAAACCTTAATAGTGAAGCTTAATTGTCCCCCAAATTTTGGTTCGTTGGTTGGTTGGTTAGTTTGGTTATGGGCTCTTATGTTCCAAAGCGATTCGGGCTATGAGAAACCGCATAATGGAGGGCTCAAGAAATTTCGACCACCTGGGTTTTTTTAACGTGCATTGACGTCGCACAGCACACGGGCACCTTGCTTTTCTTTTCTCCTGCATCGAAAATCTATTCTTTAGTATATGCTCGAAATACTAAACGCTCTATAAGCAGTACAAATAGAAGCACACAAATAGAAGCAAATAGAAGCACCCGATCGATGTTCTGCGCTGTCGAATATGAAGATCCCGCTTTGTTTTCATATGGCATCCTTGGTACAAGTAAACGTTGTCTCTTTAGGATGAAAGTTAACTGCGCGCTGGAGACATCTTTTCTGTGGAAGTGCTATATCAACTGAAAAGCCTTGGTAGGTAATAGACACGCGTTCTCCCTTCTTTCAATTATTCCCCACTGAATTGTTCATATGGCAGCAGCTTAGGTTCTGGAAAGGTAGGCTAGATTCGAAGCTAGGCTGGGAAGCTAACTCTCACGCCGTGTTTGGACTTGAATTTTGTGAGAATATGGGCTATACTGGCACAAAACTGGCGCACAGCTGGCTGTAAAAACGCAGTGTTCGGTGCCGGTGGGGCCAAACCAGTGTACGCGATGCACGCGCGTAAAGAGCTACAGCGCAGACACATGCGCAACTATTTTAAGGAAATTTATAACAAGTTTTAGTGCTTTATGTTTCTCTGTATTCGCTCCCTGAGGATTAGACAGGGATGCTAACAAGGTTAACATTTGCTGAGGAAAGTTTAGGAAGCTAATAGTTTCTTTGTAAATTCGCTCCCTGGGGATTAGAACCGGATACTGGCAAGGTTAGCATTTGCTGAAGTTTGGGAAGCTAATAGCACCTTTATGACGAGGATAAAAGTCAATGCTAGCTCACATTTGCTTATTCATAGCAGGCATGATAAGCTAGTTTTTGTTTGTTTTATTTTCTAGGCGGAAGATGCCCCTGCAAAGCTGGAGCTTACGCTTATTTCAAAACGAAGCTGCGGTGGCCTTCATTATTACGCAGTAAACTCATGCACCAGTGGGGCAATATTTATGCGTGTGAATATATGACCAGTGAGCAGGCACCTGTCAATATTCACAATCAAGGTAGAGTCTTTCTTTTTTCTGACAATGCAACAGATGAAGCACTGATGCATTCTCCCAAGAGCTTTCCTATCAAGTGAGCTTCTATTATCTCCCTAGGTAACGAGTCACGGTTCTTTCCTATCACTGTACAATAATTATACTCTGGCGCACAGACGTCGGCATGATTGTCATTATCTTTGCAGCGCCTGCGGTGTTTCACCACGTGGCCAGTGATATCGACACGTGGGACATTATATACTCATGCTATTTGTCTTTCGTTAGCACAGCGGCGAGTTCGGCCTTACTACAAAACAGCAGCGAATAGACCACCCCTTCCTGGCAAGACAAGAATTGTTTTGCGTGCTTTATCAAGCAGTTGCGCGACTCTTTGTTCTCTGAATTTATTTCTTAATCAGGCTGGACAGTCGGTTATGCATGGAATCAGTTTATATCGCCAGCTATTCCCAGTAACGCCGCTTCGCCCTCTCGGCGCTGTAGTCGCAGAGACTTTAGCTCTTAGGTTCCCTTTACGCGCGTGCGGCACCGCCTTAGCTCATACCACAATTTCCTCAGTCATCTTTCGCTTTCTTTCCTTATTCTCCGTTTATCCCCCTCTGCCTGGGCATCGCCTAGTTACCCTACTGAACCCCCCCCCCCCCCCCCTCTTCTATTCTTCTATTTCTCTTTCTAAGACATCTTTCGCGTTTCGCAAGCCTTTCACACACCACTGCATGAAAATTTAACTGACTAGGTGTAAGGCCCAGCGTGTGCCTTCCACTTCGTCGGTTGTGTGTGTGGAACACATTCTCTCTTCCTCCCTCTGCGCTGCTTTCCGCGCTCTACAACTCAAGCAAACACAAGACTGATAGTAGCTGGTCATAACGCGGCTGTTCTAAAAAGGTGGAAAGCACTGCCAGAAACTATTGATAGACTGCGAGCATTGTCCTCGGACATGAACCATGCCAGCACCTCTCCATCAGTGCTGGAGCTACTACGGAAATCTGTCGATTCCTTCTCTTTACGACGAGGTCTTTAAACGTTTTGGTTCCTGCATTTAAAAGCCGCTGATAAGATGCTACTTTCCGCACCCATTCTGCGCCAACTCACTGCGCATATTACACTGCCGTTCTTGCTCTTCAGCCGAAACTCGCGCAGCCTCTCCTTGCGTAGCTGCTGTCGAATGTCCGACCGCAAGTATGTCATGGCACACTGAGACCGCAGCGCTACAACATATTTCACTCGCCCTCACTGCAACGCGAGGCTTCCTAATTGCGGAATGAACCGCAGCGCTCGGTTCCTGCAGGAACATAGACGACAGCGCTTTTTTCTTTCACTTTTACCCGATTGTGTGCTTATGTAACTTGGTACCGCAACGTCACCTACTGCACGCATTACGCGTACGTCACAACGGTGAATTGTCCAAAATAGGGCCCTAGGCAATGATTTTGCTCTTTAAACCTCGATTTCAATGTTTGCTATTCCTCATTTTTGATGTTCCAATTGTTTGTGCGGCGTTCCCATTGTGATGCACCAAAAGATCTCCACTTGCACAATGAGCAGTTTCAATTAATGTTGACCAGGAAGCCAAATTTTCAACACTTGTGCTACTGTACCTCGTGCAAACCTTGTTGGGAGGCACACCATGAAACCAGATGTGGATGCTGATTGGCATCCACTGTGATGAAATCGTCATTTCAACCTAGGGATTGGTATACTCGCAAGCATGCAAGGTCAAATGTAGTATAACGAGCACTGTGGACATAGATACGTAAATTAACCAAAACTGGCAGCCACACACATTCAGCACAAATAATCTAAAAAAGCCAGATAGCACACCCCCAGTAAGCTCTGAAAAGTACGAGCATATTGTTTGTAGTCTCACG
Organism: Amblyomma maculatum; assembly: GCF_055883805.1. NCBI lineage: Eukaryota > Metazoa > Arthropoda > Arachnida > Ixodida > Ixodidae > Amblyomma > Amblyomma maculatum. The sequence goes on from NC_139344.1 coordinate 137,637,000, forward strand.
GCCTTTTCTAAAGAGAGATCACTGGTGTAGTGAAAACTGCTTGGAATTCTTGCAAGTGCACTACAGATGTATGGCAGCCTCGAACGTTTCCACATTTGAAGGGCGTTTGAATAATCTTGTATAAGTACCAAATTCTTCCACCCCACCTAGGTGTTCAAGGATTAGGGCACTCGCCTACTGAACCCCAACGACCTCTTTTTGATGAAAGCACGGTGTCCGCGGACTACATGGTCGATGCACATTAACCGAGGTGGTCGGAACCACAGTCTCAGAACCTCACAGCCAGATTCTCTTTGGGGTGTTGTACCCCATAAAACCCTATTCATAAGTTAAGCACAGCGATCTTCATATTTCAGGATTACGAATTTACTTGCCTCCTTCATTGCACTAAATGACAACAGTTATTGCCTTCGCGTCAGTGGCTGCTGGCTCCCATGGTTTTACTGATTGTTGTATTAAGGCGAATTTGACCATCTAGGCCATTTCTTTCATGACAAAAAATGGCATGTTTAGCGTACACATCATGGGGTGTACGCTCAGTACAATTAAGCTACATTCAAATTTTAGATTATCATGTAGCGGCCGTCGTAGACTGAAACCTGCTGGCCAGTTTTCTTTAGCTTCACTGCAGTTAGAGTTAAGCAAATGATTCCCACATTACTGTTCAGCTTGCTTATTCTACTGCAAATAGAAGGCCGAAAAAGAAAGGCCGATTTTCTAGGCTTGGTAATATACCACTGTACACCATTTCACACCTCTCAAAGCCATTTTATGTCAATGCCGACATTTCAGAGAATTTGCCCTTTTTGCTTCCACAAGAATGCGAGACACCTTGGAATGAAACCTTTCGATTGAAAAACAAGAGAAAAGCAGACAGAAGTTTCACAGGTGGTTCAAATTTCGTAAACGGATTTAACAAATCTCACATACCCAAGGAGGCCATTGCAGAACTTTTCACATAAAAATCAGTTTTATACAACCTTCTTGTGTGTGCTACTGACCATAATTCGCAACATTTGTTTCCTTACAAGTGCCTAATTTGTAGCCAAATAAAAGTCTCTCCACCATTAGGAAGCAGCAGGACAGTATACCCCCCCCCCCCCCCTTTCTTTTTTTCAACAAGCTGCACAAACATGCCCATGTGACCTAAGGGTAGCATGTGCCAGGATCCATGCCTCCCACAGGGTTAACATTCCCATCTAGCCTGCCTATCCTAATAGTGCTGCCAGAGTGCCTCCAGTGCCCGGTACACCGCACAATCCAACGTGCCTACCCGTCGCCTGCCAACTACCACCTGACCAAGCCGCAAGTTTTTTTTACGCCGCCAGCACGATTTTCTGAAAGCTGCCTTAAAAGGGAACACAAAATTTTCAAATTTGCAGCCAGACTGAGCAGCGAAAGGTCATCCAAAACTGCCATTAGCCATAGCCCCACTCAAGCACGCGCTAGTGAGGCCAATGTCGCCGTGCACATGGTTCAGATCTACACCGCTAATGGACCTTTCTGTCAGCAGCAATCGCGCTGTGAGCAGTGCTCATTACTGGCTACAACTCTATACTTCGTTTCATACATCAGGTGCAACGCAGCAAAAGCCACGCAAGTAATACGCAAGAAAAAAAAAGGCGTATTACTACGAGTCAGTTTTGTGGCAAGTGGTTTCTGCGGAAACTGGCATGCACATTAGCAATAACTCTCTTCGCGTGCCTGGACATATTTGCAGTAATGATCTTGAAGAAACCCGCTCCCAAAAGGCAGTCGAGGTCGCTGCGTTGGACGCCATTTTCTCAGACATGTGCAGCGCGGAGGGCACAGCTGGCAGGGTTGCGGGGCAGCTAAAACGCGACACGAGCAATGGTGCAGTGGTAATACCCCCGCCTACTGTGCCGGAATTCGTGTTCGATCCCGACCACGGCGGCCGCGTTTCGATGGAGGCGAAACTTGGCGTCAGTGTATTGTGCGATGTCAGCCCACGTCAAGATACCCACGTGGTTGAAATTACTCCGTAGCCCTCCACTGCGGCTCCTCTCTACTTTTACACCCACCTTCCTTCCCTTACGGCGCGGTTCAGGTGTCCACAGAGCAAGTGGCAGATACTGTGCCTTTCCCTTCCTGTGAATAATGATAAACAAAACAAATTTATCAAATCCGATCCTTTCTCCCTAAAAATGGTTCTTTATGAAGTCGATGACAAATGTAAGATATTATTTCCCCTTGTCAAAAGCATGCACTATTTTTCACCGTGGATGCGAGGAGCGGAAACGAGAGCTCTAGCTTTGGCAGTGTTGCACATGATGTATGAAATGGAGTATAGACTAGAAGGCGGCAGTAACCAGCGAATATACGAGAAAACCCACGCTCAAAAAATTGGGAGAAAACCAGACATTGCACACCAAACGTCAACTATGTGTTCATGGGTAGGCAGTCCCCAAACACTGTCTTGATTCAGAATTTACATGGTATTCGCAACCAGAAATGCACAAACCTTTTATGAAAAATCCAGTATGAACTTTACGCAGGATTTTAAATGCCCGTTTATTGTACAGGATGGACCTGCATGAAACAGGGTGGAGCTTTCACACCACTGATATATACAGTAAACTTGCTAATTCAGCCTTCAAGAAACTAGAAATGTTTGAAGCTCAATACTATCAAATAACCCAGAAAACGTTGAACCATTTTATCTGATTACCACATGCACATTGCCCATTGGATGGAGTCTGCTAGCCGTTTGCTCAGTACAATATGGTAGCAGCGACCCTTCTTCACAAAATAGCCCCGTCGAGTTTTGAAGATGCTTCACCGCAAAGTACACATGGTTAAGCATTGTGGCGAAAAATACCTATTGGATAACATATTCAATTCGTATTTGAAAGTTCGAATATTCGTGCACTCTTAGCCAATATTCATTCACATTCATGCACTTATAAAGTAAAACTGCAGAACACATGAAAGCTTGAGAGACACCATTCCAGAAATATTGCAAAGCTAAGCTGTTGCAATGCTTAGCCAGCAGTCTTTCTGGAAACATTTTTATTTGTGGTAAACTAAGAAGGCAAACATTTTATACAAAAATAGATATATTCCAACTGTTCCAGTTATCACATGGTCTGCAATGTAAACTTTTATTACAAAAGTCCAGAGCATCCTGTGAACAACCCCCCATCCCTTTTCTTAATATATAATATATATCACAGACAATGCGCCGCAACAGTTTGTAGAAAAGTTGGAGAGAGCACTTATCCCCAGTAGGCTTATTTCTTGGCAACAATTCACTGTTTGACAGAGGCAGTCAACAGCACACCCCTGGGCAAGCTTGACAGAGCAATCAATAGCCCAACTCTGCACAAGCTCGACGAAGGCAGTCAACAGCATACCTCTGCACAAAAGTATGCAAGTGGCAACGCCCGTTACAAATATTGCCATTAAACGTGCTCAATGAACGGATGTCACTGACTCTGCAGCCAAAGCAGCCCCAGGAACCAAAACGTGCTCTGTATCCGCAAGGACTAGTTGGCTCCCAGCATAACTGCACTTGACTGCAACACGCCTACAGACTCTTACAGCAGGCAAAACTCGCACAGATCTAAAAGGTTAAAAGTAACTGTACAGAATTGCACAGCAAAGACTTTCCCAGATATTCCACTGGAAAGCTGGTGCAATGAAAGACAAACAAGCATTCTTCGCATCTTACCACTTGTTCAGAAATGTCGAAATTGGCACTGAATCCTTGACCCCGCCCCCGCTTCTTTTTTACACATGCAAAAAAAAAAAAGGAACACTAAGAACAAGGGCTCTCCCTCCAAAAGTAGTTATCACAGCTCCATTGTCTTCACTGCAAAGGTCTAATGGTGGCTTTCCAGAAAGGAGGGATGAAAATTTCTACACCACTTCTTGTCTATCAGTCCTCAGAGTCCTGAAAAGGAAAAAAAAAAAAGTGCAGGGAAAAGTCAAAATGTTCACACACCTCAAGTATCGATGCTCGGCAGGAAGGATTCAAAATAAATGTCTGATAAAGTATGCATGCAAACCTAAGCGAAGCAAGTTTGTTCGCTGTCGTCAATACAGAGCTGTAACAATTCACAATATTGACACCAGATGTTCTGGTGAACAAGACCAACATTGCCATGTTAAAATGCCTAAAACCACACCTCACTTAGCTATTGTTCCACAAGCAACCAAGAAGCAATTCACCTTTGGGTACAGCTGGGCACAGAAGCGCACATCTCTATCAGCATCCTCCTGAAGGCTAGCCAGGGTTGCCTTTAGTTCGTCTCTGTATAAATTTCCAGAGTCCCAGAAAAAGGCTGCATGAAAAAAAAAAAAACGACACTTTTGAGGCAAGTGACTTTAATGGGGGGGACACTGGTCTATTGGGCCAAAAAATTACCAAAAATATATTTTCTCATAATGGCATTTTTAATCTGTGGCTATTAACCTTACAGTTCAGCAATGCTCTTGTTCCAAAATTCAGTACTTTCAGCATAATAATAAGTTTAGATAGTCATGCGAGCAGAATGAAAAAAGCAGCAATTTTCATTGCTTGTAACCGCCATTCTACCGCTCCCTACCATCAAAAACCACTGCGAAAAACTACAAACAATAAAAAAGGACCAGGTCTAATTGTCTGCCAAGGGCACGCTACTACAATTGAGCCATCCATGTTGTGGATTTCGCTACGCGATGTCTGCTTCAAGTTCTAGGACGCGATTTCTTGAAAGTATATATCGACGAGAAACCATGCCTCACACTAAATTTCACTTCCACGACAATCCCATTTTTCACAAAATGTGGCACCCTCTGGGAGTGGTTGAAAATTCGTATGCTACTGGCTGAAAGCGTCCTTATGCGACGCAGCAGCCTGCGAAATTTTGATATGTGTTGACAGCTACCGCCATCTGTCGCATACGCCTGGCACGAATATGAAATGCACATGACTCCCGAGATCAGCTCCGGCTGCGCCGATGCCAAGAACTGCGCATGCACAGGGAGGCTGGTAGTTTGTATTTCACCATGGGGAGAGGCGCCAGTTTGGTTACATGTGTGAAGTACACAATATATTATGCCAAAAACATGATACCGGTGATAACGAGACCTCGCACTCCCTTACATGGAAGATAACACTAAAGGAGCGCCATGCTTCATTATTCTCAGGAAACATGCCTTCATGAAGACAAATGCAGTGGCTTCTCTTTGCGGTTTTAGAGGCGTACGGATGAATCATTTAATAACTCCAACTACAATGAAAACTCGTTAATTTGCAATGAATTAACGAGTCACCTGCTCTTTTCCACGCAGCCTCCGAAGCTTACAAATTCGATCCTCGTTAATTCGAAAATACAGATAGGTATTTCTGTTGACGAGGTCCCAGTAAACGTGCATGAAAGGCTACGACGTCGGACGGGCGCTACGGGTTTCAGAATAAAAAACTAAGCCCCCCCCCCCCCAATTACGTGGGAAAAAAACTTCAGTCGCCCATCCTTCCACCTATAAGTTATCAACGAAAGCTCGCAGTCAATCGAAATCCTGACACTGGCTTTTAGCACTGTTCGCTACAAAAGAAGTTTTGCATTATCACGCATTCCAATGATTGTGTGGCAGTGAATGGCGCCCACCCCTAACACGACACAATAGTGAAAATGAGGCCTGCACAACTGACGAGCGCTTGTCAAGTTGCCTTCCCTCTCTTTTCGTTTTCTTTTCCCCCATAAAGCTAGCGTGAAAAGGCAACTACATCGTGAAAAGGCAACTACATCGTGACGTTAATGCTGCGCAGCATCTTGGCGCAATGCCAAGAAATGCGTGGTGAAATGTGGTGGCGCGAAATAAAGGGACGCAAAAGAATATTTTTTTTTTTTAATTTTCAGTGGCAAAGGTGAAGGTGGGTACATTATGAGAGTGACTGAATACCTCTGGCACTGTATAGTTGCCGACACAACAAACACACACAAGAGATTACAGCAAGATGATGCACTCTCATCTAATCAACTAGCCCGCACACAAGTACTACTGATCATTACATGCGAGGGGTGGTTCGCTTGTATACGGGGCCAAGTCTGCGCAAAGCATGAGCAAAAGCGCAGCAATTGTAAGCTATCATAACTGCTTCTCTACATGCCACTGGTGTAAGGGGAGAAGCACTCTGAAACAAAGCAATCCGGCTCGGCTCGTCATTCCTTCTACAAACCAGATCTGTTGTTAAATCTCTTCCCTTAGGACAACGCAAATATGGTTCCGAGTTTAAAAAGGAGCCGTGTTTTATGCAGCGAGTTTCAATTCTAAATGCCTTTGTACCTCATTCAGCAGTTAATTTTTTTTTTTTTTCATATTAGGCAGTCCGTAACATACATTTTCTTGGATAATACATTTTTAGGGTGCCTAGCAAACAGCTATCTTCAAGATCCCCGACTTTTCCTGGTTTTCCGAATTACTACAGTTCAAATTCCCTGGCAAGTGAAGAGGCTCAAAAGTGTAGCTGCTGAGGACAAAAAATTCACAACGAAAAGCTATTTACTAATCATATTCTGCAATTTACAATATTGAAAAGGCTGTCATTGTGTTATGGCCATTAAAACCATCAAAAGCTTACTGAAAATCTTCTGCACTGCTACTGCGGTTATTCCTGCTTTTTGTCGCGTACTACTCTTCGCCTTGCGGCGCGCACTGGCAAGACAGCACAGAAAAAAATCTGCATGAATAGCATATTTGCTCTTCACCAGCTTAAAATGAAAATGCGCTGAAGAATATATTGCGAGCTTTCTTTTCCCTGACTTGTCAAAATTTTTGGTTTCCCTGGCATTTCACTGATTTTTCCCGGTGCAAAAAATTTCCCTGACAATTCTGTTCTCTCAGTTTTCCCGTTTGCTAGACACCCTGGTTTTATTTCCGGCGTTTTTTAAGAAATGTATTAACGAGGCTTTACCAGTGAGCTCAGTATGAACCTACACCTCCATAAAATCAGAAAGATGACTGAAAAGGACAGGCATCAAACAGCAGAACCTGTACGCAAGCGTGCCTCAGCTGAAAACGTGTATCACACTCTGAAAAAGCGGCATTCAGACATGCCTGGTGCTTATTAGCCCACAGGATATGTATATATCTATACCATCAGGAAATTTTGAAAAAATTATAACTAGTTTATTTTTTCTCCTTTTCTCAAAATGCAAATTTTGGTCACCTGGCTGTTTTAGTTCATCAATGCCTCTGCATCTAGAATAGAGAATACTTTTTTTGCTGAAGGAATTGAGTGCAATGGTGGGAAAATAATTCAATTAGCCTTCAAAAATTTTTTATGTTTGAAAGTTCATTCAAGCATAATAGTCCCAACTGGATTGATGATATTCGAAGTGCTGCAAAATTGCTAATAAAGATAAAATGAGAAAAACTGCTGTTATCATTGCACTCTTTTTTCATTTAAGCATTAAAAATGAATTACTACCGAGCAATTTTTTTTTCACTGAAGTACTAATTAGTGACTAATATAACCTATACGAGGACCTCACTGATTAAGGTGAGGAAATATTACATATCTGAAATTGGCATAAAGAAGTGAACAAAGTAGTGCAATTTCATCAGGATTAGCTTTAAAATGGAGTACGAGACAAGTGTCCCCCCTAAATGTATGAGGTTGGAAACCAATTGGGAGCCATAACTAAGCCCTTGAAAATCCACGCCTTTTCGCCATCGCAAATATTCCTTCACCAGCCCAAGCAAAACTGCTTTTTCTGAATGCCAGATCATGTTTGTTTAAAGGCATATATTCCTTGAGGCATTACTTATGCATGTATACAGAGCCACCGAACTGCTCATGCGCGCCTCTACTCAACAGTGATGCTCCCGCCTATTCTAATGAGCTCTGCAACTTGTACAAGACTTAGGACTCTTACCTTGAGCCCATAAAGTTTCTTACCCTTACCTAGAGGTAAAACTGGGGGCGCTGTGCTTCAGCCACCACAGACGTGCTAATCATGGGCCCGTGTGCTACTTTGTGCGGGACAGTCATTATTTCAGGAACACAGAGTGGCGATACCAAGATGTTACCCTCATCATCATCATCATCTCGAGGTGGGAATGTAGAGTGCAAAAGCTATAGTAGTGAAAGCTAAAAAGCAGACGATGCCATTGTTTCTTTTCCCAAATGCCACTAAAAAAACTTCCCGATGTGATTACAGCTATATATTTTTCAAAACTTTTTTTTTTCCTTTTTAAGCATGCCTATTAGGGTCGAAATGTTTGTTTCTGTGCTGCTCAATACTTAGCCAGTAGGAGAGAGCAGTCGCTTATTTTGGAGAACTTTTACACGCTTATATGCTGTTTCGTTCGCTTTTTGCAATTTATAGTCACAATATTGAGTGTCTAGACATTTCATTGTAGCACAACATTTATTTTTGCATTGCTTTTGGTCAAAGGTTGTAGTTCTGCACATGGCAGCTCTCCGCCCAGCGATGCTTTGGGCGCCGATGATTGCTAAACTAGTCATCAGGAAGCTCCATGTAAACTCCCATAGATGGCAGGACAGCTTTCCCTCTAGGTAAGGGTAAGAAACTGCCTTGGGCAATGTCACCCCTTACAGACAAATACCATTACAGACAAATAGCATGTCACCCCTTACAGACAAAGGACAATTTTACTGCAAACTCACCCTTTGGCCAAATGGCATTGACCAAACAGCGTGCAAGAGCCATGCGCACATTCGGCACTGTGTCATGGCGCAGGTACAAAAGCTTTGGCAGCACAGTCCCAATCAGGTCTTCCTCGCTCAAGCAATCTCCAATGACCATCTGCTCAACCAGTTCACAAAACCTGGGAGGGTAAGAACAATACATCATGCCCTTATTTCCAATAGCAGCAGGTCTTAGCTTCATAAAATAACCATAAAAATACAATCCACCATGCCCTCCTGTATTACATCAAGTGGGGACGTGCTGGTCTTAGATATTGCATTCTACCCATTGCCACGATAGTGTATGCCATTCAAAATGCAGGAAACATTTTTGAACTTGTACTTGCCACCTTCACTGTGAATAAACCATGAATTTATGGAAACATTTTTATTGTACATGGTTGACAGCACACCTAATGTGCTTTTGTGTGCTGAACAGAAATATTCAGCCTGTTTTTACCTATCATGTGTCCCAAAATACTGGCAAGAGCTTGCCACATAGCAATATACTGCCCCCAGAACCAGTCCTTACATCCCTGCTTCGCTGCCCTGCAAGGTAAAGAATTACTCAACATTGCAACATCACCATAAAGTGGCCCAAGTAAAAGCCAATACACAGAGTTTCTAATAAACCACTATTTTCAAAATCCCCGACTTTTCCAGGTTCTCCCTAGTTATTTCAGTTCAAATTCCCTGACGAGTGAAGAGGCTCAAAAGCGTAGCTGCTGATAATGAGCACAGACGAAAAATTCACCGAAAAGCTATTTATTATACATGTTCTGCAATTTAAAATAGTGAAAAGGCTGTCATTAGTGTCAACGGCCGTAAAGAACATCAAAAGGTTACTGAAATTAAAACCGCACAGATACCAGCCTCGGAGCACGCGAGCTGCACACCCCGCAGGCAGCAGAGCCAATCCAATCCGATATGGCAGCGCACGCGCTTGTCGCTTTTGCACTGGCCGCTGCCGGTGCGGTTATTCCTGCTTTTTGTCATGTACTGCAGTCGAACCCGGATACAGTCAACGACCGAATTTTCTGAAGCCCAAATTTTCGGACATGCCCAATATTTCGGAAGTCTTCGCAGCACCGCCACGAGCCCCACCCCATAGAATCAATGTATAAGGGCATCTGAAATTTCGAACGCTCGAACCCCCCACCATCCAATTTTTCGGACTTTTTGACGCGACGGAAGGTCTGAAATTGCAACTGCATCATACAAAGCCGCCATTTTGGCTATCTCCCAGTCTGCGTACCATGTCACAGCTTTGAACAACTAGCCGTACCTAGCCATCACACACCGATTTGGTCTGGCCACTCTGGCTATGTTCACCAGCGCCTCTTCCGTAGTTTCCGGAGCGCCATGGACGCCGCGAACCGTTTCGCCTTTTCGTTGTGCAGACTCATCGCAGACAACATGGTGTTTCCCCATGGCTCCCAATCCATCCTCGTCGTCCTGGCCGATGGCATCGAGGCGCAGAAAGCCATACAGTCGGTTAATGATGGAGAAGAAAAAGCCATCATTATTAAACAAGTAATAAGCAGACGATCGCAGGCTGACGTGGGTTTCGCCACACGGGCTTCGCACTCATCACAGAGGCAGCAGACTTGCCTGAATGTGACGACCTCCACTCTGATAGGATTTCCATTATGGCGGAAATTACCATATACACGCGTGTAATGGCCGCACTTTTTTTTTCCCCCGAGACTGGGGTGAAAATTAGGGGGTGCGGCGATTACATGAGAAAAAAGACAGCGAAAAAAATTATTTGCGGTGGTACCTGCCTTTATTATTGTAAAAAAACTTCTTCCGCTAAACTTGTCGGGACTTCAGACTCGTCCTTGTCCCAGATGAGTTCATCCTCCGTACCGCCCAGCCTGTTTGATATCCCTGTCACCTTGAAGCTTTTTTCCACAGTCTCGAACGAAACCGTGGCCCACGCTTCGAGTATCCAGTGGCAAACGGCCACAAGCGATGCCCGTTTCAGTCGGCCGGTTGGAGTCTTCTGGTGGAGGGCCGTTGCCATCCACTCACTGTACACACTGCGAAATCCACACTTAAAAGGGCGGTTTACGGAGACGTCCAGCGGCTGAAGCAACGGCACGGCCAAGTCAGTGTTAGATGCGCGGAGCTGTTGCCGCACGCTCTCTGTCAGGTGCCCCCTGAAGCTGTCTAGGACAAGTAGAAAACGCGTCGCAAGATTCGCCCCTGGTCGCTTCTCCCAAACACTCCAACCAGCTCATCCGTCATCCATCCTTTGCCCTGCGCACGAACAAAAATGCCATCAGGGAATTTCTCCGCAGGTAGACGTTTCCGCTTAAAAACTACGTAAGGCGGTAGTTTTCATCCATCCGCTGTGATGCAAAGCATGACCGTGCATCGCTGCCTTTTGCTCCCCGATGTAAGCACACGCACTTTCTTCTTCCCCTTCGCCTCGACTGTCACATTCTGGGGTGTGTCAAACCAAACCGGGGTTTGATCGGCGTCACCAATCTGAGAAAAGGTGCTCATGTTCTCTGCGCTTGTTGATAACTTATGGAACTGCAGAAGCTTTTCACCATACTCTTTGGGTAGACGTTGACACATCGTCGTGCGACGGCGAATGGACAGGTTTTTTTGCTTCATGAAGCACGAAATCCACCCATTGCTGGCTTTAAACACTGTAGCCGTAATCCCCTTGCTGCATGCAATGTCTAGCGCTTTCATGCGCAACATCTCAGTCGAAACAGCAAAACCGTTGCGGCGCGTCTCCGTCACGTACTAGAGAAGTGAGTCTTCAACCTCCCGAAACATGCTCTGCTTCCCTCGGAAAGCGTGCCTCTGAACATTTGTTTTTCCGAGGTCATCTTCTTGGGAGCACCATCGCCGTACACATTTTTCATTAACGCCGAACTTTCTTCCAGCCGCTCTTTTTCCTTCTTTCGCGTAGTGAATCCCTTTCAGCTTAAATTGAGCGGTATAACTAACGTATTTTCCCATCGAGGAAAAAGAAAATCTTCAGCTCACGAACGCAGAACAAATCAAGGCAGCGATGAGTTCCGACTGCGAGATTGCACGCGATATGCTTCGGGCGATCGAGGAAATGGCTGTAAAACGGAGGAGCGAACAGACTTGGATTGGATTGGATTTGCTGCCCTCACCCTTTGTAACGGGCGGGCATCGCTGCGGCTAGGAGCGGCCCCTTTGTAACGGAGGTTCCCTCAAATATTTTGTTCTTAATTCTTAATGGCAATTCTACTTCTAACCTCGCGCTTCATTTTGGCTTTCACTTGATATTTGGACCCCACCTGGTGGCAGTAACCACGAAACGTTCCGCATTTCTTGCACCGCACAGTTGACGGCACTGCCCAACTTCCTGAAACTCATGGTGCGGCTTTTAATCTGGAAATTTTTTCCCAATTTTCTTTCTGAAGTTCGGGGTGCGGCCATTACACGTGTGTATACGGTACTTTTGAACAGTTTGTCGACGCTGACAACGAGCTCGACTTCTGTTCAGAACTGACCGATGAGCAGCTAGTCCGTCAGGTTGTGGAGGATTCGGAAGACTCCGATGTTGAGAATGAGGAGCAGTCTGCGCCGCCTACAAGCGCCGAGTTGACGCGAGCAGTGCTGACGCTTTCATCAGTGTACAGCGCTGACATGAATCTTGCTCAGATCGAGGCGAATATTATCGCATGCATAATCAACAGGCTGTCGGCTGCAGAGGTTTTTTAACGACTCTTTCATGCTTTGGTGTTTCGGAAGCCTAATACCTCGTCCTTGACTGTTTTGATCCAAGAAATATTTATAAAATGGTACATCTTTTTCATGCATTAATTTTTTCGGACTGCCTGAATTTTCGGACGTTTCTGCATTCGCTAGAGGGTCCGAAAAACCGGTCCTTGACTATATATAGAAACCGGATATATCGAATTCACGGAATATCCCTTTGAAAATCCCATGTAAAGTATATTCAGCATGTGTTGTGAACCCTCTGCGCGCGGTGACTGATGTGGCTATGGCGTCTGCGAACGTTAAGCGGCGGGTCTTTTTTTTTTGCGAGTGATCAGCTGCATAACGTAAGATATGGCAGCTGGGGACTAAAGAAACGGCAGTTTGTTTTTTTTTTTTTTCCTTTTTTTTTTTTCGCGAGTCGTTTATCCTTGCATGTATGAATCAACGAAAGCGCGTGGTCTGCTGTGATTATGACACTGGCTTTTAGCAATTTTCGCTTCGAACAGCATTTAGCTATCACGCTTTCCAATGATTCTGTGGCAGTGGACTATGCCCGCCCCAAGTGCAGCGTGATAAATCGAACCCGACTTGTGCAATCAAGCCATCATGGGCACTCTGCAAAGTTCGCTCCCCGCCCATCACAGGAGCTATCAAAAGATAAACACGCTGTGACAAATACGGTATCGCGATAACTACTTACGCGACAAATAAGGTATTGTTTTTTCGCATCGTAAGTGCCGCCACAAGCCGATTTCTGTATATCGAATTATCGATATATCGAACTATTTCGCAATCCCCTTTGAGTTCGATATACCCGGATTCGACTATACTCACGCCCACTATACCCACCTCCCGTGCATATCTGTTCTTCCATTGTGGCAGCTCAGCCATGTGCTAGCGTCAGTAATACACTGCACTTTGCCTTGCGGTGCGGGCGGCGCGTGCTGGTGAGACAGCACATAAGAAAAAAAATCTGCATGATTAACATAGTTGCTCTGCGCCAGCTTAAAATGGCAATGCCCTGCAGAATATATCGTGCGACTTTCCTTGACTTGGCAAAATTTTTGATGGCTTTCCTGATATTTCACCGATTTTTCCCGGTGCATAAAATTTCCCTGACAATTCTCGGTTCTCCCAGTTGCTAGACACCCTGCACAGTGGCACAAATTTCAGAATGACGTAATAAACTGGTTGCTGCCCTAGAATGAAAACTTACTACACAGCAGATGCAGGGGGAGTGAAAGCCTGAGCTTGCACTTCAATTTCTCGCACACTCTACAAAAAAAAAACGAAAAATGAAACCGTCCATCGCTGCAGTTGAGGATCATCTGTCTGAAGCAGCACGACAAAGCATATATCTATGTGGCAGCGTGGGTGGGCTGATCTTTATCAACTGAACCATACAACACATACATGCCGCATAGGATGCCTCTGGAAACACTTGCCGATGATTTTATGAAAATTCAACATGCTGCAAGTAGGTGAGGCCATGCCACTTCGGATACAACATGCAACACTAGCCACGTGCCACTGCCCTCATTCTTCGGTAGAGAGTTTCTTGGATATTCCTGCTTTTACACCCTCTACACACTTATCTGTCTAAACACCAGTGCCAACCATAAGGATGACTGATGGAAGAGCTGAAGATAAATGTTCAAAGCAGCCGCTGCTGAAAGCACTCAAAGAAGAAAAAAAAAAGCACAAATGCCAGCCAACAGGAAGTGCAAGGCAGAGGGCTTGCATCCCAAGCGCACGCTCCAGCGAATCTGGAGCTTGCAACTGCTTTCACAAAACCGCGTGGGTGGTCGTTCCATTTAAGTAATACCATTTTGACATGCCACAAAACGCACACAAAGGAACAAGCTTTAAGGGGAGACACTGGTCTTAAAATGAAAATTTTTATTTTTAGAGATATAATAACGAAATTGGGTGTGTATATGTATTTCTTCCTCCTGTTTTCAAAAATGTAATTAGTTTTACTCTATCTCAATTAGTTCTAATGTTATTAGGAAATAACCAAAGCCTAATTTGGTAATTTCTTACGGGTCGTTAGGACAGTTTCCCTCAATATTTTTTCGTTCCGATTAAAATGTAGTTGTAGCCAAAGACCTGCCATGTGGAGCTATGCTATTTATATTATCATTGATGTACATCACAGTATAAAAATATTCAATTATGTAGATGCCCCACAATTCGAAAATATAATTAGCTGACATTATTGTTCAATAAATTTGATATGTTCAACTTAGCAATATAAAAATAGCATAGCTCCACAGTTCGAACCTTTCTGAATTCAACGGTATAAGATTTATTAAAATTGCACCACAAAAACCCAATGAAAAGTTCCGTAAGGCTAGTCATGTCACCAAAAAACATGAAGCTGAGAAAAACTCATTTGAAGTTTTGACACTGAGTGCAGAAAATATTGGGAAGAATCTTCGACAACGGATGTTACTCAGATGTTCCCTATCAGTTTCCCTACAAAACAAAACAAAGTGTCTTATTCCATCCAAGGAAACATTTAAAAAAAAAATGTCGAATGTGTAAGTGTGATGAAATTATAGAGGTTACTTTCGAGAAGTTAGGGGTTGACTTTTTTTGAGGTGAAAGTGAGGACCGGAGCCGAGACGAGAGCTCCACCAGGCAAACAGTTGGGGAAGAGAACTGCTTCGCTTATTCTTGGGGAAGAGAACTGCTTCTGTTCGAAATCGCAGTTTTCGCAGACAAGCAGAAGCTTTACAGCAACGCCGTACTCCTTATCTGTTGCCTTGCTCAAACGCAGACTTCCTGCGCCGCAGGTACCGCACTTCGCTTGCGCGAAAAAATTGTTCAAAACCTTCAAGTCCACAATCACGAACTGGGTACCGGCATCAGCTGTCTGGTAATCCGCACTGACGCCAAGAAGGTCAAACTTGCGCTGGGTTGCCGACTTTTCCGACAGAACGGACTTTGCTTGCGCCGATCGCTCAACACGCTGCGCCTGCTCGGTCGACGAATAGTACACAGCATCAACACGAAGTGTACCACGATCCGAGATACGATTCGTGCTGCAACTTGGTCCCGCGGTGTCGTCACCGGGCAGCGTGCTTGGTGTACCCGGCGGATCCAACGAGTCCGGCACTGCAGGCCCCGGCGACGCACTGGTGGCCGCTGCCTGCCGTTTTTTGTTCCACGGACGTTTCTTCCGGCTTCCAAAAGCTCGTTGCGTGCTCGGTTTCAATCAACTGTCTCCCGGCATCTCGATCGCAAAGAGAAACTCCCGGCACAAGGCGGAAACACGGCATGTAGAGAAACACGAGCGCAAAAACAGACGCGCACGAAGCGACAGCCACAGCGGCGAACGCAAGAGAAAGAAAAAAAATGACGTAGACGGTCACACCAGCCAATGGGAGGCGCAGAACGGCGCGGGCGCGAAGCGCGCCGCGTGCGAGCCAATCAGCGACCCGAAAACGGCCTTCGGGAAACCGGCCCGAACCGCCGCTCGGCTTGAGCGACGCCATTTTGAGATAGCTCAAATTGCGCACAAAGAAACCAGCTTCAAAACAAGCCCAAGATGGCGGCGATCGGCCGGCTGCAACGCCGGCGGCGCGCGCGGGAAGTTCGAACAAAGTCTCTCTTTTCGGGGCCATTTCGTCGCTGCCGTGGTGTTTTGAAAGCCGATTTTATCGCATTTCCCGACCGAATTCAGCGTTAATAATTTTACTGTAGATGCTCGAAAGGATAAACCTTCCGAAAATGAGTTTTTCCCAAAATCCACTTTTTGAACATTTTCGACCGTTTTAAGACCCGCGTCTCCCCTTAAGGGGAGATGCGGGTCGAAAAACGCGGGTTTTTTCGAAAATGACTGATCTTTTGTTTTTACTTGTTTTGTCAAGTTTAGTCTCTACTTTCATGAAAATAAAAATCAAAGCTGAATTTAATCGAGAAATAGGCTGAAATTGTGTTTAAAGAGCACACGGTGGCTGTTGATTGACCGAAACTACGCTATTTTCGAGCGTCCCGCGACCGGTATGGCGCGGTTCCTCACCGCTGTGGATCGCCTGAGATTAGCCAAGCCACATGCTCCCAATCACCACAGTTGCCCGGCGTCTACAGCTCCATGCTAAGTCGAGGTGCGTTTTAGAGTGACAATCGTTCGACAACTTTATCTTCGTCATGGATGAAGCACAATCGAACCAGCGCAGTTATCGAGGAGTGAAATACCGTTCTGTTCACAAATATTGAGGACGTTGGCGAAAATCGAAAGCGAAGGCTTGTCCAGTGACAACTCGACCCGTGACAGTTAGGCCTAGTGGAACAGACGCCGATCCCTCCAGCGTTTCAGATGCGTCCGGGGAATTTGAAGCAGCGTTAGATTGTAAGAGTGGCTCGGAAAAAAAATTTGGCATTTCTAAAGTGAGGAAATAGCCTGCGATGAGGCGTCATCTGTCGTTACTGACTTGACAGCGCTGAACGTTCTTGTGAGCGGTGCGATTTGCTTGCATTCAGGACTTCCCCTGTCCGGGAAATGGCCGCAAAGCGTAGACTCGCTTCGTTCCTTGAACTACTCTGTGAGAACTCTGCCTGCCCGCAAAGTGTCCTTTCCACAACATACTGATTGCGGCGAGTTGCGGCGTGCGCGGACGCGAGCAAGGATGCGAGCAGAGATTGACAGTGAGAGCTCGGATGAAACCTTCGCGGTCAACGTCAAAGCTGCTGTGGCGGCCTGTTTTATAGGAATTGCATACGAGCAGCTAGTGCGATTTCCCTCAATTACTGAACTCCACAAGCCGGTGCATCATAGCTTGGCAAATACAGAGAAATAATGCGAAAACAAATATCCTTGAAGCTGACTGCGGAAGTGAACGCAAATCGCCGCACACTGAAGAAAAAAAGCACACGTCGAAGTCCGCTCGCAGGGATCGTGAGGGAGCGACATATGCTGCAGAAAGTTTCTAGCGGCAGTGGCTGCTTTATGAACAATTTTCTTCTTTTTTGCCGAAGTTTGATAAGAATTGAAGCCCTCTTTTTTAAATAAACATGCAAATTTAACTTCAAGTGCGCTTTTCTCAAAATGCAGTTTTGAACAATTTTCTGAGTTTGCCCTTCTTGTTTTTGGTACTTCTGATGCTTATATCTGAATGAAATTTTGCACACATTTTCTCTGAGGTATGACGAGTGCAGTTATCTCTTTAGGAATAAATACTGTTTGGATATTTAGAAAAAAAGATCAAACACCACATGGTGGTGTCTTGAAAATGTAGACTTGCCAGGTTCAAATTTTTCACGTCATTAGCATACTTTATATGTACTTTATTATTAGTTTTTGGCACTCAACAGTTTATATGGATTAAAATGAGCCATCAATGATGTGTGTTTTCAAGTTTAGTATGACAAAGGAGAAGGGGAGGGGGCAAAAGAGTATATTTTACACACTGTCACTGAACAGAACAAAAACTATGCAACTTACAAAAAACTAATTGCAAATTTGAAATCAGCATAATAAACTGAATTATTAACCAGAGTTTCATAGCTCTAAGTCAAATATAAAAAAAAAGTGTCTTCGAGTAGCATCTCCCCTTAAAACCAAGCATCAGACGGCGGCGATTGGCCAATTGTTTTGCCCACAGCCTGTCTTGGCTCTTATGGTGCTTTGAATGTCTACCTATCTCAAGTCCCAATAAAATGAAGCGTTTATAATTTAACGGCAAGAGCTCGAAGGTACAAACATTCCAATATTCTTTGGTAGTCTAGTCAAGTCCCACCTCTAAGTAAAATTTAAAAAAACTTACAGTTGCCGCTGTGCCCATTTGCAGTCCTCCACTTTCTCACACAGTTGCAGCAGAACCTCCTTGCACTGTTGGTAGTGGGGGCCCAAGCGCTGCAACACTGCCACCATCTGAGACAAAAACAAAATTCCTGCATGAGGGCAATCATCAGAATAGGTATTGTATAGCATCTTTAACACTTTGAGTGTTTTTGCTGTACGCATACTGTGCCGAGTGCACGTTGGAAATACTGTGCCCTCCCGAGACGCGCTTACTGGTAGGTGCTGCTATCTTTTACACCTTACAAGGAGTATTAAAAATTTCCTATGCTGCCATCTGACCATCCCTGTTTCGCGCTGTCTGGCGGCATGCCTTCGCAGTTTGCGCGACTGCAACAAATGCACAAAAATTTCGACCTCTTATCTTTGTTTGGTCGCTGATTGAAACTGGTTGAACCGACGCTGATTGTCACCTTCTTTCTGACGCATGGTTAAGAGAGACTCACCCTCACTGTTTCGTTTCGCCTATGCTATGACTAATACTACCCCTATACATTTTTCACCTATGTCATACCTGCCAACCTGAAGATTTCAAGATTCGTAAAACCTCCGCGACCAGAAGGGGGAAAGGGGGGGGAGGGGGACTGTTGTTTTTTTTTTACTTTCCAAGAATTTCTCTTTAGCGACACCCTTGCTCACTCACCGACAAGCAAAATAGTGTCCCGTAGAGTAATGAGCGAAACTCCATTGTGTCACAATTTATTTTTGCAACGCTTTTGCAGTTGCTGACTTCGCCTGCTTCAAAAACTTATCTGTGTAGGTTTGCTCAAAGCAGGTGCCACTCTGGTGTCCCTTCACCATCAGCAGACTTTCTAGAGTTTTCTAGGAAACAGATGAGCGAAACTCCGAGTTTTGTTGACAGGGCTGAATATCACTCTCATATTCAGCGTTACTGTGGGGAATGGAGAGTATGCCCAGCATAAACATTGTGATTCTGCGGAATCTGGGAATCACACCGAGGTCACTGTCACTGCGAACAAAACTTGTCAGGCTCGGCTGGCTGTCCGCGGCTCGCACGTATCCTTGGTGCTTTTTTGAAGCGATGTGGATCTTTATGTCGCACTTGCCACCATGTGAAATGTTATCACAGGCACACATGGTGCAAAATCCGAACTTGTCTCCTTTCTTAGACGGCACGAAGCACGGAAATTTTGCCGCGTACGACTTCAAAAATATTTGGAAGTACTGTCGCGGCTTTGAGCCCGCCATTGCACTGCGAAACCGCTACTACTTAAACTTCAGTCAGACTGAGTCGGACGCGGCCGCAGATCACGCAAGAACAGAGGCCAACACCAAAGTTGTCCAAACACGTGAACAAAGGAAATGCCACTAGCCTGGTGGAGGCGGTATCGAGTTTTGAATATGGATTCGTGTTCCCCCGAGTAGACGATAGAAGTCACTACAACATTTGCAGCTATGGTGGCTAGAAGGGGGAGGTGGCGCCAGCGCCGGCGTATCCGCCGAGAAAGCGCGATCCTCTGGTTCATGCGCTGCCGCGAAGGCCGCGGTGGTGCTGCGGTCAGCTTGGCGATGCAGTCACGCGATCGCGCGCGTGTGCAGGTTCGCGCGCGGTGTATGGACGGTGCGGCAGCGTTCCTGTTTGTTCGCGGCTGCCAGCGTGACATCTCGTTTATGGCCAGATGTGTTGCTCTGCTGACATGTTAATGTGAGGGCCTAACTTCGTCGAACAGATGAACTCCAGCGCACTTCTATGTTAAGGCCCAGAACTGTAAGCGCAACGCTAAGCAGGGAAGAATGAAAGCGCTGAAACTTAAGAGGGTGCTGTAAGTTGCATATTTATTCAAGGTCGAATGTAATATTTTTTTTTTATTTAGCGGGAAGGGATATCCTTGCCTCCCCATTTCTTGGTGCCAAGCGATGCATGAAGTGTTGGTAATCAATGTTTAATGTTTTTTTTCTTTCTAATTACACAGAAGCATGTGTAAATGTATTTGTTATTTTGAATTACCCTGAATGTTATTATGTGCAGTACATTGCTATTACTACGATATGCAATAAATTTTTGCTATGCTTTGTTTTGCTTCTTTGGATCCCCAATCACATTTTTTAGGAGTAATGCTGATGCTTCATATCCTTGAAACTGAAGGATGTGGAAAACATCGACCAAAGAAAAGCCAACCTTTTTTCTTTCATTTATTACCCCTTTTAATTTTCTTACGTATTATTTTATGCCCTGGGGCAAACAAAGTTGTGGGGAAAAAATGCGACCGCACGGAGCCGAAACATCCTTCCATCCTCATTCTCTTGAAAGAGTGCGTTGTTGGGCGAGTCGGTCAGACATATCTTCAAGGTACACTGCGCGCACACAAAACGAGGAGAAAGGTACACAACAAGCGCAACACCTGCGCTTGTTGTGTACCTTTCTTGTCCTTGTTTTGTGTGTGCGCAGTATACCTTGAATACTCATTATCTTGGTCTGTCTTCTACTTTCGACATGCACTATCTCGATCCGACGGGACTCATTCAAGACCCTCCAATTCCTGGAACTGAAAGGATAGATACGCCCGTATTCTACGCACCAGAAGTATTGGAGTACCAACCGATCGATTTTAATTGTTTTGTTTGTTTGGTTTCATGTTCCAAAATTACTCGGGCTATGAGAGACACCGTAGTGGAGGACTCCGGAATTTCGACCACCTGGAGTTCTTTAAGTTGTACTAACATCGTACAGCACACGAGCGCCTTGCTTTTCGCCTCCAGTGAAAAGCGGTCGCCGCGGCCGGGATGCGATCCCTCATCCTTGGGCACAACAGTCGAACACCCTAACCACTGCACCACCATGGCTTAAAATTGAATTCTGTCAGCCGTAAGCAGGTTCGACTAGAGTTTAATGAGCTAAACCATTACCTGCAACATCACTGAAAGGCCGACGCGTTGCACGCACGGCGGGCATACGTATGTTCAAGTACCGTGGCGTAAGGCGAGCGGCGCGTACCATGCATCGCACTACGGCCAACAGCGCCACCTACACTCGGCTTGAAATGGAGGAGCGGCTTCCGTCCGCCGTTGGCGTCACCTCCCCCTTCTAGCCACCATATTTGCAGCTGCTGATGATGATATCACAAATATGTGTTGCCCTCTCGTGGCCACCAAAGGTACCATAATAGTGTTAACATGGCCTCCGAGATTACCCTTCCGCGCGTGTGGTGTTATCTCGGAGGCCATGATGTTAATAGATGTCCGCACTTTTTTCTTCCTTGAAAATAAAACATTTTCCGTAAAACTTCCCGCAAGATTCAGAAAATCGTAAGACTGGTCAAAATTCGTACATTTTACGGAAAATTCGGAAGAGTTGGCAGGTATGCCTATGTATCCGGATATACCCCTTCATGGATCACTGCCTTGTCGTGGCGGAGGGGCTTGCGAAACTCGATGAAGTCGTGAGCTCTGCTGTGTAGGGCCACCCAAGATAGACAGGTCACGGCAGAGAGTTCTGACAAAATGTGATTCACTGGAGAAGGTAATGGCAACCCACTCCAGTATTTCCTGCCAAGAAAACCCTATGGCCAGTCACAATACCATTATCGATATGGCGCCGGAAAATGAGCCCCCCAGGTTGGAAGGCGTCCCACATGTTACTGGGGATGAACAAAGGGCGATTCCTAGTAGCTCCAGGACGAATGAAGCGGCTGGGCTAAAGCCAAAAGGACGCTCAGTTGTGGATGCGTCGGGAAGCGACTGGAAAGTCCGATGTTGCAAGGAGATATATCACATAGCAACATGGAATGTAAGATCTATGACGCAAGGTAAACTGGATATCGTCAAGCGAGAAATGGACAGATTGAACATTGATATCTTCGGTATCAGCGAGCTCAAGTGGACCGGAATGGGAGAATTTAACTCCGGCGACCATTATGTCTTTTATTGTGGGCACGAATCCAAGAGAAGGAATGGGGTCGCTCTCATAGTAAACAGAAGAATGGGCAAAGCAGTGCTAGGGTACAACCCCAAAAACGACCGAATGATTTCACTTCGGATCCAAGGTCACCCTTTCAACATAACAGTTATCCAAGTCTATGCACCGACCACTGCTGCTGAAGAAGCTGACGTTGAGAGATTTTATGCGGACCTACAATGCCTTTTAGACCGCACCCCATCATCAGACGTCGTTTTTCTCATAGGAGACTGGAATGCTAAGGTCGGGAGTGAAGAAATATCCGGAATTACAGGCAAGTTCGGTCTTGGTGAGCCAAATGAAGCTGGGCAGAGGCTAGTAGAGTTCTGTCAAGAAAACAACCTGACCATAGCGAATACTCATTTTCAACAGCACAAGAGGCGCCTGTACACATGGATTTCACCGGACGGTCTGTACAGGAATCAGATTGATTATATTATTTGCCGGCAGAGATGAAGAAGCGCTATACAAGCAGTAAAAACAAGGCCTGGGGCCGATTGTGGCACCGATCATCAGCTTCTTGTTGCCAAATTTAAGCTTCGATTGAGAAAAACGCAGAAAACTAGAAGGCTTTTCATGTATGATCTGGATCAAATTCCATCAGAATATGCTGTGGAAGTGAGGAATCGATTTCAAGAATTATATCTAGAAGACCGAGAGCTTGAAGAGATGAGGACTGATGTGCGTGATATAATACAAGAAGTTGCTACTAAGGTAGTTCCAAAGCAAAAGAAATGCAAGAAAGCAAGCTGGTTATCTGAAGAGGCTTTGCAAATACCTGAGGAAAGGAGGATGGCAAAAGGTATGGGGGAAAGAGAAAGGTACAAGGTTCTCAATGCGGATTTTCAGAAAATAGCAAGGAGAGATAAGAATGCCTTCTTGAACATACAGTGTCAAGCAGTTGAGGACAACAGCCAATTGAGGAACACAAGAGCTCTGTATAAGACAATCAAAGATATCAAAGGAAGCTTCTGTGCTAAGCTGGGCGTGATAAAGGACAAACGAGGCAAGGACCTCACTGAAGCCTCAGAGATAAAGAAGAGGTGGCAGGAATACACAGAAGAACTGTACAAGAAGGACCCGGATGTGCAAACCCAACATAGGACGGTTGTGATTACTGATCTCGAGCCGGGCATCCTGAAGAGTGAAGTTGAATGGGCCTTAGCCAGCCTTGCTAAGAACAAAGCTAGCGGAATTGATGGTATTCCAGCTGAGTTGCTTCAAAACCTCAACCACGACGCTGTTAACACACTGCATACATTATGTCAAAAGATTTGGACAACCCTGCAGTGGCCACAGGATTGCAAGAGGTCAGTTTACATCCCCATTCCAAAGAAAGGCAGTGCCAAAGATTGTTCCAACTACCGCACGATCGCGCTTATTTCGCATGCTAGCAAGGTGATGTTAAAAATCCTACAAGGTAGGCTGCACAGTATGTGGATCGGGAGCTTCCGGACGTGCAAGCTGGGTTTCGCAAGGGCAGAGGAACTAGAGACCGAATTGCCAACCTTCGCTGGATCATGGAAAAAGCAAGAGAGTTCCAGAAACCCATTTACTTCTGCTTTATTGATTATGCGAAAGCGTTTGACTGCGTAGATCACAGCAGATTGTGGCAAGCTCTCCAAGAGATGGGAGTTCCAATTCACCTTATCTGTCTCCTCAGGAACCTTTATGAAGGGCAAGGCCACAGTCAGAACTGGGCATGGTCTTACTGATTGGTTTCCGATTGAGAAAGGGGTGAGGCAAGGCTGCATACTGTCGCCCTGCCTATTTAACCTATATGCACAGTGCATCATGAGGAAGGCCGGTCTGGACGAGTCTTCAGCTGGAGTGAAGATTGCTGGAAAACGTAACAACAACCTTAAATATGCGGATGATACCACTTTAATGGCAGAAAGTGAATTGGATCTCAAGAGACTTCTGATGCACGTACAAGAAGAGAGTGAGAAGTTTGGGCTTAAACTGAACATTAAAAAGACGAAGATCATGGCGTCTTGCCCTGTCAAGTCCTGGAGCATCAATGGACAAGAAGTGGAAGCTGTGACAGATTTTCTGTTCTTGGGCGCCAAGATTACCTCGGAAGGAGACTGCAGCCATGAAATTAGGAGACGCCTGCTTCTGGGAAAGAGAGCAATGGTTAGCCTTGACCGCCTAGTAAAGAGCACAGACATTAGTCTGCCAACCAAGATCCGTATAACTCGTGCTATGGTCTTTCCAGTTGTGATGTATGGATGCGAGAGCTGGACTGTGAAGAAGGCTGACCGCCGAAGAATTGACGCGTTTGAACTGTGGTGCTGGCGGAGACTCTTGAGAGTTCCTTGGACTGCCAGAATATCAAATCAGTCGATATTGTCGACCATAAACCCTGACTGCTCATTGCAGGGTCAAATTCTAAAGTTAAAGCTCAGCTACTTTGGTCATCTTATGAGAAGAGAGGAGTCGCTGGAGAAAGATTTGATGTTGGGAAAGGTTGAGGGTCGCCGGAGAAAGGGTAGGCAGCGAACGCGATGGTTAGATGGCATTCTCGAGGCATTGCAGATGAAGCTATGTGATGTTAAGAAGATAGTGAGAGACCGGAAAGCGTGGCGTGACATGGTCCATAGGGTCACGAAGAGTCGGACACGACTGAACGCCTGAACTGAACTGATCCGGATATAACTATTTTCTTTAAAATCGGCAAAAAAAACATCCCATCATACCTAATTAGAGACCTTTATCAAAATGGTAGACAAGAATCTTTAATTCACATGGCAAGGGTAAATGGACTTGACTATGCATGCATGTGCGACCATTGCGAAATGTTCAGTGCCTGTGAGAACACCCTGTGCGGCGCAAGCCGATAAAAAAGCAACGCAATAAGCAAGCAAATAAAAAAAAAAGATGTTAAGGAAGTGAATTGGCTTGTCCTCCTGGTTTGTCTAGGCAATAATATAAATTACCAAATACAGTAAAACCCCTTTATAGTAAAGTCACTGGGACTAGCAAAAATATTTATTACTATATCAGTTGGTGATATGGTACTGAAGATGCTGCCTGGTAGTTAAACAGGCACTTACTGAAAACGTCTTGTAGCTTAATAAAAAAAAAATACCTTCCATCTCATTTTCATCATCTCTCCGTGCAATTTTTTTGTTATAAAAATTTTGTACATCTTGTAGAAATACCTATTAAGAATGAGGACAATGAGGCTATGAATGCAACCAAGTTCGATTTCATGTGAAAGTCAAAGCCTCACATGAACATGGTATCACTTTTTTGTCTTTTAAGGGGGGAGGCTACCCTTGAACACCAGCTTTTTTATTTCTTGAGATATCTGAATGAAATTTTCAGGGTATGCTCATAGTACACACATTTGAAGAACTACCAAGTTTCATGGAGCTGGGCTCATCGGTTCTCAAGTTAGAGGAGTATATCAAGATAGTTTGCATAGGTCCCTAGGGGCAGGCCTGGAGAATTTGCAAAATGTGCTAGCAGTGTGAAATTTGTTATGGTCATTCCTGGATAGTTCCCCAGGGCAAGACAATTCCCTTTTTCCACATTTCCTCTCTGAAAAATTTTAGTACAGCCCCAAATTTAGTGTTAAAATTAACACCTGATTTAACGATATTTTAATTGACTGCCTCTAATTACACATGAAATATTTTGAAGAAAACGAATTGTCTTGCCCTCAGAAATTTACTTAGGTATGTTAACAAAAAAAAAACCATGAAAATCCAATATGCGGTTCTTGAGATGACTTTCCCTAGCAGCCACACTGTGCAAAAAATTGATTCTGAGAAAACAGCTCAAGGTTGAGAGAACAATAACTTTTTTGTTTCGCAAGTTATCATGAATGAAATGAAACAAATGAAAACCCACCAAGTTTCATAGAATTGTGCATGCTAGTTACAGAAGCATATCAAATTGGTTCGAATAGGTCCTTTATATCAGGCCCGGAGAAATTGCGAAAGGCACTGGCATTGTGCAATTTGTCATGCCGATTCTTAGATAGGTTCCTCGAGGGAAGACAAAGCCCTTTTTCTAAATTTTCTTGCTGAAAAATAGCATAGCACTCGATTTTTTGTTATCAATTAAACCTACGTTGATTAATCAAATTAATCAATGATGACAAATTCCAGACATATTTTGAATACATGGGCTTCCCTTGCACTCAAAAATTTATTCATTTAGTCGAGCCCACTTATAACGGCCCCACTTAAGACGAACACTTGCTTATCACGAACAAGTCCGGTGCGGCCATCAAAATATACATTAGGGCTATGGCACTCCGTCTCGGCTACAACGAACATCTATGCGACTAGCCGATTGGCTACAGTGAACGCCTTGGTGCAGCGGACCACTTTCCACATGCTGAGATCCGTCGATCCTGTGCTCTGCAAGCCGCGACAATCGGCATTCCCAATTCCCCCGCGGCATTTCGCCCCAGGCATGATGGGCGGCGCAGACGCAGCAAGCGGCTTCCCAGTTTATCTCTCGCGGCATCTCGGCAGAGGAACGAGGAGCGGCCCATACGCGGCAAGCGACTTCCCGGGTTATCTTATGCGGCATAAGCGCCGAAACGAAAAGAAAAAAAAAAAGCTAGCCAAGTCTGCACTGAACGCGTGTCGCATCTCGAGGCATCGTGAGCGACCAACGTTTAACACATTGCACGAAGCCATTCAGAGGGCACGCAAATATGGCGAAAGGCGAACAGAACGCACGAAGTACAAAGACAGCCAGCAACGACAGCAAGCAAAGAGCCGGAGCCATGGCCGGAGCAGACGACGTGGGGAGGTAGCCGGCGGAGACCGGGCCCGATCCCCCACATTCTCGCGGAGCGCGCGCTTTGCCCAATCGCAGCCTTGAATTCAAGCGCGGGAAACTTGAAAGCCGCCAAGAGACTCCCAATCGGAAGCAAGCCACACTTCAACCGTGCCGCCGTCGCCGCCGCCGCCGAGGGTGGCAGAAGAAAGCGCAAAAATTCACAAACAAAACAAAACCAAGATGGCGGTGCTCAGTTCGACGGGAGAGGAATGGCGCGCGCGAAGTTTGAGAATTTTAGGCGCTTGCTCGGTGCTCCGCGGCTGCAGACACTTGTTGAATAATTAATTTCGAGTATTTCTATGGCGAGTTGGACATTGATAATTACAGAAATGGTAGTTTATAAGACATACTACCGGAATATATAATCTTCCAAAAATAGACTGTTTCGCGATTTTTCGGTTTTCAGAGGTCGCGTCCCCCCTTAAAAGGCAATAAATGTAAATGCCAAGTGCTGTAAGACCGCTTTCACTGCACCTCCACCTTTTGCCTCCGCTGCCTCATGCTTCGTGCTGCACAGTGCAGTGAATGTTCACCAGTTTCTTCCCCTTCCCTAGTTCTTGCTGCACTTTACTTTCCTTTACTTTCTGAATGGACCACCCCGCCTCCATTTACCGTATTTACTCGCATAATGATCGCACTCGCGTAATGATCGCACCCCTGAATTTTGAGGTCAAAATTCCATTTTTTAAATTCCCCGCGTAATGATCGCACCCCGAACATGGAGCCGCCTGGTGGTTGATCTGCAGTCATCCCGCAGCGAATGCATTCCGACGAGTTCCCAACCTAGTCTAGTAATGTTGGAGTTCCCATGATTCCATGCTTTGCGGTGTTCGCCATTTTGCAATTCGGCAGCGTCGTAGCGTGCTTTGTGTTTTTGTGCGAGTTTACGCCATTTCACCATGGGGCGGTATGCCAGTTACACTGCCGCGTTCAAGCTCAAGGCTGTCGACTATGCACTGGAGCATGGCAACCGCGCTGCTGGTAGGCATTTCGGCGTGGACGAAATGAGGATACGCTATTGGAAAAAGCAGCGCGAGAAGCTGATGGCTACGAACAAGACACGGCGGGCTTTCCGTGGACCCAAAACGGGCAAGTTCCCTCCTGTTGAGGAGGCGGTCCTAGAATACGTGAGGGACCTGCGCAAGGATGGTTGTGCAGTGTCATTAGAAATGATAAACGCAGGCGCGCACAACTGCCAGGAAGCTGGGAATCGCCGCAAAGGATTTCCGCGCTAGCTCCGGTTGGACGACTCGCTTTATGCGACGGAATGGACTTTCCCTGAGGCGGCGGACGTCGTTGTGCCAGCGGCTCCCAGCCGCGTATGAAAGCAAAGTGATAGACTTCCATCACTTCGTCACTAGGCTTCGCGAAAAATGCGGTTACCTCATGTCGCAAATTGGAAACGCCGATCAAACTCCACTGACGTTCGACATGCCCCGGAATACAACTGTGAACGAGAAGGGTGCTCTCTGAGCGTCCTCGTGATGACGTCTGGCGCAGAAAAACAGCGATGCACAGTCATGCTTGCTGTGACGGCTGACGGGCAGAAGCTGCCACCATACGTGATCTTCAAACGGAAGACTATTCCGAAGGGAAACTTTCCCCGTGGCATCCATATACGTGCACAGATGAAAGGGTGGATGACTGCAGACCTGATGGTCGACTGGATCAAGACTGTTTGGGGAAGAAGACCAGGAGCATTTCTGCTTCCCTCGCTTCTGGTTTGGGACAGTTTTAGAGGTCACCTTGTGGACAGCGTGCGTGCCAAGCTGAAAGAGCTGCGCACGGACATTGCAGTCATTCCTGGCGGCCTGACTTCACTGCTGCAGCCTCTCGACATGTCTTTGAACAAACCGTTCAAGGACAACGTTCGACGACTTTATGCTGAGTGGATGGCGATGGGCCAGCATGATTTGACGCCGAGCGGAAAGATTAGAAGGCCATCCGTGGAGATGCTGTGCTCGTGGATCACAGAAGCGTGGAGCAGTATCCCCGACGAGGTAGTGGCTAAGAGTTTTAAGGGGAGATGCTACTCGAAGACACTTTTTCTTTAATATTTGACTTAGAGCTATGAAACTCTGGTTAATAATTCAGTTTTTTATGCTGATTTCAAATCTGCAATTAGGTTTATTGTAAGTTGCATAGTTTTTGTTCTGTTTAGTGACAGTGTGTAAAATATACACTCTTTTGCCCCCCTTCTTTGTCATACTAAACTTCCATAAACACACATCGTTGATGGCTCATTTTGATCCATGTAAACTGTAGAGTGCCAAAAACTAATAATAAAGTACATATTAAGTATGCTAATGACATGAAAAATTTGAACCTGGCAAGTCTACATTGTCAAGACACCACCATGTGGTAATTATTTTTTTTTTGTAAATATTTGATCAGTATTTATTTTTGAAAGAGATAATGGCACTCCTCATGCCTAAGAGAAAATGTGTGCAAAATTTCATTCAGATATGAGCATCAGAAGTACCAAAAACATGAAGGGCAAATACTGAAAATCGCCCAAAATTGCATTTTGAGAAAAATGCATTTGAAGTTAAAATTGCATGTTTATTTAAAAAAAGAGAGCTTTAATTCCGATCAAACTTTGGAACAAAAGAAGAAAATTGTCCCTAAAGCAGCCACTGGCACTAGAAACTTCCTGCAGCATATGTCGCTCCCTCGTGACCCTTGCGAGTGGACTCCGACATGCGCTTTTTTTCTTCAGTGTGCGGCGATTTGCGTTCGCTTCCGCAGTCAGCTTCAAGGACATTTGTTTCTGCATTGTTATTTCTCTGGATGTGCCAAGCTATGATGCATTGGCTTGTGGAGTCCAATAATTGAGGAAAATCGCACTAGCTGCTCATATCCAATTCCTATAAAACAGGCCGCCACAGCAGCTTTGACGTTGACGGCGAAGCTTTCATCCGAGCTCCCGCTGTCAATCTCTGCTCGCATCCCTGCACGCCATAACTCGCCGCAATCAGTATGTTGTGGAAAGCACACATTGCGGGCAGGCAGAGTTCTCACAGAGTAGTTCAAGAAACGAAGCGAGTCTGCGCTTTGCGGCCGGTTCCCGAATAATGGAAGTCCTGAACGCTGGCTTGGGCAAATCGCGCCACCCACAAGAACGTTCACCGCTGCCAAGTCAGTAACTACAGATGACGCCACATCGCAGGCTATTTCCTCACCTTAGAAATGCCCAAATCTTTTTTTCCGAGGCACTCACACAATCTAACGCCGCTTCAAATTCCTCGGAGGCATCTGAAACGCTGGAGGGATCGGCGTCGGTTCCACTAGGCCTAACTGCCACAGGTCGAGTTGTCACTGGACGAGCCTTCTCTTTCGATTTTCGCCAACGTCCTCTATATTTGTGAACAGAACGGTATTTCACTCCTCGGTGACTGCGCTGGTTCAATTGTGCTTCATCCATGATGAAGATAAAGTTGCCGAACGATCGTCACTCGGAAACGCACCTCGACGTAGCATGGAGCCAGCAAGTGGGCTTCGCCACATGCGCGCGCGCGGCGGCCAATGGGGAGGCTTGATTCGTACCACGTGATTTAAAAACCAGTCGCAGCGCTTGAAAAACGCGACGTAGGCATGCTTTTTTTTATTATTGCTTGCGTTTTAGACGCCGGGCAACTGTGGTGATTGGGAGAATGCGGCTTGGCTGATCTCCTCACGTGATCCGCAACGGCGATCAACTGCGCTATGCCGACCGCGGGACGCTCGAAGATAGCATACTTTCGGTCATTTAACTGCCACCGTGCGCTCTTTAAACGTAATTTCAGCCCATTTCCTGTTTAAACTCAGCTTTGATTTTTATTTTCATGAAAGTAGAGATACTAAACTTGACAAAACAAGTAAAAACAAAAAATCAGTCATTTTCGAAAAAACCCGCATTTTTCGACCCGCATCTCCCCTTAAGAAGACAGGCATATCTAACGCTTTGGATGGAACAGAAGATGACTTCCTGTGGGATTGTGAAGATGCTCCCAGCGACGACACTGCCGTTTCCGATGAGCCGTGCAGCAGTGAAAGCGAGAATGGCGAGGATTCAGACTGATTAGAGTACTGACGAAAAAAATAAATGGGCATTGTGCATTCCATGTGATGCTTAATGTGCGTGTTTATTGCGAAGGTAAGCCTTACTCAACTTTTATTTTTGGTTGTAATCGAGATATATGTTCTAAGACGTCTGACCTGCAACTTGTTTGCGTTTTCGGTGCTCAAAAATTTTTTGTAGAAAATTTACCCCGCGTAATGATCGCACCCCGAAATTTGCGTCAGTATTTTTTAAAAAAAAGCGCGATCATTATGAGAGTAATACGGTACTTTTTTTGTTTCCTACGCACTGTGTGCTGCTTTCCCTCACAGCTACAAGGCCTTGATAAAGTAGTTTTCTCCTGGATGCTGCTAAGCCTAGTGGTAAAGCCACTTGAACACTGTGTTATTTTTGTTTTCAAAATAAAAAAAATCTGCCTCGCATTTCTAGGCAGTGCACGGGCGGTGATGTCATATCGTGGAGTCGTCGCCAGAGCCAAGCACATTTCGCTATAGCCAATTTTTACCAAAAACATATTTACTATAAAGGGGGACAAATGTCTATGGAAGATGAAGTGGGACTTCAGTTTCACTTTACTATATTAGAGTTTTCACTATATCCGAGTTTACTATAGCGGGGTTCTACTGCATACCAAAAATTTTAGAATTCACAGCACTGCATGCTTCGCTGCAATGCCAGACTGCATGGACTGTGCAGTGAAGCATCCTAAAAGCAGTTAGCCCATTTTACACAGCAAACTAAACTGCAGTTGCATTGCTAACTACACACGACCAGAGCTTCGTGACCCGTTGCCAAGAGCCCATGCCCTTTCCGCGCCCTTGCTGGCGGCAGTTTCACTTCATAGCTTAACAGCTGGTATAGCAATTGAATGTTTGCTAATTTGTATGCATATGCTGCATGCACATGCTGCGGAATGAGTGTAACGAACCAAAAATAAGCAGGAAGCAACTAAATTATAAAAATTTCTTAACGGTAACATTGCTTCCTAATGCAAAATCTGAGCACAGCTCATCAGCTGTTTCACCTTTTCGATAGATTGAGACAAAGATTTCGAGCAACACATGTATGCACAATTACGTTTAATTTTTCACACATAGTATATGCGTGAATGCCCTGGTGATGTCACCACCAGTCATGATTGGATGAGACGTCATTATTAGTTCCAGTTGATAGACATGGCCGGACGTGACATGATGACGTCGCATCCGGTCGTGACGTCCCGGCCGAAGACATCACCATGAGATAAGAGTCAGTTATCTCCCATTACTCATGACTATTTAGTTATGACGACTAATTGGGAGTAGTACTAGTAGTCTACTAGTAGTAGTTAATCCTTACTTAGTACTGGTTTGTGACTAAGCCATTATTAGTGCCACAGAGGAAGAAGGGGGCGGAGCTGATTACGAGGCCGATGACTCGAAACGCAGGAACGGCGCCAAAGAGCTGCACTCTAATATGTACAGTGTAATCCACTTATAACGATACCAGATATAACGATATATCGGTTATAACGATCAAATAATTTAGATTTATCAATTTTCCCATTGCCCCTATGTAAAAATAAACCACATATAACGATACGATTATCGGCGATATATTGATACAACGATAGAATTTTGACCGCCTGGAAAATATTTACTAGCAAATTTCGTATAAATATTTGCGAAAAATAAGATTATTTGATTAGAATGACGCGAAAAGTGCCGCAAATAGACCGTTGTGGAGAAATCCGCAAGGAGGCGATGCGTACGGCCTTTGGAAGCGAGCGCCATCATCATCGCAATCGCTGAAGAGAGAAGGTGGGGAGAAGGGGAGCGCGTCCTTGGCCGTTGTACGTGGAAGATGGCACCGACTAAGCGGAAGGCAATCTCTCTCGAGGTGAAGCACCAAATTCACCAAGATTTTCGGCAGGGCTTCAAGGTGGGAAGCCTCACTAAAAAGTATGGGCTTTCGCAGTCGACGGTTTCAACCATAATCAAGGCTGCAGATGTCCTCGAGAAAGCCGGCTCCAGCGGCCACGACGACCAGCGAAAGAGGGTTAGAGACCCTTTGTACAGTGATGTGGAAGAGTCTCTCTACCAGTGGTTTCTGAACGCTCGCAACCAGAATGTTCCCATCACAGGACCGATTCTTTGTGCAAAGGCGAAGAAATTCACTTTTCTTCTGGGACGAGAAAACTTCGAGCCCGGCGGAGGATGGATCCAAAGATTCAAAGATCGCCACGGCATTGTTTATAGAAACGTGGTCGGGGAGGCTGCCTCGCTGGACGTGTCGGCGAAAGACGAGTGGCTGGCGACGAAACTGCCCGAGCTGTTGGAGCGCTATGAACAGAAGGACATTTTCAATGGGGACGAGACAGCGCTTTTCTACGAAATGCTGCCTTCAAGGACGCACGCTCTCGAAGGAGATCCGTGCAGCGGTGGGAAGCACAGCAAGGTCCGAGTGACTGTGTTTTTGTGCGCCAGCATGGACGGTAGCGAGCGTCTGAAGCCTTTTGTGATTGGGAAATCGAAGAAGCCCCACTGCTTCAGGAACCAACACATTCCGGTCCGCTATCGGAATAACAAGAAAGCGTGGATGACTCGCGACCTGTTTCAGGAATGGCTGCTTGAATTTGACGGCCTAATGGAGCAAAAGAGGAAAGTGGTTCTAGTCCTCGACAATTGCACAGCACACAGCGTCAGCGTGAAGCTGACGTCTGTCGAGTTGCTCTTCCTGCCCCCGAACACCACGGCAGGTCTGCAGCCCATGGACGCAGGCGTAATTGCCAATTTCAAGGCCCTCTATAGACGTCGTATGCTCGAATGGCTGATCTTAAAAATAGACAGTTTGGGATCACCAGAGGATGCTTCAGGGCCTGCTCACCTGAAGGTGAGCTTGATCGAAGCGGTGCGGTTTGTGTATGGTGCGTGGTACGAAGTGAAGCAGTCCACAATCCAGAACTGCTTTAGAAAAGCAGGCTTCGTGCGCCACGACTGTGCGGTCTCAGAAGGGACAGATACAGATGACTTGCTCCCCGAAAATGCCGATGTGTGTGCACTATGGGATCATGTTGCATCTTCCGACAATGCCGGCGGAGCGCTCTTGGACGACTTTTTAAACGCTGACTGCGCTGCTGCTTCGTGTGAGGAATTTACCGATGAGGCCATTGCCGAGGAGCAGCGACAAAAAGCGGCATCGAGCGATGGTGAAAATAGTGACGACGATGACGGCACCATGGACAACGATGGCAGTGACACCACTACGCCAGCTCCATTGTCGTCACGAAGTGCCGTACAGTCCATCCAGTCGCTGATAGGCTTCATCCATGCTACAGGACTGCCGCACATGTACGCGCAACAGCTGGAGACTATGCAGACTGAAATTATCAAGCGTCAGCTGCCGCTCAAGCAAGCGCGGATTTCAGACTTCTTTAAGCGAGATTAAGTTATTTATTCCCTTTATATATAGTACAGCAATAAAGTGTTGAGTGTTCTTTAGTGACTAGCTTTGTTTTATCCGATTGAATCGTCGCTGGCAAGTAGGTAAGTCTGCATGCACGGGCAAATGTATGTGCGCCCTCTTGTTGTTTTTTTTTTTTTTACTTTTTTTTTTTGCCGGTCCAGATATAACGATAATCGGTTATAACGATCGGATTTTCCCGTTTTCT
Organism: Amblyomma maculatum; assembly: GCF_055883805.1. Lineage (NCBI taxonomy): Eukaryota > Metazoa > Arthropoda > Arachnida > Ixodida > Ixodidae > Amblyomma > Amblyomma maculatum. The sequence goes on from NC_139344.1 coordinate 137,671,607, forward strand.
CAATATCGTTATAAGTGGATTGCACTGTATTGCTGTGTTAGTCATGCTTCCAACAGATTTTAGGCAAAAATAGCCGCTGGCACTGCTTTAATTTACTTCATTATCCCACTCAGGAGGACATTGTAAACAACATGCTCTTGTGTACAGCTTTCCTATGCTGTCTCCAGCACCCTAATCTGTCTTCAGCTATTACTTTTTAAAATTTCGACTGATCCAATTTCCATCTCATTTTCAACAATACTTTCCGATTGCATATCTGTCGTACCTCAACACTGAAACTAAGTGTACAAAGCAAGACTATTTCACACGCTTTATCTGCCTGTAACAATTTTGTCCCTACATATGTCATTTGCAAATCACTCAAGTCAATCCGCTGCATAGTAAGCAAGGGTGATTAATGCACACGCCAATAAAACACGGCTGCATTCCCGCGCATAATTGGTCCACCAACGCCTGGAATTCTAAAGTAAATCAACTCCCGCACTATGAGCTCATGTTTTACTGTACAGTAGATGAGTGCAACATGGTAGAGCTCTCCATGGCCCCAGCCAAACCCCGAATGGTCCACAGGATGTGCGACATCGCGACTCCAAAACAGCTCTCTTGACCAATTCGGACCCACCAATTCCGCCACATTAAAATGAATGAAACAACAAGGGGCTTACTGCTTTAACAGCCATGTGACGCACTTCTGCCACTTTGTCCACAAGCAGTTCAGACACAATGGGGACTAGGTACTGATGGACATCCAGTGGCCCATACAGTGTAGCGATCTCCTTCAACTGCCTGCAAAATAAGAACAAAAACTGAAATCTTTCTCACAAAATGTGGTGACCACTGGGAGAGCATTATTATTGAACTGAATAGAATATCAACGCAGGTAGCCTAGAACTACAAAGCACAGCTACAAAAACACACTGAAAAAGAAGAGGGCGGAGCTGGTTTTTTTTTTTTTTTTCCCCTCACTAGTCATGAGCATAGGAATTGAGGAAGAGAGTTTCCCTAGCGTAAGAAGTTTTGACACCACAAATTTTTATACGAACCACTGTTATAAACTTGCAGAAAGCCTGGCATAACAAAGGTTAGAAGCCTGCAGTTGCTTTAAAATTTAGCCATAAGAATGGTTCATACAGTGAAGTTGTCATCTTTTTATCTGCCACTTTTTTCTTTTACAGATTTTCCCCATGTCAAATAGAGTAAAAACCAGAGACAAAAATATACATATACAAAAATATACATATGTCACACTACTCTTCCTACCAGCAAGAAATCCATCAAGTCCACTGCACACATAGATTAGATTTAGCATACTGTGCACAAATAACAGTGCCCGCCTCCGCGGAACTGTGTATGCGCTTGTTATCAATGCATGCCCAGTTCCGCGAAGGTGGCCGTGCTACCTCCAAAGCCTCGCTGCACGCTGTATGCAAAAGCACCCTTAGTTATTTTCATTCTCACAAAAAAATTTGAGACTTTCCGAGACCTTTAGTCTGAAAACAAGACTGGCGGTGAGGCAGTCAAAGGAATCCTCATTTACTGTTTAGTGCACTCTTGCAGCAGCACACGACATAGAAATACGTATTGGGAGCAACATGTGGAGACTCAGAGAGGAAACAAGCGCACACTTTTATCAAGCCCTAAACACATGGAGAGATTTGCTATGCCACGCAGGGAAGCCAATGCAGTGCAGAGAAGTGCATTTGCTGTTGAGAGATCTCGCAAAGTGAATTTCAAAACCGCAATATAACCGGCATTTCGCTTTGCGTGACCACATAAGTGGCATGACTTTACAGTCCTATGGGAGGTGAGTGTAACTAAGTTTTAAGTTATCTCTCTACTGTACAGTATTGTGGATGCTGCACGTTTTCTCCTACACCATTTCCATGGGCACGAAACAGTTCCAGGTGCAAATAAATAGAGAGATCCCAGCCAGGCAAGCGTTTGCAGTCACACTGAAAGTACAGCAGCGCACCACCTCCCGTTGCGAAAACGAAACTTTCCCGTGTACCACTTTGAAGTGCACTGCCACAAAATTTGAGTTCGCCATCAATGAGTACAATGCTGCCATCTATATTGCACATATATAGCCACCGCCAGCCCTCCTGTCTAAGCCGCTGACACTGAGCCACTAAATTACTGAAATACTGAACTTAAAACTGAAATTTTGCAGACAGGTGCAGAACTGGCTGCAGACTGTCCAACATAGCATGTCCAAAAATCAACGTACCGAGCAAGAGTGTGACGAAAACGCCAGTTGCGGGGGTTATCCATGCAAAGAAAGTCGGCCAGAAGTGGCAATAGCCGTTGCTGATCTGCTTTGCTCAGACCTCGCAAGAATAGTGCAAGCCGCTCCAGCAACCCCACTCGCACCTCGTCCACGTCGCGCACAAAACCTTCAAAACTGGGCACCAGGTCCTCCGACGCTATCTCTGGGCCCAGGATAGTAGCCAGCTCATGCAGACAAGAAGCCACGATGTGGCGCACTTTCCACTGCACAGACGGGGGGGAAAAAAACACCTTAATGTAGACAACTGCCCTGTAGCAAGGCACAACTTACACTCAGCCCCCACCAAAGCTTTGGTCTTTCCTACATAAGGCACGGCAGCAAAGATGAACCAAACAAGTCACACCAAGCTTTCACGAGACAATTTTGCATTTAAAAAAGGATAACTTGCAAGATTTGCTACGGCGAAAGGATCATGGAAAAGAAAGGTCCAAGATTCAGCTAGACAATGGCAAGAGATCACCTACAAGCAAATACAGTCGAACCCAGATATATCAAACTCTAAGGGGATCGCGAAATAGTGATATATCGATAATTCGATATACAAAAATCAGCTTGTGACGGCACTTACGATGCGAATAAACGATACTGTATTTGTCGCGTAATAAACCCACCCTCCACTTTTGCACCAGTGAATTTGAAAAAAAAAAAAGCGTTAAGGCCAGCTCGCTCACATGCAAGCAATTGAGCGGGCGATCCCAGCGACGAGCAGCAGCGACACACTTGTTGGAACTGCGTCCCTCTCGCCGCTCGAGCCACCACGGCAGCTCAAAACAAGGTTTCTGTGTCGCCGCGGCAGCATTTTCGCTTGCATGTGGATGGCGCGCGTCACTCCATTTGGGTCGTCTCATCCACAGCTCATTTCTTGGCAGCGTCGATAATGTCAGGGCGCGTTTATCTTTTGATAGCTCCTGCTGTGGTGGGGAGTGAACTTGGCAGAGTGCCTGTGATGGCTCGATTGCACAAGCCTGGTCTCATTTATCATGCCGCGCATGGAGCGGGCGTCATGACTGCAGCAGCTGACCGCGTGCTTACATTGATTCATACATGCAAGAATGAACGACTCCCGGAAAAAAAAAAAAAAAAACCTGCCGTTCGCAGCCTCCATGTCTTACTCTACGCTGTGCGAACAGCACAACAAGAATGAATGACTCGCTAAAGAAAAAAGGGAGAAAGAGAGAGCGCCACACACGCTGGAGAAAGCGTCCGACGTCTGTCTGAAAACGGGCTGAGCTGGCTTGGCGCATGTGTAGCGCGTGTTTAAGGAGAGAGATAGCTCGGCAAAAGAATGCGCACACCCACACACATGGCTTGCAAACGTCATGTGCTGGCGAGAAACGATAACTGCAGATGCGCACGCCTTTGGGGAATTGGCGCGGTGCTGCCCAGACCAGCTGTCATCAAACTGTCCCCTCTCATTCCTTTCGAGTGTGGCTTGAAAACGTCACGCGGCAAACGGCCAAGGGTGATGCGATCACCTTTGGGGAAGGCACACTTTCCAGTGTGTAATGCGAAGTTCGATATATCGAACGACCGGTGAAATTGAGTTCGATATATGATGCGGCTTTCCTATAGTTTTACATGGAATTTTCAAGGGGATATTCCACGAGTTCAATATAACCAAAATTCGATATATCCGGGTTCGACTACCTTGTAATGTTGAACCCCTTTATAAGAGACATGCACTGGGGAGCAGTTTGCCTTATTATAAGAGGTTCTTTATAAGCAAGGTACATAGTTTACATTTTCTAGTTTAGTTTATGGAGTCCCAAAGCAACTCAGCTATGAGAGATGCTGTAGTGGAGGACTCCAGAAATTTCTACCACGTGGGATTCCAACTTGCACTGACATCGCACAGCACTCTGAAGACTAGCTTTTCACCTCCACCGAAAAGTGGTCACCACAGAAAAGCTGCCGCCGAGGCTAGGATTCGATCCCGCGTCCTTGGGCGCAGTATTCGAGCACCCTAATCACTGCGCCTATGTCTAAAATACGCAAAAAGATGGGTACACCATGTCGAAAAAGCGTTATTATAGCTGTCATTTACATATTACATTTCCTTGGTGAACCACTACACTGACCACACCTCATAACTTTTTTATATTTATTTACTGTTGAAATAATTGTAAATCGTGGTCTGCTTCATGGCTGCCTTGATGCTGTTCAACACAGCCTCTATCAGCTTGAAAACCAGGCCAAGAGCCTCATGGCTGATGTGCCAGAGCTGTATATGTTGGCAAACTGTTTGCAGCCTCACAATGATGAGAAAGAAAATATTGCAATTTTAACATTTCTTCTGTAGAAACCAAGAACAAAAGAAGTTAAATAATTTTGGCTCTGCACACAAGTAGACGACTGTTGTAATACCAGCTACAGACTTGTTCATCTGACACCGAGCAATGGTAAGTTTTGCACACACCTGGACATCTGAGACCAAGCAACGGTATGTTTTGCGCAGGCAGGGCCAGTACTGTCGACCCAGAGTGAGTGCCACAGCAGGGAGGCTATGAGCACAGTGGCGTCCAATTTCAGAGTCCAAATTTTGAGCCAGTGCAGGATCTGTCATGGTCTGGTACCGTTCAAGCAACAGCACAGGTATTATGTCCTACAAAATAAAAGAAAGCAAAGTTTTCATTGACCAATACAGACATTTATGAATAAGCTTCTGTATCCATTTATCCCTGCACACGGTAATCTACATTAATGTGCAGGCTGTCCCATATCACTCACCACAGCTCCCAAATGCCATCCAAACAATCGGAAGCACCACATGAGAGACTGGAAACATTGCAATAAAAACTGAATGCCTCCCCATTGTCAACAGGAATGTTCAGCCTTTGTCAGAAGTCAGGTCCTTCCCATTGGAGAGGGTAGCACAAAAAAATCAAGAGATTCGGAAAACTGGAAACGCATTACAAGCCGCACGAAGTGGCTCAGAAGCCGAACCGCTGGACTCTACACTTTTGATATAATTGTCCCAAAACAATCAAAATGAGCAGTGTAGCTGCTTTTGACAAGACCAGCTTTGTTGGTTTTTATTCCATCTCACTGTAGCAAGACCCCAAATCAGAGAGTCTAGCAAACCACTTTTCAAAATCCCAGACTTTTCCAGGTTTTCCGATTATTTCAGGTCAAATTCCATGACGTGAAGAGGCTCAAAATGTAGCTGGTAATGATAATGACCATAGACGAATAATTCTAAACAAAAAGCTATTTATTAATCATATTCTGCAATTTACAATAGTAAAAGGCTGTTTATTAGTGTTAATGGCCGGTAAAAAAGTCAAAAATGTACTGAAAATTAAAAGCGCACTGATGCCAGCCTCAGCAGAGCTGTTTGATACTATCAGCTGCAAAATTTCCTATAGGGCCCATGTATCAAAAAACGACTGTTTTCATTGGTCAAAATTCGGGCGTATATAGGGCGCCTCGATGCGAGGCACCCTAGGTCACGGCCGGTCTCGAGGGAGAGCATGCTTCTCTTAGTGTGCTCTTTGCGAAAATTTTTAAAGATAACAGCCGTAGAATTAAGGGGATACGCTAGTCATACATAGAACAGTCAAAAATGGCCAAAAAACGATTGAGAAAAACTAATTTTCGGAACGTTTCTCCTTTCGAGCACCTGCACTCAAATTATTAACGCTGAATTAAATTTAAAAAAATGCGATAAAGTCTGCTTTTGAAACGTGACGGCAGCCACAAAATGCCCCTCGAAAAGAGGAATAGTGTTCGAAATTCTCGCACACAGCGCGGGGGGCGTTGCAGCCATGTTGCAGCCGGCGATCGCCGCCATCTTGGGCTTGGTTTAAAACTGCTTTCTTTGTAAACTGGCTTCGCTCAAGCAGACTGCTGCGTACGCCGGTTTTCCGAACACCGTTTATGGTCTCCGATTACCTCTCGCGCGGCGCGCTTCAAGTGTGCCATTCCACATCTCCTATTGCTTGATCGGCTTGTCACTTCTTTTTCTTGCTGTTTTGCGCTCCTGCCGGGGCTGCCGCTTCATATGAGTTCCCATTCAAGCTCTGTTTTTCGATGCACCGCTTTATGCAGTTTTCACTTGTGATCGAGATGCCGGAAAACAGTAAATTGTAACCATGCATACAATGAGCCTTTGGAAGCTGTAAGAAACGAGTGAGGAACAAAAACCAGACGTCAGCCACAAGAATGCAGTCGGGACAGTCGAGTTACAGCCAGTGCCAAACTTGTTAGATATCCAGGGAACATCAGCCACGCTGCGCGATGACACCGCGGATTCAATTTAAAGTGCAAATTGAATCCCAGATCACGGTATACTTTGAGTTCAAGCTGCCGCCGCGTACTACTGTACAGTGGAACTGGCGCACTGAGTGGTTGGCGCAAAGTCCATTCTGGCCCAACAAGAGTTTCACCCCGGCGTAAGCGCGGAATGCGATGCCGGTACTGAGTTCGCACGTACGAAGCGCGGAACTTGCGGCGAGATTGCGAAGACTTGAGCGGTCAACCACTGGAGTGTCACAACGAACCTCAGCTGTAGCTCAGCTCGCCGATAGCTTACGTGCTGGCCGGAACTGGCGCAATCATTCCCGCTTTTTCTAGCGTACTACTCCTATGCAGCACTTCCGCATATTTCGTTGAGTACCCCACTCAAGCGTGTATTGGGCCTTCTATTGTGGCAGCTCAGCCATGCACTGCCGTCAAAGTGATATATTGCGCATCGCCTCGGCCCACGCTCAGCACAAAAAAAAAATATGCATGAATAACATACTTCCTGTGCGCCAGCTTAAAATTAAAATGCATTGCAGAATATGTTTTTCCTGACTTGGCGAAATTTTTGATGGTTTCCCTTCCTTGCTAGTTCTCTTTCGGCATGTTTACAATATTTCACACATCTTCGTGCTCCTCGTTGCGATAGAAGCTGAGAGGAAATTTGATTTTCGGCATTGAAAGGAAGCCGCCGGCGAAGTGAAGCGGCATACTGTGGAGGCATCCCTAACCTCAGCGGAGGCAACACTTTCGACGGCTCGGAGCCGGTCGGGTGTACAAGTTTCATTGACAGCTTAGATGATTTCGCCAATGAAGATGAGGATCTGCCAGAATGGAGACGAACATTAAGGAGACGGCGAGTATCTTAATCGGAGAGATCAGTGCCGCGAAGGCACTGCTGGACAGGGCAGCATACGGACGGTGCCAACTTTCCGTTTCAGAGTTTGCCAAGAAGCAAAAAGGGCTCTCGCCGTTTCCGGAGCTGCGCTGCAGCAGTGTAGCGTGTCCCACGTATAGTCGTACTCGTCACGGTGTGCAGCCCCAGTGGACGATACCCTTAAGCCAGCCCGAGGGAGAGTTTCGACGTGAACGTCAAGGCAGTGGTTGCGGTGAATTATTCGACACCAACTTTGGCATGCCTAACCTTTAGGATGTGTAGAATTCAAAATTGCATGCCAAAGGAATGTTGCTATGTTGCTTATTTGCACTCAGTGGAGTGTTGGGGACAAGAAGAACTAGCTGACACCGCCCTATCGTGCTTGCTGCTATGTACAGCAGCTACAGAACATGCACTGATTTTCACATATGCATGGCATTTAGAATATGAAGGCATCAAGCTATCTTATAACTAAAAACATAAAGTGAAGTAATTTTCATTCACCTAGCATCAATATTTTTTTTTAAATGTTTTCGAGTAGCATTTCCCTCTAAAGCTACACATAACTTGTCTTCGCCATGGGCAGCAAATATCCCCATTTCAAAAGCTTTGATGCAATGCTGTGAAAGCAATAACTTGCTTCAATGCACCTCTGTAGCCGCCATTTGGCCACGGTTAGTGTCACACTTTCCCGGTTCATCCGAAGAGACCCTCCATTGTGGCACTAGGCATCCCACAGTGTGAACCAGAATATTCAGCCTTTCTCAGAAGTGTAGAGCCAAGAGGGGTTTGCTTCCAAGTCACTGAGTATGCTGATTTAGCATTAGTGGAGGTCCTTCCCATTGGAGAGGGTAGCACAAAAAGTATTCTTGCCATCAAGATACTATTCGGAAAACTGGAAACGCATTACAAGCCGCACGAAGTCGCTCAGAAGCAGAACCGCTAGCCTCTACACTTTTGACAGACTGGCAATGATTACCTAAATTTTCAGAGCCACATAACATTTCTTGCTTTAAGGGGAAACACTGGTCCCTCAGACAAAAAAATATCGAAAAAATCACTTTTTAGAAATTGTGATTTGCGAAATCAGTAGCGCTTTATCTACTTATCTGCTAAGTTTTTCATCTTTAGATTCGGTATTTTAGTCACAATGCCAATATATATAAACGATGCCACTTGAATTTGGGCCGAAAACGGCCCCTGAAACAACCATTTTCCACGAGGCGTAGCTCCCATTTTGTGCGCGGCACCGTAGCCATCTTGGTCTCATTTAAAAGAGTGGCCTTGTCTTGAAATTGTAGCCTCTGCTGTTTATGTTCGCCCATTGGTTGCATAAAAAATACCAAAACAGGAAAAGTGGCATTTGCAATTCCATTGGCTTTCGGGGTGCACGTGACGACAGGGCGTCACCGGATTGATGGAGCTGGCTGAAGGTGCCTGCTCGACGCGCCCGAGACTGCAGAGACGTGACACCGGCCGCGCTTGATTCCAAACTGCGAGGTGCATTTAGGGCAAGAATTTGTGAAAAAGAAAATAAAAATTGTTGATTATTCATCTCAAGTTATGCCCTGCCCCAGGCTGTACGCGCTCAGGCAGACGTAAGTTTTGCACCGAACGATCGAGCGTACGAGCCTGAAGTACGCCTAGCGTGTTCCCCAGCACAAGAGTACCGTGCACTGGAGACTGCTACTGCCAACGGTCGTACCCGCCGCGACAGTGATATCACAGGCTGCAGATGGGCAGAAAGAGAAGCTCAAAAGAAAAAAAAGGCTTGAATTCGTAGCAACGAAGCGGCAGTCTGATTGTTTTAGTGGTGACGGCAGCGCGGCGGACAGTCCGCTTGGCGAGGCGGAGTTATGATCGTCAGATCTAAACAGTTTGTAGAGATTGGCGAAGTGTGAAACATACAGCGGAGATATTCATGTTGAAAAAGATGAACGTGGATAAGAAATCGCCAACAAACTTATTTTGCAATGCGCAAACTATGGGACACGTAGTCTTCAAAGAGCTCGCTGCACATTTGCACCGATCAGACCTCGTTCATAGTCCTTAGTGAATGCACTTGCTTCCCGTGCAATGCAGAGCACTGGGAAACAGCAAACAGCTCCAAATTAATTTATTTTCCATAATGAACATTCCTCACCGCGGTCTTTGCAAGGAAGTGTCAAAACGACGTATGTTAATAAAAAAAGTTGCTGCCTGGATGAGACTCCCGCAGCCGAAAACGTGACAACTCCGGTAAATGTCCGGTAAATATTCCAGTTTCTTTTTTTGCTCTTTTCTCAAAACATGCATTGTCAACATCTTGCAGTTTTGCGGCCTTAATATCTCTGCACCTATTGCAGATATAGAAATTTCTTTTTCAGCATGAAACCAAATATGTGGAGCACACAATGTTGCAAGTAGATTTTTTTAATTTCTTGTTCAAAATTTTTAAAATGCTTGTTTTTTGTGGTCATTATACTGGACCTTTGAACTTTGTTAAGCAATAAAACAAGAAATAATTGCTCAATCAAAAAACTGCTCGCAACATTGTGTTCCTCATTCTTTCTAGTGTCCAGCAATGTGTTCAGATGAAGTTTTTCACCTGGGGTAAAGAACCCCAGGTGGTCGAAATTTCCGGAGGCCTCCACTATGGCGTCTCTAATAGCCCGAGTCTCTTTGGGATGTTAAACCCCACAAACCAACCAACCAAATAATTGAATCGCAGAAGAAATAATTGCAGTTCTGCAATCTGCCCGAAAAACTGCAAACCCACAAAGTTGCATAAATTTTGCCACAAAGTTGCATCAATTGTGACTGACTGGTAAATAAGAAAAATAGTTATGACCAGTGTCCCCCCTTAATAATAACCATCAGTTTTGTATACCAAAGCTCAAATGTTTTATACCTGATCATGTGCTGACCAGCTGTCTGAACTGTTATCAAGAGACTTGGCAAGAAGCGCGTTTTCAGTGCCAACCACCTCTTTTGAATTGCTCATCCGAACTTTATGTACACCTGGAAAAAAAGAAAGGTCAAATCAGAGCATGCTATTAAATGCAAGAGTACAGTTTCAGACTCTGCAGCTGCTTGCACACATGTTCACAACTATTAATAAATGTGCAAAGCCAGGGCATTTGAGACAGTACCAAAGCACACAAAAAAACGTTTCTTGGACAAATATTATCTCAAATAATATATATATAAAGTGCCTATATATAAAAATGCCCCCTCCTGCATCTGCAAAACTTGTTCAGAGAATGGCTAGGGATGTACTACAGGAGTTTAATGGGAATGAGAAATATATCAGTACAATATAGAGCGAGAATTATAGATGCCAAAAAGGCTAAACTTTTCTAAAATCAACTTCTCTTGAAAATTGTCCAATCTGATCCCCACTTTCTTCTTAAACGTAACGCTATACACGCACCATCCTGTAAAGCAAAAACTGTACGTACATTTTTCAAACTGCAATACTCCCTAACAATGACAGAAAAGATGTCAGAATCAGCACTTTTGTTGAACTTACCAGCTACTTCACCAGCTTCGTTGAAATCCACAGAAGCTTCTGTGACTGAAGAGGAAAGAATATTGCATTCCTGGTCAGCCGACGTCAGCGAAGACAGAGAGGCTGTCCGAATCTTTAGCGTCGAATCGCCAGATAGCCTACATGAAAAAGCGCGTAAAACTATGCTCAGTGTGGCGCACCCAAGTTTCTAATCAGGAGCACTTTAGAGCAATAAATCATTTAGAAGCCATCTGAAGCATGATGCAATTGCAATGCAGTGTTCCTCTCATTTCATCTTTCTCCTCTCGTCGTCTTTGTTTCACACTTTCAGTTACGCCACTGATCAGGGCACTATGAATAGCTACTGCTAAAAGCAGTGATAACCTGAAACTTTTACACTGCCAGCACAGTAGTGATGACTGAAACAATCTGGGAAAAACTACTGCATATACGGGAACTAATGCCTCCTTCAAACAAGTGCTAAATAAGCCAGCTGCCAATGAAGAGCCCAACTTCACTCACAGTGGGTATGTTTCACCACCTGAGCAATCTTTTCAACAAATAAATTTGCTGCCCTTCCATGTTAGCCTTCTCTTATTTTACCATTACAACTTTTGCCTGAGCACCAATTTTATGGAATTTCGAAAATGTGACTCAATCTGCCCCTCTTCCTTGGACCACGAGATCTGCAGTATTTTGTAAATCCTTAAATTCAAGAACAGGTCACAATCCACTGCTACAATGAACACAGTAGAAGTAACTGCACTTTACCTTGGAGAAATTCCATTATCTTGGTTGATGTCACCGGTGATTTGCTTGCCATTAGCACCAAGAATTTCAACACTAAGGTCAGACGAAAAACAGCGATTGTCTTGGCCCTGAGACGTTGCCCTCACATGAACAGCAGTGGGTCGGTTTCCCAAAAATTCAATGTCCACTTCCACCTGGGCAGCAGAAAAACTGGCTGTTTTTAATACAGTATGCATATTGCCAGCTAAATGAAAACTGCATCAGTTAGAGCTTTCCAAATTCTGTGTTTATTCCAAGCTAGCTTTATCCAAGTACCGTAAACAAGTGAAAAAAATGTGCATGATAATACACCTGCTGGACATGTCAATGAGCATAAAAAAGCAAAATAAGCTCCTGCACAACTACGAAGGAAGGTCAATTAGAGCTCCTTGTGTGCAACATATGGCCCTCTGGGTACAAGCGTTCTCACTTCATCTTTTTCCATTGCTTTGCTGCATGCAGATTTCAAGAAGATATTTCATGGTTAGGAGGGTACATTAGTGTAGGTTATTAACAGTGACAAGCATGCTGCTAGACTGCTGTCGTCCAGTGTAGTGTGCCACTGACATGGGTGAGGACAAGGTTAACTAAAGTAAAAGCCTCGATAATTCGAACTCGGTTAATTTCACCGAATAATTTGAACTGGCAGCCTGCGCCAGACCGGTTAATTTGAAAATTTGGGAAGCTATACGGCAATGCCCATGCACGACTGCAGAGGAGAAGACCTGCTTCACTGTAAGGAGACTGGCACACAATTCTCACCCCCACCCCATCCCCTGGCGTGCTCCACCCTCTCTTCGCACCGCGTCAGCGGCAGCACATGTTGCGTGCCGCAACAGCTCTTCCCCATGCCTCCCAAAGCTGTGACCATACTAATGAACGAAATGCCAAAGTGCAAAACTTCACAGCAGCAGGAATTTTGCTTGATCCAAGAAGCAGGCAAGAATGCTTCCTCCAATACCGAGTTGGCTAAAAGGCAAGGCGTGCCCCTCTCAACACTGTCCACAATACAGTCTAAGATACTCTAAGCCTACCTCAAGACACATTCTTCGTAGCAGTCACGAGAACGAGCTCCCGCATATCAAAATTTGGAATCTGTTCTGCTTCTCTGCCTGCACAAAGCAAAACGCAGCCAACTTCCAGCCAATAGAATGATACTGCGGGAGAAGGTCGACAACCTGGCTAAGCAACTTGGGACAGTTTGGAAGTTTTGAAGAATGTAATACACGTTTCTGGCAGTCTGTGGTGAGAGCGGCAGCGCTACCAAGAATGTGGAGAAGCACACTTTGACATCGCTGTTTAGCGAACACGATGCAGATGATGTTTACAACCTTGACGAGGCTGCACTATTTTACAAGATGCTGCCAACAAAAACATTCGCAGTGAGACACCGAAGTCGAGGGTAAAAAACAGGCTAAGGACATGATTACTGTGCTGTTTGACGTGAACATGTGCGGTAAACACAAGCTGCTGCTACTGGTGGTCGGGAAGACTGAAATCTCGCTGCTTCAAAAATGAGCCGCTGCCGCCAAAGGATGACTCTCCTACAGGCAAGCAAGAAAGCCTGGGTGACAGGTGCAATATTTGAGGAGTATGTGCGGCAACTTGACCGCACGTTCGTGGCCACTGGCAGGAATGTCTTTTTCGCCGTCGACAACTGCCCGGCACATGGCAACATCCCACACCTCCAGGCCATCAGCATGGTATTTCTACCTCTGAACACCACTTTGATCTCAGACCAAGGTGTCATTCATCACACAAGAGATTTATCGGCACCACTTGCTCAAGCACATGCTCCTGTGCTACAAATGGCAAGGAGTACTCTCTGTCGACCTCCCCGGAGCCATGTGCCTCATGATGTACCCTTCCAAACAAGTGGAGCACACAGATCGGGCAGTGTTCTGAACAAGCTGGTTTTTCCAGTGAAGGCATTGTTGATGCCGATTCAGACTACCCATGTACGCTTGACAAAGAGAAGCAGAGTATTGCGGCCGCACCAATGCACTCTGCACAGAGAAGGCAGAGTCCAACACAGTTGGCTTTGCCACTTTGAGAGTAGTGAGCAGACAGACTACTCTGTTACTGCTGTTGCAAACATATGCGATAACAGTGACGATAGCGACAACAGTGACAGGCCTCCCTGAGCACCTGCTCTCACTGAAGTTATTGGATCGCTGAACGTTATTCGCAGTTGTTGAGTGCCACGGTGGATGTTCTGAACTGTTTTACATAGTTGACCAACTTGAGGACATGATCTTCGAAGCCGTAAATATCGGATGCGGCAAACCAGCATTTGACTACAAGTAATCAGAAATATGCGAAATAAAAGTAACGCGTTTCTTCAAACTGTTTTGCCAGAGTCGTTTTTTTTTTTTTTTTGTTATGTGTTCAGTTATTTCGAAAACCAACCTAAAAATTTCTAGCGGTCCCGATGAGTTCGAATTACTATACTGCTTTTTTTTTTTCTACAAAAGCTAGGGCTACATTCATATTCAGTTCCTCACGTTTTGCCTCTGCAATTCTTATTACGAGTGCTAAAAATGTGCATGAGCGCCGTGCATGAGTGTGCACGTGGCACTCCTCGGGTCAAAGCTAGGAACCTTGCACGACGTTCAAAGGCCTTAGCTGCTCCGTTAACTCTTATAAACTATAGACTCAATGGCCATTGAAAATGCCAGTGTGGTGTGGAAGTTTTGGAAGGCCTTCGAGATGATAGATAATGGTTAGAGGGCCTTCGAAATGCTCGTGTGACAGCGGTATAAGATAATAACAAAATGGTAATGCTATCTAAGCCAATATGCCCAGTTATTTCATTGACCTTTACTTATCACAAATGCCAAAATTTTACTATTAATGCATGAGCATAAAGAAAAGGTGTGAAACAAGTTACCCACCTCTGGAATAGGAGGCCGCCAAAACTGGAATGTATTGAAGATGTCGGCCCCTACATGGACCATGAGATGCCCCCTGTCCCCTTCCACAGACAAAGCCTCCTTTGGTCCCACAGTTTCAGTGCACCCTTCTTGCTCCCCTTCCATATTCTCTTTGTCTAAACTACTTTCACATTGTTCTGGTGCTGCAGGAGCTTTGTCAGAAGCCTGAAAAAGAATAATATTTTGTGAAGAAAAATTTATGAAATGAAGGTAAAGCGTTATTTATACCAAGGTTTTTCCTTGAAGGATCATGACATTGTAAATAAAGTTGCAAAACAATTTCCAGCCACACAGCACATCCCTGTGCAGTAATGTAACTTCATTGAGTTGAGTGTGGGAGATGGGGGAATAAATGGGGAGGGAGGTTTGGGAGAGTGACACATTTTTAAATATAATGTAAGTATTCACTGCCGGCTCATTACGGCCGTGACTGCATAGAGACAGGAGTTTCTAATCCTTCAGTGCTGCAAACAGATCCACTCCACGAAAGCATTATGCTATGGCAGCAGTCGATCGTCCTGCCTATTTAAATGCTATTCTTCCACCCGTGAACAATGGACCCAAACGCCCCATTACTGCACTGCCGTTGTAAAGGGACCAAAGCACTGACCAAAACATATCATGATGGGATTACAGTAGAAATGGTAGATGTAGTATAGAATAAACACTGCAAATTAAATAAACTGCATTGAGAGCACTGTCACTGTCAACATATTACCCCCCCCCCCCCCCCCCCCCCATGACATTTCGGGTAAAATATTAGCTTATGTGCAGCTCTCTTTCCTTTCATGAGCACTCATGTCTTATTACACTTTGCGCTCCCTTATATGTGCGCCCTTCAGTAAAAAGTAATGCCCTCTGTAACCCCCGATTACTATTCTATAAATGCAGGATAAAGTATAACTTACCTTTTTTTTTTTTTAGTAACTGCAAGCTTTCAGTTGTCATTAAGGACAACTTTGTAACCTTTTTAAACACTTTGAAGTTCATAAAGCTGTTCTTTTCATTGTGTTTGCTTTTCTCGGCGACTCAGGTTACAGTGGTAAAGACTACAAAAATATTGCGCCTTAGAGAAGAGTGATGCTATTTTTAAATTATGCACACTAAATATTTTGTCGTGCAAATTTAAGGTATGAAATAATAATGCTTGTTCATGTTTCGTAAACGCGCCGTGCATGAGTGTGCACGTGGCACTCCTCGGGTCAAAGCTAGGAACCTTGCACGACGTTCAAAGGCCTTAGCTGCTCCGTTAACTCTTATAAACTATCGACTCAATGGCCATTGAAAATGCCAGTGTGGCAGTGTTGGAAGGCCTTCGAGATGATAGATAATGGTTAGAGGGCCTTCGAAATGCTCGTGTGACAGCGGTATAAGATAATAACAAAATGGTAATGCTATCTAAGCCAATGTGCCCTGAATATAGCATATGCAACAGCCCAGCATACCATTTCCAGAGTGCAGCCTGTGGCGACCTCTTCCAGCTTCTCTGGCATGGTCCCCATGACAGCACCGCGCTCGTGGAGGCAGGCATTTTCGCCAGTGGCCATGCCAGAGCAGGCTCGGCAGGGCTTTTTGTCATCAAAGGCTTCCTGTTGCTCTTGTTTCTCAGAGGTGGAATCTTCAACTGTGCCGACCTGAAACAAAAATACCTTCACTGGTGCTTTCGCTTCTATTGTGACTTGCTAAAGTTGATCCTGATCCTGTAGCCAAAAAGTTTAAGCTATCCTCAAGGCTGTTGGTGTCTAAATGAGAAAGGCCAAGGCCATTCAATGTGCAACGAAGATGCACGACAACGTTCATCTGCATTGTGCGGTGACTGATTCACAATCTTTTCAATTGTAGAATAGACATGCTAGGCACAGATGACAGCAGCCACAACCTTGGCCTCAACAGCCTGCAGGTCGTCGGGGCCAACGAAATCCCATGTAACGTTTCACACGGAAGTCTGCTTTCCGGAAGTAATTCACAATTGTTCTTGTCACTTTCCAGCCATTAGCCAGCATTATGGTGGCTCCAAGGAGGGCCACCTTGAGTTTATTTTCAACTGAAGGTTGATTAGAACCTCTACACCAGTAGTCTGTACCGAAGCTTAAGCGCCTTCACACTGCCTTGATCAAGAGGCTGAAGCTTCTCCATAGTATCTGGCAGAATAATTTGTAACCTGCTAACAGGCAGACAAGATGCACTGCAGAACAATAACATTGCAAGAACTCCACAGGCTTCTCAAAAGCCCTCAGACTGAATCAAATCAGTTCAACTAAAACATCGCTTTAACAAAAATTGCCAGCAAATGCCAAGTGGGTGCGAATGTTTACCGTGAAACCAACTAGTTCGGCACTTTTTTCTTTTTGGTGTGCAAGGGGCAACAGTCATTTTATGCAACAACCCCCTCCATAATGATGGCTATAGACAATTTCATTCCTACACTACCAACAAAGACATTCCTTGCCTGCCAGCTGATGTATTCCACTGAACAAGGAACAGGTGACAGATGACTAGCATTTTATATATGCACTGCTACTGCACACAGTTTCACAGTAAACTTAGATGAGCCACTGAGCAGGCTATGAAATGAACAAGAGCTTAGGCAAGCAAAAGCAATTTTTAGCTAGGACCTACGGGACAGTGTGGGCATATTTGCAAGCACAGAGCTTCACTGGACAACAAACAATGCAGCCACATAAATCATAAGTCTTAGGCATTCTTTGGTGCATATGAAAACTCCATACAGCAGCACCAGTTGCCTGGCATTCGTGCCACTAAGGCATGACCAACATGTCAGCTCCTGCACCAAACTTGTCCTCGAGGCACCATTCTATACAAAAAAATACGCTACATGCAGCTTTCAAGCTTCCTACCTCGCCACAATCCACTGTATCTGGAGCCACAGGAGATTCTGCGCGAGAAGCATCGGCAGCAGCCTTGCTTTCCAGAGTACCAGTGCCCTTCAAAACAAGAGTCTCAGCCGGGCTTTCACTTTCTTCCTGAGCATCCGATTGGCCTTCAAGAGCTCGCATGCTCACCACCCCATCCTCGCTACAGTACAGTCCCGTGCGCAGTGGGTCAGCAAATGTAGAGATAAATGGCCCCAGGGCCTGGAAGGCTGCAATTCGAACCTGCAATGCATCGAGTAGGAAGTTTAAGCAGCAGACAATCCTCAAACATTATGAATTATGCACACAACAGTGCAGCAGCCCCACACACTCAAAAGGCAGCGCTAATGCTACTTTGGCAGCCCAGCCACACACTAATTCCTTGTTTCTGCCTTTTAACAATAAAGAGGAAGAAATTATTTCCTAAAAAATGCCCAGAGTTTAAATAAAATGTAGCTGCAAAATGTAAAATATAGTACAAAGGCATCTGCTGTCAACGATACTTCAACGGTATCAAAAGTTTGAATCTTTAGTGTTTGTGGTTTTCAGCCTGCATTTGCACTGTCCTTAACACAGACGAAACTTCGTGCAACACATCCAATTCAACGACAAACAATCTGCAGCTCTCGCAGAGTTAGTGTCCCAAATCTAAGTGTTCGCGAATGCAATATTCTACTGCAACAACCTAATGACAATTCATTTATTATTCAATGCCCCTAACACAAGCTCAACAAGAGCCAAAAGCACAAAGCAATAAACAGCACTTACCCATCGTGACTGGTCATCCAGCAGGCAGTGAAAAAGGGGTGCCAGGCTAGTACGACGAATTTCCAGTGAGCAGACACAAGAGACTGGCATGAATACTTCAGCACAGGCCTTGCGCACCCCCCAAACGCAGTCTTCACACAACATCTGAAAGACAGGCTGACCACATTTGCAGAAAAGAATTAGTCATCCATAAAAACAACAAAAACAGCAATGTTTCAATGACTGGTATTCCCAATGCCTGTAAAACAGCCAGGCTGACAATAATAACCCCTTAGAAATGCTCAATTACAGAACAAGATGTATATACAAAATGAACAGAAGTCACCTCTTACTCAAAAAGGATGCCATGAGTATCATGGCATTTATGGATGAACTCCAAATGAATCAGGTTAGTACCTGAATAAAACTGCAGTAAACAAAAATTACCAACAAATGCCAAGTCTGTACAAATTTTGAGCTTGGAAAGTTGGGCACTTTTCCTTTTGGTGTGGAAAGCAACAGTCGTTTTTTATTTTTTTTGTAATAGCCCCTTTAATAATGATGGCTATAGACAATTTTATTCCAGTCAGTCAGCAATCAATTAGTGAGAGATGAGTGTCTTGAAACCTGTCAACACATCTTGTTAAAATTTAGTATGCATGTGCAGAATATGCCCATTTCAAATATGCATTTACCGTAAAAACCAAAATATAGGTCGAATTTTTTTTTTTTTTTTTTTTTTTTTTTCAAAACATTGTGGCGAAAAGTCGACCCTCGTCTAATATACCGGTCGTTGGCGGAAAAACTATGGAGGTCTTGCAACAATGAGCGGCTGAAGTCAACAGCCTCCATCACCATC
Source organism: Amblyomma maculatum (assembly GCF_055883805.1). Lineage (NCBI taxonomy): Eukaryota > Metazoa > Arthropoda > Arachnida > Ixodida > Ixodidae > Amblyomma > Amblyomma maculatum. The sequence goes on from NC_139344.1 coordinate 137,690,701, forward strand.
GCCATCAGCAGCAGCGCGGCGTGGCATCGCCATTTTGAGTTTTTGTCTGGAGCTAGCCACCGTAGTAGAGTTATTCTGCTAAAAGCCAGCTTTTGCCTTTTTTGCTTCAAAATGAGCGGAAGCTGACTACAATTCACCGTCGCCTACAAGAAAAATGGGGGTTGAGTACACGGAGCTTCACGGTAACCTGGCAGCACAGCGTGAATTTGGAGTATCCGAAAAGAGCGTTCGGTACTGGCGGAGTCAGAAGCTGCGTATTGCTACTTGCAGCAACCAGAAGAAAACATTTCGTGGGCGGACTGGGCCGTATCCAGAACTAGAATCCAAGGTTTCGGATTTCGTCCGCTGCCTGTGACTGCCGAATGCATCCACGTGAAAGCGGTAGAGATTGCGCGTGCCTCAGGACTCACAAGGACGCAGTTCAAGGCCTCGCCATCATGGGTAAGGCGCTTCATGAAGAGGAAGGGCTTTGCACTACGGCGCTGTACTTCTGTGTGCCAGAAACTGCACAAAGATATGGTGCTAAAGGCATTTAGAAAATGCAGCATCAGCAACGCGCTGGACGGCACAGAGGATGATGTTCTGTGGGACGTGGGCAGTGACAAGCACTCATCATCAGACCAGTTTGGATGACTGATGACTGAGTAGACCAACGCTTGTGCACTTAGTGTGTTTTCTGTGTATCGTACACCTGACCAATTTTTCAACAGTATTGCGCGATCATGGACCCGCGTGCTTGTCAGCACCTTATTAACGGTGCTGAGTGGCAAAACAAACAACGCATGCGCATGTGTACACTTGCGCTTGATCTCGCTTCTTTCGCTGCTCCATGCCATGATGATAAGGTGCTGACAAACGCGCGGGTCAATGATCGCGCGATACTGTTGAAAAATTGGCCGGGTGTACATACAAGCAGCATTTAAGTGAAAATAAATACTGTCACCACTGTGCAACGGGTTGAGTCTCATTTGTTTCTGTCTTTCGGTACTTTTGCCACTGAAAAGGATTTAATTAATTTTTAGAATTGGTCAGTTAGGGGGTCGACCTATATTCCGGTCAGACCTTTAGTCCGGTTTTTACGGTAGGTTTCAAACATCTCATATGGAGGAGAAGATATGGCCAATTAGGTCAGTTCTTACAGGCCATTATGTAATTTCTCATCAAAAAATACCCCTTTTAGGAACATGCAGGCAGTTCGAAACTTCCACTGTACATCTTAAATAAATCTAAGAAAAATTCCTATAAAGTGATTTCCTTTATCATAAATACCAAGATCGGAAAGAGAAAGTATGTGGCAGTAATTAACCCGTATTTCTTCAAATTGCTAATATATCACAAGAAAAAAATGAAAGCTTTAAGACGAGAGACCTTTTTATCAAGAAATTACCCAAAAATTAGAAAATTTGCCACATCTCAAAGAAATCACTATATTCGAAATCAGCATTCTATTATGCACTCGCATGCTAAGCTTCAGCAAGGTATGCCGAAAAACCAAAAAAAGCTTTGAAGACCCTTTCATACCCCCTTGAATTTTAGCCACACCATGCACATTCAGTTATAGTGCGGAAGCAGATGCAACAAGGAAACTGCTTTAAAAACAAGTAATACAGGTCAACAAAGTTACGAATCCCTCAAATGGGTCCTTAATCGGTTGCACTGTTTCTATACCACATTTCTGACCTTCTTTGCACCAAAAAGCTTTGCATCCTCTCAACTTTGCCTACACAGATATCCGGACACCACCAAAAAAGCTGCACCTCAAAAATAGCTTGCATATTTAAATTATTATAACATGACTTCATATTGCAGCTTTTTCTTTCCACCAGGCTTCTCGAAAATTATAAAAATATTCAGAATGATTCCCCGATTTACTGCGTGGAATTTGCAATGCACGCTAGAACCTTAATAGAGGTAATTGGAAGGCTGTCTGCAAAAGTTGAACTTACGATGCAAAAAAAAAAAAAAAGGCGTGTAGGGCAGCCAAGACAGGATTCAAAGGATCTGTTAAAGCAGCAGTGCTATTTCATATCACAAATGAAGTTTTTAGCGGCTTTACACAAGAAACGATCTAACAAGTTCTGAAATACTGCCGATGTGGGGTTTAACATCCCAAAGCGACCAAGGATATTAGAGATGTAGTGGAGGGCTCCAGAAATTTCGACCACCTGGGGTTCTTTAATGTGCACCGACATCGCACAGCACACGGGTGCCTTGCTTTTCGCCTCCATCAAAAAGTGGCCACCGTGGCCGAGGCTCAATTCCACATTCTTTGGATCGAGCGCCCAAACACTGCACCATCGCAGCAGGGCGAACGGTCTACAGCTGCCATAAGTAGGGCAGCGTGCAACATACTGCCACTTTACAGCACAATAACTGATCAATAAACCCTAAGAAGAAAACTTGCCACTCACAAGATTATCCTCTGTGTACTCCTGCCCCACAATGCTGCAGATGTCCCCGAAGTTTGCAGCGCAAACCTGAAAGATGAGAGAAAGTTTTTACTCCCAAATAGACATTTTTAACGACAATTCACATGTATCTGTGTACAAAAGTGTTACCCACTTTGATGAAAGCACCTTGCCTTAACGCACATTGTCTTCACACAAACAATACAGATTATTCTCATCAAATGCAACAGCCAATATGCCAATTGATCATACAGTTGGTCAGATTTACTCTCTTACTCTCTATCTGCAAAGATGGCTTGCATACGTTGTCAGACATCTAACATCATGACACTGAGAACAGTCGCAGTACCAGCATGTTTCTGGAGACAGTAATTAGATGCACCTGACAAAAGGAGCTCCATGCTTAATACAACAAATGCCCAACAAACTAGCACAATGGCACCATAAAAATGTATATATATATATATATATATATATATATATATATATATATATATATATATATATTGTACTAGTAAACCAATGCGCTCCTTACATACATACCCACTCTAGTACAAGGTACAAAACATTAAAGACCATTAATAACTTAATTATTGCATGCCAAGCAAAAACAATTTGTGAATAACACTATTGCTAGGTACACATATCCTAAGATCAATTAAAGTAACACGTTACATGAAAAATGCTAAAGAAAAATATTCTTTAGGTGTGCGCAGCCACTCTTGTGACTATGAGTTGAAAACAATAGAAAACCACAAAATAAGCTTGTAAAACAACCCGTAAGCATATCAGTAAGAATGTGCTCATGGAGCTTCCACTTGCCTTGCGTATGTGAAAGGAGGCATCTTGGCATAGACAGATAAAGCGTGGAAGAAACAATGCGGCAGTTGTTTCTTTTCCAACATATGGTGCCATCTTAGTCATCAACTGAAAGAGTTAAAATACGTGCTCAAGATAAAAGAATTCAGCTCGGCTCATTACTCAGCTCCCCAAGTATGCAAACATCACATTAAATTTACCATAAGTAAAGCAAGCAAAGTTTTGAGGCCCCAGAGCTTATTTATACAAGCAACGCAACCCCAGCAACCAAGGAAAATTTGTGGACACCTCCAAGCGATGAGCATGCGCTGACAATAGCATGCTAACCGCTCATCAAAGCTGGCTGTGATATGAAACAAACAGCAACACATCGCAACCACTTTGACGAACAAGTGCAGCAAGCAATAGTTTCCCAACCTGCAATGCTGCCTCTCGGGTTGGCTTCACGGTGAGTTGTGCTAGGTCAGGGTCATCAAAGGTGGCTGTGATATGATATCAAACAAGTGACAAACCACAGCCAATTTGATGCCCCGACCACAGCAGCTTTCATGTTTGGTGGTCCAGCGACGTTAACTCAAAATGCTGGAAATCACATTAAAAGCACTACAAATATGTTAGTTGTCACATGCTTGGTTCGGTTTAAAGGGTTTAACATCCCGGAGCGACTCTGCCTCCAGAAATGTAGACCACCTGGGGTTGTACATCACAGCACATGGCCACCTTGTTTTCTGCCTCCATCAAAACGCAGCCAGGATTCGATTCCACATTGTTTGGCCCAGCAGTCGAGCACAGAGCAACTTGGTGCCTTTGCTCCTCTCTCTTGTTTACACACAAAGCTACATTCAAGGTGCACCGAGCCAAGACTGAACACACATCATGCATAACCTAGTGTAGCTAGTTTCTGTGCTAGGCTTGCAAGGCAATAATCCCTCATCATAGATTCCTTCTCCCAGTCCCACAGGCTTAAACCTAATTTTTTTTTTCCTACTACGCCACAATTAAAGGAACGGATGCATGCCATGAAGAGAATGTAACGAGGTACACGAGAAGAATCTGGCAGAGCATAGCATAATGAAGTGCATCTAAATGCTTCAGTGTTATAGCCACACCACTACTGCACTTGCTGCACATTGTGCAACTTAGGCCAGTAAGTTGCACTTTACAGCATGTACAAACTGATGCACTTAGTTGCTGCCGAATCCGCTGAACGCTACCACCACGAGCTATATTCAAAAATAGATATTTTCAAACCTGAACATACCACCACATACCACCAGCATTCAATATAAATTCGAGTGCATGTCACAAGATGCCCTACCAGAATTCAACTCAAGCAGTTGAGAGACTGGCAGCTCAGTTTCTAATCGCAAAGCAAGCCAGAAACTTCAGAAACACGAGAAAGTAACAAAGTAGTGCGACATGCATTTCACTTAGACTCCGCTTTCCATTTAGTTTGGTTAGAATTTTAGGGTTGGAATGCCCCAGAGCAACTTTCTTTTACGTGCACAGACATCGCACAGCGGACGGGTGCCTTGCTTTTCACCTCCATTGAAAGGCGGCCGCTATGGCTAGGGTTCGATCACACATCCTCAGGCAGACCAGTTGCAAAACCAAGCCAGCTTCAATGCAAGACAAATTCATGCTAAATGCATCTACTACAATCCACGAAGCTTGGGATGCAGTCCCCATCACACAGGCCAATGTGCGAGAACCGGTTTTCCAGACATTCTTGACGAGAGAATAAAGGGCAGCACTACCACCCACTTATGCCGCCACTGTGGTGGAATTTCTGCGCACAGGGTACAATCACTGGCTTCGCGTGTCTTACCTCGACCTAATTCCCCATCCGAATAAACTGATGTGAGCCCTCCCATGTATGAATTGACTAGTTCCCAGATTTCATCGGCACTGACCAGGAACGCACTTCTAGTTCAATTATTTGAATAATGGAATTGATGAAATTGTACTGTGCTGCACACATGCTGCAATACTGTACAGGATAAAGGTAATTTGATGAAGGGATAGTAAGCAAGTAGGAGACTGGGAACTAACTACATACCAAGGAATGCAGTAGACATTTACAGAATTACAGCCAAGGACAACATGAGAAGCCTAGAGTAATATACCGTATAAACTCGTGATAGGGCCGCACTTTTCCAGATTCGAAGACCAATTTTTGGGGTGCGGCCCATACACGCGACATGTTTTCCTTGCAAAAACATTTCAATCAGTGAATGTGCGGAGTTTATTTACCATTCAATTGTCACTCGCAGAGACTTCAGACTCCGAGCTTTGTATCCCATAGTTTCAAGGTCACCAGAATTTCAATTTCCATAGACATGCAGTTCCACGCGTACAAAGTCCAGCGCAGCAGTCTCGAGTGGTGCGCCATCCATTCTGAGTACTGTTTTCGGAATATCAGCAAGGCTGACATCCAGGAGTTGCAGCATGCCGGTGAGGCTGCCCGGAAAAACAGCTATGTCGATGCATATACTGCGCAGGAACCCTTTAGCCCTACCTGTCAAGAAGCTTCTAGAAGCTTCTCCGAGTGTACATTTTGAAGGCTATTCCAGCGTGGGCTATGAAAAGTTTAGATGCTGCCCTTACACGGATTTTTTTTTTTTTTTTAACATTTGCTTCGGGAAACTGGGTGCAGCCCTTACACACATTTATGCGGTAGAATGGAGAGAGAGAGAGTGGGGAAGGGACACAAAACTAGCAGCCGTTATCAACACAGCTAAAGAAAGCGCACGTGTGGGCATATAACGGTTCTAAAGAAGACAAGGGCTCTTTCCAGCCATTTAATATTCATACTAATGAAATTCAGTGATAACTAAAAAAACAAAAAAATGAACAGAAATTTCCTTTGTAAATTCCGTGCCAAAAATGAAATTTCCTTCCCTGCTTTCATCAAATAATCAATTCGGTACCAGACTCTCAAACTTGCAGATAATTCACCTAATGCCCAAACTGGCACATAAGCAGTCTCAGAAGACTAAGTGGAGGACGAGAAAGCAAGCACGCAAATATACAATACCTGCCACTCACATTATGCATACAAGAGCTCGTGGTGAACACATGGTTGTGACAAAAGCAAGTTTAATAGTTTAATAATTTGCAGCCATTGCACAACACTCAAGCAAGCCAAGGTGATCTCAGCAGACAAGACAAAAGTGCTCACATCACTGCATTGACACCACTGTGTCATTAGAGAGCAACAAGAGTGTGGGAAGATGCTGCTGCCAACGCAAGCTAGCCAGTGTTGAGACAGCCAAAGATAACAATAGCCTGCCGCTTCACTAAATAGCAGGTTTTACTAACTTAATGCATGCCCAGAATTGGAATCCTTGCAGACTCCCAGGAGCAATACATCAAAGCGGCAAAACTTTTTGACTGCTTCACAACAAATCTGCCTCTCATCAAGAGGACTTTGTGGCGTCTCGATGAAATCAAATTCATGCACAGCTCATCAAAGGTGGCTGTGATATGCTTAGTCATCAGATACATTTCACAGCCCCTTTGACGGCTGCACAGAAAAAATGTCTGGCTTCTTCCGGTGCTTCGTGGTGTAATCGTCGAGGCACCGCTGACACTGCATGTGCTATTTCCAACAAAGACAAGGTAGTGAGATGGCAATGCTATAGAACTCATCTCACTACCCATGTCTTTCAGGGAATCAACACTGCAACCCCCGAGGTATCAGGGGCTAAGTGCACAACTAGGCCGGATCCTGCAGGCTACTTAGTATGAAACTGAAAAGACTCATTGAAGGCCACTTGGAAGCAACCAGTGAGCAGAACAACCAGCACAAGAAAAACAAAATGGCCACATTTGTGGCCATGTGGTCTGCAAGCCGCAAATTGTGGAAAGGGCAGATAACTCTTTACTACTGGTTGCACACCGATACCATTGATCAAACTAGGGCAAAGAGCGCATCCACACACTGTAGTAAACATGAAAGTTGAACCTGGCTATCACGTTCAGCTACACCATGTAATAGGTAAAAATGAGTACCAAATACATGACTGTTCATAGATTAACTAAACCAGGAGAAAATGTACAGTCATAGGCAGAATAACATGAACCACCTGTACATGCAGCCTGGAACAGACACATGAATTAATAAAATGCTGTAGGTTAGACAAACCAGCTTATTATTACCTACTTTTTTTATGGAATAAAAGATTAGTAACATGGATCGCTATTTAGAATCCACCTATGCGTGGTAAATATTTATTTTCACATGCAGTTTAAATTTCAAGAGCCAAGCAACAACCATGGCATCTCAAGCAGGTCAGAGATGGCATCAACATACAAAAACTGCAATACTATAAATAAACAGTGTACAGTCACCACCACACAAGATCTTGGATCCTATGTTAGCAACAGTAGGTGCAAATTATCAGGGTGCAGCACAAATCGCACCATCACTTGAGTAGTACATATCACTAATGATTACTAATGTCTTGTCTAGAAGTTACTTATCAGATATATCTAAAGCTGCCAATAAAGATTTTTTCAATGTACAAGATATACAACAAAAGCCTAGGGCATGTAACCGCCAGCAACAAGTGGCAACGTACATCATGTTTGGAAGCATTTTACACAAACATTAACGTACCTACATTAACTTAAGATGAGTATCAATGTTTTCGGAGCTTGTGCAACAACCCCATGCTCACATTGATATTATAAGGATATTATGATCAAGGCTCAAGACACACAAGGTAAAACCAATTATTACCTCGGAATTTGAATTAGAACTGCACTCCCATGCCACCACAAGGCAGTTAATATGACGAAGGCGCAATTGTATCAATATTTTCCTACCTCACATTACCCACATTGAACTTTCGAGTCACAGCCATTGCTCAGCTATGAATACTGATGAGCTAAGAAAATTCTATTATAAAGTTATTTAGTAGACCCCACCCCATGACATCAAAATATTGTGCATAGCTTAGCATCATTATAGTAGGGAAGACAATTGAGTAGACTAACTTACAGCGACAGCCTCCATGCGGTAGTCGTCAACATTTTCGCTTTCAGTGAGGTGCACCACCAGAGTACATATCTGCTCTTCCAGTTGCCCTACAAAAAGGAGAAACAAACAACTCAGGGGAAACAGTGAATAAACTAGGTAATGTGGACTACTCAAGGGAAGCAAAAATATCTACATCGCAGAATACAGCACTCCTCATCCAGTATGGTATTGCATGAAGCTCGGAAATGCCAAATCGCACACAAAAGCATACTCAAGTGTGCGGAACAAATTCCAGATGTCAACATGCCAAGAACAGGGGCTGTTTTTCTAGGAAATGCTGAAACCTTACACAGCTGTCAATTGCAGCAGTGCTGATTGAACTGGCCACTGACCATGACTGCATAAATGCTTTCACATTACAGTAACCTCGCTATAACCAATGAAGATGTCCCCAGTATTGTTTTGCCCAGGTTTTCTTCATCCAGTTTTCAAATGAACAATAAAGGACAATACAGGATGAAAACTGCAACTGCAAACGTTAAATGGAACCAGGCACTGTTAGTTTGGCTATGGCTCGACTTAGCTTTGCTCATCTGCTTAGCCGATGATGCTGATAATGGCAGTGCTACCGTTGGAGATTCCAGCGATTACGATGCAGCTGCAAGTTGCACGGTTCCAGTTTCGCACGAACCATTTTTGCACAAGCAGGAGCAAAGGTCAAGAAATATTGGGCAGTGAAAATTGAAAAGGACGCAAGACTAGTGATTTAGAATTTGTGTTATAATGCAATTTAGCCATGTGTTTTTTGTCACACTGAATAAGTTTAAGGCATTAACCCGCAATGCCTTTCTTGGCACAAATTTTACAAGAGGATATTCCAACTGTTACAAGAGGATATTCCGCTGCTGGAAAATTGTCACCTAAAATTAAAAGGCTTCTGCTATACGTCATAGCACTAGAGCAAAAGTGAAATGCCATAAGACTTACTGCGGTCTATCAACGATCGTTCTAATATGAACAGCAGGGAGACCTGTGTCCTCTTCCTGACCTAAATAAAAAAAAATTCAATATAAAAACACAAAGTGAAATGCCCCACTTTATAATCAAAGCCTGGTTATTAAAACAAGCAATATAAACATACCCTAAAATTTAACGAATTGTGCAGCAGGCAACTGAATCTCACCTGGTTGGCCACATCTGTCAGGTACTGCACCAGGATGGGCACCACATGTTCTCGAATTACGTTTTCAAGCAGCCCACCTTCACTGGCACAAAAACTGGCGATGTTGGGGAGTTGCTCCACTAATTCCGTCCGTACACTAGGCTCTGGAACATGCAACAATCATTCTGGTCTACACAACAACCAATAGCACTAGTGACTTGCTGCATGAAAATCAAACAAAAATATCCCCAGTCATTACACCTCAGTGCACTTCAAAATTCGAAAATTTCACACCTAATCCAGGCCAACTACAAAAACTACATCCTAGTTAATGAAACTGGCCCCTGACCTTAGCTTAAGAAACATCACCCCTGGAGGAGTAATGCAATACCAAGCTTCGAAGGAATGAAAAGTCTTATCACAGTACGAATTTTGAACACCCAATTTTGTATAAATGACTAGAAAAAATACTACAAGGAACAGGCATAAGCTTAAAGAGAAGAAAACAACAAAAATATACAAACATAATAAACTGCTGCAATTTCTGAAATATAAAATTTGAAATCTAAAACTTGCACTAAAATTTGAACAAATATAGCTCAAACGCTTTTTAAGCTAGAAATGTTTTTCTTGTGCTGACTTCATCCTTCGATTCACTAAGAGCTGTGTACTCTGAAAAATCTGTACAATTGTACAAATAAAAAAGGTGTTTCCCCACACTTAGGAGAGCTCAAAGCAACCAAAGGTAGTGAGACAATCCTGCTTACCACAGTCCAAGGACAGTGAGCTTAGTGCTGTAAGCACAGCATCAACAGCTTCTTGCGAGTCAGCAACCGAACGAAGGGTCTCCACAATGTTCCGAGCCACCAATTGGCTGCAAACAAAAAGAAGTTTTGTTCTAAGTATGCAGTCACATGAGATTTTCGCACAGCTAAAACAGCCCAGCTGCCGCCATAACACAGTAAACAACTTATCTAGGCGGTCTGCTTGGCAACTGAGAATCTATCAGATGCAGCCAAAATACAAATTACAATTTCACCTCATAATTAGCATCTGCCATATCTAAATTACAAGAAAGCATCTTAACATGGCCACATTGTAAGGGCACTGCCAGCAGAAGTAATTTAAAGATTATAATATGATCACCCCTAAAACACTCATTGGCAAAACTTTTATAGTAATTCTGATCCTGCCACAACAAAACATTTAACTTTAGACACACATGAAAGGGGCATTAGTGTGTTTCACATGGTGCACTGGATGCAGAGTTCACATTCAAGAGCTCGCACGTAACATTAGACATATAAACGGGTCTTCAATGTGCTTCTGGTACACTAACACCACAGCCAGTGCAAGACAACATACATCATTACCATTTACAACGCAAGTGTCCCCTGCGTACAAACAACAGTCGCTGAATTTGCGTTTTTTTTCTTTTACGTTGATTTAACAGGATGTTAAAAGCTCCTGCTTATATACACACACCCCAGAGTGTACTTCTTAACAGTAAATTGCCAGCTGCCTCTCTGCAGGCCACCACACGCACGGACAAAAAACGGGCCGACAGTCCGCGGAGCAAGGGCCGCGTCACGGCTACGCGCCAGGAAGGAAGGAGGGCACCGGCCGTCCGCCTACTACACTACGCGAGTGCCGGTCACGTGACACTTTCCCCAGAATGAACAGCCCGGCGAGAAGGTCCCGCACAAGGAAACAGGCAAGCATGAGAGAGAGAGAGAATGCGGGCAGCGCCACATACAACACAGCCAGAGAGGGGCACCAACGAAAGAGAAGGTCGATGACCTTCGACCGTCCTCTGCGAGCAGAGTACGAGGGGGAACGCGGAGCGGCCAAGGGCACAGAGGGGGGTGCGTGCATCCCTCACCCACGGGCCGCGCAGTCACGAGCGCTGCGCCGCGCTGCCGGCGAACGGACGAAACGCTACCGCAAAGCACCAAGTGCGCCGATGGAGCCTCCCTCGTCAATGGGCTAAGCGAACGCGTGCCACGCGCGGTACGAGAGTCGCAGCAGGAAGAGTTCTCAGCGCAGAGCTTCGTGCAACGATATGTGCCTTTCACGGAAATGTAATCAATCAGCGCCATCTTGAACTTTGGAGCCGCGCACAACATGCCGCTTGCTCTGCAACGCACTGCGGCTTCGTTAGTCCAACCCATAGACGAAACTCTACGCACTGCGACAGAAAAAGAATTGCAGCGACGTGGTCCAACATAGTAGAGTACCCTTGGCAAAAACGTTAACTACGGACAAGTGCCACACCTTCAGAATTCGAAACGCTAACAGTGAGTCACGCCGCGTGGCAAACCGGATGGCCTGACAATGCATGCAGTGCATACCTGGGGTCAAACTAACGCTATGCGGACTGTATTCGTGGGACAGGTAGGAACGAATAATATAAATCGATCAAATCGTCATGCAAAATAAAGCGGTGCGTGCTCGATTCCGCATAAACGCTGGACGGAGGGCTAGCTACAGGAAAGGGTACAAAGATTAGTAACAAATGCCACACTCAGTCACACTTGAAAAGAAAGTGCGGACAAGCTGCGTTGCGGCGGATAATAGTAATACTAAAATTAAAAAAAAAAAAACTCGTACCATATTCTGTGCACGTAAAAAAAAGTTACCGACTATGAACGCGTCGAACCGTCCTGCACGCTGGGCCTAGAACCCTGAACATACCACAAACGACAAAATGTTATGCGGTAGAAAAGCTAGCATGGTGCTGAAGGCACCTCACCGTGCAAGGGCACGCATGTGGTGTAAGTACACTCCTATGATGCGCCGTACACCGACGGCAGCCGTCGGTTGGCGACGCTGGGCCTAGCGTTTATCGTAATGTTCGCCTATAACATGGCTGCGTCGTAAGGCGTACCACTGTAATTAGTAATCGCGACAATAACCTCCCACGGCTGCCTCCCTCTCGAAGTCCTCCTTTTCCGTCGTCTTTCCGACGTCACCGTTGCCGCAAGCTCCCGTCGAATTCCTAGAAAACCCCTCGCTGGCACGGCTGGGGGTGGTTGAGGGAAGATCGGGTGTCCTCCCGGGAGCGGCGCTTTTTTACGGCCGACATCGCTGGCCGTCCGTGCGGCGCCAGCCCCGCAGACCTCCTCCCAAGTTCGGACAGTTCAAAGGGAGACGTTAGCAACGGCCGCTCCGTTTGCACGCACACACTAAACGGAAACTAATATACTATATACATACACACACGTCGCAGCCTTTCTAGCCATTCGTTCTGCTCGCGATCAGGGCGCTTCACAAGGGCATTTAACACTCCGTTAAAAGGAACACCCGCGAGAGTGTCAGCCGCGGATCTTGCGTGGAGCGCCGCTCAAGACCGTCGACCGAACAAGCGAAATTTGTCAGTAAAGGTAATACAGCAGTTAAGCAACCGCTACCAACCTATTTTACTACTGGTTGTAATCGCGCGGTCAGATTCCACATATCATTCATACTTTCAATGCATTATGTATTCGACGGATTCGCCGCCCCTGCGCTAATGGCCTAATGGCTCGTTCAAGCATTCTGCGGCTAGAGCGAGCAAGGATTTCTCTCGCCGCCGAATGTTCCAGTGTGAACGAATAATCCATTCATAAAAATGAGTGTCGCCGCATAAAAAAACGGACGCGTAATCATGGTTGCGCTATAGCTAGAAAATTTCAAAAAAAAAAGAAAAAAAATGTCGATCCCTACACGCACCCCGTCAAACCCACGGAAAAGTACTGCCCACGAGTATATACGGTAATAGACTTTCTCAATTTATATGATTTGAGGCAAGATTAGTGAAATCGTAAGACAGACCAGAGTAGGCAAGTATGCCAACGTGAACGGACCACGGGCACCAGCGATACGGCCAAAATTCATGGCCGAAAAGGGTTGGGACTGATCGCATGCAATGCATTAGTTACGATCAGTCAAAGTTGAAGACTAACAAGTAGGGAGGCCAGGGGCGTGATATCACGATGGTATTAATGAGTGAACAGCGCATTTCTGAGAATTCAGTGCTGCTCCGCTGCAGCTGGCATGCCTGCGTTGGCCAGTAAGCCCCACTTCCTCTCCTCCTGCTAGCTAAGCAGCTCTCTTCGTTCCCTATCGGTGCATTGCTTGGACCAGTTAACTAGGTTCAAGGCACCAACACGAAATCGCACATGCGCGTCAAAAAAAAAAAAAAATGTGTTCTGGCTACCGCGCTGACTCAACAGGTCTACAGCCGTCATGAATCTGTTACAGGCATGAAGTGCTGCGGAGGATGTACATAAATATCGCTTCGTTAGTTTCCATACTGCCAATGAAAATAATAGGCAATCTTGAAGTTCTTTATGTTCAGCATAGTAGTGAGTGCTAATAGCAATCTTCTGCAGCAAAAAAAAAGGTGTGTGTGGGTGGGGGGCGTATCGGCTTAACATATATCGTTGCCATTCAGGTGGTGTAAAGCGAATAATTGAGATAGTTGGTATGCCATTGATTATCGCTTGTTTTTCTGTCTGTGCACTGCCTCAATTAACCACACCTACTATAAGATTACCTGAGAGATACACAGCACTGCTTTAACCAAGCTGAAAGCAGTGAGATTGTGGGCCGTTTCAAGGATACATTTTGAGTTTCCTTTGCAAGCTCGTTTCGCACTCTCACAATATAGTTGTACCAAAGAATGATCAGAGAATAACACCATGTCTGGTAATATTTTGGCCACATGCGATCATGGTGTTCTTGTAAAATCAGGATGTATGTCTGAAAGCGAGATGACAGGAATGCAGTGATAAGTACCTTACTGGTTTGGGAAAGTTTTTTTTTTTTCATAGTGTATATCATTTGAGCACTGAACTGCATGAGAACAAGGTAGCTGCTGGCCTCTACCTTTTTCAATCCCAGTGTTCCCTTTTGCATTTTCTCGGGTTTCATTGTGCAGCAGTAATTTTCAATTTTCTTCTGTTTTTGTACCATACTAATGCAACTTACAGCTACAAATAAGGAAGAGTCATTTGCAACGTCTTGCAAGATTTTGTTGAGCATGCCACTGAGGGAAACAAACAAAATGACCATTAGACTTCACACACTAACTCTGCTACCAAACTGTCCAACGACCATTTGGAAAACAAATTTGCCCTTAATGCAGCCAATTCTCACCACTCGTTGCAAAGCAATAGAGAAAAGGCAGATTCTGAGCCCAACTAACAAAATATTTGGCCATTCATCCTCTGTGCTGCCCATGAATCTCTGGGCACAGTGCAATTATTGAAATAAGAAAATTATGTGCTGCCTGTTTGCAATTTAGCCATATTATTTCAGTGGTCCCGGCATCGCAGACTCACCACACAAGCACACAGACGGAGACTTTCGAACCAACCTGGTGCCATAAGTAAAAATGTGGGTATAGTACTGGTTTACAGCACGGGATGCTTTTAAAGACCCTCCACCATGCAAGACCGCGGCCCTTAAGGGATAAACAGATGGCGAAGCCATCTGGAAACAGCAAATTAAAGCTGTGGTCATTTTTTGCACACTGCAATGCATTTTTTGCTTGCTGTCTTAATTCTAGGACTGATGTCCAAGTATTAACCTGAATTTGTATATTCTGCAGTTTATATTATAAACAAGTGCTGAACATCCTGTAATGCAATGTTCTCCATGTTCTAAAAGGCAAGAAGGCCTGAGAATGTCAACCAGCTTTTATCTGATGCGTGTACTGCTCCTAAACCAAACCCAAACCAAGCACCGTGCCAAAACTTCATACAACGCAGGCTCGCAGATGTGCACCCAAAAGCGTACCATGCAAGTGTGCATTGCTTTGTATTTGCTCATTTTGGTGCAAACATCAAAAGTCTCCCACAATTATTAGGCTCCACTTATTGTTCTTTTCCATGCAACAAATTTGGCACTGTCGCACAAATCTGCTCGCCATTCTTTTGCAGTGCTCCCATCAAATAATGAATGCTGCATAAGGCGCCAAAAGTAGTCCTTGACGTAAAGAAGCAGTTTGGCAAGATTTCCTCAACGTGTTTTAGAATGGCACAGTAGAACTAAATTCCAAGTACCCTCATGAACTGGATCGCTGCCTGCTTTGGCAATAAATGGCTAACTGGTCATTTCTTTTCGTTTGTCATTTGCTGCCAACTGGCCCAAGGCAACGAGCTAATGCCATGGCCATGCAATAGAACCACCCGGATGAGTTGGGTGCAAAATGCTTTTGGCAACGTTACTTGCAGCACTAACTAAGGAGGCCGAACAAACCACAAATTTGGCACGCCTGAAATTGACGTCGAGCTGTGTGATGTGTAGTGCATCCTCAAGATTTGCATCTCTCCATCGTGTGATTCCAACCAACATCACCGCACAGCAAATTGGTTCACAAATATGCCTGCGGCAACAGGATGCATCAAAATGGGATTACATCATGCTCTTCTGCAGGCATAGTGTTGCAAAGACCTGAATCTGCCATAAAACTTCGAGAAAACTCCACCGCCAGTGAAGTGCACACAAAAGGACCCAGCGCATACGCGCCTCAGATGCCCGTTTCATAACTGTGAGGAGTTCTAGCATTGTCGAATCCATTCATGCTCCAAACGACAAAAAAAAGAAAAAAAAGCCTCATGCGACACGATAGACATAGACACGATATTCGAGAGCAGCTTTGAACCTGGTGCCCTGCAATTGTTGAAGGTGCGAATGACAAGCACACTGCCGGCGCCAGTTGGCCGATGATGAAGACAAAGGCGCGTCCCCCCCCCCCTCCCCCGAGGGCCAGCACCACGGCAACCAAGTGGGCGTGGGCGCGGCTGGCCACGCGGCGATCTCAGAGGGGGAGCTGAGCCTGCTACTCTCGATACAGGAGGAGAACGACGCCCTCCTCACCACTAGAGCAGCCAATTCAGCCGCGGGGCTGTGCGAAAGGAAAGAAAACAAACAGGCTGCATTCCAGCAGATGGGCGGCATCCATCTCCGCCGAGGGGGAGAAGGGTCGCCACCGGAAACGTTCGTCATGCGGGGACGGCGGCACCACATACGAAAACGGAGATGTCGTAGAGCCGCGTGGCTTGACGAAAGACAGACAACATCCACGACCAGAGCAGCCGTCTCCCCGCCGCCGGTCGCCATCGACGAAAACCGGCCGCGCTGAGCTCAACACGCGAACCGGCGCAGATGCCACATAAGCCAGAGCAGGCCTCACTGGCCTGCAATGTCAAGTCGGTCAACGAGGAGTAGGCGCGACAATGGCAAAGGAAACGTAGGAGTACGGAGCGACGCCGTGCAATGAGAGCGCTGATGAGAAGAGCAGAAGGCGCTCGGCGCTATTGCAACGCTGAACAAGTCCCACCAAACAACAATTTGATAATCAAGCAAGGCCAACTCTTGCTCATACTAGTGCCTGCATTCCTTTACGCGGCTCTGTCCACTTCGTAGCGAGCTCTACTGATCGCGAGAGACATCCAGGGTAGGAAAGGGCGGGAGGTCATGGGATCCTGCTAGTCCCCAGAACACCACGTGGGGCTCGACAACGTCACCGCAGGCCTGTTAGACCGCCCATTTCAGCACCCTCCTAACGACGCAAACAGCATTCCTCACACACCCCCTTCAATCCGAGGCAATTCAAGGCCCTTAAACTATAAGGCGCCCGAAAATACGGATACCAAAAGCCATTTCATCATGCCTCCACGTGACGACAGCTAGGCTACGTTGCGTCGAGAACAGCATGGAGCCTGTTCTATACGCGAAGGTTAGGCTGGTTCGAGATACGAAGGAATGCACGAAGTAGGTGCCGATGAATGTCCCTCGGAGAGACCGGCTCGGCAAGCGCGCTGTTGTGCCCCAGGCGGAGCGCGTGAGCCCGCAGCGAAGAAGCCGCACAAAGCGCGCCGGCGCAGGTCGTCCCGCAAGAGAGCGGCGCCCCAGGAACGCGAAATCCGGTCCCGGGTCATTGAGAACGCCAGGAATGCGCCGCGGGTAAGTGAGCCAGTAAGGCCGCCACTCCTCGCCCAGTCCGGCTGCTGACCACGCGCGGGGAAGACCGCGAAAGCCGCCATCTTAAGCGTGCCCACGTGCGCCGCCACTGGCGCCTGCCGACCCGCCCAACGTCCGACCGGCAAAAGCACGGGAGCGCGCCAGGAGCACGCGGAGAAGGCCACTCGCTACAGCGGATCTCTGGCACTGGCTCCGACATGGGAGTTTTGGCGCCAAAAAATCGGGGAGGGGCATCGCGCAGCAAGGCGATAGAAAGGCGGGAAAGATAGTGCCTCTCGCTGCAGAGAACCGGGCCCGCAAGGTCAGGCCGGGCATCCCCGCACATCACGTGACTCTCCCAACGGCGCATGCGTCACGGGGTCCGCGGCCATGCGCCCATTCTGGCGGTCGATGACACCGACCCTCGCCCAGTCATCCTTCCTGCTCTCCCTCGCCTCCTTCGACAGCGCGGAGAGTAAACACGGCGATCAATCAACACCATCTCGAGGCCCTCACCAGGACATCTTCCCGCGACATGCAGCTAACAATGCATCCCTGCACAACGCCAAGACCTACATGCGTGCATGCCACCCGAATCGTGGCGACAGGCCTGCCTCTTTACAACACGTGATGCGGGCAGCGCAAGCTCACTCCTATGCAACGACAGCCCCCCCCCCCCCCCAAATATTTACGGCTAACGCCGCGTGGCACACACCGACATCGCCACAAGTAGCAAAAAAATCGTTCTTCCCAGTGGACTCATGCTCAATCTGCACTTTTTAAACCGACGCATGACGTTCTAAATATCATGCAACAATGTCGACGCTGTGTGCAACTGGCTCACGAGAAAGTGTGCTGATCAAGTCGAGCACTGCCCCCGCTGGCAAATTACTGCCTGGGTCTCCTCACGATCTGCAGAAACATTAGGCACCTCATGTGCTGGCCAAAAAACAGTACAAAACGATCCAATCCCAATAAGGTCGTGATGGCTAGACACAAGGCCACTGTGCACCTTCTCTTTTCTGGTTCTGACTAGTGTAGACGCAGAGCGGGGAGGACGTTCTTGGAACCTACGAAATCACTGAGAAACATAAGGGAACCAGATGGCCGCGGAGGAGAGGGAAGGAGCCAGCCCACGCGGCCTCACCTACGCGACCGCCTATGGGGACGGTACGACGCCCGGCCAGAGTTTGTTCACCTCCAGATGTCGCTCGGCAGAGCACCCTCGGGAAGGAGAGAAAAAAGTAGCGGCTGGAATTTAATCAATATCCCCCTCCCCCGAAGCCGCGCTCGCACACCAGAGACAGGAAGCAGCCGAGTTAGCGGCCGACCACGTCGGTCCGCTCCGTGCGCCTTCATTTATTCACGCGACTCCCACGCGCCCGCCTGCACGCGCCGCTCTAACGGTACTGGGCATGCACCCTCTCGCGCCATATTCCCCCACGCTTCCGGGCCTTGCTGCTACGGAGGATATGTATGTCATGAAGGCGGAAAACAACGTTTCTCGCAACAACGGTTCGGCAACACAACTTACTGACCGTACATCGCTTAGCAAGCAAGCTACTAAGGAGGGAAGGACACAGAGCATCGCCCTCAGCGTTGAGTGCGGCAGGAAGACGCCATACGCACTCACAACAGAGGGCGCTCTCTGCGAAAGCCGCGCAGAAGATAACGAGAACTCACCCCATGGCAGCAAGCAGAAGATGCAGTGAAGCTCGGCGCCATGGACCGTTGTGCCCCTAGCGGGGGCGTCGCGCGCTACGGATGATCGTAGCCCGAGTCGGTATCCACAGACCGAGCCGGCGGGGGCCACGCGGCCGGCGTGGGTGTGTGCTATCCCACGCGCGGCCCCTCGCTGCCGAAAGCGGCCCAGGCGTCGCCTTGCGACAACAGCCACAGCAGAAGAAGCAGCCAAAAGGCGAGAGCCACGAGAACGCTGTACATGGCGGCTTCGGTGTCTTCACCGCCGCCCGCAGGCGACGCCATCGCGTCGCCGCCCGGGTGGTCGAACCCAGCCGCGCCCGGTCGCAGAGCGGAAGCGCGTACACGACGGCCGCGTCCCGGTTAGTCATGGCAGCGCGGCAATGGAGACGCGCCCGGAGGATGGAGCGCCAGAAAGCGGCCCCCCGACCAATCCAAGCGGAGGAGAGGAGGCACCATCCGCCGGCGCCCCCATCCGAGGCGCGCGGGGAAAGTAAAAACGCGCCTCCTCTCCGTAGCCCATTCAGTGGCCGCCGCCACGCAGCGTGACGCACAAATCAGCGACTCGATAAGCGCACAATTCGAGCCTCGCCCAACAGAGCTCCCACCGGAGGTTCAGGCCGCACGAGCGACGCGCCGCCGCGCGGGAAGACCACCAGCTCAGTCTCACGCACTAACGCAGTAGCGCCGCGAGAGGGCCCGCGTGCCTATCGCCCAGATTCCGCTATCGGATTCCAGACGCTCTCGCAAAGACCTTGAGAGCCTTCCCCCTTTCAAGTAGGCGCCCAATCGCGCGCCGCTGGGCTGACATGGCGCCATGCCATGCGCCCTACACTTCACTAGGCGCAACACGGAGGCCCAGGGGCATGCATGCCCCAAACTCCTCTGTTTTAATAAAGTTAATACCTGCCTACCGTCACGCACTGGCGTAGGCCTAAAAGTACAGCATGTATCTACGATGCCACAAACTGCTCAAGTATACTGGTGACTAATCACAGCGAGCAACGGGCGGTTTCTTCCCTTTACAAGCGTTCTGGGCACTGAAAACATCGCAGTCCACCCGCATTCGGCCTAACAATGCGTCGGTGCGGGAAGGTCATGCTCTGGCGACTGACGCTAGCTCCTCGCAAGCGCATCTCTCTCCAGAGTATCTGCATCAGCTACGTGCTGCTACTTCGCCTTGGACGGCGCTTCCTGAACACAACGAAAGTTCAACAGAGTGCAGTCCGCCTTTTTCGGATGCGAGGCACAAAGACCCTTCTATGCGACAACTGATTCATTCTATTCAGACCGCGTTCTCAGATTTAAAAGACCGCATTTTTATTGCAGGAGGTAACCCGCGGATAACTGCACTCAAACGATCAAGCCAAGACACGCGACCAAAGCAGTATCCAGCAGTTAGAGGTTGGAAAGTAAAGGCCTCAGAAAAGCGGCAACGATACCAGGCTTGGCGACCGGATACACGGAGCGGCTCCGCCTCGCTACTTATCGCGGAAGCCGCGCACCAAGGCGCCGATAGCGACCCTCAGACCTATGCTGTGATAATGAGCCTGAAGAAAATGTCTACCTCAAGCGCTGATAAAGAAAACTACGAGTGGGCCTACTGCCTACGCACAAACGACCTTTTCAGTTGAATGCTACGAAAACCGCGACGCCACAGGCATTATTAGAAGTATGTTCGGAAATTTAGCCGATTTTCAATATTCCTATCCATAAAATTTAGCTGCCGGTCCATTTCCCTACAATTTTTAAACCGTACCAGACCATCTATCACACAAGCAGCCTCACATAAGTGACCCCAAAATACATGTTTGCTCAAAGATGCACCAATAGCACAGGCATATTAAGCCCTCATTAAGGGGCAGCATCAAATTTTCAGCTGAGCACCAACTCCAACCAATGTTTGGCAGCAATCACCAATCTGCAGGTTTCTGCATGTCTCAAGTCAGCTAAACTCGTATGCTACATCACAACCTTCGCTCAGAGGTTTAAAAATCGAAAAAGCACAAGAAAAAATTATCAATTAGTATTTAGTTTTTTTTTTTTTTTTTTCAAGCAATCCACATGGCTGCCCATCTTTTATCCAAAGCCAAAACATGCAGCAATAATTTGGAGTCTATTCCTTAACTAGCCACCTTCCACACCAATGATACATTAAAATTTCACAATGCATTTCTCAGAAGGAAGGCTTATGCAATGGATATGACAGTAAAGGACACGATGTGCCACAATACGGCTAAAATAAACACTAAGCATGATTTTACCAATAAATTCATGCCAAGAACAGCTGCAATAGTCAGCCTTTTGATGAATATATAAAGCTGAAGGGTCTCAACCACAAACAGAGGCATCACAGAGTGCTAGAATATAATATTCCGAGGCCTCTTTTCTAGCTCTGAACATGTATACTTAATTTGCATGCAGAAAAACAACTCACAGCCATGGCATCTATACAAGAATTTCAATATAAAATAAATTTTAAAGCTGCAAATAAAAAATTTGCTTCCAACCTTGCATGAATTTCAGCTTCACAATACAAAAAGAATTTTAGCTCCAGCTACTGAGTTGCTGAGATATCCTTTGGGCAAACGTGTACCTCAACATAAAACCAGTTTTTGGAAAAAGCCAAAATATGCACCAAAGTAATTTTAATGATTTAAGCGAGAAATATTTACAGATACATTTGAAAAACCCTATCAAGCCCCAGGCAAGGTCTCTCTTGTAGGAAACTGCAATATTTCCTGAATTGCTCACATTCAGTTCGGCGTACAGCTTGCGAACTGACTGCGTGCACTTGTGTTTTACGGTTACACGACTGGCAGCAGGAGTCAGCTTCGTTTTCATATAAGCCTGCCATGTTCATGGTGGCTAACATGAATTCATGAAAATACGTCATTCAAAGCAGTTTGGCAATTGCCAGTAAGTAGCCTGCATCGCACGCGTTGCAAAACCATTCACGATGAAAGGGTTGTTCTTGAGTGCTCTTGCCACATGGTGAACTGATGTCTCACCTCAGCATTTGTGCCCAAAGTGCAATTTCAACACAAGTCCTTATTCCTGCTTATCTCCAATTACTTTCAGAACATCACAGCACAGTTTTCAGTCCACAAGTGACGCAATAGTTCTCGAAATTTAAATTCACAACAGAGAGCGAAGTTCCGCTTAGTGGTCGGGTCTCGATGCTGGTACTGTCAGCGAGAAATTCATTCTTCCTGCCGGTTGCGTTGCCACATTTGAAGCCTGCTTTTCAATCTTGCCCGCCACTGTCATTTGCCACTCTTCAGTTCCTCTGGGCTGCTGAAACACAGTGTTGTGGCGTACGCTACGGCCGCCAGAGCTACCTTCGGCCGTCAAGAACATTAGGCATACCACGATGGGTTCAACACTAGTCACCGGACACAAGTTCGTCATCTTGCGCGTCCCGTGATGTCTTGTAAGTTTTTCGATCCGCGAACAATTCGCTTTCTTGCCAAATTTGTTTCTGAAGAGAGATTTCACTGCTAGTCATGCATCTCGTACTGCTTCGATCACAACACAAGCGAAATGGCAGTGCCTCTTGCGCTGGGCTGCGACCGAGCACATCGTGCATCGACGAAGGCCTACTCAGTCAATCGGGTAGTGCCCTCATGTCGCAAGCCCCAAGTAACGAATAGGATTGCGCATTGGGACATTTTTTTGGTGCGTTTTTTTTCTTTGGCCAATAAACTGGCAAGAATGGTGGTGACGGGAATTTGGATAGGAAAGCTGCTCTTTCAATAGAGACCAAAATGGCTTCAAAAGCATGCATGGAACATGAGCTGCGTGCCACGAGAATATTGCCATTTTGACATTTTCGTTGAAATTCGGTCAATAGTGACAATATAAATTGTTCTTGCGGGCAAAATACTAAACTTAGAACTGTGAAATTTTGCAGACAGGTGCAGAACTGACTGCAAACATAGAAAATAACTTTCTTGGCGATTTTTCAGTTCCTAAGACACGTGTCCCCGTTAACAGAGCTTTGTGTTGTTCCCACACTACAAATAAGGCTAAATATTTCGCTCGGGCTCTGCACAAAGAAAGCATAAAAATTTAGGGGGGGGGGGGGTTGTACTATACTGTAGACTGAGAGGACATCTATAATAATTCAAGCCTTTGCATTGGAAAACGAGTTAAGGTAGAACTTTGGAGTGACAGCAGACAGTACGGATTACAACTACTAGGTCGGAAAATTCCAAACACCACATGGGCTCGAGTTTATTAACCCAAAAACTGAAATCTGCTCTAAAAACAGAGCACAGCTTTCTGCACAAGAAGAAAGATTAACAACTGATCAAATAACTATAAATAGTCTGATGCACTACCGAATCATGCGCTACCGAAAGAGACCACAGAAAAAGTAAGCATCTTGACGCATTAGCAGATGCACCTCAAGCACTGTAGAAAAGGTACTCACCGATTGAAGACAATGTCGCTATAAGCATAGCGTTCCAGCTTTACGACGGGGTTTGGTTCCTCGTGTACCTCCTGACGCCGGCTAGCAGTGTCATCCTCATCTTCACAGTCTTCCCCAACTTGTTCGGCAGAGTTCTCATCTTGATCCCCAGCGAGCATGGCGAAGCTGAAGTTGCCCCAGCAGTTGGATGCTGGAAATTAAGGAAAAAACATGTCTGAGCACTGTTCGCAATAATTTCAATTCATTAGCTGGAATGTTCACTGCCATAAAATTATGAAAAGCAACCACAGCACAGATTTGGGGCCAGCTGGGACAAGAATCAGGCGCACGAATATGATGCAAGCACAGTGGTAAGTAAACACGAACTAGCCGTCTACATTCAGCTGTTCACGAGAAAATATATGCAAGGTTATACTAAACGTAGCATTAACTTGCGTGTTCCCTAGCTCACCATTTGCAAGTAGATGCATATTCTGAACAATACCAATCAGTTTGTCCCCTTGCCCACAATTGGTTTTACATGCAAAAATACCGAGTATTCAATATTTCAGGCTTGTTTTCGCTCCTTTATGTAACAACACCATTCGTCATTTGCCCCTTATTCCTGTCGATCTGCAAAGGAGGCTGACAACCGATCTAGCGCACGGACCAGTATTAGATGGCCAATTTCGTCTACAAGCAGAGTATGGTCCTCGTGGAAGCTAAGATGGTAGCTGCAGTGTAACCAGAGTGATTTAAGCACCCTTAGCACAACAGATCACCTAACATAGCTATAAAGCCCTGTTTTAGCCAAGCCATACCAATCTGTCCACATGGCCTAGGAGTACTGTATCCAACTCTGAATGCAAAAATCCCACCGGGATTGATCAAAGGAGCTACTCAAGTGGACAGCTCTTGACAACTCATCCATGCCTTGTGGTCATGTGACGTAGTACAACTTTCCAACCAATCAGCGCCGCCTCGCCTGCCAGATATTTCCCAATGCTAGCGCTGAATTTTCTGGAGAACGGGATCTTAACACTGACGTTTAGGCATGGCCGTGATCAAGATTTCAAAATGACAGCCTTAAGGCCACTGTTCAGTAAAAAAACCCTGTCACTGTGTATATAAATAAAGGAAGTTTGTCCGCAGGGAAGGAAAGGCGCAGCACCTGCCACACTTTCCAGTGGACACCAGAACTGTGCCATCAGAGAAAGGAGGATGGTGGGTAAAACACTCGAAAGCACTTAAGACCCCTTACGAGTAATAAAAGTGCAAGGCCTTTGGGGCTAGTTCTTTCTTGTAGGAGATTGGAGAGTCTTGAGTACTACCTGCCTGCTGCTCACTCCTGTATGCAACGCTTGCTCTCTGCGCTTAGTGCTTGAAGACATAGGACAAGAGAGCATTTGGCGGGCTAGTGGGTGCATTAAGGAAGGTAATAAAACAGCGCGAAAATGAAGTGACCACACAACACAGGCGCGAGACATAGGAGTTGCAGCGTCCAAGGAGAGACTAAGTGAAGAGCCGCCAGCACACCCCCTTTTATATCCCCCGCCGAGGCACAGTGCTGCCACCTATGTTGCCATAGCGACATGGCAACAGTGAGCTTGTCGCTGGGCAAGAAGAATTGCGATGTGTTCCTTACGAGCCCAGCACAATAATTAAATGTTTTCACATCTCAAATTTAACTTCTTGAAGAAGTTATTTCGCTTAAAGAAAAAGTCAATTTCAGGTTTTTTGGCTCCCAATCAGCAGTGGTTTATATTCCTGCCCAGACATGCTACCAATTGTAGCCTGATTACAACAAAAAGTGGCAGATGCCTCTCAAATTAAGCCAACCAGCCAATGGTGCCAATAATTACATTGTGCAGAATGCCCTTAGACCTGCTAACACAACCATGCAAACTATATTTTTCGCTACTATTTCAAGATCCCCCAACCACTGAAGAGGCAGAAAAATAGGTAATGAACCGAGAAAAAAAAAACATCTATAAGAAACAAAAACTCATCGAAACTGCAAACTGCAAAAACATTTTGCCCTTCCTGTAAGGATATTCAATGCAGGAGGAAGGTCAGCTTCACAAACTTTTGAAGCAATCTTGACATCCTCGCCAGATCCTTCGATGAGCGAAGGCAACTAAATATAGATGAGCACTTTTTCTTTCGTGTAAAAACCACTTTATGCTATTCCAGTTTTTGGACAGGCTCATGTAAGGGTTATGGCCTTCACCACATAATGTACTAGTTCTTAGACAATCTAACTTTTTCACAAGGGCACCCTGCGCATGTGCACCTCTCCCCTGGTTGAAAACGAACCACCAACCCCAGCGACACATGTGCAGTGTTTGGCCTCTGCGATCGACACAGCTGGAGCCGATCTCAGAGGCCACGTGCAGTTAATAATTGTGACAGGTGTATGCGACAGGTGGCGGTAGCTGTCAAGAACACACATCGCCATTTCGCAGCCGGTTGAGTCTCTCAAAGGAGTTGTCAACCAGTAGCAGACGAATTTCCAACTACTCCTAGAGGACGCCACATTTTGGGAAAAAGGCGGATTCCGCCTCTCTGCATTTTGTTAGTGTAGTTAGCAAAGTGGGTACATCATGCTGGCAACACCTGTCACTGGAAATGAATGGAGATCAATGCTTCTAGAGCACTAAAAAAAAAACCCCCTGATTCATCAGTTTCCTCCCTTTTTCATGCTCCTAAATTAGTTACTCCCGAAAAATTTTAGCATCACAAGAAATGAGGTATGTTACAACAGTTCATATTTCATCTTATTTTTCAACTTTTTTAACTACTTCCTTAAGCCTACACTGCAATTTTTTTCATGTATGTTGCTCGATTTAAGTTTTTACTGTATATGAAAGAGCCAATAACTGGCATCCAGCATGTTACTCTGGGGTTGTTCATATATTGAATTTATAACTAAGCACTTTTGATAAGACCCTGCAAAACCAGCAGTCTTTTCACAGTCCTGAAAGAATATGAAGGGCTACCTTTTTTCTTATCTCTACATCTGACAGTTTTACTCAGTAAGCATGAATATCTATTTCACATGAATAAGAGTAGTATAATGCCCATTAGATTCCCATAATGAAATATAGTATCACGAGAAAACTTCATAAAAACATAACAAAAATGTTCCAATAAATTGACCAACTTTTCTGCCCCTTCTGACAGCAGCAATCCTGTGGGAAATGTACACGCCGATTCCGTCCAAAACTAACAACTTTTGATAACCTCGTGATTCTAGCTTGAATTAGAGGTCCAGCCTCTAATACGCTTTGGTTTCTTCGCAACCTATAACATTGATGTGGCTTGAGAGCAAGCTTCCCATACTGTCATGTCACAAACCGACAGAAAAAGAGGAAAAATAGGATGTCATGCCTTGCTAGATACGAATCACTTAAAGGGCCACTGTCCAGGGAAGGCCCTTTTAAGAAAAGGAGCCCAGTGTTTCGATCAGGTACCGGAGATAGTCTGTGCAAAATTCTACAGCGACACGCGCGCCGCAAAGCATCGAAAATACAATTCAAAGCTCCCTCATGCTCTCCTTTGAGAAGCCAGCTTCACCGCTCCCTGCGCTGGCCCGACGGGCCCCGATAACGACGTACGTATCGGGAACGACGTCCATTGGTCCGTCTAGCTGACTGACGGGAGAAGGATGGGTGTCTACCGCTCGCAGCGCGCTTTTCCCTCGCCACGGCCAGACTGAATCCAGCGGCGCGCGCTCCCTCGACCGTTCTTTTTTTTTTCGCGCTCGCGGAGAGCCACGCCCCACCTCCCGCCAAACGCGGAGGAGGAAGGGGAATTTATTGCGGAGGCTAGACGACCTCGGGCAGGAGAGTGAAAAACCTTGGCGAGGGAACAGAAGGAGAGAGGCAGGATAGAATCGGGTGATTGAGGTGGCTGTAACTGCGTTATTAGTTACTCTTTTCAAAAACATTTTGCGGCCTTGCGTTCCAGGGGCGAAGTCTCACAGTCAACGGGGAAGAAAATATTTTCGACCGGAGGGTGGACAGTGGGCCTTTAAGGCATGGCAAACAATTACGGTACTCCCCGATTTGGTAAATTTTGTGCCAATTTTTCCAGGCCCAAAATATTTCCCCCGACAAATCCAGGACTTTTTCGGATAGCTAGAAACCCTGTAAATTTCTTTTCCCCCAATTACACTGCAGTATCGCACTGGCAACGCTTACTGCAATTTTTTAAAGCCATGAGACACGCAGGCAAATCAGACAGGCTATGAGACACGCCATAGTGGAGGGCTCCGGAAATTTCAACCTTCTGGGGTTGTTCAAAGTGCACTGACATCGCACAACACATAGGAACCTGGCTTTTTGCCTCAGGCTTGAGGGTACAGCTCATTTCCAATATAACAGGTATGTCGTAGGAACAAATGTTGCTGCTCGGTTCAAGGGGATTTTATTATGCTGCAATTAACAGCAGACATTCACAGAGCTTTCTAACTTAGAAGTGTTGTTATAACATTCCACCAATTTTAGCTCAGAGTAGCAGTGGCTCTAGAGGAGCAAGTGGAAGTGGGCCCAAAAGCAGCAAAATGTTTTTCAAGGGCAGTTTAATCTTTGCATGCACGCAGAACAGCTCTTAGCAAAAAACAGGACCAAAATAACAGTGGAAGTATAAATCCCATATAACTTAAAAAATGAATTCCATAACCTCACTGCACAGAAGTACAGTTTTAAATACCGGTATCCTAAAGACATCGGGCAGGTTAAATTTTTTAAAATTCACATTTGCTGGAATTTCCACTGACCCTAATAGCATGGTTCAATGGCTCACTTGCGTGCAGTCAGTTTTTAACTCCCGTCCTCCCCCATCAGTCACAAAAGTTGGTTTTAATGGCACATAAGCAACTAAAGCCATGGCACCAAACACAAGGTTACAATTTTATTGCAGCACACTTCATTTTACAGTTTGTGTAAGACATTTGCCTCCTGTAGAATACTGAAAACACGACAAATCAAGTCCATCATGGCCTAGAATCAGTATTGGGCGAAAGGGAATGTGTTCTTTGTAAAATGGAGTAAAACATTTTTTTCTTAGCGTTTCAAGACCTGTGCACGAGAATAAAATCTGGTTTATAGTTCCTCTCCACATTTTTCGCACTTGGGTTTGTCTTCTTTTATCACAGAAAATATGTGCCGTGTGTGCGGCCAATGCAAAGACAGCATAAAATTACTTTTATGAAACATTCCCGATACCACCATGACTTCTATTTTCCCAAAATGAGCTTTACGAAGTGTAGTTTATTATCACCTTCATTCCAAGAAGACTGCCATTTTTCCTTTAGTTTGCAAGGTAACAGTTTCATGCAGTCTTTTTAAGGTATGTTTATACTCATTTGCTCTTCACAGACTTTAGTTTGCACATGCGCCTGCTGTCTCGTTGCCTTTAACTCTTGCCGTCGCATTTTCACGCTTCCTCCTCTCGGTGCCACCGACGTACCAGTACGTTCTCTATCGTGCATTCAAAACTTCGTGCCCGAGCGCAAAGCTGGCGCTTGGACAGGCTGCACCATCTGTCAAATCTTTCTACAAGTTCATATTCTCGCCTGTGTCGTGTCGATATGTATATACTGGAGAGTATAGAGCGACCACGCCCACCCCCTTCTTTGCTGGTAGGCGCGATCACTTCGTTCGCGCTAAGCAATCATGTGGCGTGCGCAAGCGTGCAGTTACGGGTTCAAGGGCTGTTCTGCAATCTGCCACAGGTTTGCAGGTTTTTATTTTTATTCTCTTGGAGTGTCTGCTACGAGACACGTCACGTTCAGGGGCTTGCACAGTTGCCTCTCCAATAGGTCGACACAGGACTTGATCACTGCTTTCGCTCTTTCCGCGCCCTTGCTTGCAGCTAGCAGCAGCAAAGGAGGTTGTTTTAGCCTCTTTCCATCTCCCTCTGTCATCTTGATTTCACAACGTGATATTTATCTCAATTGTGTGGGCCATTGAAAGTGTGCCCTCCGTGTGCGCGGTTACTTTCAGATGGCCGACCACGCAGGACCATCGTCTGCGGACAGGAGCGATGGCTCTTTTGATTATGTTTACAACATCTGCAAAACACTGAAATGTGCATATTCCATCGACTATGTTATTTCTATAGCAATCAATCAAAAATCAATCGCTATGCTCATTCCCTGAAACCAAGCAGACACTGGGGGTGCGTCACGGCCAGAAACGCCCGACAGTGAAAGGGTTAATGCCCATGTGACTTCGGACCCAACAGAATTTTATGTTATATCCACGAGCAACGACTGGTACATTGTGTATGATTTCTCCGAGTAAGGGAGCGACAGCATTTCTGGCATTAATAGCTGTGAGAACACTTAGAGAGTCTATGTAAATAATGCTGTTTGTGACATTCTTTTATTATTTTCTCTATGGCAACAGAAATGGCGTGGAATTCAGCAGTGAAAATAGATTCAGTGTGGGTCTTATTTCCTCAAAATCTCCTCTCACAACTGCACCTCCAGTCTACACAGCCAATTTCAACCTATTGGTATAAAAGTCTGAAAAGCTTCTGTATTCTTCCTGCAGTTTCAGGAATTCTTAAACCAGTCACAAAAGCTAGGTGATGACCAACACAGCCAAAAGTAGAGTTGTGGAGCATTCAAATTAAGTTTTAGAGCATGTTTCTAGGCCCAAACAGTTAATGGCAATTTTTGCTTTCTGACACATAAAAAACCCAACTGGATCACTTTTGTAGCGTAAAGCTACACTACACGGGTCAGAGCTGAATTTTGCTCGGAGTCTTGGCCGCCCGTTATGTACATGAGCAAGAGCCACCAAATTCGAAGTGAAAATGCTAGCGAGGAGGAATTCAAATTCCCTTGGGTCCCCAGCCCAGCACTTTACCTTTGCGCCACGCCCCGAATCGTGGGACACTCTTCATAATTCCCCTTGTCTACAGTAAGAATGATAGTGGGATTCCGCGAGTGACAGATACTGCACCTTTCCTTTCCTGATAGAACGCCGGTATGTGTTCAATGAAATGCTGGTTATGTTTGACAAAGGGCGCGCAATGTACAATCACAACAAGACGCTTTCCCAGGGCGGCCACAAGAGAAGCCTGGAACACAATCTTCCCAGAACGAGAGGAACACCTACAGAAAAGACGTCGCCAGGAAGCTCAACGACATGCTATGGCCGCCGCTAAACAACAGCAGCTGGAGGAAAGTCAGGAAGAGGACGAGGAGGATGAAGAAAGCGATTCCAAGACTTGTCGGTGCACCGAACACACTCAGCACCAAGCATAACCCTAAATTAACGCTACAAATATCCAGGCTAGCTAAGCCACTGCCAATTTTTTGTTTCATGTCCAATGCTTTGCCAAATATGCACAAGACATGGCAAACATGTACAGATCCTTCAATTAACATAACTGACCTGAACAACTTGGAACAGACTAGCAGCAAACGGACTGCTTGCTTCTGCACTTATAACTGAAGAGCTAAAAGCTTAACTATTTTAACTTCATAGAATTCTAAGGCGGAGTCTACCACTTTAATGTGCTCAAGCACCGCCACTAATAACATTGATGAGAAGCACATTTCTGCTCTTTACCTTGATCCCTATGCCCGTGCCGATATCTATCTCTAAGCAATGGTCAGTAGCCTGCACTAAAGGGTAGCCTCTTCCTCCTTCAGATTCTTTACTTCGTGGCCTTCTTTCTGCCAGTGGCTGCTCACATCGCTCGAGCTACAATGGGGCTTCCCTAAATTAAACAATAGTATCTGTATGGCTTTCTCCCTTTTCAACACTTTTGGGAACACTTAGCGATTGGAACCTAAGTGGAATCACCCCCATGACAATTTAAGTATGCTTTTGTCTGGTGTAGGCACAGCCTCGGTGGTGTACCTGCTTGGTTTCACAGTTGAACCATCAGGTCCCTTGACAAGTTCTTTAACGGCTGGTCTAGATTCCCTCACTACTGACGATTCAAAAGGCTGGAAGAAATAGCTGTGTCACATACACAGAGCATTTCTTTGCAACCAATTCCCTCAATCACTTGTGGCTTGTTTCAAATTTACTTGTGAACAAACATTCACTATGATCCATGCTTTTCTAGTTCCTGAAAATTTTATGTTAGGCCCAGCATAATCTTTCGCAACCATACTTTTATCCGCCACGAGTAACTGATATGGCAAGGAGGAACACTCTTGTGAGTGGTTGAAGAGGTCTCCTAGCTTCCACAGTGATGCAAGTTATGAGATGGGAGTAGTGCTGGCATAAAGATCTCACCTTACTCAGCCCTGCAATGGAGTCAAATACTGAATTTGAAAAACAGGAGTGGCTTTGGCAGCAATACTTTATTCTCAGAATACTTTCTACTTGATTGGTCCGACTTCAGCATTGACAACTGGTAAAAACCACACATAAAAGTTTTTGTGATACTGTAATTCGTTCCAAGAATGTGTCGTAACCAATGGTGCTCCACGTGCTTTCATGAGGATTTTATCTCTATCGTGCAGTGATGCTCGAGCAGATTCGAATAAGCGACGGAACTATACAAGAGAGCATGTGAGCTGCGCTTTATGAAATATAATGGCGCAATATGGCTCTGGGGCCAATTATTTCAGACCAACTTCTTCTTATTGGCTTAAAGGCAAATTCTAAACCCTGTGCTTGACAAAAGCAGCCATGCACCTACAAACCATTTCTGAGAACACAGCATAGGTACTGAACCTGGTTGCATTCTTTGTTAGCGCATTCACCCGCTCAGTGCCAACGGGCAGCTGCGTTCTGGCACAATGCAACGACATGCCGCAGGGTACTCCACTTCAGTCTTCCAATCCACGAACAGAGAGGCCACAGCAGCACCCCAGTGGCCATCAGTGAAATTCTTTTATGTACGGCCTACCACTATTGCATGCTCGCCTTTGCATGATGGCAATTGTGCACCATTTAGCCAGTTTTAAACCGCGGATTCTAGGGAGCACGAACACCAGCACCTTTAATATTTCCTTTGGAATTCCGACAGAATGACATGATGCAACTCAAATCGAACAGGGAGTGCTCACAAGCTGTTCAAAATTTAGAATATTCCCATACCCCTACTTTTTGTGACCCAATTCTGAAATGAGCATGTGGCCGACATTGAAAGGTTCTTTGATCATGGTAAAGGTGTGGTGCAACACATTTTCCATTTCACACAGTTTGGTCCAAATAATGCAACTGCCCCCACCAATCTTGTCTTTTCCCTTAGTAAAGCATCTAAGATCCCGGCAATAAAAGGGCCACCATTCATAGCTAAAATGTGCCTTCAATAGTGAAACCCTGAATTAACACAAAAAACATCTTAAAAAATGGCATCTAAGCAAAGGGTGCTGCAATGACACGGCCACAGGTTTTTTTTTTTTTATGATTACCTCCTGGAACACTGAGACACTGATAACACTGTAGTGCAAAACTAAATAAGAAAAATGCAGAAATAGCAATATAATGTGTCTGCGGCACCCAGCAAGCTTAGTAAAAATAAACGCATTCATAAGAAGTTGCCAGCTAATAATGGCAGTGCTGACCCATAGAAGACCTAGGGTTGGTTTTTTTCTCGCCTGGGTGGGGGGGAGAGAATTATCTGATTCTTTCTAGGGTAGGAAATAAGCACTAATAAAGACTTCCAGATTCAACATTTTTAGGTTATTTAGCTTTTTTTCAGGCAAAGATTGAAAATGAGCACTTTATGTAGAATAATGAGGCTTTACTTCACTATGTGACAAAGATGGCATATAAAGAAGGCAGTCTTGGATATACGTAATGTTTAAAGTCAATCCTAACAGCACTTTCCTGTCCCTTCTTCGCTTCGCCTTCGGGCTTCTTTCGCGCTGTTTTCACTCAAGTCACAATGAACCAACTAGCCCAGTAAAAAGTTCTGCTTCCCTAACCCAGAGGTATTGAAATATGAACAGTTGCTTCATGCCTTCCAAGCTGGCCAATACGGCCTTAAGGTAAGGCCATGGTACACTATATTCCAAGTGGCATTTTACATTTATAGTAAATACATCACATGCCTTGTTAAACTGCCAATCAAGTGCTAATAGGGACATGGTGCACATACACATTTCTATAGAACAGTCAGTAAAAAGAAAAATAAAGGTATACGTAAAAAGCGGGAGTGAATTCTGACATTATTTATGTACAAGCAGACAACAGTGTTAAAAAATGACCTGCGATGATTAGACTATATATAATTTAGTCTGTCTAAAGTGTAGAGCTCAGGAGGTCTGCTTCTGAGCCACTTCATTTGGCAGGACCTCCACTAATGCTTAATGAGTGCCATTACATGGCTCAGAAGGAGACCCCCTAGGGGCTATACACTTGACAAAGGCTGTACAATATATGCCTAAAAACGCGATCATAAGGCAATTTCATGCAAGTGGCTTCAGCAAGATGAAAGCACAAAATTCTAATCACTATCAGCAATTCAGTAGCATGTGCTCATTGCAACCAGAAGTATTACTTAGCCCTTTTCCCTGCCACTGAACTGATTTTAGACAATAAAAAAAAAAAGGAAAAACGGAGGGATAACCAGTGCATTCTAGCCTATAACAGCTATCCTAAGTCATTAGAGCAAGGTTATTAAATCAATACCAACTAACTTCTACTAGCCCTCAGTGCCCAATAATGAGAGCAGACAAGGATGTTATGCACAATAATAGGATCTTAATTGTTTATCAAGTTCAGGTGCCTCATGCTCCAGAGGTCATCAAATGGCAACACCAGCAATTGTGGACAAGTGATTACCCAAGTTTTGCAACAGATGCTAGATTAAAGAAAGGTTATCAATACCAGAAAGCAAGTACTATTAATGCTGCAACAACCAATACCAAATCATAATCGGATAACACAAGTAGCCCACCTGGAACAATTGCATTTATCTGTGTGACCTAAAAGCACTAGGATAATGCACAACACCACTCTGCACATGCACCGCCGCATCCACAGCACACAATAAAATGTGCAGCATGATTACTGAACTGACAGCGTAGCACAGACCAGCACTGAAGGAAACCTATTTCAGCTTCCAGCTAGACAGTGTACACTATTAAGGTGCTTATAAGCATGTATCCCTTGCGACCTTGCATTCAAAGCTTGCGCTCAAAAGTCAGCGAGTAAATATGTACACAACAATGTAACGGTAATGATTACTATTATACCATCACTTCAGACTGGTGCCATGTTTGATTTCAGCTGCTAAGTGACTTGCAAATGCAACATAGCAATAGTACCAATAGTACATAGCAATAGTGCCAGTGAGATCTAGACCAATGCAAGAGAGCACAATCCCAGGAATCCAGCACTCCTGAACTCTGCACATCAAATTTGCAAATTGTTGCACTAGGCAAGCATTTAAATGATGCCCGTGCTGTTTACAAGCACTGATACTTCATTTAAGTGAAAAATTCATCTATACTTGAAAAAAAAAAAATTGTGCTGCCTACACTTAGAATATGAACTTGCAGTTGATAACAACAGATGCAGACTTATCCCTGCTTCCACTCAGAAAGATTTGCCTACCAATTCATTCTCCAGAAACATGCTAATGCATTATTTGCCTACCAATTCATTGTCCAGCAACATGCTAATGAATTAGTAGTGTAACAAGCTGTAACTGAATAAACATGCATTTTCTGTCCAGCTTATAATCATTTAACCTCAAGGAAAAACATTAGATGTCAATGAACATGTTTACTATCCATAGTTTAGAATTTGAATGTGTGCCAAAATGAAAACTCTATGGAGATCTCTTCACACCAACTTTAACGCAAAAGTAAGCTCTTTCTCATTCCACAGATCAGTGGAAAGAGCAAGAGTGCTGAAAAACTATTAAAAACATTTTCTACACATTGGTAACCAAAACCACGGTCACAATACAAGTAGCCCTACTCTTAAACTGCTTGTCAAGGCCAAAGAAAACATTCCCACCTTCGTTCCCAGGATTCACAGAGTCTGCTTCGCCCGATGTCCCTGCATATAAAACCAGGAACATGAGTCCCACTGAATCCACATGCCAGCAAAAAGCACTTCCATGTGCAGCCAAAATCAACAACACACAGGACTGACCATATGCATCCCCTGAAAGTCACGAGCCTGTTAAGCCATCAAACCCAGACAAACCAATTTTTTCTGGGCTATCTCAAGTAGAGCACACCGAATATCCTTAGCCCCTACAACGGCAGTGACATCGTTCTTAGTGTTAAGTTTGCATGTCATCAGTGAAATGCAGATGTTCCAAGCTCCGACTGTGGGCCTTTTTCAGTGCTGTTACCTTTCCACAGTTGCCAGCCAACAAGCAGTCGCATGGTGCAAACAGCACAGGTCTGACGGAGAAAAAAAAAAGCGGCCGCAGCTAGTAAGCAACTGTGGCCACCCAGTAACGCCTGGCCTGGACGTCAGGCCCACGTGCAAAACCTCCTCCCCGCCATGGCGTCGCAAAATCGCGCAACGCACCTGCCGTTGTCGTGATCAGATAAGGGGCCGACTCCCGAGCCGTGGACTCTCGGCACGTTTAGCCGCAGCGAAGACCCAGAGCTGCCAGGGGCTAACCCAATTACGCAAGCACGACACTTGGCATGGAAGCAGTAAGCAATAAAGACGGCGAAGCAATGCCAGCGACAGCAAGCCGCGCCACGCTAAAGCACGGCACGCGATATGTGGCCACCATGCAAGCCTCTATGATTGGATTCAGCGTACCCGGCCACTACAAGCGAGGGAAGCAACGTTAGGGTTAGAACCGAGAGCGGTTGAAAGCCCCCTCGCTTTACTCAAAAGGACAGCGATATGCGCGCCCAGGGCAACGCCTGCTGCAGAAACGCCCAAGCGGCGTGAGCGCGCTCGGCCGATCGCTCTCTCCACCCCGAGGGACCAGCCTGAGCGGCGTCCTCGCCGTTACCGGGACAATGGAAAGGCGCTCGCGTCAATCAAGACAAGCACATCGGTCGCTCCGGGCGTGCGACACTCGGCCCATCTCCGTTTGTGCCTACGTCAAACGATCCGATGAGCAGCAACTGTTAAAACGCGTACAACTGTTTCAAGTAGTGCTTGTTCGCTGCTAGGCAAATGGCACACAGCGGCTGCAGTGAATGCAAAAACACACAAAAGCTTAAGGCTAGGATACCAAGAACCACGGCATACCTATCATGAGCCAAGAAAGCGCTCTCATGCGCCACCTTCAGCGAAGATCGAAGCGCCCTCGAAATATGCCACTTGATTCACAGGCCAGCCCGCTCACTCGCGAACGAACTTCAGTAGGGACTACGCAGCGCCGCATAAAACCGGCGAGTCACGGTAACCGCCCAGAACTTTAGAATTTGAACAAAGAGTTCCACCAACGTCGGGAAACAAAACAACCACACGCTGGACCCCTGAATATTACTCGACCGTGCTGTTTTGGCACACTTGGGCGCCAGAAACAATAAAACAGCATTACCAAAATGAGCTGAGCCACGGGCTTTTATATTACCCGACTCCCGCTTCACTGTAGAGGCGTCACCTGCGCTGTGAGGTTGTGGTGGCGGAGAGGTGCATGTGCGATTCGTAAAACGCAAGTATCCTCTGTGTGGACAAATTCTAATAGACACCAAAGAAAAACCTGCCCCAAGCCGGCCGACTGCGAGCGCGTTGTTTATTGACTCAGAAGGGTTGTCAACACCTAAATTCAGGCACTGCCTCAAGCTTAGAAGGCGCAAACGCGAGGACGACGCTCAGTGGCATACGTATGCAGGCGAAAAACCGCAGCGCGGCGATTGCAGTCCCGACCCTAACACGCCAACCGGTAAAGAGCAGTCGTTGGAAGCGCCATAGCGCGCGCGCGCGCGCGCCGCGGGCGGCCCTTTCAAGGGACAGGCCGCTAGGCCTAACTGCGCTGGAAGTAGGCTTAGCCAGGCAGAGCAGTCAGTCCCCCGTGAAGCCCGCACTCTATCGACGCCAGGACGCCACTCGCTGTTCAAAGTTCGAATTCCGATTAGTCTGCGTACTCACTTTGATCCGGCACGAGGCCATCACCGTCGTCCGGCATTCCTGTAAAACGGCTCGCGTTTAGAGCAGCCGTAGTCGACGTGCCGCGCCATTGCAAGGGAGAATCGCGGCGGCGCCGTACACAACACCATGCTCACCCGCCATGTTCCTGCGAGCTCTCCACGAGGACGCGAGGGTGGGCAAGAGAGCTCGGGAAAGACTGGCGAGGAGAAATTCCGAGCGACGACCCTCATTGGCCTCCGCGCGACCTCGCGCCTTAGCACTCCTGTGCAGCCTCCGCGTGCATCAACGCACGCACTCCCCGACAAAGTTCCTTCCGGTTCTTTCATTGGAGGAGGGAAGCGTGACGTCAGCTACCATCGCCAATCTGTGCACTCGCCAGCCGTCAGGCACATGGGGATGTGCCCGAGCGCCTGCTTCCCTTGCCCTCCTCCGCTCGCGCGCGCGCGCGCGGGGGAAGACGCGCGTTGCGCTGGGCGGGGGACCCCCAAAATTTCCAGAAAACTTTCGCCCGGCGCGTAGCAAAAAAGGTGCAGATCTTTCGTCGACGTCTGAGACCGGGGTAAACATAACCTCTCCGCGACGTGCGCCTCATTTTCGCAATGGTAAGACGGCAGATTGTTTTGCTCTCCTCCTCGCTAGCATTTTCAGACTTCCCTTCATGCACGCCGCATTGCACGAAAGCAGAACTACCCTCACTATAGTGTTATGAATGAGACGTTTCGCGATGTGTTGACTGAAATCTGCGATCGTAGGTTTCCCCGAAATGTATAAAAAGTGAAGAGAAAAAAAAATGTTTCGCTCCTCAATTTCACTATCTGCAGCACTGGCAAAAAAAAAAAGTTACTGCCTTGAGTGTTTCCACTCTGCTAGCGCCATCATAACCTATTACGTGAGAATTGTTCTGAACAACGTTTGGTTGTTGTGTGTGTGTGTGTGTGTGTGTGTGTGTGTGTGTGTGTGTGTGTGTGTGTGTGTGTGTGTGTGTGTGTGTGTGTGTGTGTGTGTGTGTGTGTGTGTGTGTGTGTGTGTGTGTGTGTGTGTGTGTGTGTGTGTGTGTGTGTGTGTGTGTGTGTGTGTGTGTGTGTGTGTGTGTGTGTGTGTGTGTGTGTGTGTGTGTGTGTGTGTGTGTGTGTGTGTGTGTGTGTGTGTGTGTGTGTGTGTGTGTGTGTGTGTGTGTGTGTGTGTGTGTGTGTGTGTGTGTGTGTGTGTGTGTGTGTGTGTGTGTGTGTGTGTGTGTGTGTGTGTGTGTGTGTGTGTGTGTGTGTGTGTGTGTGTGTGTGTGTGTGTGTGTGTGTGTGTGTGTGTGTGTGTGTGTGTGTGTGTGTGTGTGTGTGTGTGTGTGTGTGTGTGTGTGTGTGTGTGTGTGTGTGTGTGTGTGTGTGTGTGTGTGTGTGTGTGTGTGTGTGTGTGTGTGTGTGTGTGTGTGTGTGTGTGTGTGTGTGTGTGTGTGTGTGTGTGTGTGTGTGTGTGTGTGTGTGTGTGTGTGTGTGTGTGTGTGTGTGTGTGTGTGTGTGTGTGTGTTTCGATTGTATTTACACGTTTGACAATATTGGCAGTTTGATAGTATTGTGTGCGCGCGCGTGCGAAATTAAGTTTAAGAACGAAAGCCAAGTTTGCCCAACGCGCATGCTTCGAAGAAAATAACGCCGACCGATTACCCGAGGTCACGCCTTTTCTATGCACATTCGTTTAACGGCAATATACATTCTGTTATCCTCGAACGCCCAGTTAAAGCCAAAGCAGTAGCTGAACCGTTGCCTATCACTCCTGAGACATTACCAGTTATCTTATCAGCGCTTCTGTTGCAGCAATTCGTAGCGCTTGATAGTGAATTCCTGCAAACTACGGCTACAATTCCGATAAAAGGTTCACTGTTTGGATAGATAGATGGTCGCTGAGAAGCTCGATCCATGCTGACATCGCACAGTAGACGGGCGCCCCGTTTCTGGCCTTCACTGAAAAGCGGCCGGGATTAAAGCTGCGTCTTTGGATTTAGTTGTCGAGCCCCCTAACCACTGCGCCACGGCGGCGAATTGGTCGCTAGGAAAGAAAGAGTGACCTATATAAATGTCGGGTACAACTCAATTATGAAACAGCAAATAGCCCTCGGAGGGGACCCTCCAAACAATTGCGTCGTGGTTTATCTCTTGCATATGCCAGCCATGCATATAACCCGCGGATTAACGGCGACGTCATGACGATAGGTCGATGCTTTTGGCTAGAAGCCGTCCCCCCCAGTGAAGCATTTTCATCTTCATGCAATTATAGGT
The DNA here is from genome assembly GCF_055883805.1 of Amblyomma maculatum. NCBI lineage: Eukaryota > Metazoa > Arthropoda > Arachnida > Ixodida > Ixodidae > Amblyomma > Amblyomma maculatum. The sequence continues at coordinate 137,730,412 of NC_139344.1, forward strand.
GGACGTGATTATAGAAACGGTGATCGTAGTTTCAACGTCTAGCAGGACCGGGGCGTCTAGTGAGCTAATATTTTCGAATTTCCTGATTATTTCATTAAAAATTATGACCACTGAAGAAGCGGGAAGGCATAATTGTTGAAAATAATGAAGTGTGCAATGTCTATTAAAACAAATGCACTCATTACTAATAATGCAAACGCTGCAAAAAAACGAGATGAAAACAGTGCTTAGGCGGCGTGATAAAAACCACCCCCTACAGCACCAACCAGTGCGTACAGTACTGCCTTCGTGGACAACAAAAGCACGAGAGCTAATATGGACAGGTTGCCATGCCTTACGCGCATCAAAGATGAACAAATGTAATGCCAATGTTAACAGACCATGTACTGGTGGACAGTCGCGGTGCCATTGTGCTCATATTAGTCGGTGTCCTTTTCTCTGACTTGGTCACTTTTATTTATTTATTTTTATTCCTCACAGCGCCCCCATTTTTCCAGGCAGACAACATTTGTTCCACAATTCCAGGTTGCTAGACACCCTGAAGACGGCAGCTGTGGCCCCAAAACGCGCGCCCAAACGGGACCTAAAATTTTCGTGCAGCTTGATTCATACTCAGAAGATGCTTGCCTAGCTCGCGCATGCGCGTGAGTTCGCAGCGCAGATCAAAATAAGACCAACGATGAAGGCGGCAATTCCGTCGCTCGTGGCTGCACCATCGTGCCGTGCGTATATAGTACAAGCCCGCCTATGTTCGACACACAGGCCAGAGCACCAGACCGACGCATGACACCTTCAACAAACCCGTCGTCAGCACTGCTATCTCCAGTCGCTGCTTCAGTACTGTCGAGGATGCACAGTACGAGTTTCCCAACTTCACTGCCCGTCCTCATGGGGGGTCTAATCACACCCGTCCGTTTCGGCTAGCTGCCGACTCTTACCAGTCTTATTTTGTTTTTCGGACAAGATTTCTCAATTCAGCGCGAGCGCTTTCATTCAGACTGCCTGGTGACTGTCTGCTGCTTAATCGGTGATAACTTTAATTGTGCCTCCATTAGCTCACGCACGCTCATCGGCATACAGTGCTAAGCTACTACACTATCCACCCGACTATAGTATATAAAGCTCCGCTTCGACTAAACCGCAAGAATGTGACTGTTGTTAGCGTGTCCAAAGGCAGCTCCTTCCAAACTCGGCCATATTATGTAGTCTCGTGATGTCATAAAACTCGCCGACCAATCAGTGTCCTCCGCCCATGTCACCCGCCAAGTACCACCTGACAAAGGCATCGATATCGCTTTAATACTTATGTGAACACAGACGAAGATGTTGCGCGTGCGGGCCTGGCAAAAGACACTCTCAATTCGTTTTTTTTTTTTTTTTTTTTTTAATCTGGTTGTAGTCGGAGAAAAAATTACGCACGCAAATAAAAATAAACTAAACTCTAAAGAGTTGTGATTGGACGGTCATATTCGCGATTTGGAGAGCTGCTGCGTTACAAGCATCAAACTATACTTGAAGGGGGGCGTACTGCTGCATGGGCGAGGGATTTGATGTTTTTGTAGTTCATACTCATAAATTCTAGACAAGGTCATTTTTTTTTTTTCGTCGAAAATTTGTTCGTGTACGCAATTTTTCCACCTGTCGTAAGATTGCGCCGTATCACAATGGGCCCCTGGCGACCACCTGCGACGTTTCCCTCGTGGGGACACGCACAAGGGATCCGATAGAGAAGCACACCCCCTCGGATTCGTAGAGCATGTGGGTACGAACCGCTGCGGCCGGGCTCGCGGTAGAGTGACTCGGACCAGAAGGCCGCCCAACTGCGTCCATTGAGTGCGGCGGCGACGACAGCAAACCCTTGCGGACCCGTGTGGCGCATAAGCTGATAGTCAGCTAAGGAACGAGGAGATACGCGGCACGCATACGGGGTTTGCCCAACCGACTATCGTAAGAAGACAGTATTGACGGACACTTTGACTTCGATGTGTTGCGAATGGACGCTTCAGCGATGTGCCGGCAATGAATGAGTTCTTTCACGGCCACCCAGCCTGTGGAATAAATAAAAATTACAAATAATTTAATGGTGAAGTGCGAGAAACGTGGTAGTGGTTTAAAGAATACTCATTATAATGTACGCGTCGCCTAACGAGGTATCCCGACGCGTATACGGTAGGTAAACGAGATGAACTAATAAGAGCTCTGATTGGAAGGCAACAAATGTATTCGCGCCTTGGACCGTTTGGAGAGCTAACGAGGGATGTAATGTTGTTTACTTTGATGATTTCATACCCAGAAATTTAGACAAACGCATTTTTTAACGAGAAACTTTTTGTGAACAATATTTTCGCGCGCCGTAAGATTTCACCTGAACAATATATCTGGGCTCCCTGCAAATTCCATAGTTGCCTCACTATTAATAACTAGGTCCAAGAAAGCTGGACTCGTACACGATAACATTGAGCCTAATGAAAATATAGTCGAACATTTTTCACAGTAAATCCAGCAACTTTTGTTTTATTTTTCCCCATTTCTGCAATGCTACCAGTATCGACTAAATACTGACGTTAATGTGAAATTCCCATCGTCTCAGCATGATAGGGTTCGACATGGCTAAGCCGCTTCCTGATGCTCGCTCCTCGTTTCAGCATGAGTGCGCACGCCCGCAGCCGCTGTGGTGTCGGGCGCGCACTGGCAGAACCATGCCACAACATGGATATTGTACGATGACAGATGAGTAAGATGAGACAATAAAAGTAAATCATCTCAACTGCACTGCATTTGTTTCTCAGTTTTTCGTTAGAAGTAAATGTTCGCAATAAGCTGCCAGCACATCTCTCGCCTGACGACCGGAACGAAATCACCAACGGCATAAATAACGTTGCCCCGCCGGGGTGGTGCAGTGGTAAGACGCCCGACCACGGTGCCGGAGTTCCCGGGTTCGAACCCGACCTCGGCGGCTGCGTTTCGATGGAGGCGAAACGAAGTGGCGTCCCTGTGCTGTGCGATGTCAGCGCACGTTAAAGATCCCCAGGTGGTCTAAATTACTCCGTAGCCCTCCACTACAACTCCCCTTTCTCTCTTTCCACCTTCACTCCCACTTTCCTCCCTTCCCTTACGGCGCGGTTCAGGTGTCCACAAAGCAAGTGTGACAGATACTGCGCCTTTCCCTTCCTGTGAACCAACCAACCAATATATAACGTCACTCACACTGTTTCCAAGAAAGCGCTTCGAGAATGTTGCGGTCGAACGACCCTAAAAATTAACAGCGTCTTAACAAAGCCGTGGTAAGCCCTGTCTGTCAAAAGGCTAGAAAAGGGTGGCGGTCGAAGGAAACTAAATAATAATAAGTAATGAAAACTGCGTATGCAGGCATAGATCGCGCGTAGTATATGGGAGTCATGGTGGGTGTGGTATGGGACCATATCAGTGGACGGCTGCGGATTAATTTCAGCCACCTGGGGTTCCTTAACGTGCATTGACATCGCACAGCACATGGGCGCCTTGCTGTTCGTCGAAAAGCAGCCGGGATCTAACCTGCGTGCTCAGCAGACGAGTGTCCTCGCCGCTGAGCCACCGCGGCGAGTCCTGGAGACACTCCAATGAAGCGCTGCGACTGGACATTCGAATGTATTTGTTGCAACGCGAATCGTGTGCGCGGGTTTTCGCAAACCATTAAATGAAGTCGTTTACAGTGCACACCGGCAAGCTGTATTTAAACAGAAAAGCATTTTGAGACCATGAGGTTTGCACGGCCGACACCACATATAAAGCCAAAGGAAGGTTTACAAACGGTTCGTATTTTGTGATGAAAAAGAAAGAAGAAACTCGAGTTAAACTGTAAGCGGCCTCGTTAACACATGATGCGCGATATCGTTGCAACAAATAGTTGGCATGTGCGCGCTGGTAGCTGCCGCATGGGTGGTCGGCAGCTACCATAATGCGCGCTAAAGTGTCATGCCATAATACGTAGCACTTATCAAGGCAGTAATGCACACGTAGCACAGTGGAGGTTTAGGAAGCGTAATGGCGCCACGGGGTACAGAAGAAATCTCTCTGCGGTAGAGGTACGAGCATTCCTCCCCGCACTATATATGATGCTGCGACCGAACTATTCGTACTGTATGGTGCATATCAGTATGCACGAACAATTACAGTAAAAATAACATCAAAAACACACTCTAGCTGGTCATCAGACACTCCCTGCATACAGTCCGTCATTTCCCTCAAGAATTTTTTTCCTTTATCAGGCAACGCAACCAGCTAGAAAAATTACATCATATCGCCCCTTATATGTGGATGCGGACTAGACTCGCTTGCACAAAATTGAAAATCTCAGAAGCGTGGATAGGATATTTTGGAGCACAAAATGCCTCACTATAGGAAGCAGCCACGAGCATGTAAAACGCCGTTAAAAAAAATAAGGTGCGCACAAAGGAGTGATACGCCAAGACAGCAGCGAATTCCCGCTGAGGGCTCGCTAGCAGCATAAGAGTGCTTTGTCTTTGGGTAGCGCAAAATTAAGATAGGGCTTAAAGTGCAAAATCTGAATAACCTAAAAGAATGACCACGCAGAGTTTACATTTGGGCTTCGCAAACCATGATTCTACCGCGACAGCGATTCGGTGTATACACTGCAGCGAAGATGGACAAAAGCGGCCAAGACCACGTGCACTGTCCCAAGCCTATATCAGCCGAGACAAGATGCTTGGAGATGTCAAAGTGCAAACAGGGAAGGCAAGCGGTGAGGCATACAAGCGTGAGATAAATAGTCCGTGCCGATACACGTTCTAGGCAATGTGATGCACTGCTACAGCCCTCCTCCTCATTGATAGCCCTGATCACACGAGGAGCAGTGTGGGAACCTCCGAGGATATCTGCACCACTGGTGCAATGAACAGAGAAAATATCGAGCGCCATCACACGACTCCTAACCATATGCATCATGACACATGAGTACGAGTACAAAGGGCAAAGGCTCCTCACACGTGACAAGGCTTAGGAAATGTCCTCTGGTTGGGTTAGGCTCGCGTCAACACTGCGACCAGAGAAGCTCACCATGAACCGAAAACGTGCACGTTTTGTCAATTTAGCGCCTGGCTATGTGGCAGTGACGCTTTGGATGCAACGACCAAAACACACCAGCTGAAGTAAAACCAAGCGAACAGCATTTCATGGAACGTATTTCTAAGCGCTAAAAACAGAATAAAATTAAAAGCACGGAAGAGCAGCCGGACTACGAGACCGACGTCTCTGTTCCGCATCATTACGAACCTCATCAGACGTCTGCAGGAAGTGCCGGGCGACTGGGAGAAAAGGTAGGATTCCCGAAGGCGCGTGCACGGTCGCAGGGACAGCATGACGGCCATGTGGACCGGAGTGGACGTAGAAGAGGGAACGCTCGCCCAAGTGTTATATATCCGTGCATGCCGGGAAACGCTGAGCCAAGAGAGGAGAAAATTTGCCAGGAGAGACGAAACGAGTATTTAGCTAGCCATTGGCACGGCCGGACGATTAGACGACGGTCCTAGGCCGTCCACGCGAGGAGATAGGGCGACTCCACTTTGGGCGTGGCCAGCGCTCCAGTAACACGTGGCACTTAGTTCCGTTGGCAGTCATGGCCGATAGTCGCGATCCAGCGTGGGTCAGTGAACAGCGCTCGCAGGTGGCTGCACTGTGAGGCACAGCGAAGGAATTCAAGCGTCAGGCATGTACTCACGTTCTGTTTGCATATACCAATTGAAACGAGATCGAAGGTGTTGCTACTCTTGTCTAGCTTACCAGGAAACGCAGTGTTGATCCGTCTTTTTTTTTTTTTTGGCGACACCTCCCCCCCCCCCCCCCCCATTCCTCCAGCCGGTCATTCAGGTGTCGAAGAGCATCGCCTGCAGACCCCACCAACTACCATTTTTGAAGCTTTTGTCTGCTCACGATTGAGCACTGTACCGTAGTCCTTCGTCGCCGTCTCCTTCCAGGGACTGCTAGCACAGCACGCAGGCGCGCGCTGAGCGCTGAACACGGATGTGAAAAGACAACACAGGCGCCGTGTTTATATCTGCCCTGTAAATTCCCTCTGTCTGACAAGAAACCTCAATCAGCGTCTGTGTTGTATTTCCGCGTCCCCGTTTTTAAACGCTGTTTCTCATAAGTGAAATTTATGCACAAACTAGCCCGCCATAATGCCATCTTTTTTTTTTTTTTTTTTTTTTATGATACCCGAACAGCAGGTGTTGGTTGGTTTGTGGGGTTTAACATCCTAAAGCGACTCAGGCTATGAGAGACGCCGTAGTAGAGGACTCTGGAAATTTCGACCACCTGGGATTCTTTAACGTGCACTAACAGCAGGTGTATAGCCTACAGTTCAGTACGCATGCGCGTCACAGGACGTGGAGAAAGCATTCGCCAAATGCTTTTCTCCGCTCTTTGGGTTCGTTTGTGTAACTTTCTGTCCCCGCCTTCGGCTCATCGTCACCGTCGGCAGATCTGTTCGGCGCCACAAAGAGAAGCGACGTCAAGACGACGGCGTTTCTCGGGCACGAGAGTGCCGAAGTCGTCCGACGTGCCCATCACCTGGCGCTCAGGCATGCGTTACGCAGCATTTTGGGGGCACTCAGTCACCCGAGTGACGCGAACACTGCAGAGCTCGTTCGCGTTTATTGAGGGACTTTACGTTCACGGGCCAACGCGCGCCTGCCGCGATGAAATTTGTTCACGCACGCGCGGCCTGCTACGGTGCACATGCCAGGAAGGGACAGCATGAGGGCCGCGAAACGTTTGCGCTAGATCCGTGACGTGCGAGACACACGCATGTCATGGATCGCCGTTACCGACTCGCCCAAGTTGCCACCCTTGTGAGTTCATACTAGAAAGGACGACGCTTTCGGCTTAAGAGTACACGCGATAGCGCGTCTTAAGTGTCCGTCCTAAGGCAAAGTGCAGGTTATTTTTATTTTATATATTATTACTTTTCCTGACCACAGTCGGCTTTTCGGCGGAAGGAGCTGCATCAGCTATCACGCAAAATTGGATTCAGTACGAAAATGATATGATGCGGAAAGCAGTATACGCCTCGCGGAAATAAGTGTGCTATTAGAAACAGTGATCCGGCGTGAGATCACGGCGATGACGGGAGTTGCACGGGTAGAATAAACCAAATATCAAAGCAAACACGTGAGCCCATGGTTATATGGATCGACTGCACCCCTGTGACTGGTCTTAAAACTAGGAGCACGCCCCGTCGTCCTTACGACGGCCCGCCCCGACAACGCGACGTGCTCCAATGTTTACAAAATCCACAAGAGCGGGTCGCATCGGAGTGAGCTGGCGTGTTCTTTTATTTTTTACTGTTTCTGCCTGTCATATATCACCTTCAAATGGAGGCTGAACGGCGAGACGAGAAATCAAGTCAGATACTGAATGGAAGCCCAACTTTCACTTCGACGGTGCGACGATCGCTCTGTAGTAATATCAAGTTACGTATATCCTAAGCTAATAGTATTTCGGTTTTTGTATTTATGCTTCAGTTCTGTTGGCGTTTCACTTGACGCTGAGGGATTAATTTCAAGATTCCACACCGTCCTCCCTCCCATCGCAATTCTCACAAAAAACCGGCATCCAAATTCCTGTTCCCTACATTCGATTTTCCTTCCCCCCCCCTCCCCCCCTTTGCAAATCAGAGGAATCGGTCCGGCCCGCTCCCCGGTAGTGCGGTCGGGCCGGCTTCGCTCCACAGCTCCCCACTCCCCCCTTCAACTTCTTTTGTTTTTTTTTTCTTCTTTTTTTTTTTAACCTTGGATAGGTTAGTTGATATCTGCAGTTGGCTTACACCAGTTTAGCGCGAGCGGTGCTGGCGGGGATTATTTTTCCCCATGATGTCGGAGCAGCCTCAAAGTAGACAATGCGCAGGTCACAAGTCTTCGGCCCCCGCGGTGTGTTTTGAGCCGTATAGGGGAGAACTCGCGACACTATAGGGTCTTGGAAAGAGTATAGGGCAATAGTTATTCTCGCCTGACAAAGTTGCAGATTGACGCTGTGCTCAGTGCTGCACTACAGGGCTCAGAAGCAAATCTTGTGGCCTGAAGAGTTTGAGGGAAACCATTGTCTCAGTCTATAGATCGTGTATAGATAGACGCCAATGCAAGCTATGCGCCACGACTCAGCCTGTGTCGACGTGTCCGTCCAACCTCTCGACCATTATCTGTGTATGCGGTGCTGAGCGTTCGCGGATACGTCATTATAACATGCAACGAACATGAACGTAGTCTCAAGCGCTATAATGCGAGCAGGCATTATTAGTTCCCGTGTTATAGGGCCCCAAAATATCACACGTGATTTGTCTTATCGGCTTGCAAGCAATCTGATCGAAGCGGCAGCATGTCGAGGAAGAAGTACATGTGAGGACGACGCCCATGGTCAGCTGCTGCTCTCTGACCTAAACTACATAGATCAGAGGTCATCTGGGAACTCGATGCTCTTAGTGCCTGGCCGCTTTGTAGAGGCATAGCCTCCTTTATGTCTGTAGAGGACGTGACCGACACCCATTGCCAGCGCGAGGCGAACGCGTGTACTAATATAGCTGAGCAGCGGTGCGTGCAAATGGGTAGGCCGGACGCCGTGCACAATGGCGAGTCAGAAATCGAAAATATTGCTTTCCGAGGACTGCCAACGAGACCAATGGGGTAGCCGAAGATTTGACCCAACTTCTCAAACACCTTGTCTCTAAGACATCCGTGTCTGTCACCGCGATAAAAATGTCGCAGTCGTCTCTATTTACTTGGAGGTTATAAATGCAGAGCTTGTTCAGGATAGTAACGCGTTGTTTCATAGCCGTGCGTGCGCGAACTTCATTTTCTCGAGCTGCTCAGAACCCCTATAAGCAGTCTCTGCGTTTCGAATTTGAGGCAATAGTGAAATGTTCGGAACGTGTGACCGGTTTAGAGCTGACAGCCAGAAAGGGGAAAGTTGTGAAGGCCTCTGCAGACTTGACGACGTGACTCAGACTTGAGCAGAAATAGACCTGCTGGCGCTGTTTTAAGACTGACGCGAAGGCAGACAGTGACTCGACGAGAGAGCCATCGTTTAAGGAGGCTGCACGAACCCCGGTTTCCTCAGAGCGAGCACCGCGGCGGCTCTCATCCACCGCATCAACATGCATGGCTGACAGAAGTAGACAGATGAATTTCTCAAATTCAATCACTTCACAGACAACGTGACCTCCGCGCTGTACATGTGTATACTTAACAGTGTGACAAACTTATTTCGCTCTGAAAACAAGGGATTCGCGTAAGCCTCCGGCTATGCAAGAGTGCTTCGAAAATAAACGTGACCCTACCTGTTGCTGTCATTCACAAAGCCACACTTGATATTGGCGCAAGCCTAACATAAAAGTAAATCGGTCTCAACACAGTCGAATGCATGAATCCGGTGAAGACGACCCCCACCCCCTCATTTTTTTTCTCAAGAAATGAAGTACCATTCAGACAACGCATAAAGTAGAGCACTGCGCGAACTCAAAGGCCGCCCCTTTTCACAGTAACGCAGGAGGTGAATTTCTCACTGTGAGCAAATAGACTCCAACTATATCAATAAAGAACTGGCATACAAAGAAGCTGAAATCGCAGTGACCCTTAACCCTCTTTTTTTTTTTTTTTTCGAACTCGAATGGAAGTGATAAGAAGGCTCGGTCGAATTTTTGAACAGTGATCTCGTAGATGCGCGGAGAGAAAAGAGGAACTAGGAAGTTCCAAGAGATTGCATACACGCGTAATAAATTACTTTGCATTTTTTTCAACATTTTTAATCAGTCATTTTACGGCCGGCGATGTCAAATAATAAACCTTCCTCGCAACCACTGAGATTACATTTCTTTTTTTATGAACACGATTTCTGGCCCGGCTCAATTCATGGACGAACTGGTCGCCTTTTGAACGCAGACGAAAATCAAAATGACTCGCGTACGTCACAAGGCAACTCAGGCTCGGTCACCTAGGGTTCTTTAACGTGCACTGACGCCGCACAGTACGCGGGTGCCATGTCTTAATTACGCCCTTAATTGTGCAGTGACCAGTGAAGCTGATCCCCTCGTGCCGGCGCGTATCGAAATGCAACCGCGGCCGTATTTACTTTATTTCTTGCAAGGCCAGGCAAGCCACAACAGTCTTCGTCGGGTTTGCCCGTGTTGTGTGGTGATTTCGCGCGACCTTCTCTTAGCACCATGGCTGTATGTTGTAAAGTATGTCGTTTAATACGCTATTGCATCACTGTGTGTGTGAGGGGGTGACGCCATCGGCGCTTGATGTCGTAATATTACATCACGTGTCATTTGCACTACCAATGATTTGAGGATGCTGGTTTAGCCAGCGGTCCAACGACGTTGGCTAAGCCAGCATGGCCGAATCGTGTTTCTACATTGGCGTTGAAGAGAAAGAAGACTGCTTTACTGGAGTTGGACTTTCTGAAGTGAGGAGCTGTCTGAAGTCACTTGGAACGAAGTAAATCTGGCTTAGGAAACCTGAACTCCACATTCTGCAGCAAATAGCCGATATGTGAAGTCATCGTTAGTATCCTTTTACCCAACAAAATTTTAAAGCATCTGTCTCTTGAATCGATAAAACTTGGTAGAAAACGCTTCTGCGTAAGACTGGCGGGCTACGAACAGATCCAGCAGACGAAGGATAACGCCAGTCTAGCGGGCCACGTGAAGAAGGGTCCCGGTGTAGAACCCACACGCGCGCACACCAGAAACCGTTCTTAATATGCGCAACGCGTGTTTATGGAACCCCCTGGTACGTGGGAAAAGTTTACGCTGGCCAATGAACGGGCCGTTGTCTAAACGACCGGCCGATGGGCAGGCTGTATACAACTTGCCTATAAAGTTGTGATCATCTCGGCATTCATTGCCGGCAGCACCGTAGCAGCACAAGCTTCCTCGGCACCGCCCGCTTCGCGCATGGCAGGCACGAAATACACCCATTTTTAACCCGCTCACCGCAGCGTCCTTTTTATTTAGTCTACGATGAGGTAATGGCGATCCCACATCCAAACATCTCTTCTGGCACGTTGTGGTTAACGCCTTCTAGCGTGAGTGATGCAATGAACTCCTACACGCACGCTCTATACTTGCGCGTAAAGAAAAAAGAAAAAAAAAACACAAAGCGCGGATGTATTTCGACAGGAGCACAGCTTGAAACGACGAACGTTGTGGTCGAAAAACGTTCGCCCGGACAGCGAAAAACCAGACATTGTGAGGGGCATATTTGGGATGTCGATTTGACATATGCAGGGTCACATCACTATCTCCTTGTGGAGGGGAAGCGTGTGTGTGTGTAGGGGGGGGGGGGGGTAGGAAGGGGCGACGAGGCGTCAAAGCTTACTCCGGGCTGAGTGCACTGCGCGTGAGTGTAAAAATCACGCCATGTCCAAATCTGCGACAATCTTGACTTGGAATGAATAAACAGCCCGGGTACTGACGTTCGATCAGGCAGGCTTAAGACGTGCCATGTTCAAGGATCCAGCGGGCAGATCAAGCTTATCGCGGCCAAACACGTGCCAAAAGGAGCCGGGGTCATTGAAACGCTCCTATAGCAGTGACAGCAGTCGGAACGCACACGTCAGGCAAATGTCTCGAATTCTGAGACGTCGCACTGCTGTACCGAGTTGTCAAATTTTCTGCGGAGTCGACCAATTTGGCGAGCGACAAATGGATCGATCTGTCAATATTGGGACCGGCCTCCTGCTGCGTGCTTCAGCAAAATGCGGGCCCTCTCGGCTTTCACAAGATACTCGCAAAGCTGATATTGTCTTGTAAGCTCACTCTGCTTTTCTGTTTGATGCAGTGGCTTAGGGCGTTCTGCTGCAGAGCAGGAGCATTTTTTTTTTTTTTTTTTTTTGGTGGGGGGGGGGGGGGGGGGATGCTGGTAACAGCAGCCACATTTCGATGAAGGCGAAATGCGGGACACCTGTGCACGGATGTTTTAACCCACGTAAAGAAAGACGCTACACTAGTAAAACTAATCCGGAGCCGTCCACTACGGCGCGCCTCACAGTCTTCACCCAAGTAGCACCGAAACGTTAAAATTACGTTATTTCTTGGTTTAAGTCAAAAGGTAATGCAGTGTTCCTAATTTCATTTTTCTTTTTCTAACGGTGCTAAAACGTTGCACGCAAACTTTTTGTTGATCTAACATTATTATTGACTTTATGTAACGAGACCCAGCAGTAGTGATATTGCGCGCATCCACACTAGCAGCATCGACCAAGTCTGCGTAAAAAACATGCTGCACGAGCGACAGTGGTGCAGTATACAGCGTTGCACACCTGTATAAGGCACGTCACACTCAAGCACCCACTTTATCTGTGCTGTTAATCCTGGAGCATGGTAATATGCTACGCATGAGCAATGCGCTTAGAAGTGTTATTTATGTATTCATAAATACAGCTTTAAAACAATTCTTGAAGTATATGTATTACCTGTGGATAGCACCGATCTTGGAGGTTTATTTGCAAAAGTTCCACTACTTGAGGTCTTATTGCCCAAAATGGGAGTTAAAGCACTAAAATAGTGGTAAATTAGCGGCTTGCAGTAAGCTTATGCTGAAGTGGGAAGTTTATTTTTAACGTTTGATAGCATCGTTTTGTCAAGGTTATCAGTTATTGCTTCATAAGCATTACTGAAATATACTTTCAATGTTAATGTAGAGTTTTGTCCCGATTTTCATTACAGCTCGTCACTGTTTTTTAACATTAAGAATGTATTGTTAGGTACAACAATCCTCATTTGTTATGTATTTGCATATTACACATGTGTTTGCTTCTCGAGCTAATTTCCAGTTCTATATACAACATTACAAATGTTTCGAACGTAAAAAAGGTATTTCCCAAGTTACAATGTTATATAAATGTTATATAAATATAATTTTAAACGCTAGTATTTGCTTTGTTTACATTATTACGTAACAAATGTTATTTTGACATTCGTAACAACATTATTAAAACGTTGAGTACTACCTGGACACTGTTCTGATATCCCTAAGCAATCAGCCATAAAATACCGTTCCGTTTCGTCTTTTTACGTCGCATATTGCTTACCTTCGTTGCTGTTCGCGTAAAGGACTGCACTTAATTTCAGTTCAAGACCCCTTCCTGTGTTTCAGTACATTCACTGGGCATCATCTGTGGCATTTTTGTTTGTTTTTTTCTTAACAGACGAAAGCTGCCTGCGACGTACCAGACCTCATTAAAGCGAGAAGCGCGCGTTCGCGAGCAAGGGAGGTAACGGCACCTCATCTTGATGTTATGATTGGCCGAATACTGGTAACGTTTGCACGTGTCTATTGCAAGTGTTCTCATCCCCGTTAAGCTAGCAGTGCGGATAGTGGAGGGAAGGACAGACGAGGATATGGCAACACCAGCAAAATATGCCCAAATTCTGGAACGCGCGTTGCCCCAAGCCATTTCTTCGCGTTACTTGAGGCACCCTCCATGCTTCCTTACGCTTAGGAGCCGTTACAGTACTCTGCCATATCATGGAAGAAGAACTCTAGCGTAACCGCCGTACACACACGCCTTCGCTCTAACGTCTACTCCAAGCGGCCCTCGAGGCTTGTTTCAGAAACCAACCTCTACTCGAATCGCTCCTCGAGTGGAGGAGAAAACTCGAGGTTTCTCGAGAATCTCGAGTCAGTGACGACGCTACCTTCCACTTATAAATATATGGCGGGCGTCGTACCGTTCGCTCGCTTTGTGGATTTCGTTCCACCGGTGTACCAAGCTTTCAACGAAAGTGGGTATACAACAAGGATGAACAGAATCTTTCTCTAAAGCATCGGCTGAGTGACTGCGACTTCTGGCATTGCGAAAGCCATGCCATTCTGACGAATGGCATGGCTTTTCAAGCACGTTTCAAGCACTTATTTCTGGAAAGTCGAATTCGTTTGTTCGTGTGCATGGGTTGCAACGCCACGCATGTTTTCACCGTTCGGCCCCGAGACCTCCGATGGCAAAGGTCGAGAGTAACAGAAATTCCACCACAGGCCTGAATAAACGCAAGTATTCACATCGTTTCTCAACGACTAATGTTCTAGGTCACTGTAACTGTGCTCATAACTATGGTGGCTAACTCTAACTGCTCTAACGCTGACCGGCAGCGACTGTTGCCAGACGTGAAAGCGTTTCCGGTTATTTTTCCCAGCCGTCTTGTTCATGCAGTCCGCAAAACATTTTTTACCATGCAGTGAAACGTTGCGGTTGCTTGCGAAGGTTGTTTAGAAGACTCGACAGGGAAAAAAGAACGAGCGTGTTATACGCATTGCAGCATGCAGCTTTCAGGGCAAATATTGGCCTTAATCTCGTCCCCATGCGCCATTTGTGCTGCTTCAAGCGGAGGAGGAGTTCTCAAGGAGGCTTTGTCAAAGAAGACGCCGAGGGGCATTCATGACTTCGGATCGGCCCTGGTACAGTCAGCTAGAATATTTCTAGTGCACTGTAGCCCTGGAGAGCAAGAGCGGCTGTTTTCTCCACTCCAGATTGTAGGTGGAGCGTCGAGATGAGGGGCGGTTAATACAGGCGTAAGGAAGCAGTCAGAAAAGTCTGATGCCGAGGGTCGTAGTATATCGAATTTATAAAAGCTCAACAAGAAAAGAACATTAGAGGGTCATCTTAGACGGCGAAAGCCTGCCCTAGCTGTCCTATCATTTGCCTCTAATCGTTGGGGCGGGGCCATTACTACTCGTTTGACATACTGGTCGTTCCGTAGTCATGCTGAGTCATGCCTATTCAGTACCACTCATAGAAAAGCATATTTACTAACTTTCAGTCAGTTACGGAATTAAAAGTCGCCATTTGAATAGTGGTCTTTCCGTAGTTATGCTGAGTAATGCCGAGTCATTGTAGTCAAAACCACTCATAGCTAAGCATATTTAATGATTTCCAGACAGTTGCGGCCATTACAAGTCATCGTTTGACATACTGGTCGTTCCGCAGTCATCCCGAATCATGTCAAGTCATGCCTAGTCATTGTAACCATTACCTCTCAGCTGAGCATGTTTACTCGCTTGCAGTCAGTTACAGCCACTAAAAGTCGTCGTTTGACATATTGGTCGTTCCGTAGTCATGCCTAGTCATTGTAGTCATTACCCCTCATAGCTAAGCATGTTTACTCATTTCCATTCAGTTGCGGTCATTACAAGTTGTTTGACATTTTAGTCGTTCCGTAGTCATTTTTAGTCATATCATTTTATTAGTGATTATCATTAGTCATTAAACTGTATCGATATCTGTCGTATAACTTTTATTCATTAACAATCACTATCAATCGTTTTCCTTCGTAACACACACACACACACACGCGCGCGCGCACACGCACGCACGCACACACGGTCACACTTGTTCTGTAGACACCCGAAACTGCCGTATATATAAGGGAAGGAAGGTGAGAGTGAAAGCGGAAAGAGAAAAAGGTGCCGGTAGTGGAGAGCTCCGGAGTAATTTCGACCACCTGGGGGTCTGTAACGCGCACTGACATCGCATAGCACACGGACGCCACTTCGTTTCGCCCCCATTGAAACGCAGTCGCCGACAGTCGGGAGTCTTGCCACTGCACCACCGCGGCGGGGCTGGCCGTATGGTCGCCTGTGCTTGGATAGCACAGGCTTGGATAGCACGTGCTTGGATAGCAAAGATGGTCTGACAACAGGACGAGCGAGGTAGGTAGAGCCAGGTAGACAATATTTTCATGACATCGAAAAAAAAACTCTCCGATTCAAGTGGAGAGAGTACAGTGAAAAAAAAAAAAAAAGAGGAACAACTGATCTGACGCCGTTCTGGTGTCAAGGAAGGGGAAAACATGGAATAAACCCGCCTATGTGGTCTCGCACCGGGCAGCGCCATTAGCCGAGGCGCTGACTTGTTTCGACACGTCCGCAGAAATGAGTGCGCGCAGATTCTGCACATCGAATAAACTCGATATGTAGTTACCTGTCGCCTTCCTTGTTCCTGAAGGGACGTCACTCACGAAATCGTAAAATCTTAACAGAAGTGGCCTCACTAGTTTTTGGAAACGGCACATAGTTTCTGAAGAAATGCAACCAGGTCACTTCTGTCGCATCTGAAATATTTCGGCATACTGACGGCTCACCGCCGTATTCACAAACACGCCTTCATTCGAACTTCAACTGCTTCAACTCCAAGCGGCCCTCGAGGCCTGTTTTTCGTTTCAGAAAGGAATCACAACTCGAATCGCTCCTCCAGCGGCGGAGAAAACTTTCTCGAAGCCTGCGTCATCAGCAGCGACTGTTGCCAGATGCAAAAACATTTTCGGCCATTTTTCACAGCCGTCCTTTCTCGAGAATCTCGAGTCTTCGACGACGCTATCTTGGCCGCTCCGCCGCGGCTCCTCGACCGCCACTCCGCTTGTAAACATGGCCGACATCGCATCGCTCGCTCGCTGTGTGGAATTCGTTTTACCGGTATACCGAACTTTTCACGAAAGAAGATACGACAAGGATGCACCCAGCCTTTCTCTAAAGCATCAGCTGTGAGTGACAGTGGCCCAGGACTTCTGGCACGCTATCGTTTTATGAATGCAGCCATGGCTAGCCTCCGTCCGTCCCTGCCGCTCACGCCGAACATGGATAACCGTGATCAGCCACCGACGTCTGTGCTGTTTGATCTTCGATTCATCGCATTGCGCTTGTGTGGCGCGGGCAGATTTCAAGTCGTCACTGGATAAATGGACAACCTTTTCAGAGACCACTGAGTCTGCTGCAGAGTTGAGGCGCGATTTGACCGTAAATGGTCGGAGTCGAGAGGCGGCGGCGCACTCTCCGTGGCTCGCCCTGCGCGCTTCCGGAGACGGCGCCGAACTTGTGGCACTGGAGGCGCGGTGGGACTGTGCGGACATCTGTGCTGCACCCCGCTCATCAATGGCTTGCCCGTCGCCCGAGTGTACGTAGTACGTCGGTACGTCTTCGGACGCGCGGCGCTGTCGAGGGAGCATATTGGTGTGCTCGTCCTACCGAGAGATATTCGCGGCCGACGAAGAGCATGGCTTTTCAAGCACGTTTTCAATTAGGGTTCCCTACTTGTTTGGAAACCGCACGCGGCATTTTCTTCTGGAGAGTCGAATTCAGTGTGCATGAGCTGTAATGCGCTGCGAAGCAGCACCTCCGCCTGCTGTGGTGGGTCAAGGCGGAAATATTAAGTGCTAGTAACATACTTTTTTTAGTAACGCAACGGAACATAAAACTGCGTTTGCTTTTTTTAAATGCACATTTGTACGCATGAAACGCCATCACGTTTGCAGACATACGTATCTCAAGCAGGCATGCAGCAGACGACACACTTGAGACACGTAAGCAGAAGCGGTGGCTTTCATATGCGTACAAAAGTATTTAAAAGACGCAAGCGCAGTTTTATTTTCTGTTACGCTGCTGAAAGAAGAGGGTTAGCAGCATTTAAAATTTCCGACTTACTCATCCACCGCAGCAGGGGGAGAGGCGCTGCGGTCGCTTTGGGATTCGCGGGCGCCAGACCAGCGATTGTTTGGGCCTGATCCGCGGGACGGCGCGCCAGCGCAGTTTTCCTAAGGTTTCCAACTGTCTTTATCTAAGAACGTTGGCAATGACTGCCAAAGGTGCCTCGATGGCGGAGGCGAAGGCATCGCGGCACCGTGTAAGTGCCACACCAGACGCCGGCACAGTGTATCTGCTGGAGCATCATCATCATTTTAAACCAATATACGCAATATTTGGTATATAGGTTTTTCGTTTCTGTCTAAATTTTTCCCTTGACCCGTTTCGGAAATTTACGATCTCTTGTCAAAAGGGAAACGGCCGTATCAGCCTCAGCAGACGATTTCGCTTAGCAGACGATATCGCTTAGCGCAGCTGGCATTGCCGTATGCATAAGTGTGTTGTTTCGTAGGTGCATGTCATTTCGCTGGTGCGTGTCCTATTTTTGGCGTGTTCATATTGGACAGTGATTATTCATCTGCAGGCCGCAACGCAAGGATGTCGAGGCAAAGCGGCCTTGCAGAGAACGGGCATGTTTTGTATCAATGTACCGGAGTGGATATAGTGCTCAAGGAGCGAGAAGTCTTTGTTCACGGCCCCGGTTGATCTCGCACGACTTGCAGACTAGGAAGAGGCATCATGCAGGCAGATAGAAGCCACACATACGCCGAAGAAGGGTCTCGCTATTCAGGTGAGAGCGACTCGGCCGACTTCCTGATAGACACGCGCACTCCTAAAGCTGCTTTAAAAACCTTCTGCACAATCCCAGTTCGCAGCACCCCTATGCTTCAGCCGCTGTCAGTCATTGCTCTCGGTGCCACCTAGGTACACTAGCCAGTATATTCCAGGCACTGTAGAATATATATATATATATATATATATAGACCAACACCGTGTTTACAAACAAAGGGGGCGCTCGCGGCGTCGCAGCCGACTGGGGGTGAAAAATAGGGTTAGCGCCCATAGGAATACATGGAAGCAAAATATTTCTAAGCAGTTTTTTTTATTTCACGGGGCACCTGTGATGTCTTTATTCGGTACAAAGCAATTATGAACATCCTAGAACAGATCATCAAAATATGAAATCTCATTACCGAGGCGAAGTATTTTTAAAATACCGCGAAACAGTGGTGCGAGTTGGGAGGGCGACCCGAAGAAATACATGTAAACACAACTTTCCGGAACATTTTTCTCATTTCGCTGAGCATCAGAAGAGGTGGCTGGTCGTTAAACGTTGGCCAGCGCTTTGAAGGAGTGTGTGATATGTGATAGTGTGTGTGAAGTATGGTGCGTCATTACGGAAGCAGTCTACTTTTAAAACTCTCCGAATAACCTGTGTTATGAATCCAGACACCGCCAAAAGGCAAGCTGGGTGTAACGAATCACGCAGTTTTGCTTACAGTCTGATATGCTGCCGCATAGGATAAATAAGTTTGATAATACTGTCGCTCCAGGGATACGTGCTAGACAGAATTACATTTAAAAAGCAGTTGTCAAACGCCATACGACAATATGAACCGAACTATATTCGCGCATTCAGCAGACGACAGCGTAGCTGGCGATACTCAACGCGGCCGCCTCCATCTCCGGAGCGTCTGCTAGCGACAGCGCCGGTGGTGCATTGCCGTCTGCAACTGTGCGCGGTCAGTTTATCGTGGTGTGAACGGTCCCACAAGTCGTCAGACTTGCAGTACTTGCAAGGGAATGTAGTGTGCCATGCAACATGATATCCGGGCGTGATACAAGACGTTCACCAAAAAATGAGAAGGGTTCAACGCTGCTGAACCGAGTCAAATGTTGCGGTAAGTTGTGTTTACATGTATTTCTATGGGTCGCCCTCTCAACTCGCACCCCGATACGTTTCGCGGTGTTTTAAAAATACTTCGCCTCGGTAATGAGATTTCACACTTCCACGATCTATTCCAGGGCGTTCATGGTTGCTCTGTACAGAATAACGACATCACAGATGACCCATGAAATTAGAAAACTGCTTTGGAACATTTCGCTTCCATGTATTCCTATGGGCGCCTATTTTTAACCCCCAGTCGGACCACGCTGGCGATAGAAGCGCCAGCGCATCGTGCTTACGTCACAGATTGGTGTTGGTCTATATATATATATATATATATATATATATATATATATATATATATATATATATATATATATATATATATATATATATAATGTTTATGAGGTACCGTCGTGCCACGCCCTTCTTCCCGGTTCTTTATCCGGCCTCAGGACATGTAAAGGCATTATCACCTGTATGTTGATCTTTTTTTCTTCTTTTTTTGTTTTTTTACAGGTCTGCGTTGCTGATAGAAACGACCGCGCAATGTCTGAAACATGTCAAAAGAGGATTGCGACGCTCCTGCGTCAAGCCTAATCGGCGGCCGAAAACATTCACAGGCTTCCGGCATAAAGAAGGCGTGCTAAGTACATTAAACACGCTACATTCAAGACTAAACATGACGGAAGGTATGACTTTGCGGTCCGCATCAAAGCAGACCGGTTACACAAGACAGCAAATTTTCATCTGCACCTGGCAGACTAAGCCATAACTGTCGATAAGCGCGATGCGGCCGCGTTGTCATAAACGACGCTTTGTTGTGCCACCAAATTCCATGATTCTGTGCTTCAGCACCACGTGACTTCCTACACTTTTTTTTTTTTTTTTAATACTATCCGGGGAACGGAGTCTCCTGAATTTTTGTTTCTTTCTGGGTCACCGCATGGGTCACCAGTGGCTCATCTGTATCGTGTGGCCTTTGAAAGCTGCCAGTGCACTTTCCGACATCAATAAGCATGGCGCACCGCATGCATGACAACCACAACTCGCCTGAGACGTTCGTTCTGAAGGTATCCGTCTGCCTCCTGAAAAGCGACGATCGTTGCACGAGCGAAGACAATCTACCCTCTTGCCGCCGCGCTGCATCCTAGCCGCTGACCGCACTGGAAGAGCACAGCCACATCAATTCTCGGCAACACCTCCCCTAAACGGCGCTTCGAGAACCAGTACCCTTCTCGGCTTCAGCGATAGCCATCAACCAGAAATCAACCTCCACGACACATCATTTTATAAATCCGCCACCACCGCGTGGCCCCTCCAATCGGCTTGGCGGCACCGCAGCCACGACAGCAATAAACAGTTCGTATTCCCCATTCGCACAACGCACGCGTTATGCTGCCTTGCTGGTCCTGTTGAGCCAAGTGTGTAGTAGTCATGTCATCCGTGGTTGCTACCATGTTATCATGAAATTACTAATATTGTCAGGTTATACATATAGCACTAAACACCGGTCCCAAACTCACTCTGGTGAGGTTCTAACGCCTATCGAACCGGAAGTAATAAACGAAATCCGTTCATTACTCCCTCCTCCGCCTAAAGCTTACCCGAAATGACTTAACTTTAGAAGCAATTAAAGACAGGATGACTATAAACGATTGTTCATCGCTAATAATAAAAAAGCCGGTTAACGACATCCAGGAGCTGTCTGAACAAAACGCGAAACAGATGGATATCTTGAGGATGGATATGATTAGCGTGACCCACGCACAGACCCTAATAGGTGGACGGGGGGCGGTGGGACGTACGGGAAGGAAGGAAGGTGTTTGTTAATAATAAGCATCTACCCTCAGTGCGAAGCCAGTGGCATGGAACGGCGAGCCGTTAAATACGCTCCCATCTTTTTAAAGAAAATTGTGTTTTCAGGTACACATTCTGATTCAGAAGCAGCACTGTGATTGAAAGTTTTTATGCCAAACTACTAAGCACTATCTTTATCGACACTTAAACGCTTTTCGCGACAAGATTCGGATATATGGAAATCTGGCGTGTCAAAATTCACTATTCACGACTACCAAAATAGTCTCGCCGTGGTGGCGCAGTGGTTAGCTAGGGCGCTCGAACTGATATGCCCAAGGGTGCGGGATCGAATCCCAGCCGTGGCGGCCGCTCTCTGATGGAGGCGAAAAGCAAGGAATCCATGTACTGTCTCATCTCAGTGCACGTTAAGGAACCCCAGGCGGTGGAAATTTCCGGAGCCCTCCACTACAGCCTCTCTCATAGCCTGAGTCGCTTTGGGACGTTAAACCCCACAAACCCAACCAAACGAAACCAGACTACGTTGAGGTGGACAGAAGTCCTTCCGCGCGCCACTGTAATGCATACTGTGGCAGTGTACGAGGACAGCGCGACAATTTCGGGCTATCGATTGGAATAAGCGCAGTTGTTCGTACGCCCTGCGACGTACGTCATTTGCAAGAAAGTATATTTGAACAAACAACGAAACGTGGTTTGTAAGAAAGTTAAACCAACGAGAGTGAGAAAAAAACGGAGCCTGCCGGAAAAATAAATGTAACAAATTCCGCGTCAATCATTCGGCCTGCGCGTTCCAAAACCAGCATCAGATGAAAGAGTCAGGGCTGTTTGGGTACGCGGGACGCCGTGAAAGAGCGGCGCAGTTTGTTGCAGCTTTTTTTTTTTTTTTTTTTTTTTTCAACGAATCTGCGGAATACAACCACTCAAAGTGAAGCCGATAGATAGTGCAAATAATGCAAAGGTGACGGTCTTTAACAAAAAAAAAAAAAAAAAGAAAGAAAGAAAGAAAGAAAGAAAGAAAGAAAGAAAGAAAGAAATGACGCTTTCGCGTAATCTGACGGTGTATGCAAGGGAGACTGCATGGGGCGGAATGGTGATCCATTAATGGGCTACATCATTAACAGTAGTTAACGCGATAGATAATGCGTTGCGTGACCTTTCTGCACAAAGACTCCACTATGCGCGAACGACAACCGCGAGATATTAGGGGAGGGGTGTCGAAGAAGTGTCGCGATAGTGCAGCACTCACTACACGAGCGCGTTCGAGAGCGTGCATTGTCGCTCAGAAGCATGAATAATGACACCTGCTTCAGAAAAAAAAAAAAAAAAAAAAAAACAGTGCTCGACGTCCAGTACATAACGCATTCCAAACGACGTGCTGTTTAGAATTTGTTTCGCTGAAAGGGATTGTGCTAAGGTCAACCAAAGCTATAGTATCTATTTGCTTTCATCCCCGTCTTTGCATGTTATGGTGTGCCACGCGTTTGAAAGCAGAGAAACGCGAGAAACAAAAGCAAGCAAGAAGTATGACGCAGAATTGTAAAGCTTATGACGTCATTCCCCTCAGCGCTGCGAAATACGGAAACCGAATACTTTTTTACTGTGAAGAGCAACAACGGGATATTTGATGCACTGAATGCATTTGCTCAAGGCTTGCGATGGTGACGTTACCGGTCCGGCATTTCAAAACGGAAAACAGCGCTTAGTTTATCATGAGTACCCACTCTTCGCCACTGAACTGGGCGTGC
The DNA here is from genome assembly GCF_055883805.1 of Amblyomma maculatum. NCBI lineage: Eukaryota > Metazoa > Arthropoda > Arachnida > Ixodida > Ixodidae > Amblyomma > Amblyomma maculatum. The sequence continues at coordinate 137,753,268 of NC_139344.1, forward strand.
ATTTTGACTCACGTGACACGAAAGAGCAGCTCGGCGAGAATCTCACTGGCGAGGCTTACATGGACTCGACAACAAGTCGGCTCTCCTTTTAGAGGGAAAGGGTGAGAGCATAGATTAAGAGAGTAGAGAACTAGTCACGCGTTTTCTTTTCAAAGCTCGCTCTTTCTCTCCGATGATCAATTCAACCCGCATTCTGTAGCGTTCATGTAGACGAGGTTACTGCAATACATCCGCGCGCGGCTTGGCCCTTGTGACCGAGTTCGCAACTATAACCGTGTTTACTCTCATAATGAACGTAGTTTTCGCCCCCCCCCCCCCCCGCAAATCACCACACACACACACATAATAATCTCCGACATTCATTATAAGCGGAGTAAAATACTCAGAATTGTACTTTTTGGCAAATAGAGTAGGGGTGGGGGTACGTTCATTATGAGAGCTCAAATTGTGCTGAACATAAACTTCTTTCGGTCACCGCAAGTGAGCTTTTTTTTCTTCTCCAACTCGGAATGAGTACTCACATTGGCGACCCCCTCCCCCCCCCCCCCCCTTTTTTTTTCTTATTCGGCCGATCTTGTGGGAAAAAAGGGCGTCCAAGAAGATGATAAAAAGGCAGGAGGAGACTGCTTTTGGAAGTAAACCTAAGGGATGTACAAAAGGTGGCTCGCAGTGCGGCACCTATAGATCCACGTAAGTGTTCTAATTTTGAATGGACACTCAGTGGCTGTCAGGTTGCAGCTGCGCCGGACAAACTGCGGGTACAGGTGCGGGCTACGTGGCGCTGATAAATTCACCTAGGCTCAAGCCTAATTGTTCCTGTCTCGTCGTATACAGCCCCGCATAATTGGGTACTATACACAGGTTCTACGCAGCAGAAAAAGCTTTGGCTGACGCTAAACTGAACATTATAGGTACAGTTACGAGGCGCGTTCGGCAGCTATTTCCTCCTGGGCTTGAGTTTTATATTTATTTCTTTTATTTTGTAAGTGATGTAATTGTTTGAGCTGTCCTCTTTCCTACACTACGTTTTTCTTTGCCGACAGGATCGTGAACGCTTTCTTTCTTTTCACGAGAGAAAACCAGCCGGTAGAGAATGGAAAATGTTATTTGTAGCGAAAGCCTCCTTACAGCAGAAAGAGCCATCAGTGACGGCTGGCGATTGGAAGAAACAGAGCAACTTTAAGGAGCAGCGAATAACTGGAACATTGTGAGTCAAACTATCATTTTAGCGAGTACATAGCAACGGATATGGCCAGAAAGGACCTTCTTTCCGAGCGCTAAGAACGCCGCACGCCCTTCATATCCATGCATGCATATACTATGCTCAGAGCACACGTATCAAATCTGGATAGCTGGTAGCCGTTCACATTGGAGACGCGACAGTTTTCATGGCGCATTTCCTACCAGAGTATACTGCCCGGAGCCAGAGGTAGATTCTCCCTACAAAAAATGCGCAACACCTGTGGTCAGAAACGGAAGCAGATTCTGACTTCAGAACATGCGAAGCTGTCCCAGTGACCAGGATTTTAACCGATGTTTCAACCTCGTCTGATTGCTAACCTCAAGACTTCTTGTGACGCTGTTAAATGACTTGTACGGTTGCTTATTAATACATCAAATGACTTTTTTTTTTTTTTACGTGGACATGTGCATCTGTTGTCAACGGTTTAACATTTCATATATTTAGTGGCGAAAATCTGCAGCAAGGCTTGAGAAGGATACAGAGCTGCGCAGGAAGTGCGCTATAAAAGACATATGTTACTCTATTTTTGCTATATTGGTGGTAATTCCTGTTTCTATAGGTTGCGCGCTCCCGACTTGGGTACCGTTGAAGTGGCGTGTGATACTTCCGCAACCTGTTTTAGAATGTTCATCGAGGGACGACAAGGCTTTCGAACCTACAACGACATAGGGATTCGGACCGACAACGCATGGCCGTATGCCGTTCATTGTAAGTGTCCACCGAGAAGTGAGACAGACATTGCGCCTTTCCTCCTTTCCCCAAAATCAAACCTAATGAAAAAATAATCGCGGAATGAAAAGGCGGTGCATCATTGCGCCTACTTTTAAGGCGCTGTACTACCCTACAATCGCAGCGCCGCCCACGACTTGTATAAAAAGGCCTGCAAATGAACCGCTCTGGTTCTTGCTCCTGCCACTATGTAATCGCCTTGGTCTCTTGGTAGCTTCACGGCACGACACACACCTACTCTTTTTGTTTTGTACCTACCTCCCTCTTTAATGCCTCAGGGTGGATTTAAATATATCACAGATTGGCTAGACGGATTTATCGCATTGAAAAAATACGGCTGTTCGGCTCTTTCCCCGTACTCAATTTGACACGCTGGTATCGGACCCTCTCGTGAACTGTAAGGGCAACGCCAGTGGGCAGAAATCTGTTATTCAAAGCGGTCATTTCATTCCGTTCTCGAGCATGCATCGTGCACGGGCAAATTTCAGGAGTGAGTCTAAGTGGACAGCATCAAGTGGCTTATTGAAAAATTAAAAAAGAAAATGTAGGACATATAGGTGCCAGGAAATATCTGCCATCATGCTCAGAAGCACCTCAGTTGCCGTGGCGGATACAGATAGGCAGTGAGAGGAAATAAAAGGGAGATATATAGGAAGATGGGGCAGGGCGGGATAGTGAGTGGACAGTATATAGAAAAAATATTTGCACGCTCTGTAGCACGTTACGAGAAGGCGAGTAAAGTACGGAAAAGCGAAAAGCAAGAAGGGAGAAAACAGACCCACGCCCGGTTGGCCAGCTGCCTTGCATAAGGCTAATGGAAAGTAACACGGCGGAAATACTGGTAACGAGGATGCACATTCCCAGCGTGGAAGCGAAGTGATGCCGCAGCAATATTCGAGCAGACAAAACAAAATGAAGCCATTGCGGAGTTTTTCCACTTGGCTAATCAGTGGAGCGATACCCGTTTTATCGATAATGGGCAGCTATTTCTAAGAATGAAAGTGCTTCTGCGCTATATATATATATATATATATATATATATATATATATATATATATATATACTCGATTTTCAACGAAACTGCATATGTGTTTGTTATTTTTGTATATATTGCCGCCGCCTCGTCGTACTGTTAAAGATGCGCGCAAATGCGTTATAAAAAAACATTTTAAAAAATATCATTTTATTTAGCAGACGCTGAAAAAGAGCGGAAACGCGACTACAATCGGGATTACCTTGTCAGACACCGTGTTCAATATAATGCACATCTATCCTTTACATATATCCTCGTGCGCTCAGACGCTGAACGAAGTTATCGGTTCTGGCGGTCTTAATGTCATAGGTATATATACATCATAAGGAGGCTATCGCACAGCTTCCCCTCTCCTTATAAGACCACGTTACACGCGGCATTCGCAGTAGGTCATAGCCCCCGTCGGGGTGGTGCAGTGGTTAGGGGTGCTCGACTGCTGTGCCCAAGGATGCGCGATCGAATCCCGGCCGCGGCGGCTGCCTTTCCCTGGACGCGAAAAGCAAGGCGCCCGTGTGCTGTGCGATGTCAGTGCACGTTAAAGAACCCCAGGTGGCCGAGATTTCTGGAGTCCTCCACTACGGGCGTCTGTCATAGCCTGAGTCGCTTTGGGACGTTAAACCTCGCAAAGCTAAGTAAACCAAACCAGACTGGTAATAGTAAAGCATTGTACGCGACGTGCGGAGGTTATTGGCTCGGATTCCATCGGCGGCACGTGGTCTGTCGAATTATCTATAATCAAGGAGTTACGCACCTAACTGTCCAGTTTAATCCCAATCCACCACAAAAAAAGTGCATTATCCTATGCCCGCCTTGACTTCAGTGACTGCTGGCTTCTTTCATATGCATTGCGACCTGTCTTTTACAGCATTTAAATAGAGCATCAGATGTGCAATCTAAGCGCCATTAAAAGGCAGGCAGCACTCGTCGTACTTTCACGAAGCATCGTGATTTTTGTAGCAATACATCTGACCTTTTCAAGAGGTGTGTAGCGGCAGAGGCGCTTTCAGTTGATTTAATGTGAATTCTGTCGCGCATAAATTTAACTTAACACGCTTCATAACACATCGCTGCCTGTTTTTGAAACCAGATGGACCCATAGCATAGAACATAGGACATATGGCTGCTAAACTATTTGTCTGTGGATTCATGGTAGCGTCCGGACTCAGAAATGTATTTTGATTGACGCCCACACCTGCAATTTTTGCTCATATTTGAAGAGGACATCCTTCGCATCGAAAATAAACAAGAAAAGGTGGCAACAGGTTTCCCAATACATGGAACAGTTAATGAGAACTCGACAGGTACGCTGCCCCAAGAACGGTATACCAAGACTTTCACCGACCATAGTGGACGCAGCTGTTTCGAATGCTGCGCGGCAGTCGCTGCAGGCGCGGCCTGTAATGCCGACCATTCTCTGGCGACAAGCACCACCGCCGATGCAGTCGCGAAGGGGGTTCCAGCGAGTGGGAGAGAGGGCGAAGGAGCACATAACTCGGTAACTGTGACGACGGCCGTCGAGACAATCCTCGCATCTCCTTCCTGTCCGAGCGCCTGGCTGTCGATCCTGTCGCCCGTCGGACCCGGTCGCGGGTCGACGAGCAACAGTTCTCAATCTGACCATCTCTCTCTCGATGCTTAGAAGACGTCCGCGGATTCTCAACCGAAACCATTTGTCGACTTTCTTAGTACTCTTGCTGCGATTTCGTGCGTTGTTTCTGTTGAAAACTCCTTGGGTAGGCGATTGCTAGACTAACGGTAGCGCTGTTTCTACGGGTTACATTACAAGACTGACTGCCATTTCGTCATTGATCTTATAGCTTGGTCTTTCACAATGACCAGGGTGTCCATCCGCCAATCCCGCTTTCAAAGTACATCAACCTTCGATATTTTGCTCGAATCGCAGCCTCAGGTGCATTGCTTATGCATTGCATATAGTACAGTTATGTCTCTTCACTGTATCCGCGGCAAACAGTGTCATGTCTCAGCCACATATCCAAATTTGATCTTGTATGGCTTGCATCGCCCAGTATTTCGTTCATTCATTCATTGCCCCTAAAGGCCCTTCAAGGGTATTCCGAAGGGCGGTCAGTGTAAGAAACATGTATAAAGAACATCATGAACAAGCAAATGTACAATAAACAGGTTATGGTATAATACGGAATAATATTTAAGCCCCAAGATAGTAAATAATTATTCATCATCCTATAAAAGAAATTACACTGGGCCTCTCCCGACATATGTGACTCATCACAAATACGTGATGACATGGAGAAACCAAGGTATCGCTCTGAAAGTTCCGTTCTCTTTTCAGGGGTCCCACGGCGGCTTGGTGGATAAGGAACAAGAATCCGTGTCAACGCCTGGTCTGCAGTGAAGCGCTCGTTGGCCATAAGAAAATAAAATAAAGCTGTGGCGAGTGATATGGTGCCTGTAGTACGAAGACAAAAACCTCACAAGGGTGTCGCAGCTCGTTACTTTCCGCACGGGACCCGCCAGCGCGACGCAAGAGACGCGCCAGGCACGCCGGCGGGAAGGGCTGCAAAAGCGCGCGGGAGGAGCTGCTGCCGGCGCTCGGTATGGCCGGATGTGGACGCGTCAAGCGAAGCCGGAAGCGGCCGCGTCCCGCCTGGCCCTCGCCGATGAGCCGATTGGCAATCCAAAAAGGCCAGCCTGCGCCATTTGCTTTCCGCCGAGGAGAGAGGGACTCGGCCGGGGGTCGCCGCAGGGGTCACCCCTCGGAGGGGTGCCACAGACAGATGCTATCCGCGGGGAGGCCACCCCCGCCCGCCCGTGAAGTCGCGCGGGCTCCGAGAAGACTCCTCGCTTTGCAAAGATGGCTGCGCGCGGCGCCTTCGGAAGCGGACCATAGAGCTGCGGCCGAGCGCCCGCGTCGGCTACAACGTGACGTCGCATGCCCGTGCTCGGATCAACGGCGCTGGGTCCGGCCGTGGAGGCTTCTGTGCGAGGTCAGAGCAAGAAGCCAACACGGAGCGGGAACCCCTGAGCAAAACTGCAGCAGCAAAGGCGAAGACCACAAACCGCCTCTCGACGAGCGCGCCGGCTGAAAGTGGCGGCAATTTGCGCGCGCGTTTGCAAATATGGCGTTCGAACGGAGATCCGTGAACGGGAGCGTGTTTGTTTTTCTTTCGCGGGTATTGATGCCTGGCCGCCTGGCCGGCAACCAGCTCACCCTCGAATTTTATGCCTGCGGCGCCGCGGGAGTCCTGACGGGCAACGGAGAATCGTTGTACATGAAGAGCTGGGACGCACCTCTTTCACGAGCAGTAGCTGGTCTCACTTCTCGGAAACAGAAATTGCAGACATATCCGCCATGCCGTTGAGGAGCGCTCAGGGCCTTGACACTGTTTTGTACTGGCCTGGCGCAGGTAGGCTTTAGCCCCAAAGTAAAAATTGATAATGCCGCATCCAGGATCCTTCTCATGAAATTATTCAAGAAAATGAATTATTACTTCCGCACAAAATATACTGGTCGAAAAAAAAAAATGTTCGTTATATTATAAGTCTTTGCCTACGCAAGCCGTTGCTTAATGGCTATTCGATCCGTTGAGTTTACGTTCGTCCCTTCAGCCTTTGTCAACCTATTCAGAAGTGCGGCGTATGAATTAAAATCGTATGAGCTTGAAAGAGAGGCGGAGAAGCGTTTAGAAATTTTCACTCCCACGCCCTCCGCTGCAACACACTTAATTCACCCAGCTTGCCTCGCAACTGCAAGATGAGAGCAGCCACAATCCTGCAGGTCATGCTGATTACAGCATCTTCGGGTTTTGGTATACATATACTTTTCTTTCATAAAATAGACACAAACTGAAGTTTACAAACAGAAGCGTAGTCAATTTGCTTGTCAGTTGGGCATTTCGAAGCCCTTGAAAAAGGCGAAAATGACAAGAAAAATTATTTCCGCGTCTTAGCAAAACCTGCCTGCACCTCCAACCACCTGTTGTTTTCTTGCACACATCGAAGACTGACAGACACTACTAGCCTTCGAGCATGTCGTTGTTAACGTAGGCCCAGCTTTATATAGCAATGCCCAAGTGGCACTGAACATTAAAATGATATAATTGTCTTTTACGTAGCAGTAACGTTGTGCGCTACAGTGAAACGTTATGTTAATGGTAAAAATGGGTGAAGAACTTTGTACTATAAAATTTTGCTATGCTCTAAGCGGTATTAAAAATAACCAAATAATGCTGTGCTGTCGCATCGGAAGCATTACTTCAAAGTTCGCAGTAAGCATTGCTCTAATTCTGAGTTTAAATTATTATGTTTAAGTAATCGCCATAAAAACGTTGCAAATATTTAACTTCACGACTTTTCCTTACAGCAATGATGCTGAACCAAATGCAGTTGGCGTCTAAATATTCTGTGCCTGCCATAGAGAGTCTCGTTATTCTGCTAAAAAATTCTGCTCATCACCCATTCGCTACTATCACTATCCTGTTCGACACCATGGTACCTCTTCAGAGATGGGAATATACATAGCATGTATTCTTTGTGCTGCACTATAGAGCTCAAGCGTCACCCTCGTTATTCGTCTTTGCAAAATATTAAATTGCGTACCTTCACAACTGGCAGGCCTGCGTGCTCTGTCAGGGCTATTTTAGTGTTGCATTTATATTTAATAAACTCAGGGCAAATTTATTTGAACATTTGTAATGATTCAGAAACGTTAGGAAAAAAAAAAACATTAAACCAGTGTATTAAGGTGCGACAATAACAAAAGTTTACAATGCTGTAATGTTTCGGTGCTACCAGGGTACCAATAAAACGAAATTGCTTTGGCTTCGCGCTGCCAAAATATGCTTTTCAACTTCTCTTCTAATCACGGGTGTCATGACTCGCAACTATTAAAATACGCTTAAAATCATCCGCCAACAAAAAACATCCCTGCGGAATAAATAGACGACATCCACTAATTTTTGCGAGGCGTCTTCAGCCTAGAGAGTTCTAGAAGGCTCATTTTCGGGTGGAAATCGGATCAAACGCAACACTAGGGAATTTGTTCGTGGTGCGGGGAAAATTTGGTAACGAAGGGTCTACGCTGTGCCAAGATAACCGCGCTAGGATAGCGAAAACACAGTATTACCAGCATGCAAGCTTTCAGGTGAGTTGCGAATGCTCGATTCCAAATGAAGCTGCTCGTATAGGTGTGCCCTCTCTGGCAGTTCACCGCGGACGTGATAGGGAGACAAAGGCTTTCGCGGGTTTGAGCATTTGGGCACACAGGACATGAATGGGGGGTGCATGCTTGGTGGATCAAGGCCTTATACGGAATGAAGCGAAATGCAGAAAGGGCCTTTTGTCGCAGCTTGTGAAAGTCCCCAGTCACGGTGGAAATATGTTGGAACAGTTTTTACTGTCTCTCATAGCCCGACGCCGACTTAAAGGCTGCCCATGACATGCAGAAATAACAGGTAAGCTTCTCCAGTGCGTTTTAGCAGCCCTGCTAGATCGGCGCTGACGGCTGTGACACGCCTTGGCGGCATGCATAGGAGTGCTTTGTAACAGCTGGTCGTCTATATTTAAAAAAATAAATAAATAAATAAAAGGAAATGAGTGAAACACATTGAGCAATGTCCACCGTTCTCACTTTTAGCTTCTTGATGCTGCCGGTTCAATTACAGAATTGCAAATAGTCCTTCAACCATCTCGGACCCCCGCCTCCTATGAGCCAAAAATGAAGGAACATGGAGGCTCTGGATATAGAGCGAGAAAGCGATGCTCGGCAAGTAATGTAGAAATAACCACTGAAACGGACTGCTTAACCGGCACACGTCAGGCCTTAGATTCAAGGAAACTTACAAAACATATGTTTATACTTAGGGCTATATATAGAGGTCTGCACCGAGATTGGGCCCGGCTTTACTTGCCACCACTTCGGCCCGCTATCAATTTCTAATGGCCAGTCCTGCCCAACGCTCATTGATCAGGCCCGGGCAGGCCAATTTGCTTCTCGTGAGAAACATTTGACCTTGAAACAAAAAGAAAAACAAGAACTAAACAAACATGTAGCAGCAATAAAAGTTGCAGGATGCAACCGCTTGTTCGTACCAGCCACGAATGCTTACTGAAGCTGGGAAAAACCGGAAAAATGGGTTTATAAACAGAGCACTTGATGACATCATTTTATGTGACTCGTATGACAACGTTTTAGGAAGGAAATTAATAACCTGTTACCCTCATTAGCGCACTATGGACTTATTGTTGCGGACTAAGGGTTTGATTCAACGAGCGGGTCACTGGAGCAGCCTCAAACGGACACCAGAGGCGGGCAAAAATCTCGGACCTTGTGTCTCAGCCTATAGTTTGCCGTAGCAGCAAAGTGTTGATGGACACCACAAACATGTCGTCAACACGAAAGCGAACCTAGATAAACTTTCGCAAAACTGAAAAGGCGCAGAATTACCTGACCTCTCCGTGGACACCTCAAACCCGTATAGTCAGAGGCGACGTGCCGAAGCAGAAGCGATACGCACTTCCTCCAATTCATATCACGCTTCCATCTGCTGGCGACCGCAAGATTGACTGATTCGTCCGCACTATACCTCACACGGTCAAACCTGACCAATCTTGATCTTGAGGGTGTATTCTGCGAAACTTAGCAAAGCAAGTCTACCCATATTCAAGTCATGTGTAGCACCTGCCAGGGTCATTCGTGTGGACATTGTACACCCTTGGGTTCTCCTTTGACTTCGACCTATACACGCTTTCTCGCGGATTTACCGGTTAAGCAACGACTAACCTTTTTGCTGAGAGATGCACGCAAGCTTTACTTACATGGAGAGGAGAGTTTGCACAGAGATGAAAAATATGGAATCGTATCGTTTTTAAATATAGAGAGAGCTTCGCTTCGAGCAGAGACTCAATCCTATGCTGATCACGATATAGTGATTGCAACTAAGACACTCTCGGTGTTATTATTATTATCTCATCATCATCACTCGACCTTTAAGGTACCGAAAGACTTTAACCCCGCATCGAAGGGCACTGTGAAATAAGTCACTGGAAAGCATGCTTTTGAAGAAGGAGCTATCGAAAGCCAGCATACACTCTGAATAGGAATCAGCCTATAAGGGAGTAAAAAGAGAGTAACATCATGTCCTCTAGTGCACTCCCTCGTGAAGGCACGGTATTCTCTCCAAGCCGTAGGGTAGATCTTCACCATGAACTGTAAGGAATGCTATACTTTGGTTACAGAAGCACATTGTCTTCCTAAATAATATTTATTTAATGTTCCTACCAATGAAAGGAGACTTCACCGTTGCACCAGAAGTTTTGATGTTAATTACAGGACATAGAAACCTCACTTCAAATCTCCGTAAGTGTTAATTTTCGCTTTTTCTCAAGTGATAGTGATGAAAATCTGCCCCAGGGCTTGACAGCATGCCCTCACTTTAATGGGGAGTGCGCTTGAGGACAAGCTACTACCTTTTTTACTCACTCCCTTACAGGCTTCTTTGTGTTAAGAGTGTAGACGTGATCCGCATCTACACCTGAGTCGATCCTGGCAAGGTACTGGCTCGGACGCACTTACTACATGAAGAACACCCCGGTCTGCAGTCTGTGGAAGGCATACTGGAAATGTTTTCAAAAATACAAGAATCAACCCGCCGGTAGTTTAAGGAGGTGGATACCATCGAATTATACCGATGATGCCAATTTCCTCATAAGGAGCGGAAAGATATTTTAGTGCACTGAGGAGGCTGAAGACGTGGCCTCGGAGTACGATGGTGAAGAAGAACGCTTGTGTAAAATGGTAATGGCGCATGTCCACCAAGATGTTATAGACAATATTAACTTGGCTGCACCGCCGAAACTGCCAGTGCTTGTCCCAGCTGTGTTTTAATTTTTTGACCCTCTGAAAAGTTATAAGACAAAGTCTTGTGCAACGTCTCCGTGACTGTGTGAATGCCTCCTGGGTCTGGTGTAATTACTCTGCTCTTTATTTTGGAGATGACTTGACACGTATACACACTTTCGAGAGCTACGTTTTGTATTCAAGTTGCTGACGGTGACCCTGTCAGTGTGGTATATTCTGTATCCTTGAACTGTCCCACACCAAGATTGTGCCATCACGTAAAACGAGCACTGCAGAATCTGCAATGAAGTAGTAACGCGAAAGCATGGATGCTGCTGTTGGTTGCTTCTGGTTGCTTAATTCACTTCTTGTTTACCCATTTTAATCATTGGTACTTTCAAATTGCACGCCAATCCCTTCCTATGCCCTTTTTCGGCTCTAGTTCCGGTTGCGTGACGTCACCCTAAATGACTGACAACTATTTTAGTCTTTGGTACTTTCAAATTCCGCGCCAATCCCTTCCTATGCCCTTTTTTGGCTCGACTTCAGGTTGCGTGACGTCACATCCTTGACGTTACCTTAATTGAATGATTTAATTAACTATTTTAGTATTTGATACATTCAAATGTGGCGCCAAGCCATTGGCTAATGAGACCATTTTCGCCTTGACTTTTACATTTTTTGCCTCTAATTAATTACCTAATTAACTTATTGGCCTAACTTTTTCGGACACAACATTACGTCACCCTCTGTCGATTGACACGACTCATTAACCTCTACCACTTCTCAATTACTCACAACTGCTGCGGACGAATTTTACATTTTTGCCTCTAATTAATTACCTAATCAGCTTATTTCCTTAATTATTTTTTCGGGCACAACATTACTCATCCTCTATCGATTGACACCACTCATCAACCTCTACCACTTCTCTATTGCAACTGCTGCAGACACGATTATGCGGACGCCGTCCGCGAACAGAAATCTGTGAACATAGCGAAGTAATGCTTTCGTATTAATAAAAGAAAACGTATTAAAAGCATTGCAATCAGTCAACGTTAACTCCTCCTGAGTTTATCGTATCTTATTTATCTGAAGAACAACAAATAAAATGTTTATATTCAAAATGAGTTCCAGGGCAATGGGCTACGTGTACACCTCTGAAACTTGAGTGGATTTCGGATACTGGAAGAGACAAGCCATGTTGAGGAGCTAGTGACCGTAATAACGGTGATACCCCTCCCCCACTCTTGCACTTTAATTATTTGTTTTCTCTTTTACAAATGAGTGGTACCGTGCAGAACGTGATGACCACCATCACCCGAGCGCTGTCGCAACTTAGCGATATACTCGCGCACATGCATGCAAATCAAATAACGCGTCACACTTAAAACTTCTAATATTACTGCCAGCAGCAAATAGGCCTCGCGCAAGTGCCAAACACCCTCTTTTTTACGAGCCTACCCCGCTACTCAGTCTCCATTCCTAAAGAACGGCGTCGCCACGCCTTTTTACCACACCATCGCACTCAGCGTTAGCGCCTCTGAATTTCAATGCATATTTTTCTGCTGTTAAACTGACGCCGATGCACGTTACAAGAGAGACCGCTCGTTGCAAAGCGCCATGAAGTCGCATCTATAGCGTCGTCGGACGTGAACGCAATGTCCGAGTTTCTTACCAGGCGCGGGGCTCGATCCCTGTGCATTTGCCGTCGGCGAACTTGGTGAGCTTTAGTCGAAGCGCGAGGAGAGAGAAAAAAAGACGCGGTCAATGTCCACAGCAATGGAAGCTCTGGGAGCAAACAGTACGTTCAACTATCTGGAGTCGTTGTGGCGGTCTTTCTATTTTAATTCTAACTTCGAAGGAAAACAAATCACAACCCGTAATATAGTCGAGGCAGACTTTTTGCCCAGATAAATGAATAACGAAACGCTGTGCTGTGGAAGATGTATATCCTAGATCTAGAAGGCACGTAAATGGCAGATGACACAAGCGAAAAGCATAAATTGACTTTGCAAAGAAGCTTACCGCAGAAAGTGAAGGGCAATGGGGGGAAGGGGGGAGGTGCCATGTGCGATCTTAACTTCGTCAGCATTAAGAACAATTTTAGCATTGAACTAATAAAAAAGCCAAATAAAATAACACCAGACCCACGCCTTCCCCCTCCATTATTATTTTTTTTTTTTCGCGAAGGAGTGGGACCCAAACTTTGGCAGCATTAAGAACTGAGCTAATAAGATCAGTTACGGCACTGACAAATGTAGTTTAAGCTACAAAATGCTGCTCGCGAGCAATGCTTCGAAGGCACAAAAGAGCGTTTCCCCTGACTATGGCGGCTGTAGTATGCATGCCTCTTGATGCACGACCTGCAATATACGATGAAAAAGATGACAGCGCACTATGCCTCCCTCCGCCGCACTTTGCACTGCTGCGAGACAGCTGTATTGCACAATACTTCAATCTGGTCAACAAGTAACGACTATGCCCGTCACGTATGCACCGACTAGAAAGGGGCCTTATCTGCTGAGTGCTCCAATTTCGTGGTACTATGCAAAACAAAAATGCAGAAGACAACGTGCTTCGTGCAACTAATGCCAAGCTTCAACGTTCGGGAAATAAGTAAAAGTGACCTACGCCCGGTACGCCCAGCTCAGCGACATCAAGCAGGCACCGCAGCCTGGGATTGCAGCCGCAGACTCGCGGTACAGTGGCAGCCACTGTACTCGCGGTGCACGATGCGGGGGTGCCACTGCGCATGCGCTAGCAGCCGCCGCCTGGTGTTCTGCGCAGGCACAGTAGCGCCGCTCCCGTACTGTACACCCGAGATCGGAATGTCTGGGCTTCTGTGTCCCTCTATTGTCTATACGACGCCTGCAGTAGCAGCATCGGCGCACGCGTGTGGTGTCCGGTGAAGAGAAAAGACGCCACCGTCCGGGACGTGACAACCACGCACCGATCACATGCAGTGGAAGGAAAACCTACCCACATGAGGGGCTCATGTACTGATGCCGAGACATTCCACGCGCGTCAAGCGTGTCACGGGACCGTAGCGTCTGTCGGAGTAAAAATCTCAACGATAACACGGCTCTCAGGTCAAGGCTGGCACATAACAGTGCATGCGTTCCCGCCAACTAAGCATCCCACATGATATACGCATGCACAACTAGCACGACAAATCGCTGTTCAGACGCTGCTATGAGTGACAAAGAAGAGACAAAAGAATAAACGCGATGCTATGGGCACAAATAATACGCCGAATGAATTTAACGTGGCTTTCTTAAACGGATCTAGCTTAGCTTAAGTAGAAGCGAGGATTGTAACTCTTTAAACGTTTCGAGGGAGGCGACATAAAAAAGAAGAAAAAAAAAGAGAACAATGAGCGAACGCTGGTTTGATTCTATACGCTCCTTTTAGTCGGCTTATCAACTGACAGCTCACTCTACCGGGTCGCGTTTACGACGGCAACCCATGCGTAATGAGCACCGTTCCCGGCTTTTGTCATCATTTACGATTAGCCGTGTCCTGCGTCATTCATTCAGAGTCATCGTCGTCATTTTTCTAATCTTGTAACCTTCATCCGATCCTCTGATTTTGTGTAGGCAGTTCAGTTCTCAGTCTCGGCTAGAGTATGCTGCTGTCATTTCCATCATTTCATTGCAGTTTGCAAGCTACTACTACCTACTACCACTTCGATTACTATTACTGTGGTCTTTTTTTGATTGGCGTTCAAACTCCCGCTTTATGATTTGCCATGACGGTTCTCCCCAGATGTATGTTCGCTATTTCAAAGGCGCTTCAGCTTCGGGGGCTACCGTTCGTACCAGACGCTACCTACGCGTGCGCTGACTAGTGTGCAACCGCGGCGTGCGCCTTGGAGGAACGATAGCGGCAACGCAAGAGGGGAGAAATGCTAAAACGTTCTGCGGTGTCCATCGAGAAGGACGGTAGAGGTTCCGGAGCATATCCCACCTGAAGAACAAGTCGCGATGAGGCCATGCTTCTTTGGTCGGCGTGTCTCGGGGACGGTACAGCTCCGCCAAGCTGATAGTTGGAACGGGAGTCCCTACGGGAGTCGGCCAAAGTGTGTAGCAGCGAACTTGCACGTCTTCTCCTTGGTCCCCACCTGGCCGTGTCCCGGCAGAGGTCTCGGGCTCGCATTCTCGTCCGCCCCCCGCCGACTGGGCTGCCTGCAGAACTTCGCGCGCCGGAAAAGAAAGCAAACAGCTCTTGGGGACACCGGCTGCCGCGGACCCCCGGCAGCGCGCGAGACCCCTCTCCCTTCCCGAAAGGCCACCGAGCGCGCCCTCCCCTTGCTTCCTTCCAGAAACGCCAGGAGTGCTGGACCAGGGTCATAAACCGAGGAGGAAGAAATATGGCTTCCTCCGGGCGGGAAGGACGGGGACACTTTTGGCGAAAGGAGCGCAGAAACGGGGAATGCCGGCACCAAGAGGACGCGCAGACAGAGGGGAGGAAGGCCTTTCCTTCCTCCGGCAGAGCGTCTTTGCTGCACTCTCGGCAGTTCTTCGAAACTTCGGCAGGGGGGCAAACAAGGAGGGCAGCGCGCTACGAGCATGGATCACCAGTACGCGCTCGCCCCTGCGACCGCCTTATCAGGCCGGAATCCGCGGCATAGCCGTAAGATTTGGCAGCGAAGAACTCAATACGGCGACAAGTGCACGGCGCTAGACTAGAGCCCCGTAATTAATGGTGAAACTAATGAAAATAGCCGAGCAATGCAGCGAAGCCAGCGGAGCGCGCCTTTGGAAACGAATTTTCTGAATTGGGAATCCGACGCGGATGTATTGCAAGCTCTGGTCTGGAAAGAAAAAAAAAAGAAAAACACACGCACACACACACACACACACACACACACACACACACACACACACACACACACACACACGAGTAAGAGCGGGCGAGAGAGAAAAGTAAAAAGAAGCGAGACAAAGAGGTTCGGCGAAAGCACACAGCGGCAGAAGCCCAGCAGCGTTAACATGGAGGGGGGGAGGCTCGTTCCGAGAAAGAGCGGAGAAAGACGTGCGGGCTCCGAAGTGCCCACGGCAGCAGCGCGCGGGTAGCGCGGAGGGGGGAAGCAGTCTTTTCTATCTGTTGGTTGTTAGCAGGGGACGGCGCCCCGCACGATCCGAGAGAGAGCGCATTCCCGAGACGGCGTGGGGCTTCACGGACCAGAGGGGCGCCGTCAAAAAGGCGGGAAGAACGGAACGGCCAGCAAGATGCCGCCGGACAACGAGGCACCGCAGCCGCTGCGCACATGATCGCCGCGGCACGTGCGGCCGTCGAGTCAGTGCTTTGTGCGCGTGGCGAAAACTGCAAACTATATGATTTTAAACCGGCACTAGAACACGGATAGAGAGAAAGAGACAAACACACATTGCGCTATACGAAACGATTTATTTTCGATGAAGACGATGTGCTCTTTGCCGGCATTGGAGCTAAGCGCAGCTCAGTTCGTTTCAACATGCAATTTAAAACGGTTGGCACGCCGGCAGTTATTACGATATGTTAGGGCTCTTTCTTCTCGGTGTTTTCAGATGAGATCTTTTTGAAACTACATCAGAATGTGCAGTTGGACGAGTTAGTCAAGGCGAAGGAAGAAAAAGAACGCACAATTAATCGTAATTTCAGTAAATGCCACAAAGAGTAAAAAAAGAAAAGTTTTCGACAAATCGGCCAAATTACCACGATAGCATTTATCTTAATGTACTCGTACTATATATACTACTTAATACTACATGCTGTCATAGTATACCACACCGCATTAAACTTAGGTACACAATCTACAACGGCTTAAACCTCGCTTTTGTTTATCAGTGCCTGGAGGTCGCCTCAGATTTGCTCTCTCAAACCTATTTTTGACAAGAATAATTGAGATGGAGAAGGTCTGCTTTCGGTTTCTGGTTTTGATGGCTTGGACCAAGACTGGTTTCGTGCTACTTATTGAGAGCAGTAAGCGGCGGTGCCGGCTGTTGTTGGTTTTCGAGAGGAAAGAAATGTAGATGGTCATAAACTTGCCCTCTTCCTCCATGAACATAGTTAAGTGAGGCAAAAACATGCGCTCCAGTCTTGCTACACTCTTGAAAAAAGTGACCATATAAAAGTAACCGGCGCGAACAGGAAGATACATGAAACGACAAAAACAAAGGCTTGTGTAAAACGCGTAACAAAACCTTCATTTTATCTCGCTACCAGCTTTTCCTTGCTGCGAAAGACGTCAGATGCAGGAGAAACGGGGTCACGTGAGCCATGCTGTACCAAATATATAACAAACAGCTGCAGCGAAACTTCGCAGTGTAAGTTTTGCGCGACATGAGAAAGTTGGTTGAATGAATGTTCACGCTAGCTTCTCTTGGTGTTTTCGCGTTAAGCAAGGTCAAAGCAATAGCCGCTTTAGGGTGAGAGCGACAGCAATACCAGTGACGTGAAGAAACGTGCTGTAAGCCACAACCGTGGCTTCGGGAAATAGCGAAGGGCGTGAAAGCGCTGGGGGAATATGATTCCGGAGTCAGTTTGATCAATCTGTACAATGTGAGAGTTATATGCACCACTGCAGAGGCGGACAGCGGCCACACTGCTGTTCAGGCACGCACAGTAAACGCTGGACTTTTGACGGAGCGCGCCTGCGGAGGCGACAATGCAGACTTGGCGCATTTAGACTGCGCAATTTAGATAATGGAAAGGCCTATCAGTTTGGACAATGGTGCTGTTTGGGATGAGGTGAAGCTTCACCTGACGTCACCGCGTTGATGCGTGCCTCAATCTGCGGTCTCCCTCTCGCTCTCTCTCTCTCATGTCGGAGTTGCTGGATGCTGGATGGCGGAGGAGCTGTGAGCCAAGTAGTTACAGGGAGCGCTTGAGAATTTTCTTGGGAGCACTGAGGAGAACGGCCACGCTTCGCTCTTAGCTGAACACGCATGGGTTGCGCGTGAATTCAGACAACTTCGCCCCAATCCGCTTTCGTATTTCGCCAAATTCTTCATTGACTGAAATTATATTTTGGACGCAATATTATGACATTAAATAAATGAATGAACAAAAAAAAAAAAAAAGGCGCGGCTTCACGTTTCACTTTATATTTGCGGCGATAAGTTAATGCGCAATTTCCTCCGCGGCAAAAAAGCGTCGTACAGCATGCATATGTACGGGCAGAAAACCGTCCTGGTCGCATACGTTCACCCGAACATTATGTTGTCCGTGTGGTTCTAAGCCGCACCAGGGAGATACATGAACCATTGAATTGCCGCTACGTGCTCTTGGGTAGTCAGGCGGTCTTGGTGGAAGCGGCTCTTATGGACAATGAAAGTTACCTGAATTCTGATCTAGGCATTATATGGTAGTTCTACTGACGAATGGCAACTCGGGGAGTCTTTGCATCACAGTTTCCATCTGTAACTCGCAGAGCTCCCTCCTTTGCTTTGCTATGATTAAGCGCGGTCGTGCGGCCCGCTGTTGTAAGTTTACGGAACGAGAGTTTGGCAGAGAAATTTAACGTCTTCGTGCCCAGGGCGCATTGCTTAATTGGGCGGTCAAATGTGTAATTCGCCAATTCAGACCCATGCAGCACCGACCCAACATAAATTCAACTTCCTCTAATATGGTACAGCATCCTTGCAACGATTGGGTGATATTTGGTACAGCGGAACTAATACTTGCAACTCATCCACCTCCTAACGGGTGAAGACAAGTTTATATAGCCATATTATAACTATAATCGGAAGGTTAAACCGCGGGTGACACGCGCGTAGATCGGAGTCAGTTTGCACGGACGAAAGAGTGCCGGATATACGCTCCTCCTGTAAAGTATGCAGGTCATATCATGCGATCTCACGGTTTACGCGTCCTTCCGTTATGCTCACGAAACAGCAGCTATTCGTGCGTGACTCGCCGCACGCTTCTAATGTCGCGCAGCAGAATTCACTCTTACATACGAGGGTCGCTTGAGAAGACTGTCAAATTTCTACGATCATCATCATCATCAGCCTGATTATACCCACTACAGGGCGAAGGCCTCTCCCATATTTCTCCACTTAACCCGGTTCTGTGCTAGCTGCATCCACTTGACCCCTGCGAACTTCTTAATCTCATCCGCCCACCTAACTTTCTGCCGCCCCCTGCTACGCTTTCCTTCCCTTGGAATCCAGTTTGTTACCCTAACCGACCATCGGTTATCCTCTCTTCGCTCTACATGCCCTTCCCATGTCCATTTCTTCTTCTTAATTTCCACTAGGATGTCGATAACTTGTGTTATTTCTCTGATCCACTCTGCACGTTTCCTATCTCTTAATGTTACCCCTACCATTTTTCTTTCCATAGCCCTCTGAGTTGTCCTCAACTTAAGTAGAACTCTCTTGGTTAGCCTCCACGTTTCAGCTCTATAGGTGAGTACAGGCAAGATGCAACTGTTGTATACTTTCCTCTTGTGCGATACCGGTAAGCTGCTAGTCATAATCTGCGAGTGCTTGCCGAATGCGCTCCATCCCAATCTTATTCTTCTTGTTATTTCCTTTTCATAGTCAGGATCTGCGGTTACTACCTGTCCTAAGTAGACATATTCGCCTACTACTTCCAGTATTTCGCTACCTAACGTAAACTGCTGTTCCTTCCCGAGGCTGTTGAACATTACCTTAGTCTTCTGCATATTGATTTTCAAGCCTACCTTTCTACTTTTCCTCTCTAAGTCATCAATCATTATTTGCAGTTCATCCCCCGAGTTGCTTAGCAAGGCAATGTCATCAGCAAATCGCAGATTTCTACGATATGGCGGTACAATTCGTTCGGAGATGGACGGCTTGAAACATCACTCTTCTTTTCGGCTCAGTAGAGAGAGAGAGAGAGAAAACATTTTGCGGAAACATAAGCTATGAGAGGCGCGTTGTCACGTTCGACATGTTAGCCAGGATTTGCGACGATGACGGAGTTCAGTGCCGTGACTACTGTGCCCAATGATGCGGGATCGAATCCTGGCCGCTACGGTCGCTTTTCGATGGAGGCAAAAAGCAAGGCGCCGGTGTGCTGTGCAGTGCACGTTAAAGAACCCCAGGTAGTCGAACTTTCCGGAGCCCTCCACTACGGGTTCTCTCGTAGTCTGAGTTGCTTTGGGACGTTGGACCCCTTAAACGAAACGAACGATGAAACTGAGGAATTTGCGTGGTGAGTGTCGGGATGATTGATAGGCAAGCACAGCCTTGGAGATTTCCAGGCAATGCTTGACGGCGCTTAATAGCAATCCGCACGACTTCTTGCGTCAATTCGTGACCTTGAACTGGTCTAAGCATGGATTTCCCGCTACGTTCCCGAGCGAAAGTAAGAGTCAGAGCAACAATCGAGGCGAGAGCGTTATGTCGGCTGGCATGGTGACGTCACTGCTTAGACAAGCAAGAAATTATTCTTAGCTAATACTAGTAGAAAGGCAAATCAATAATAGATGCGTAACATTCAATGTTGGAGACCGATTGAAGAAAGCGAAAAAAAAAAATATCGCTGTGCAGACCAGGACAAGAAAGCGCTCTTTCACGAATGCCATTCTTCAAATCGACAATCGCAAAGGCAAACTTGTCCGATATACCCCCCACCCCGATATTTATTAAATTTCTCCTCATAAGCGCTGTATACATGAACTCAGCAGAATCGGGTCGAGCAAGCCTGTCGAGTCAAAAAACTAGTTGCGAGTTCATGTAGTATAAGCAGTCGGGTCGAGTAAAGTAAGCGGCGGAGCGGGTCGAGTTAACTTGCTTGCAGGGGGTAGGTTAACTCGCTTGACCCGCTTGTCTAAAAGCACGTAGACGCTGCCGAGTCAGGGAATCGAGTTACGGGGAACTCTGGAATCAAAAAGCTCACGGCGCGGTCAAGAGCGTGAGCCAAGTTGAATGATTTTTAGTCCTCGTCAGCGATACGAGATAATAACCGAAGCTCTCGACCACCGTGGAAGGCAACCGAAACAAGCACGAGCAGGAAGCACAATAACGTCCAATCTCCACGCAGGGCGGCGAAGTGAGGGTGACCTCGCTTACTCGACGCTGGCTCGACTTTGCAAACACCAAAATTTGAGCCGATGGGGAAAACTTCTCCAGTGATGATGCCGTCGCCCTCGCCGATCTCAACATCCTTATTTTTTATGGCGAAAGCAATACTCCGACAGCCAAAGCAAGACCTCGGGTGCTACGCCGTGAACAGGCATCTCCTCACAAAAAACAGCCTGTTATGACATTTGAATTCACGTTACCCCTATGCCACGGGCAGGTGCTGCTCGCCAACTCGGGTCGCTCCTTTCATATGAGAGGGTGATATCAAAATCAGCCTAAATATGTGGGCTGGTAGCTTCCGCTCTCGTGTCATACCCTTAAAAGGTGAGCTTAAGTGTCCCTAATAATGTAGCACCTTGCACTGCTAGGGTGTGATAGGGGAATAAAGTAGCAGGCCTAAGAAGGTTCCGCCGACGCTTTCGCAATTAAACTAGGGTTAACCAGAGGTAAACCACAACTGATTTTTTTTTTTTTTTTTTTTTTTTGCGCGTGTGCCGCTAATGGAGTTTTTGCCGTCAATTTTGACGCGAACGTGTTAGACACGCAGGCGCTCGCAGACTGCCAGTCGAAGGAAATTCAGCTCGTTTAGTGAGAACGCGCCGCAGCTTATGGACGCGCTCACTGCCGCCGCTCTTCCCCAAGTCGACGGCATCCGAGATTAGCCGTTAGGCGAGCGCGGTGAATAGCCCAGTAGGGAGGCAGACAGTCAGACGAGCTTCGTCAGCAGTGCGTCGGACGCAATCCGGCCCGCGGTGGTTAAGACATAACGAACCGCGGACGTTCCGCGGAAGCATGCGCGGAAAGGAGCGCGGGCGAGCGGTGCCGGAGTCAAAGCAGCGGAGCCAACCAGGTGCGGGCAGCGGCTGAGACAAAGGGGCAGAGGCCCCGCCCGACTGTCAACCAGCGGTGAAAACGCGAGCGGGTCCCGCCCTGGCACATGCACCAGGAGCACCATGCCTCGTCCTCCTTCCTGGACGACCGCCAGCGGCGTCACCGCCGGGCCTGGACATTGGGCGCGCGCGCGGGGGTTGCACGTGACCTCTGCACTGGTGTTGCAATAACTGGCGGCCAGACCCTTTAAAAATAAGACCAGCCTGCGCCCGCCAGCGGGAAAGGCAAAACAAGCGCCATGTCAGGGCCCTCCGAGCTGAGCTCCGCCTATTTTAAGCGACGACGGGAAACCGCCAAGAAACAAAGCACCGCCGCCTGCAGCGCTCATCGGCGGCCTTTATCGGCAACGTCTTGTAAAAGAGTGGTCGTGCCACGTTGTCGTGTTCGATACCAATGCCCGCCGCCACATCCTCAAGTCGCGCGATTCGCGAAGGCGCTAGCGGCCGCTGCCAGCGCCCCCTCGCCCAACATCCCCTCGCTAGCCCCACGCACGGAGATTCCAGAGCACACGACTGCCTGATTGCTTCATCGAAATGAGGAACTTTAAAACCGCATCGCTTCCTTTGCGCCTTGACCTTGGGTACCTTAACTGCTGAGCTCGGAAAGAGCTCGGCAAATATCTCGGCGGCCGCACTCTCCGCTGCCCAGACGGTTACAATACCGTTGCTCTTCTGCACCGTTTAATGAAATCATCACGTCAAGCCATTAAGAATGCGAGTCAGAAACATGGGTACTTGAACGTTCCGCTCTTGAAGAGGCGTTTCGGAGATGCGCGGTCTCAAGTACTATTTCATTTCGTCGTTAAAAAAAAAAAAGAAAAAAAAAGTGAGGTATGTGCGTTTGAATTTCTGCTATCAAGAGGAGGGGGTAGCGGAGGGGGTAGAGGAGGGGGTAGGGAGGAGCGGCCTCCACATTCGGGCCTCCGCCCTCAGCCCCCTAAAATTTGCCCACAGACAGATCTGACGGAATAAACATGCCAGCACAACAGCAACTTGCGGGCGTGCTCATGCAGGATAGAATTTAAAAATGGGAGGGGGCAAACTGGAAATTTGGTGATAGTAACGGCTCTCACCTTCTTGCTTTTGCTGAGAAAAAAAAATAAACGCATTGCGCATTTGAATAATGCAAATATTTCTTTATTTTTTCAACGTTACTCTCCAAGAATTGCCTGCAAATTTGCGCCTGCACAAGTGCAGCAATCACCGTCGTTAGCAGTGTCTTGCCTCATATTGCTACAGGGCGAAATCATAGCACCCGCATAGTGCCCTGAAGCTGGTTGCTGAGATCCTCGCAGACGACGGTGCAAATATTTGCGCGAGACATGCGCACGACCAAGTAGCAAACCAGAACTGAGAGGGAGAAGAGTTCGTCAAAAAGTACCAATACTCCCAAAGTTTAGTACAGGCAACCCTCATGAGTTCATTTGAAGGTAGAGAGAAGGCGCTGAAGATGGGATCCTTTCATGAAGTGTACCTGAGCGGACAAGCTAACATTTCGTCAAGTCGACCCCTCTGCAGTGCTTCCGCCTCAAAGTGGGCCCTATTTAACCGACGAGTCCTCTTGTCGAAGAAACGCTGGCCAGCGAAATACCCCCTCCTCTCTGTACGTGTGTTTTGTCTTCCCCAGTCGATTTGAGTTACTTTCCGCCTGGAGACGAAATATGTACGCTTTTAAGACTTCTCGTAACAATGAAAACGGCTCTTTTAAATACACAGCTACACTACACAGCCGCCTCAGTGACGTTTGCATGAAAACATTTGAACGTGCTTTAAATTCAGGCCAGCAGCCGAGAAGGTACAGATATGAGCACTGGAAGCTGTCGGGCAAGTCTCACTGTCAAGTGCCCGATGCTGTGGAAAATGCGTGCATCGGGCACGTCACATAACTGGAATGGTACCTTTCTTACAGAAAAAAAAAAAAAAAAAAAAAAAAAAAAACGAGCAGAGACCGGAAACAAAAAGAAAGTATGAGGCCGGCAAGACTTTTACGCCTTATATATCATGCGGAACAGCGGCCAGAATTATTTCGTTCGCAAAACACTTTAAATTAGGTGCCAACGTGAACTGCACTAAGTAGCGCTCTATTCGAAGCCAAATAGATGACTACCAGCGTACCTTCGCTACCGAATGAAATACGGATCGATTGACAATAGGATCGAAACTGACTACGAATGTAATTTTTTAAGAAGATATTCGGTATTTGCGAGAATATCCGCGCAAAACGAATTAACGTGCGCCACTGTCCATGACCGTTGTGCCATACATATGGGAAAAGCCCTGTTGCTACTGGTGGCGAGTACTTTTGCTACTGGTATCTTCGCGGGCGAGAGGGGCAAAAGGGACGTATGCGTAAGACTCGGTCCATCAAGGCATCACCATCATCATCATAAGATTGACTATACCCACTGCAGGGCGAAGGCCTCTCCCATATTTCTCCACTTAACCCGGTTCTGTGCTAGCTGCATCCACTTGACCCCTGCGAACTTCTTAATCTCATCCGCCCACCTAACTTTCTGCCGCCCCCTGCTGCGCTTTCCTTCCCTTGGAATCCAGTTTGTTATCCTAAGCGACCATCGGTTATCCTCTCTTCGCACTACATGTCCTGCCCATGTCCATTTCTTCTTCTTAATTTCCACTAGAATGTCGGTAACTTGAGTTATTTCTCTGACCCACTCTGCACGTTTCCTATCTCTTAATGTTACCCCTACACATTTTTCGTTCCATAGCCCTCTGGGTTGTCCTCAACTTATGTAGAGCTCTCTTAGTTAGCCTCCACGTTTCAGCCCCATAGGTGAGTACAGGCAAGATGCAACTGTTGTATACTTTCCTCTTGAGCGATACCGGTAAGCTGCTAGTCATAATCTGCGAGTGCTTGCCAAATGCGCTCCATCCCAATCTTATTCTTCTTGTTATTTCCTTTTCATGGTCCGGATCTGCGGTTACTACCTGTCCTAAGTAGACATATTCGCCTACTATTTCCAGTATTTCGCTACCTAATGTAAACTGCTGTTCCTTCCCGAGGCTGTTGAACATTACCTTAGTCTTCTGCATATTGATTTTCAAACCTACCTTTCTACTTTTCCTGTCTAGGTCATCAATCATCATTTGCAGTTCATCCTCCGAGTTGCTTAGCAAGGCAATGTCATCAAGGCAAGGATTGCTAAACCTTTAAGTCCTGCCGCATTCTTGGAGGCCATGTATTTTGAACACCGCCACGCGAATGCATCGTGTTGTGCACAGAGCCCTCTTCACGGCGCTAGCTGCTCCCGACATCGTAAGTTTCTGAAACAGCCATTGAAAGAAACTGATCCGAATAGACAAACTTCGTGCCAGTTATCCGGAAATTATATGGGGAAGTTTGAGAAAATACTCGGTTACTTTCGGTAAGTTTTAAATATGCATGAATCGGGTAGGAGCATATAAGATTCGTTCGTTTCGAACATTCGCGCGCGTAGATGCTGTATGGCTCGGTTCAGTAGGCGCAGTCAAACACACGCGGTGGCTTTCGCTGGGCGTTTGAACGCTTGCAGTCAGTTAACATCGATCTAACTTCAACACAATGCGCTCAATGTTGGAGGAAAGTACATAGTTTTACATGTTGAAAATTAAGCATCGGCATTTGCAGAGTGAGTCTTCAGTAATTCCCAGAACGTTTCACGAGTGACGCCTTGCCAAGCATTGCAAATGTTTTAAAGAATCTTCGCGCCAACTGCTCGTCCTTACACCACTAACGAAACGACTGGCGTCTATTTCCGTGGAGAAGAAATCTCGAATACAACGCGCTACCTTTTAACGTGAAAAAGAAAAAAAAAAAGATAACTCACTTCAATGGCTACCAAGCCATACATTGGCACTTACGGACAAAGTCACTTTTAAGGCGAGGACAGATTTATAGCAAGGATAAGTAGTTTCCCCCCCATCCCCACTTCTCTCGTTCTCTAAAGTGGAAAATTTTACTTAGGAAAGCCACGCTGAACTCCATTTTTTTTTTTCTTTCTGCTAAAAGGTCCAAATATTATATGGCTCAAAAGCCCTGCCTGCTTCCTCTAAGTGTTACGTAAAAATCCTCCCCAAGCTTTTAGGCCCCTTCCGAAGTATGGACAAATGTGCATTCAGCACTGCGAATAGCAGAGACCACGAGCTTGCTTTCCACAGTTGCTGGGAATGTTGAACAACGACCGATCCAAAACGTTTAAAAACGGATGAACAGAGGGAAGAGAGCAGCATTCCCCTCCCTCCTTCTGTCGGACTATGTTCGCTGTATTTATTGCTTGCAGGCCCGCACAATAAATGCAGACTTAGTACAACACTGCCTGCCAGGCGAAACGCTTCTGGGTAGAATTGTCAGAAGGTACGGAAAATATACGCGGCACAATTAGAAACCAACAAAACCGAAACAAAACCAAGCGAGTGCGTGTACGGGTCGCGGCCAGGCATCAGCCACTTCTGCGCGCACAATTGCGACGCTGGCTCGCTGCTGGAAGACATTGCCGCCCACGAACAAAAGCAGAAGTCGGGGGCGCAAAAATGGGAGAAAAGAATGCGAGATGCGTAGGAACGCGGAAGCCAAACAAAGAGGAGCCAGGCTCGTAGAAGCTCGGCATGCCTCGTGCGCAGCGCCACTCGGAAGGCGCGCTTCCGACGGCTCGGGTGCGCACACGAACAGACCGCGGCCGGCGCCGACGGGCGCCGGGGTGTCGCCTGCGACGACGCCGGGCGCATCTGTACGCATGCACGACGCCGATAGCGGTGTGTCAACCGCTGTAACAGGCTGCTGCGCATGCGCTCGTGCGCTGCTTTGCAGTTCGCTTTCGGTAAGACCACATGTCTTGGGCCTTCATGATGGATAAGAAACTTTTATGAGACTGCAAACAGGGGCGGATTTATAAGGGGGGGGGGGGGGGGGGGGTCCTCTTTCTACACCCTCTAGCGCGGAATTTCGCAATTTCGACAAAAACAGTACAAGAAATGCATGGCTCAGAAACAAATCAGCCAAGCCGCCCCCCCCCCCCCCCCCCCCCCTCCCGCCCCTTCCCTTATACATCCTAACCACCCCCTTGGTGACTGATAGATACGTCCTTGAATGCGAGCTTTCCACTGCTGCGAAAATGGTGTTTCAAACAACGGCCATTCTGAAAATTTCCTGTCATCGCGACACTTCGCATGTTCGTTTTTTTTTCTTTCTAAATTATTCTTCATTTACCAAGGCTCTGCGACTGTAAGCGGCTGTGGAGCATGTTCTTTATATCCTTCATCCCTTGCTAAGTTAGCGTTCTATATATATAAAAACAACTCGAATTTGCTCAACGCATTGGCTGGGTGCAATGGAACAGTTCAAAACTATGCACGGTAGCGCTCGGTTCGAGCCCTAATATGCCGGAGGGCGCAAAGATCTGTGTCGCAATTCCTCACGTGCCAGGAGCGGCTGTGTAGCAGACTCAGCGGATAGCAGCGACACGGAGCAACCACGTTCAACTCCAGCCGTCCATCGCCCACTCTCGGCGGTTCGAAAGCAGCCGCACGAAACTCGCGGCAGCTGCGGCTGATTCGCTTTCACGCTTTCCACCTATCCTCTGTAAAAACTGTTGCCGCAAATCGATCGCCAGTGGGAACGGAAATAATGAAGCAAAGGAGGGGTCACATCTGATCTTTTCTCCAAGGACATACCAGCAAAACTTTCTACTTAGAAATGAGCGGACATGCACTTCATGTGCAACTGCTCAGAGTCCACGAACCCTACCCATGCACCTCTGTACGGACGCCGAAATCGGACGGATCCCTTCCTCTGGCGACGGGGCTAAAGGCCGTTTCACATGAAGCGATTCTCGCCGCAGCAGAGTGCGATTTCAGCCGCACAGCGACAGAAGGGCACGCCACTTCCGTCGCAGAGCGGCTGCGGCAGACTTCCAACATGTTGGTCGCACGCCGCTCCCGTCGCAGCGATCGTTGCGAACGAGACAGCCGCCAGCCTATGGAATTCAGCCTGATGTGACTGTTGTACGTAGTTGCGTACAAAACGAAAAAGTTAAAAATGTCTATTTTGCATAAATTGTTTTATATTTTGATAAATAACATAAATTAAATACTACATTTAATCTTACGCGTGTTCTACCTTTATTGTTCGTAAAATATGATGGTGCCGCCGCTCGTGCCGCATCGACAGAAATCGCTGGTGTCGCAAGCATGTGAAAGGACTGTTGCGATTTGCGCCGCAACGACACTGCGACTGGACCGAAATTTTTCGTGCGCGTCGCACCATGTGAAACGGCCTTAAGAAACGAAGCGACGAAGCACCCAAAATGGTTTTCACAAATTAAGGACAGCAGTTTTTACCTGTACAATTAAACGCAAGTTACAGGAAAAAAAAAAAAAAAAAAACAGTTTTCAAGTTGTTCCAAATGTGTACGCACTAATATATAAAAGTACGCTGTGCATAACTCGCGTGCAAGACTAGATCTTTCTGCTCTTTCCATGCCATCTTCGTACCAAGCTTCGTGGCCACCTGCTAGACTTCAGTAGTGTTAAAAAAAGTTTGTGAAGAGGAATGCGGTGTTTGCGGCACCGTCTTGCGACAGAGGCTGTCTCTATCAGCGAATGAAAAAAGCGCTGTGAGAGCCAGGTCTGGCTAATCATCCGCTCA
Source organism: Amblyomma maculatum (assembly GCF_055883805.1). NCBI lineage: Eukaryota > Metazoa > Arthropoda > Arachnida > Ixodida > Ixodidae > Amblyomma > Amblyomma maculatum. The sequence continues at coordinate 137,781,659 of NC_139344.1, forward strand.
GGTGTTGCTGTTGACACCGAGGCCTGTAAGCCTGTAAGTACCACAGGTTTAATGAAAGGTTGTACTGTGGCACTAAAGCGTTTCGGCTGCTCAAGTAGAGACCTTTAGCTGCACGATACAATGTAGGCTAACTGTATTACGAGTCCTTCGTTAAAACTTGCAATAAGGACTTTGCTCCTCAGAAACGGCTTCAATTCTGCTAAAAAGTCACGCAAGCTCTCGAAGCGGAGCCCGTAACACTTCAGACTGACGATGGACAGGGGAAGCGATAACCCCGTCACTCTCTCAAATAAAACGAAACGAAAAATGCAGCAAAGTGAATTGCGCGCGCTTGTGTGTGTGTGTCTGTCTGTCTGTCTGTCTGTCTGTCTGTCTGTCTGTCTGTCTCTCTCTCTCTCTCTCTCTCTGTGTGTGTGTGTGTGTGTGTGTGTGTGTGTGTGTGTGTGTGTGTGTGTGTGTGTGTGTGTGTGTGTGTGTGTGTGTGTGTGTGTGTGTGTGTGTGTGTGTGTGTGTGTGTGTGTGTGTGTGTGTGTGTGTGTGTGTGTGTGTGTGTGTGTGTGTGTGTGTGTGCGCGTGTGTGTGTGTAAAAAAAGCGTGAGAGAGAGTGAGTGGGAGAGAGAGAGAGATAGAGTGCGTGTGTGTGGGTGACTATGTGCGTAACGAGGCATGTGAGTGAGTGATAGAGAGTGTGCGTGTGCGTGCGTATGTGTGTGTGAGTGAGTGAGTGAGAGAGAGAGTGTGTGTGTGTGATTGTGTAACGAAGCGTGTGAGTCAGTGAGCGAGTGCCTATGTGTGTGTGTGAGAGAGAGAGAGAAAGAGAGTGAGTGTGTGTGTGTGTAAGAGTGAGTGTATGTGGTGTGTGTGTGTGTGATTGTGTGAGTAACGAAGCGTGTGCGTGCGTGCGTGTGAGTGAGAGAGTGAGAGAGAGAGAGAGAGAGTGTGTGTTTTTGCATACGCGTGCGTGTGTGTGTGTGAGCGAGAGAGAGAGAGAGAGAGAGAGAGAGAGAGAGAGTGAGTGAGTGAGTGAGTGAGTGAGTGAGTGAGTGTGTGTGTGTGCGTGCATGTGTTTGCGTTGGATAAAAATAAGATATGGGTAATCCGCGGTATCTAGTAGTGACTGAAATTGTTCTGTTGGTCCTCTAAACTACTACTGTGAGCCGCCCGGGCAGTATTATCAATTAATTATTAGAGGCGGGTGTCTGACTGATAAAGTCTCTTGTTTAGCCTTTCCCGACGTAGTCCAGTTGGTTGACAGATGTGTGTCTTCGACAGAACGCGAATACTCAAGCCGATAAGCGAAGGCAGGGTGCGGACGGGTGCCCATAACTACCCATAACAACTGCTTGCTTCCTCTCGCTCCGGCTGTCTGTTAGGGTGCAGCGGTAAAGACGGCAAAATTCGAGTGGCCTGAATTATCGAAAACTTGCGCACCTTACCCAAAAATGCTCAAAAGTTGGCTCAAAAATGCCGCTGAAAGGCACTCAACTGAAACGGCTTGTACGATTTGCCAAGAAACACTCTGGACGCGTTGGTGAAACGTGATGCTTCAGGGCCGTGCGCGACCTGCAATGAAAAGAGGAGGTTACCTGCTAGCGTCCGTGAGAAACAGAGCCGAACAATTAACCAGTACGCTGAACAAGTACGTGCCGTATTATTTATTTTATTTATTTTACAATACTGTTGGCCAGTGAAGGCCGTTACAGGGTGGAGGCAGATAATACACATTTTCATAACAAAAAGTAAAGCGTTTAAAAGAACAACACAGCAAACAGAAACATGAATAAAAGTCACAATGTATGTGCAATATGCATTTCAGAGGTTAATTAAATGTTTCAAAGGAAGCTAACATGTCTGACTCTGAAACAGCAACTGGTAAAGAATTCAACTCAGCTATAGTACGGAGGGGGGGGGGGGGGGGGAAGAGTAGGCGTATGCTTTATTGTGTGACTGTGGAATGTGGCAATTATAATCATGTCTTATGCTTAGAATCCTTGCTTCTCGTAAAACTAAATACTTGGTTGTGTTAATGTTGTAGGAGTTCCTAGATAAAAAAAAAAAAAAAAAATCAGCCTTGATTTCCGGCTATCTGCTAAAGAGGGTGACTGTAGTAAATTGAGAATTTGTGCGACATCCTTGGGTAAAAATTTAGATGAGATGGCTGCTCGGCGTTGCCCATTCTCAAGTATTTGAATTAAGCCGATTCGGAAGGGGTCCCAGAGAGCACTGGCATATTCTAACGTGGGCCTCGCGTATATGTTAAGTAGGCTGTCAGTTTAGAAAATTATGTTGCGAGTTTTAATCCTATTAGAGGCACCCGGACTATTTGTTCGCGTACAATATATGACAGTGTAACTAGGAATCTCTCGAAGGTGAATGTGCACAAGTATCCGAGAGAAGGGATAGCCACATCATGAACAAGTCGCTATAGAAAGCGCCGAATCATATTGTTACAGTCTATGCATGCCCTCGACCTTTATCCGTTAAAGGTAACAACACAGACTAAGAGTCCATTTGGACAGATATATTTGAACTTGAACAACACGCAGAAGTAGTGTCCGTTAACGTATACGTTCATCGTTAACAACTCTGAGGGGGGCGTTATTGTCCTGGAGGTTCTTAGCTTCGTATTTTAAAGCAAAAGCCTTCTTGGCTCATGGTGAAAATCTCGCGTGCGCGAAATCTGTTCGCGAGATTTCTGGAGATGTGTTCTCCTTGTTTAGCGTCCCTGCCGTTTCTATGGCAACGTAGGGCGCATGACGACGAGGGGCGCCGTACCGCCAATCCCACACTAGCAGGAGCCACTACAACGAACGCGCCCCCTATGAACGTCTCATTAAAGTGACATATTGAACCTGGAAAGCAAACAGGTGTATGCGGTTGCCTGTCTGTGGGGCGACCGAGGCTGGCCAGTACTCTTGAGAGGAACAGCCACAATTAACTCTATCCTCTCTATCTCGCTTATAACGAAGAACAAAATCGTTGGCTTACCGAAACATTTCGCACCACCCCGTGCCGAGAGAGGCGGTTGCCACAGCGACTCCGTCCGCCAGGTGCGTGAAAAGTGCTTTTGCGAGCTCGTTCGAAATAGCCGCGTCGATACAGTCTTTTCTCGAGGGGAGCAATAATTCTGGCCACCTGCAGAGGCGAAAAAAAGACGAACCATGCTGATCCTTGCGTCAGCGACTGTTTCGAAAATTTTGTCGCGTGTTCGAGAACTGTGCGTACCAGGTGGTGGCGGGCGCTTCCCGTTGTTGTCACACAAGCAAGTCGACGCTATATGCGCACAAAGCTCCCACACACCAGGTCCGGCCATGGAGTGCGGCACATGAAATGGAAAGCGAGATTATGCGATCATAGCTCCCGCACATGAAACGAGAATTCATTGAGGAGGCGCATTCTATTCGGCGAGACTGAAAACGCCGCTTCGCGTTCGAGCCACTAGCTTTTTTCGGCGGAGGTTAAACTTTGGAGAATGAGCTACTCATGATACAGAGCGATCTACAAAATTAGTGGTGCCGGATTTGGCGAAAGCAACTTATAAGAGTTCTATTGACTTAGGTCAAGGTGGGTGTCCGTGGGCCGCCAGTGTTCACACACCGAACCAGTCTCTGCACGACTCTCGGGACGAAGCCCCAGCCTTGAAAGGTGCTTGAGTCAAGTGTCCCAGATAAAGAATAGGCAAGCGCTCGAACAAGAACCGCGAGAGATGAGGGCGGTAACCTTGCTGCTTCATGCTGCGCAACAAAGCAGGTTGCAAGCGTCACAGACTACAGGCGTGTGCGATGCGTACAGAAGATAAATCGGCCGGTATGCTCGCTCGTCATAGGTGCTGTCGAGAAGCTTTTTTTTTTTTTTTTACTTCACTTTGGGACTATATAGGAATTTATAGAGGCACCGCTGAGACGTCTACAAAGCAAGGGCACGAGCACGGTTATGAGCTAGGGCCTCAATCAAGCGACAAAGCAAGTTTTCATTCCTCGCCTTGGAGGCACCGTTAATTCGCTAACGATTCGCTAAATTAATTCGCTAACGAATTAATTTTCACAAGACGCCCAATTTAAGTTTTCGCTAATGATCCATATATTTTTTAGGAAAATTTGTTAGGCGAACAATCCGCGTTTGAATGCGAATAAAATTCAAATATGCAAGCGCAATTACATCTACATCCCAGTATGGAACGAGTAGACAGGATGGTAGGGGGCTTGAAGCGCATACGCATCGTGCGGTTATCACTCACAGGTAGCAACTTCTTCAGTTCCTCAGGCACAGGAATGCGATATTGCAAAATGTCCGGTCCGTTAACACACAGTCATGTCGGCAGAAGAGGCGCGCGAACGTATGCGGTCCTGCAAGGAACGTCACAAGTTTGGCTTCCAAACGCTTTCAGGGTGTAAATAACTATCTAATTAAACAGGAATAGGAGAGAGTACTCACCGAGTTAACCAGTTGAAGATGCAGCGCGACTTAGTGAGCGCTGTAGAGTGACGGACGCAGTAAAAAAGTGCGCGCCCAAGATTGCAGACACCGGGCGGCTAGAGCAATGAAGACGCAAGCACACACTACAAACGAAAAGTGCATAAGCACTCATTGCTGAGATCGATTCGCACCGGTACAAAGCGTGAAAAGTATCCTCCCCTAGAAGGAGCCATTGCTCGATATGTACAAAAGTTACTTGCGAATTTTCCATAGCTACAGCTCGAAAGACGGGACAAGGACAAGAGAGGAGGGCAAGACACGGTGCTGTGTTTTGTACTCCTCTCTTGTCCAGTCTTTTGCGCTGTTACTATGTGTGATCGTCCCCAATTCACCCAACAACTTGCTTTGTCGACGTTCATTACTTGCGAATGTTCACATATTTGTAGCTCTGTGTTTGCAGACCTGAAAGTTCGCCGCCAATAACATTAGTCCATTGTCATTAATGAATGTCCTGAGATGAATTACGTCCCAAATGAAGGGTATACATAATGACATTTGAAAACCGTCTAAGCTCTGCCGTGTGCGGCCATACAAGGAGCACGATCGACGCGCTAAATTTACCTACCGACCTGAAAGAATATCGTGCTTCAGACTAGACCAGCACACGGAACTGGCCGTACAAGAATGCCTTGCGCGTATCCTGCGAGGCGACTTTTAGGGAGCCGTCCATTGACGGCTCTGGACGTCGGCACAGGGCCGCGGTTCCGGCCTTGAAGCCGCGGCGCGGGGCGCGACACCAGCGGTCGGCGCAAGTGCGCCCCGTGCAACGGACCCGGCGCCGTAGGCAATGATTGTGTGCCTCGCTCAAGTGGCCAACGCCGCGGGGGAGGGGCGCCAGCTGCAGCAGCGCACGGTTTATCAACCAGCTCTCGCGGAGCATGCATGCCAGTAGCAATGAAGCGTGACGCATTGTTTCTTTGCCCGCGTACAACAACCCGAATGTGCGAACAGGCGTGACCCGACCGCCCGTCTCACGGAGGAGACAACAGATGCAACGTGACAGCCGGCGTCAATCACACATGCCCGAAACAAAGAGGCTCAAGCAAAGAAGCAAAGGACACGCGCGAAGCCACCGAGACACGCCGATCGTCACCGAAACGTCAGGTGCTGCATCTTTGCAAAAGTTGGGAGAGGAAAACGTTTCCGATGAGGTTTGCTTTCTGCGCGAGCGCGAGAAATTTAAACAAGCGAAGGGAAAAAACAAAACAAAAACATGGGATGGGCGACGAAGATTGAACAGTGGCTTGGCTAGGAACAACGCGGGAGCCATGCGCCCTTTACCGCTGTGGTCTTCTGGGTCGATTTCCGGTCATTCGAAGCCAAATGTAGGCTTCCGCCCCGCTCGTGCCGCGATAGCTGAGTCACCACGCGACGCAGTGGGTCCCAGGCGCCGCAGAGTCAGCCCCGATTACGACTAGCGGGGGAGCACGCCGCCTCCTCGATACACGAACTGAAGTGCGCTGCACTGGCAGCACTCACTAAGGACTCCACTCATGTAAAGGGTGCTTTTGGGGCCTGCACACTCATTTTCTAATTAAATGTTTTTCACAACCACCACTGGCTTGACTGCTTCTCGCGCAGTCTGCGCGGTCTTCATGCAGGATGCTGCGCGGATATTTCCGCTGGAGGTTTCGCGAGCTGCCCTGATATAACCAACCTCCGACTATACTGTAACGTTTCAAAAAGGTTTGGTTGGCATTGCGCATGATTTTGCGCCTTCGCGCTGTTCAGGAAACGCGGAACAAAGAACAGCTCACGCGTCCGTATCCAGCGTTGTTTTAACCCCTCCCTCCCTCCCTCAAAGTCTTTCTTGAATAGCGCAGCTTCAAAACCTTCTTCTGGCTTCTACCTCGTCACACCAGCAGGGAAATTGGGCATATACTGGGAAGCTGAAACTACTAAGAACGCGGGCTCCGCCAATATATCTGCAGATTCGGGGCTGTACGTCGTTAATGCACGTTGACGAACCCCAGGACGTCGAAATAAGTACGCAGCCCTCCAATCCGGCACCCCTCTTAGCTCATGTCGCTTTGGCACGTTGAATCCAACATATACCCTCAGGGCGTCACTTGCCATAATGCGTTAAAATTAGTACGCGGGTTAGGACCGCAACTAATTTTTAGTACTCGAAAATCGGCAGCACAGTCAAGAATGACTGAAGCATCCGCAAAAAGAAGCTAACTTATTCCGCTCTGCGCTAGTGCGCAGCTGTGACACGACGTGGCGTAACGAAATGTGATGCCACAACCACGGCTGCTCACAAGGGATTGAGTGAGTTCGCGTAAATAGGCGAGGAAGTAACTCACCTTGCTCCCCAGGGATGTAGATGATGGGGTCCAATCGACGCCTTGGGGTGCGGTCGAGTTCCGGCTCAATGGGCGGCCAGGTGGGGCAAGGCTCGGATCTTGCAGAAGGATCTACGCTCTTTCCAAGTTTTGATCCAGGATCGAATCTAACAGGGCCTATCGAGCTAGTACGTACATGTCGCCGTGGCATGTGCGGGGAACGATCTACCCGAGACCGCGCAGAGGTATTTTGTTCAGTCCCTGGCTCGCACATCAAGAGATCTAGCCAACTCCTTGGGATGGACGAGCTTTTGCCTCGTTCTGACCCTGCATGGTACAAGTTATCCCGTCGACGTTTTCCAGGGGTTCCCGAGCTGTTGATTTCGTCCAGCCCTGGGAGAGATATGACAGGGTCTCGCCACGGCTTTGCAAAAATGTCCGAGCCATTATCCTCTTCTGAGCTCTTACGATGTTTCGACCCTGGGATGTCTATTGGCTGAGACCTTGGAATAACTTCCGACCTCTTGCTTCGTTCCGACTCTGTACTGTAAACAGAGTAATCTCTCCGGCGTTTTTCACAGGTTCCCGAACTATTGCCTTCATCCGGCCCTGAGGGAGGCATGGAATGGGCTCGCCGCGGCCTTGCAGGGATGTCCAAACCGTTACCCTTTTCCGAGCTACTACGAAGTTTTGACTTTGGATTGCCTGTCAAGCTATCTGGATGAGATCCTGCAAGAACACCCGGACTCTTGCCTCGTTCCGACTCTGGGCCGTAAATAGATGGATCTCGCCGGCGTTTTTCACGGCCTCCCGAGCGGTTGCCTTCTAGATCTCGCCGGCGTTTTTCACGGGTTCCCGAACTGTTGCCATCGTCCAGCCATGGGAGAGATATGATAGAGTCTCGCCGCGGCTTTGCAGGGGGGTCAAAACCTTTACCCTTTTCTGAGGTACTACAAGATCCCGTAGGAACACTCGGGCTGTTACTCTGTTCTGACAAAGAGGGGTATAGCAAAATGTGCGGCGGGCGCCAGGCAGGGAAATATGAGCTTTCAACGCACTCCGACGGTGAGTAGCTTACAAAGGGACTCGGCAAGTGCTCCGAAGACGTATCCGAGCTGTTATCTGCTTTCAGCCATGAGGGATGTATTAGAGGCCTTGTAGGTACACCCAAGCCGTTACCTTGTTTTTGATGGCTGCTGCCACGTTTGTTATCTGCTTTCAGCCATGAGGGATGTATTAGAGGCCTTGTAGGTACATCCAAGCCGTTACCTTGTTCTTTATCAGGAGTACGCAAGGGAGGATCTGGCCGCGATCCTGCTGAAATGTCCGAATCGTTACCCTGTTCCGACTCCGGGATGTCTGTCAAGGAATCTTGCGGAGGCGGTGCACTGACGTCCATGCTCTCGTCTCGTTCCGGTCCTGGGATGGACATGGGGTAATCCAGACTAGGCCTATTCGGGATATCTGGGCTGCTGCCGCGTTTTTTAACTGCTTTCAGCCATGAGGGATGTATTAGAGGCCTTGTAGGTACATACAAGCCATTACCTTGTTCTTGATCAGGGGTGCGCAAGGGAGGATCTGGCCGCAGTCCTGCTGGCATGTCCAATTCGCTACTCTGTTCCGACTCCGGGATGTCTGTCGAGGAATCTTGCGGAGGCGCTGCACTGAAGTCCATGCTCTCGTCTCGTTCCGGTCCTGGGATGGACATGGGGTAATCCAGACTAGGCCCCTCCGGGTTATCTGGGCTGCTGCGGCGTTCTGGCTCTGGTCCGCAGCTGAAGGCATCCAGCAGACGCCGCCGCACAGGAGTATCGGAGCTGTTGCCTCGTTTTATTCCAGGATGGTGTATCGATGGGTCCTGCCGACGACAGCCAGGGGTGTCTGAGCCGTCGAACTGCATAGCTGGTCGGGACAGCAGGCCTAACCCTTCCGAACGGTGCCAACGTCAGACCTCCATCCCTACCGAGCTCGTGAACCGCGTGCGCTCCTGCCACGAGTGCTCCTTTCTTCTTCTTTCGCCTCCGCGCGCTGGAATAGCCGAGTTAGCTACGTCTTCCACGTCATTTGGAAATTATTTGTTTTTACCGCCACTCAGAACTTCTTATTGGAATCTAAACGTCTGCCTTGCTAACATACTTTTTGTTTTAATCACTGGCTGCAAATCTCACAGTGTTCCCCTCCTGCGTCGCTGTGATTTCTCCTTTTTATTTCGGTGTTTCGTCTTTTCATTTCCTTCTCTCTTCCCTAGCAATCATTTTATTTTGGCGACGTAATTATACATCTAAAAAAATCTCTGCACCCCAACTCTTGGCCAATCACCCTGTGCGGTATGCGCCATCAATTTAGAGGACAACAATTAATAAGTTGTTTGTCATACAGTCTAAATCAACATCACAAATTTTATTCTTACACATGCACTGAACTCTGGCCAATCCCTCACTGTGGGCATGTGCCATATGCACCGAGGAGAGAAGAAAACAATAGCAACTTCTCCCCGTTCACATTCAGCCTGCCACGGGCACCATCGCCACCTTGTCGTATCGCCTGACGACCACGTGCGGTGGATTACGTGTCCAGACTCAGCATCTTCAGCCGAATGTTGTCGCTCTTCTGATGCCCTGTGGCTTTCCGCTTGTCCCCTTTTCTCCAAATATTAACTTCTATCTTCTCCTCCAGTTCTGCATGCGCTCCTGTGCGAATTTGACGCGTTAACGGATAGCACAGGTTCTCATCAGCTCAGGCTCAAAGAACATTTCTTAAGCAAAACGCTGCTACCGGCCGTAACAGGATCATACATAAAACGAAAGCAAGAATAGACCACTTTAGAGTGCCATATTTCCCAAAATTCGATGATGAAAAATGCGTTGCCAGTATCTTCGTCGAAAACACGGTTTCCATTGAAGAGGATTCATAATTTCAAGTGGGTTGTTTCTAAAGTGCAGGGAATTGACACAATTACTTGCGGAGCTAACAGAGATGAGTTGAAATGTAAAAAAAAAAAAATGTACAATCTGCGTCACTCTTGTGTAGAACGCTTGATCGTCGCACTCCCCTGCATAAAAATCGACACATCGTCGCATTTTCTACTTTTTAGAGGCAACTCACAGATCTGCGAAGAAAATGAGCACGAGAGGCTTTGTCCGGAAATTGTTTGCTGCTTTCTAATTTCAGTTTTTAATGTGTGATGCACACTGCCCGAGCGTACTTGTACATCAGCCACTTACCCCTCTCCCTTTTAAAGCCTTAGCTTTTAGTGCGTTCATTTGCGAGCTTCGTGTTATTCCTGGACGCCGCATGTTGTTTAATCTCGCGCAGCGCAGCAAACATAATCGTCTTCATCTCGCCCTGTGCAGTAAACATCGTCGTTTTCATCAAGTTCCAACTTCAGAACACTCTCGCACTTTGCAGTGAACATCGTCTTCATGAAGTTTATTCTGCGCCGCTCCTTCATTTAACATATGCAAATGAGCCACCCACATACGCCATCTCCATGGAGGTAAGAAAACTAAGGAGAGAGCGTGACGCAACGCGGCCAACCTTCGCAAGCCAAGCGCCAAGGAAGCCGTTTCCTACCCCGTTTTTTCGCTCTCCCAGTCTGTCCCTGTGTTTTGATGTCGGTATGTTTTAATGTGCGCGTCTGCCTTGGCGCGGGCGCGCGGCTGTCTACTGTGGGAGAATGTATTTGCAGGTCGTCAATGCGCAATCACGTGACACATGGGTGACGTAGCCGACACGTCATGTACGCGTATTTCGCGGAGTCTTTTTTTTTTTTCCTTGTAAGCGGAAGCACTCGCGGCACTTTTTGTCCACGCCATGGCTCCTCCTCCAAAAGTCTTCTCCCCTCCCCTATGGCTCTAAGCATTGCTGACCTGACTATGGGCAGCAGAAAACAGAATTTTCATCCCCCGAGGGAATAAGTAAGCACAGATTCTGTGCGTTCACAGTCTTTCGCTTTCGTTCTCTAACTTCCGGTGGTCTGGCGGGGTTAGAGCTGGCATTCGAAGCGACGCAGGGACTTCGAATCGCGACTTTGCTTCGCAGCGTGCCGCAGGGATTGTGAGTTTGCTTCCTCACTACAATGAAAACGTGCAAGAGTAGTGACTTTATTTCCAATATATATATATATATTGTTGTTTCACATAATTGAGGCGTAAATTTGAAGGTGCAAAACGGCCGAATGAGCCAAGTCCACGCGCACAGCAAATCTTCAGCATGCCCTCCGCTGCCGCTCAGGCCAAATCAGCCCATACCTCAGAGCTAGGAAAAAAAAAAAAGAAGAAAGGAAGCAAGCGTGCAGACTGCTTTGCCGAGGGCAGCTCCAAGCCGTCACTCGTTTGAAACCAAGCTTGCCCGCCCCTCCTTTCAACCTATCCCCACTAATAGGGGGAAAAAATACAGAAAAAAGAGTGCGTGCTATTGAGTGCGGACGGCTAGATTAGTGAGGAGAGCGGGCGCGCATCGAGGCACCCTAGGCTAGATGCTCTCCCTTCTGCGTATATCCGATCCCAACAAACGGATGCGGCGCGAGGGGGAAAACGAAGATGGAGAGGGAGAAGAGGCCTTCGGCTGGCTGTTACGAGCTGCGGCCGGCACCCCCGTTCCACGCTAGCGACTCAAGGCATGGGCCTCGGCGCTCGTGTTGTTGTGGCAGCGTGCGATGCGCGTTGTCGCGTGGATGTGTGTGCGCGCTCTTGTGCTATGCTTGTGCCGCGAGTCTTCTCCAAAGACCGCATGAGGCTAGTCGTCTTGTCTTGCTCGGATGAACTAAATGCGATTTGTGCATTGATTCAATCGCTGGCGCTCGGCCGTTCCACGAAACCCGATCGTGGCTCAGACGCAGGTTTGTTTACATACCGCTTACATGCAAATCGGCCCCGAAATGCGATCTATTTTATGAGGGAACGCAAGCCTTGTATTTCCGCAAGATCCCTTGTGCTGACTGCTAGAGTTTGTACTAGTAACGTTGCTGCTAGCCGTTGGATGTGCGTGCGTGATGTGCCGCGAGACTACCCCAAAGACTGCATGAGGCTAGTGCTCTAGTGGCTAGTCTTGCCACGAATCAATTAAATGCCGTTTATTTGTGCACGTTTTCGATCGCTGGTGCACGGCCGCGTCATGAAACCCGTCGTGGCTCTCTGTGCAGGTTTGTGTTACATATCGTTAACATGCAAATCGGCTCCGAAATGCTATCGCACGCTTTGTATTTCGGTGAGAACCCCACCTAAACCGTCCGGTGAAGCAAAGGCCTGCTTTTTAAAAAAAAAAAAAAAAGGCGATCGTCCGTAGCTGTGTTTCAACCCCAAAAGCTGATACATTACTTTTCTGAGTGCCTCTACTGCGTGCAAACACCTTCCGCCGTGCATGTAGTGAAAATGATTTGTGTATTTTGCAAGTGGCTTTAAACAGCTCGTGCAGCTGTTGCTTAGGTATTGCAGCAATGTGGCACTGTTCAAAGCTATCTTGTTTGCTTCTTAGTTTCGCAGGGTAGTAGATAAGAGTGAAAGGGTGTTCACAGTGTCATAAATGGCAATATAGCATCAACGAAACCTGCAGAAGTCGCACTTCAACAATTTTCCTTCTAGAGATTTACTTTCAGATTAAAACAAGCATTCATTGAATATCCATGCTCAGGTGGAAATTGCCACCACCAGCTGCTGCCTCTGAATACACTTTCTTTCCTTCAACATCAGGGTTAAAGAACAGGGCAATCGCAAGTTTCGTTTCTTTTTCACTTATTTGGTCAGTAAAGAAAGTGTTGTTCCTCCTTCGGTGTGGGATATGGTGTTTAACTTCCATAAGTGATAAAGAAAAACTGCCTATAAGAGACGTCATAGTGGACAGCTCTGCATTAATGCCATTGATTTGAGGTTCTTCGTGTGCACTGACATTGCAAGTGTGTCTTGCATTTCACCTTCATTGATATGTAACGACCACTATGGCTGGAACTGAACCCAGGTCCTCGGCCTAGCATGTCTTAATATGAGTACTATTTTCTTTTGCAAATGCAATCCTTAGAAGTATAGTTTGTTGATTGCAGACAGCAGCAGAAACAAAGCCTAGCACTAACACAGACTAGAAATCACTTTTTTCACTGGTACACACTATGTTACATTATCTGTGTCAATGTGATGTGGGCATTAACAAAATCAGCCTTGCATGTTACACACATTTGCAAAAATGTTTTTTTTTTTCTTGCGAACAAAGTGGTAAATGTTTAATAATAATTTATTGGTACAATATATTAATCCATTTATTTCTGCTACCAGCCCGAAGTGCAATGTCTGGTGAAGGTATGTGTCTAATACTGATCAGTTAAGCGAGGCAAAATGCATGAAACAAAGTCTATTACTGTTTTCACATAGAGGAGAAGTAATTCATTTGTAGTCAGTGTGCACGAAGCAAGAAAAGTATTAACTTTGGCATGTTTTAACCTTGACAGTGTATTCCCTTGCAGCATACTTGCGCTCTTGCTGCCCATGCAGTCATGAGGGAGCTTGACTAGTTGCTACTGTTATCATATGGGCAAACTGTCCCAATGAACTAAAATGCTGGCAGGGGTATGTCGCTGTAGGTCGCTGTATGTGAGCAATTCTTCCATTTCAAGTTCCTCGGCATTAGGTCTCACCGCTCGGCCGACAAAACCTCGAGCGTGTTGATGAGCAGCCTCATTGCCTCGGTACTCTGAGTGGGCAGGTGTCCATACGAGTTCTATCTCTCTGTCGAGTCTGATATCCGCGAGGTTGTTTCTGGCAGTATTTGATATTCTGCTACGCAAGAAGTTACGTATGGCAGTTTTTGAATCAGTGACAATTATGTCCGCATCTGCTGTAGCGATGGCTAAAGCGATTGCGGCTTCTTCCTCCTGGTCCGAGTAGCGGACTTTGACCGAAGCAGCTGATACGCATTTACTTACTGTACTGCTTAATTACAAAGATAGCAACGGCACCGTCAGCCATATAGTAATCCAAGGCGTCGGTATACACCACCCCATCGTGATTTCGGTATTTTCTGTTTAGGGCCCTAGCTCTAGCTTTCCTCCTGCCTTCATGGAAGGAGGGATGCATGTTTTTGGGCACAGGTTTGGAGATAATTTTGTCGCCAGCTCCTCTTGGTAGTGGTCCTAGTGGTTCGGCATTAATTCTCATGCGGTTGAGAATTTGTCTGCCTGCTTTAGAGTTTGTTAGTCTTTGTAGCTGCAATCAGCTCCTCTACATTGTTGTGTATCCCAAGTGAGAGAAGTTTTTCGGTTGCAGTGTTTCTGGGTAGACCTAGCCCAGCCTTGTAGGTGCTTCTAATGAGTGTCTAATTTCTCCTTGTCAGATTGAATGAGGCGGAGATAAGGGACAGAGTATGTGAATCGACTTAGTACAAAGGCATGGATAAGATGACAAATGTCAGCCTCTTTCTTGCCGTTACTCTGTGTATCAGTCTAGTGATTTATCGCACAGTCATTTCCAGCCTGTTGATAGTAACATTGCTCTTCCTATTGCTCTGGATGTAGAGCCCGAGCACTCTAATAGTATCGACTGTGGGTAGTCCGTGCAGGCAGACTTTTATCTCTACTTTGTCTTGCGTTTTCCTTCTCACTGCTAGTAGTTCAGACTTATGTTGTGAGCATTTCAGCCCAATCTGGTTAGTGTATGACTGGACTACATTCACTGCTTCTTGAAGCGTTTCCTCTATGTGAGCGTCCGAACCTTTTGCTACCCACAAGGTGACATCGTCAGCATATAGGGAGTGTTGAAGATCTTGGATTTCTTCAAGTTTGGGAGGCAGACCTATCATTGCTAGGTTGAACAAGAAGGGAGAGAGGACTGATCCTTGCGGGGTTCCTCTGTCTCCTATTGCTATTTTGTCCAATGCAAGTCCTGCGATACTTAGCTCTGCCCGCAGTCCTTCCCGAGAGAAAGGAAGGAATGTAATTAAAGGTTTTGTTCCCTGCGTTTATGTTGGCGAGGGTTTGGAGAATGGCTTCATGAGAGACATTGTCGAAGGCTTTTTCCAGATCCAAGGCAAAAATTGCTTTGGTTCTGGTTTTGTTAGGGGGATCTATCACTTCTGCATGCAACTGAAGCATTACGTCCCGAGTAGAGAGTTGAGTTTTGAAGCCAATCATTGAGCTGGGCAGAAGGTCATTCTCTTCTGCGTAGTTCTAAAGCCTATTTAGAATAACATGTTCCATAAGTTTACCTAAGCACGACGTAAGAGAGATGGGCCTTAAGTTCTCTATGCTTAGTTTCTTTTTGTGTTTAGGAATAAAGACAACCTTCACGTGTTTCCACATCTGCGAAAGTTCACCTTTGTTCCAATATTCATTCATTAAGTCGTTAATTGCTGAGAGGTAGTATGTAAATGGCGAATTGCGGCCCAAATTTCCGCTTCCGCGATCTCTCTGTCGAAGTCTTCATTAGGAACCCCTTTGTACTCATAGGTAGCATTGGGGTTGCTACCGGTATTGAGATATCTGCTTCAGAGTTCGCTTAGCAGATCTGCATCTGTACTTGGGTATTCTTATATGATTTGATTCATAATAGCATAATAATAACATATTAGCAGCGAAATGGCTGAACACAATCACTATAATATTTGGCTTTTGCTGTGCCTTGGTTGTATAGTCCTTCCCCCTAGCAATAGCAACACACTTTCACCACTAGTGCAGTCGTCGGCACGTCTACAATGCTGGAGAGGTGTGCTGCGGAGCGAACAAAGTGAAATTTTGTCTGGGCTGCTCTATTAGTGGTAAAGTGTAGCTGTCAGTGCAAGTAGTATGCCTATGCACCTTCAGTATAGTGCCATCATTGTTCCTAGAATTGGGCCCCTGCTCAAAAATTTCATTTTCTTTGTGCGACAGGTTGGTGTTCGAGCACTCCGGGCAGACTTGCTGACGTCTGTACATCAGTCTGTACATCAAAAGTTGCTGGTTTACCTCGCGCCCCCCACAGTACCAACCTTGTGCCATTGAACGCTTCCTAGAATAAAAAAATCATCAACTGCTGTTCACTGATAGTTTAGTCAACAGATGCACCAGTCACAGTTAGCGTGCTGCCACCAGTGAAAACTGAATCAAAATGTGTGAAGTAGGACTGAGCTCATTTCTAAGCGTTATTTTAAATGTAAATTCTTTCAGTTCCATCATGTAATGAGTTACAGGACAAAAAGCAAAACGTTTTTTAATGCACACTGTATTAGGAACAAAAGTGTTCCTGTGACACAAACAGCCAGTGGTTAATAAAGCCATTCGGAGCTGCCTAGCTGTGTCATCGTGCGGAAGAGCTAGACTTTTTTCTATGGCTACAGTGGAGAATATGATGGGCTTTCGAGTTTTTCCTCCTCAGCTATTTATATCTCTCATTTTTTTTGTTTACACCTTAGTGAATTTACGTCCTACGAGAACTGCAGATTGCAAACTTTTTATGGCTGCAACGTGCAACAACAATGGCTTTGCAAAATGAGTACATTTCTCACACCTTACAAAAGTTTAAACACCTAATCTTTTCGGCACAATGAAAAACATACTTCTAAGGTAATCATTCCATGAAATTTTTGTTAGAAATGCTGTAGAAAAGTTTTTACCAAGAATATTTTCATCAGTTGATGTTACTGGTCTTTTGTTTGTATGAAGAAGCTGGAAACCATGATAAATGAGCAAAATGTCAATCACAGGCGGGCAAAAAGGATGTATTGAAAGCTAATATAAAAAGAAAGCTCTGCTGCCAGACATTCATTTTTTTTTTACAGAAGAGAATAATATATATATGAGTTCCCGCACCCAGACGTTATGGCACTTTGACAAATGCCTAAGTCTATGCAAGCATTAAATGACCGTGGTCGCCATTGCAGCCAAGAAATGCAAAACATTGTGGTTCCACTGAGTGACAGAAGCTAGACGCACTTCACTGGCGAAGTGAAGGGAGCATTTATAATCAGCAGAGTGATGGCCAGAGAGTGCATAAACTAAAATAGAACATGAACACTCGTGAAAGAAAAAGAAAAAATCATGTGCACTCTAATACTTCACCGAGATGTGGCCATATGGTGGGATGCACCGGTAACGGCAAGGCTTCACAGCAATGTAACACTCTAGCTCATTTGATAAGATTTTCAGTGATAAATAAATCCTTTTGCTTCCTGTACTGCTGTCCTCAATTGCAAGGCAAGAGCTTGCCATTTCCATCATAATTTATGACACATTTTGGTCTGTTAGTCTGTTGAATGTGAATGTGAAGAAACCACCTACACATATTTCCGCCACTTTGTGATTCTGCCAAAAACAAATTCCGATAAATGAAGATTACAATCAGTTCGCCACTACGTTTAAGATAGTTAGTGTATAGTGAGAACTCGGTATTTTTCTGTATTTCTACCCAAGCATGCTTCGTGAATGTGCGGACAAACCCAATCATTATCCGAAAATTATCTGCATCAACTCAGCTGCGTTTTCAACTGTTGAGGACAGTATAAAAAAAAAAATTCGGAGTGAGAAAAGCATAACAGAGAGATTGCTGGCAACACTCCCAGGCTTTCCACATTAGGTGTACTGTAGATGCAAGATGTGTAGTGCTGAATGACCCTATAATTCGTCTCTTGTGCTTGATTGTACAAGTGCAAAACTAAAGGAAGTGCGAGTTGCTTTAAGGTCACTCATAAGGCAAAGCCACTTGCCTATGTCGCAAGGAACCCATCACAGAAAGAGCACAATACAGGAGCCTCGAGGCACAACATACACTGACACGTGACCAAGAGAAGATGGTTTGTACTTATCGTGTTAATACAGTTCTTTACACCTTTTGCTTAACAAAACTTTTCAGACTTGTATATAATTCCTCATTAAAATCTACCTAGCACTAGTTCTAAGGAAAGTTCACACTTTTACAGCCATCTTCTACAAAATATAACTTGCCAGTACAATAATCTCAAAGCAGTGCACAAAACAGCTTTTGATAACTGATCTCCAGAATGCAATTTCAGCGATTTCAGAGAAAGTTGCAAATTCCTTGCAGTAAACCTTTAACAGAACCCTTTGGTGCTCCTAGAGGAGGACTAAAGGGTTTTGGTACAGCTGCTACTCTCACCACTCAATCGCATTCCAAGTGGCACTTGTGGTATTAGACATATTGCCGCATTGGTTGGGGGTGACCCTAGTGAGCAATCTCAATATTCGGCTATGCACAACCGAATTAGTATACTTGGACGAACAAGGTTTAACAGCCACTGCTGTAGCTTTGGATCTCTCTATTTACATATAGTTGCCGTCTCTCCTACTTCCACCATAATCTTTCAGGTAAAAAAGATTAAAGTAATAATTTTCCATTGAATATCCTGTGAAACAACAATAATAAAAATTTCCATATGCTTTACTTGATTTCAATCACTTTTGGCTTTTTTCATATGCATGTCATCACGAGCCATTCATTATCCTACCCTTGTCTGTGCACGAAAGGAATGAAGTTGTTATAAAACTGCTGCATGGAAACCACAACAAAGAAGGAACAAATAGATGAAAGCAAAGCTGCATACATTTTTGTGATAATGAATGAACTAGTTCAGCTCAATTAAAGGAACAATGAAAAGGTATTTGCTGTGGCTAGAAAAGGTGCACTAACGATTAGTATTTCATCACTCATTTCCACGACACAAATTTTTAAGCTGGTTTTACTAACACAGATGGAGGTAAAAAATAATGCCCCTCCTTTCCCTTCAACTCGACACATGCCGATGAGAAAAGTAAAGAAAATGTCACAACCATTCCCCACTGTGGCCCATTTCGCCTGCATCATTTGGTCCCAGATGGCCAAGTTTATGTAAGTAGGGGGAGCTAAGAGTAGGCCGTGAGATGATGTCCAAATAGACTGCGAAAAGCAATTTTGAGAAATTTGTAAATTAAAGGGGGTATGCAGAGACATTTAAAACTTGACTTGAATACCAACAAAAAAAATCCTAGAAGTGTACTGCATTACAATGACAATAATTACCTTTATAGGTTCCTTTTAGCATATTTCCTCAAAAATAAAAAAAAATTAAACCTTAAAAAAAACGCAAGAAATGAGAAAAAACCTGGAAGACATCAGCCCTAATGCGATAGTTTTAATGGCTTCCCCTGCAGATCCTCATTACTTTACAACTCGCTGAATCACCAATTCCTGAATTTGTGACACTATCATCCCACACCTACTCATTAGCTTATACTCGTGAGCTACCACATTACGTGAAACACCAACAGCCATAGCTAAAAAGACCTGCTTTAACCAAGAACGTGTCTGCATGGCATAGGAGTAATGTGCTTGACTCGTTATCTGTTTCATGCCTGTTTAGTACGGATGAATTACTCGAGCAGTTTTTAAATGGGCATAACAGGTTCAACTAGTCTAGGCTACACAGGTGTGGGCCTTTTGTGTTGCAGCTAGAGAAGAGATGCCATGTAATGTCAGTTGTCTGCTCTGTGTGAGGAGGGAGACAATGGCTGCCAACCACTCCACTCGGCGCACGGCACTCGGTTGGGGCTCCCAGCTGGCTGCTCCGATCGATGAGGATACGATGCATCACTGTTGTAGCTTGCGCTATCAATGGGAGATTCTTGTTACAGTATAGAAGGCTTCCGGTGGGTCCGATTCTCATTTCCCCCTCCATCTCAAAGGAGCTGCTTGAGTCGGGAGTTCCAAGTCGGCCATGTCTTGTGGCTTCGTGGCGACAGACAACCTGCTGACCAGTCAGTGCACGGCTTCTCACCTGCCAACTGCTACCTGCCAGAGGCATGCCCATGATTTTTCGCTCACATCAATATTGCTGCTGTTGCTGGATTTTCTGGAAAACGAAGTCTTTAAGCTATCACATCAAAACAATGCCGCAGAAGCTAAATGCTACTTGGGCTCGAGGCAAGGCTGGCATTATGCAAAAAGGAACAGGGGCCAAATACATTGTAGGCTGAAGACCTCAGGAGCGAAGGACGAGACAGCTGATAATGATCTAGACTAGAACA
The DNA here is from genome assembly GCF_055883805.1 of Amblyomma maculatum. Classification (NCBI taxonomy): domain Eukaryota; kingdom Metazoa; phylum Arthropoda; class Arachnida; order Ixodida; family Ixodidae; genus Amblyomma; species Amblyomma maculatum. Next base: position 137,801,396 of record NC_139344.1, read on the forward strand.
AACCAGCCAACTGTGGTTTCACGTGCCACTGCCAGCCGGCGTCCTTTTTCATTTTTCCAGCGGCCATGCTTTGGCCGCAGTCTTTGCGCAGCCAGGGGAAGGCGCTACACCATGAAACTGTTTGATTTGGAACTGGCTCGCTTTGCCGCAATGTCATTTTGACATTGGCATAGGTGAGCAAACATTTTGGTAGGACAAAAAGGCAACAGCAGCCAATCGGCCATCGAGCGAGCTTTATTCTGCACTCACGAGAAGGTACCACTCAACTGAATTCGCGTGGGAAGCCTGTAAAACTTTTAAAATTTAAAATTTAAATTTAAAAACAAAATTTTTGCAGTGTTTTGCAGAAAATTTGCTGTCAGCGTTATGGAATGTGTCAGCATCATGAGCGAAAAATCACATGCCATTGCCAGAAAAAAATATGCATCTCAGTGCAAAAAACACAGGAAGAAAGGAGACAGACGCAGGGCAAATGCTTCAAAGGATGCAGGACGAAGCGTTCATCCTGCACCTGTCTCCTTCCTTCATCCTGTGTTTTTGTACCCGCAGTCATCATACCAATACCAACTAGCCCGTCTTTCCACTTTAACTTTGTCAGAAAGTAGTTGGCAGCTGTCATGGCCGGGCGCTTACTGGGTATCAGGTTGTCTTTATGGCAGAAGACTATACCGCATGGCCACTTTGGCAAGTGCTGCAAACTCAGACTTTGCCTTTGAGATAAGAGGGTGAGATCGGAATCCAGCCCTCCAAGACCCTTGGATCTTGAGTAGGACACACTGCTTCTAGGCCCAGGTAGGACAAAGGTCTCTCCCATATTTCTCGAATTAACCAGGTCCTGCACTAGTTGAATCCACTTGACCCCTGCAAATGTCTTAGCTTCATCAGTCCACTTAAGGGCAACGCTTGGCATCCGTTGGAAAAAGAAATTGTTACCTTTGCAAGCGGAAAGGACTATTCCAGTTAATGCAAGAAGGAAATGACCCCGAACTAAACATTGTCTCCGTTATGTCAGGCCCGCTGTAATGTTAATACTGTGTGGAAGTGGTGCTGTTGAACACAAGTGTGATGTGAGTGGTGCCCTAGGAGACCTAGCATATCATTGAAAAATGGGGGTAAATGTGCGTCAGTGCTTGAGAAAGTAGGTTTTGACATGTGGCAAACGCAACGACAATCAGGAAAATTTGTGAAGCATTTAACACAGCCCAGAAAGGCATTTTCATAGGTCCTTTATGACTATCATTCAGCAGGAAAGAATTCATGTTCATTGCGGGCACAGGCAAGCAAAAGAATGAAGCAGATGGACATGCTCAGAGGTATCGTCACACCCCTCACAAAGCTTCAAGAATTGCTTGATTAAGCTAGTACAGTCACAGTCTATAAAGTTGTCCTACCTGCTTGAAGCTGATAAACATGCTGAGCTGATGAGTGCTTCAATGGTAATATTTTAATGCAAGAAGTTCACGGAGGTGGTCTTTCTGAGCACTCAAGTCAAATTTCAAAGCTTTGCAGATAATGTTTAAAAAGTGCTCCTGGCAACTGCTCGCAATAAAATAAGGCAACGCCTCTCGTGCGCTCACTCTTCAATGATGTTATTGGGGTCTGCTGGGTGCACAAAATAACTGGACACTCCCAGGTGATGCAGGCAGGCAGGCGGGACAGGGCATGGTGGCATGCGCTGAGTTGATGGGGACAAGAGTAATTTTTTGCACCGATACGATCAGTGCTAATGCAGGTAGCTTGAAAATGTTTGCATTGCAGAGGTACTGATTGCTTGCACGCGTTTTCTAGTTTTAATAAATGGCTTTTTGTGGGCCCTTTCAGTAACAATTCTACAGCAATTATGTGCGAGACGAGACACTTATTTAACAAACACAGTTCCACTGTAAAGATATAAGAATGTAGCCTATACCATGTTTTGTCATAACTCACTAGGCACGTCAAGGTGTTAAATCATTTGCATGAAATGTCAACCACGATATTGCACATGAAAGAACTGAACAATTGACTGCTACAAACTTGGCTTGACACTGCATTTAATCTTTGTTTCATCAAGATTTCTGATAACAGGAAACTTTTTATGAGGCAGTTTGAGTCTAGAATCAATGTGTACCTGTTAGCAAGGTATGACTAATTGTACTGGTGTTATAAAATGCTTTGGAAGCAATAACGGGCACACAATGCATGCTCATAACTGGGAGGTGAAAGAAGTTTGCTTGTGAGAACTTTATGCAAAACTGTGCAAAATATGAGCGCTCGTTACATTTGTGCAGTTGTGGAAGAATTATTTCTTCCTTGTCCCTACATTTCACGCAATTACCTTTGAATCAAGATTGCTGAATAATTGAGCTATAATTCACTTTGCAGCATGAAGTTCATACTTACCTAGAGAGCATGTACTATGGTTGCATTATCTAGCTCTCTTATTTTGCGCATTTTGAAATGCAGCTTTTGAAAGTTTTCACAAAGCCATGGCAGCACTCGCGCATCGTCAGAGTATCACCAACGAAACAGCCGCAGGCATCTGAAAAAAGCTGCAGTACGCTAGTCGTTTTAGGACAGCAGGCCCCGTCTCAAATATTAGGTTGTTTACAGCCTTGCCAGAGACGTGTGCTTCGGAATAAGCCCTGAGCTGCGTTCTAGCTACAACACCCGTATGGAGTCCTAAACGAAGGGTCATCTTTTAGTTCTCACTGCATGGAACACACCGCGCCTACGCTGCTCGTCGTCCTCGGGTCTCCGTCCGCTGGTCCGAACCATGATCCACAGCCGAAGTTTACAACGTTCCTGATGATGAAAGCTCTATGGCTCCACTTTGATGATGTCCGAATTCAAAACCACCGTTACCACCGTGTACAAGTTTCTTCCCGTGCTGCGCATGGTGCTGCGCCACAATGCGCCATGCTGCTAATGTCGCTGTGGTTGCGTCGTGTTGCTACGCTGCTACCTATTGACTGCCCGAAATACTGCTTCTGTTCACATACAATCATGTGCCTTTAGACACATTACAAATTATTTTGTTTACTCCTCATAACACAGAACACAATATAATTCACTACTTTGCGTGCATGTTTTGAAACAGTTAAATGTGGCTATATTTGACACATTTTGTTTTTTCTCTTAGTGTCATTGATGTTATTTTGCAAGATGGCTGCGCCCAGTATACCGAGCTCGCTATCTCCTCAGAATATCTCAGAGGTTTGTTTTGCTCCTCCCGGTTTGCAAAGCATTTCTTTTGAAATTAACCTTAAACGAGTGTGGAAACAGTTGCGCTGCAAGTTCACATTTTTCCCCAGCAATAGTGCTGAAGCGATGTTGGTTTTCTGATGACCACTTCAGGCACCGTCTGCTTCCACATTAAGCCGAATTTTAAACTATTGGCTTTCGTGAATTGTCTTGTGCTTACGGAAATGCACTACAGATATTTATGTTCTGAATGTACGCGGTTTTCACGGACGCGGTCCGCTGTTACCATAGGGTGTCTACGGCTGTTGCCGCATGTGTTGCCCGCAAGTACTTGGCTCTGGCTAGTAGCACAATGTTGATCCGAGTTTTAAAGCGTCTGCCTGTCTGGTTTGACTGCACTGGCGCTAGATCCATATAGTTCTTTGGTGGTGCCACGAAATGTGCGTCATTAATTGAAGTTTCTACTGTTATACTTGTACTACTGCTTCGAGATTTGAGCGCTCATGCTTCAAACTGTTCGATTGAGGCTTGTGCTGTTGGGCAAGTTGGTTCGACTTCAAGGCCAAAATGGACAACACACACGACTCAATTTCGTCGTTGCCTTGGCGCTGGTTGCCTAAATCATTATTTTTTATCCTTTACTCTGTAAGCGGTCACACATCGATGATAAGTATTTTTGTGGGGGTTTGGTATGTCGTTGCTATATTTATTTGTAGCTGTGGGGCCGACCAGTTGTAACTTACTGCCTCCCCCATTAGATATCCACTGCAAGGCAGTACAAACTACAATCGAAAAATGCAAATTCTAGCTTTGTAAAACATATGTACACTTGGTTAGCAAGCCTGGCTTTTTGCTTGATGGTAATAGAGTGTTTGTTTGTAAATAGATGAAGAGCCGCAAAGTGGTTCGCTCTCCCTAAGCCAGGGAAGCCACATTTTGGTCAAAGTGTTTTTTTTTCTTTAGAAATAGCAATACAGCATACCCTACATACATACACCAGAGCAGATGCATGCAACTTTTTTTTTTAACCAAATTATAACAGCTCGTGCGTGCTGTTCAGATGTCATTGGCGTGCAGTAAACAAATTGAAGGAAATTGCCTGTCTTTGTTGAAATTGTGTGTTCTTGTGTTTTTCACCGGTACATTAGAAAATCAATAGTGCTTCAATCAGTTTGACTTCTGCTGTGTAATTTAAGACGTCATACAGTCCTTGTTAAATTTAAAACTGGAGTGCTCTGCCAGTAGTCATCTTAAATATTGTGGTTATCCAATCCTTTCATGCCACAACAAAAAGGAAACATACTAAATGTATATGCAGCATGAATGAAGACGAGAGTTCGGTTGCTAAGAAAGGGGACAGCTGGACAACTGCCATAATGTGGGTACAGACCTCTTCAGACTTGAGTTGCAGGTAGGATATGGCCTACAAAGCACAGTTCAAGGAAGGATGCTGACAATTGTTTGTTGCTGCTAGGTTAAATGTACCTTTTTGGCCCAGAAACCATAGTCCCCAGAGTTCATAACATTTTCACAACCATTTCAAGCTTATTGGTTCCATCAAAACCTATGGTGCCTACCAGGCTGTTTGATAACACACATCCACAAGCTTTTGTCTGTAGAGGGTGCTAGGAAGTTGCTAACAGATATGGCCTACAAAGCACAGTTAAAGGAAGGATACTGACAAATGTTCATTGCTGCTAGGTTAAATGTACCTTTTTGGTCCAGAAACTGTAGTCACCCGAGTTCAAAGTGCATGAATGCATATTCATGTGACAGCCCCACGATGCCTTCCTTGTTCACTTCTGTAAGGGATGCCATAGAGAGTAGCGGCACAGTTGATTTCAGAACTCCTCAGGTGTGTCAATTAGTAATTTTATGAAGCTGGTATAATTTCATCTCAGTGTGACGTTTGTATCTTTTGATAACAGCTTTTACCGACAAAGACGAAGGACTTGCATGAGATCCTGCGTAGCCCCTGTGCTAACATTTTTTTAGCCTTTAATGACCGCACCCTAGAACTCAGTTTGACTGAGAAGGAAGTACTAAACTTTTTCAGGTATGTTGATGATTTTCTAATAGTTATTAAAGAACAGAAAGATTTGACCTACACAGATGCTGTAAGCCCAGTTTTAGCCAACTTTCAAGAAGAGGGGCAGGGATTGTGTTTTACCCGTGAACTCCCTTTGCGAGGATATTTTCAGTTTAAGTATAGATTTAAGTATTACCTTGGGCAAGCATCATGTGTGTTGGCAATACTCGCCTCGAGCACGGAAGGAGCTGCTGCCTTATTCCTCGGCTCATTCAAAGACTGTGAAACGCGCTATTGCTAACCTCTGCCTTGGGTCTGCTCTTGTGAAGTCGTGTGAACATACTATGCAGGCGAGCTTTGAAAAGCAAGTGGATTGATTTGCTATGGCGGGGTTCCCAAGCTCGGTAATCACTGGTGATGCTGAAGCCTTCCTAAGGAAAACCAAACGTGTAATGTTCAAAAAGTCGTGCGAGACAAGAAAGTCAAGCGTGAAACCAGAAGTGGTACCCTATGTTCACAGGGTTCCGCACAATGTGAAAAAGGTTCCACGAAAGCTTGCACAATTATGCGCGCGCATTGCGAGCAATGAAAAGGAGGGCGCTTGCAGCAAAAAACATAGCAAGCAGTACGTGAAGTGCTGCATAGGAGTAGTATGTGAGATACCACTGGCCTGCGGAAAAGCCTATGTGGGCCAATCGAGGCGCCGTGTGAATGACCGTGCAGCTGAGCATGCACTATCACAAAAAGAACCAGGAGGTGCACATCTTTCACAGCATTGTGCAAATTGCTTCGTGTGCAACCGAGCGGCAAAACATGCAGCGGGGGAAAAAATATGCGTGCACTGAAAGATATGTGAACCACGGTTTCATGAGATAAAGATTCTGGGCAGAAGTAGAGATTTGAAGGCATGCGAGGTCTTGGAGGCGTTTCACATAAGAAAGAGAGGGAAAGCGTGTGAGTGGTACATCGGTTCACCTTTTCAAGACTGAGATGACATATCTTGAACGGTTTGTTTAATGCGTCGTGTTGTTGTTCATGCGCATGCCTTAAAATTTCTATATATTTGCTGCCTTGGCAGTGAATAAAGGCCAGATGAATTTAGCGCTCGTCCTGCGTCATTCTCTCTTGTGTCACTTCTTAGCACTATTATTTTCAGTCTCGAACAGTATGCACTATTTAGCCCAAACTGACATTCTTCTAAACCATGTTGGCTATAGGGGCCATATGTGATAGAAAATATATTTAGAAAGCTGTGTATTCATAAGTCACTGAGAACAAAATATATCAAAAAGGCTGCGTTAATCATATCTGGTTCACTTTTCATACCCTTTACTTTAAGATGACAGACATGGAGTACGACTGAAATCGACAATATGCAGGGATTGTCTGCCAACTTGAGCATCACAAGAATTTTGTACCTTTTTTCCAGCTTTACAGGACACAATAACAGATTTTTTTGCAGATAGTGACAGTGTAGGCTAGTATTGTTTATGCATCCAGAAATTACGACACCAAAGCTTAATGGCTTTTGCTTGGTGCATGTGAAGAAATGAAGCAGGAATAAGTTCTTAACAGAGGTCCATATTTTAAAGCAATGAAATTGCTCATGGATGTTTTTCTCAATGTGAAAAATACAAGTTTATGTTAATGAAGCAATGAAACTGAATTGAAAATGAAAAATAAGTTATGTATAAACAAAGACGGAGGGTAAAAAAAAGTAGGAAAGGAGAAGCTCGGAAGCACTTCACATTTTCCACTGTGGCCATGGAAAAAGTCTGGCTCTTCTGGACGATGACACTGGCTAGGCAGTTTCCATCAACTTTAGCCTCAGACCATTTGTGCCAAGTGAACACCTTACTGCAACATTTCTAACTAAATACCACTATTGATGATACGTCTATGGAAAAGTTTCACTTCTTTTCACTTCTCGTCTTGCAACTCATTACATGATGGAGCTGAAATATGTTCCGCTTATAATAAAGTTGGCTATGAGCTTCTCACACTTTTTGACAGTTTTCACTGGTGCAGTATGCTACTGTGAATGGTACAGGCGCCCAAATCTTTAACTGGCGTGTGCGAGCGGCGACTTTTCTGTGCGTCAGCGCCCTATGACGGAGCGAAGTTGGAAACAGGATGAGGCTAAGCGCATGCTCACGAAGCACGCTCAGCTGGACGGAACAGCCTGGCAGACGACGCGTCCAGCCGAGCGTGCTTTGTGAGCATGCGCTTAGCCTCATCCCGTTTCCAACTTCGCTCTGTCATAGGGCGCTGACGCACAGAAAAGTCGCCGCTCGCGCACGCCAGTTAAAGATTTGGGCGCCTGTACATCTGGGCACTCTATTGATGTGCACTCCATTGGTGTCTTATTCATCACATGCAGTGTTTATTCCCTTCAAATTTAATTTATCCTAAGAGTGGCACAAGGTTGCTGCTGCAAGGTGCATGATGCAAACCAGCAACTTTCACTTGATGTACTAGTGGTGAAAGTGTGTTGCTATTGCTAGGGGGAAGGACTATACAACCAAGGCACAGCAGAAGCCAAATATTATAGTGATTGTGGATAATCCAGCCAGAATTCTAGTTCATCGGGACAGTTTGTCCATATCGTAACAGTAACAGTCCATATCGTAACATGGGCAGCAAGAGCGCAGATATGCTGCAACGGTTAAAACATGCCAGTGATAGTACCTTTTTTGCTTCATGCACATTGGCTACAAATGAATTACTTCTTCTCTATTCCTCTATGTGAAAACAGTCACTGACTTTGTTTCATGCATTCTGTCTCGCTTAACTGATCAGTACAGACATATACCTTCACCGGACATGGCACTTTGGGCTGGTGGCAGAGAGAAATGGATTAATATATTGTAGCAACAAATTGTCATCACTTACTTTGCAAAAAAAAGAAACTTGCTTGTAGAAGTTGAACCCCTTATACCACACCAAAAGAGCAACAAAAAGCTGTTTAGTAACCATGCAAATTAACGAAACAAAACTCGCGAGTGCAGTCAGAGGCAGCAGATGGCGACAGGGCATAACGCAAACAAGATTGTTCTGAAAAGTGCCACATGGCTGTCATTTATCGAAAAAGTAGCATACAAAAACAATGTTTCATACTGTAAAGGTCACTTCCTCTGGTGATATTGCGGGCGATCTCCAAATTTTGGAATTGGTTTCCAAGATCAAATAAAAAAGGGCGTGCATGTCATTCATGAACGCGGACGAGTAACGAACTTCGTGCTTTACACATAACCAAACTTCAATCACAGCTGTTTCATTTAGAGCTTGCAGAAGCCGCACATTACTGTCAGTAGAACAAAACACGTCATCCCGAAAGCAGCCAAGTGCTTTTGGTCTCCGCACTTTCATTTCATTGCCGCCTTGCGAAATGCACAAATCACTCTCACTGCATGCACGGCGGAACGTGTCTGCACGCAGTAGAGGCGGTCAGAAAGCACAGCTGCGGACGGTTTGCTTTTTTTTAAATGCAGGTCTTTTCTTCACCGGAGGGCGTAAGTAATACAGTCGTACCTTAGTGGGGATCTTGCCGAAATACAAGGCTTGGGTTACCTCATAAAATAGATCGCATTTCGGGGCCGATTTGCATGTAAGCGGTATGTAACAAACCTGCGTCTGAGCCACGAAGGGCTTCGTAGAGCGGCCTTGCGCCAGCGATTGAATCAATGCACAAATCGCATTTAGTTCATCCGGGGCAAGACAAGATGACTAGCCGCATGCGGTCTTTGGAGAAAACTCGCGGCACAAGTATAGCACAAGAGCGCGCACACACATCCACGCAACAACGCGCATCGCGCACTGCCACTGCTGCCACCACAACACGGGCGCCGAGAAGGTGTTGGCCGAGGTAGCCGAGGCCCACGGGTCGCTAGCGTGTAATGGGGGTGTCGGCCGCAGCTCGTAACAGCCAGCCGACGGCCTCTTCTCCCTCTCCATCTTCGTTTTCCCCCTCGCGCCGCATCCGTTTGTTGGAATCGGATATACGCGGACCTAGCTCGAAGCAGCGCTCCGACGGCCAAGCGCTTTTCTCACTATCCCAGTAAAATTAAAAAAAAAAAAAAAACAAGAAAAAAAAAACACGCCGATAGGACATGCAGAAGTGACGTAGCTCTACGTCACTTTTGTGTCACGTGATTGCGCGTTCAGGACCTGCAAAAATATCTTCCCGTCTACTGTGGCGAGCAGAGCCGATTCCCCGATGTACGCGCGCGGCAAACCCCGCGCGGCGCCCATTCGCATACACGCGATGCGCAGCGGTGGTAGATATCACCGCACGCTATCACGTGGTCTAATCATGTGGAGACCGACTCGCTCCTTTTTATTTTTTATGACTAAGCTTCAAGAATATTGCCAGTATTGCCGCGCGCTCCCTCCTAGTTTTTCCTTCCTCCATGGCCATTTCGCTAAAAACAGGCTACAGCAGGGCCAGAAAAGCTAACGAGATCACCGAACAACGAGAAACCAAGCCCGTGGTAAGTATATTCTAGGCACTATACCCGTAGCCTAGAAGCTTACCAAGCGTGGAAGCGAGCCAAGATCGAAGCGGTAGCAGCGACTGCGGTTGCGGCCGATGACTAACGCTCGTGTGACATGGTTCAACGATATATATTTGAATCTACATTTGTTTTTCCTTTTCAACATTTTCTGGCGCTTATTTGATGCGCACTTTTGATTTCCTCCTATATCTGCCGGGACATGTGCATAAGTGAAAGCAACCTTTCAATGTCGCAACTCCCATTTACGGAATATTATGGGGACACTCAAGCTTCGACTTATGAGTAAACACCATACTGCCTTTAAAGCTACCTTCTCGTTCCGCGAATATTTAATGTATCTTTAATAATAATAATAATGATTACAGGAAGAGAAAAGCGCAGTATCTGTCACACTTGTTTCAATGGACACCTGAACCGCGCCGTAAGAGAAGGGAGGAAGGTGGGAGTTAAAGTGGAAAGAGAGAAAGAGTTGCCGTAGTAGAGGGCTACGTAGCAATTTTGACCACCTGGGGATCTTTAACGTGCGCTGACATCGCATGTATTTTTTTGTTTCAGTAGGTTTCTGAGGAAAGGAAGGCGCGATATTTGTCTGACTTTTTCGTGGACGCCTACACACAATTTGTGTATCGGTTTGAATGAGAGAAAGGCGCAGTATATCTCTCCCAGTTCTCGGTGGACACCTGACCCGCGACCACGGTGCAAAATACTCTCACACCGTGCCCGCCTGGTGCCCGCGACATAGGGAGACCGCTTCAAGCGCATGCAGGCCTCCATTTTTCCTACCACGTTCCAAATACTTCCTATAAAACCTGAGCCGAAACTAGGGTACTGCTGTGGCCTTTCCACCAACGAGTTGTATTCGTACGCTGCTGTGTACGAGATGAGCAGCGGAAATAAAAAGTCACTGGCAGCGGTAGAGTTCGAACCCACGCCTCCGAAGAGACTGGTGCCTATAAAACCAGCGCCTTAGACCACTCGGCCACGCTACCTTTTTTTTTCTTTGTTTACCGTCTCGGCAGCACAAACAAACACAAAATAGATTTACATCGCAATAAAAGCAACAATCACTACCTTTTTTTCTGTCTTCATTTCCTGTCAACAATGAAACGTACAGTGGGACAAAAGTGTACGAGTATAATACCACGAAGAGCGCTAGCGAAAAGTAGGGCTTCACAAAGTTCCAAAAACGCTTTATGTTAGCCAGCTCGGTCAAAACTGGCAACTATTCAAGTTTTCACTTTGGGCATTATAAAAGGCGTTCAGGTAGCTCACAATTTCAATGAAATACTCCCTCGCGGAGGGAGTATTCATGTTCGTGTGTCGCACAGCCATTCTCGTTTTCCATGCACTGTGGAGGCAGCGGAACATGAATAAGTCGTATGGCACATACTCTTCATCACGGATAGACAGGAACCGTATACCATATATGGTGTAATTGGCAAGTCCTTTTTTAAAGTACTCTGCAAGATATCCCACAGAAAGACTGTATTCCGGCAGTCAAGGAAAAGTATGGTGTATGGTTTCCAGTTTATGGCAAATCAAGCAGTCCACCGACCACGGGACAAAGAAGCCTTTTTCCCGCAACCACTGTTTGACAGGTAGTGTACCACCGTGTAAAAGGAAGAATAAACTTTTTGCTGACGTCCGTACTGGCATCCTTTTAGCTCTTTTTAAGACATCCTTACCTTCCCCTACACAGTGTAATGATCGATACAAAGACACCATTACAGGTGCTTTTGGGTTACAGCACTTAGGTATTCCAGTGAGTATATTCACTTTTAAAATGTTAAAGGAAGCCACAACCTCGCGCACGGTTATTGCCTCCTCAACACCACAGCCGAAAAGAAAAGCACGAACATACATTCTAAAAACAACAACCACACGTTGGCTGTTATTACACTATAAGAACGCTTGAGAGTAGCCAACCCGTCTAACACACTGTCGCTACCGTACGGTTATCCACCATGCAACAGGTGGACGCAAGCTACAAGACGACAATAGATAATAAAACAATAGACAGTCTGTTTATCTACACAATTATTCCTATTAAAGTTTTGTCGACGCTGCCAGAGAGAAATGCTAGCATCAAGTTGACTCAAAATGGAGAAAAAGAACTAGGAAACTAACCAGTAAGTGGCACAAGGCCGGAGAAATAAAGAGCGTTAAAGCATGTGAAAGCCACAGAAGGTAAAATTGGATGAATTATACGGAGAAGAAGCAGAGTGTAGAAATATATCGAAACTGGAAAATCCAGATCAGTAGACGCCGAAATCGAAAGGATGCCGACCGTTGCGTTGCGTTCAAGGTGAAGCCGGAAGAAAAATTGTTCCGCCGGTGTTAGTAGAGGGTGGCGTCATAACAAGTAAATTCCGCATAACACAAACGCGTTCTCCAAGGTAATGCGTGGATTAGAAGCCAAAGTTGTCGTAATGCTAAAATTTTACTGCAGCCTTGTAGAGTGCAATGGCAGCACGCAACGGCTACATATACGCCTGTCGCTCCACGTTTCCGCGCGAGAGTTGACTGCTATCCATGCAGCGCCGTTAGTTCTCGCGACGGCAACCGGGGACACACTCCTCCGCTGGGCGGTATGGGTATAGTATGGATAGCTGTGAAACTGAGTTTGTTTTAGTAACGTTACCGTTGTCAGATTGGAAGGGGATTTGGCACCCGAAATCATCTTGCCCCAGAGTCACGCATAACTAATCGACCCATCATCATCCGTACGACACCTCCCCCCCCCCCCCCCCCCTCCCCCACACCCGGATCGATGTGGTGCTGGGGGAGTTTTTGTGTTCGAGGTGAGATCCCTGTCCGGGCACGGGAGCTGCCATGCGGTGACGCGCGAGGCGGTTGCACCATTCACAGAAACAGCCTTGATTACCACTGTCCGCGGCCTTCATTGCATCTAAAGTGCTTCGAAGGGCGACCAATACCTTAGAAGCCATCATACAGCTGACCTCCAGAAACCGAACAAACCACAGGTGGCTGACACCAAGTCCGGTCGTGAACCTCTGCTCACCGTGGAGACGCCTTAACTGTTTCAGGGAGACCCAAACCTCCTTCCGCATTTTTTTTTTCAAGCTCTTCATGGAAGGCTGCGAGTTTCCTGCCATATGTGGCCGCGCAGCGTGCCAAATCTACTTGGTATGAGCACTCCACGAGCAAGAGGGCGAAGTGATTGACTGCATGTCTGGGCAACGGGTTCAGGTATCGAAGTGTCTGAAATGGCACACCCGGAAGCTGGAACAGGTCAGCTACACGACGCAGCAAAGCTACAGGGAGAAGGCACTGCGTGAAGGTATGCCCAGTGTCGTCACGACCACCGCACGTTGGACAGGTTGGTCGCAAGCCGGCTCGTGTAAACGCTTTTGTTTTAAGAGGGAGTACTTCCCTGGCAAAGCGATACATTAATGAGGCCGTGCTTTCTTCCAAGAAGCCCGCAGTGACATACTTCCAACTGGGACGAACATTGGCAAGGTCATGATGACGGAGCTGAGGTGGAAGGCTGGGGGTGAGAAGCCTAATGAGTACCTTCATAGGAGCTGATAAAACATTGATGCCGGCCTGTCCTTTGCGGAGACGCTCGAGGCTGTTTGCTGCCTGAGCATAGAATGGAGAAGGAGAACCAAACCTAGGCACGCAGTGTGAATACTTGCTTTGAGCAAAGAGTTTCAGTCGAGTACTCAAGAAGTAGGAAGCCAGCTACGGCTGAGGGACATGTCCGAGACCAACGCTACCTGGGTCCACCTGATGGACAGGACTGTGGCTACAATGCTCAGATCTGGGATGCCAAGGACTCCCCTGCCTCTGGACACGGACTCAGCTCTTGCGACTGAGTCCGTGTCCCCGTCCCATAGAAAACGAAAATGGATTCGTTCCAGACGGAGCTTGGTACTCACCGACAGAGGTGTTATGCCGGCGACGTAATACAAAATCGAAAACAGGAGGGACCTCGTAATCGCGGCTCAGGCTGTGAGCGGACACGAAAGTTTCCCAAACTCTTGCGCTCTGACGCGACCTCGACGCACGCGCCCGGATCGTGCGTCGCGCAACTGGGCGAAAAAAAAAAAAAAAAAGAAAAAAAAAAAAAAAACGCCGCTCGGCTGCTGGCCATGCGGGAGTGAAATCGTCGACGCCGGCGTCGGGCGTGAGACGCGTATTCGGGTGCAAAAAAAGCTCCATGCGGGCCACGCTTAAGAGTGAAACCATGGAGTGAAGTAGACCGGCCAGGGATACAAGTCTGGTAAGGACCGAGTACCGAAAGGTACTTGGCTATGAGCTTGTAGCCGATGTTCAGGGGCGTGATGGGACGCGAGGCTCGCAGGTCGGTGCGTGGCGACTCGTCCTTGCAAAGGAGAGTGATCAGCCCTTCCCGTTGAGTATCTGATAGTGTCCCAACTCTAAGGGGCCTGTTCCCTATATGGGGTGAAAGATCCCACCACCTGCTCCCAGAACTTGACGTAAAGCTCAGTAGCCAGGCCATCCGAGCCTAGGCTGCGATTTCTGTGGAACTACTTAAGGGTTGCGTGGAGTTCTGATTCATCAATTTGACTCCTTGAGACATAGACTGGCTTGGATGGACGCTAAAATCGAAACGAAGTGGACATGGAGGGAGCCGCTATATACAAGGTAGAAAAATGCTGACGAGCAAAAGCAAGGACTCCATCATGTGTGTCAACAGTGGAACCGGCTGTTAGGTCTACCAAATTACTAAGAGTCGTGCAGGATAGCGGCTGGGACAAGAGAAAGATTGCATCGGAGACAATGTTGACCTCCTCGCCTTGCTCCCGAGCCTCCGCATCCACCATGCCCCGAGACAGTCTCGGACACTGGCCTTAATGCTATCCGATTTATTTCCATCGAGATCCTGAGCACATGAGATGGCTAGGATGTTATCGAATTCATCGACAACTTTCTGGTCCTCCAAGATCGCACAGCACATGGACGCTTTCGAAAAGCAGCAGCCGCGGCTGGGATTCGATCCTGCATCCTTTGGCTCAGCAGTCGAGCGCCCTAACCATTGCACCACCAAAGAGTGGGTGTGTTTTATTTAAAAAATTACCGCTAATTGTACTATTTACTCTTTTATCTTCCTTGATTTTCTTCATAATGCGTTCAAAAAAGAAAGTTACGCAACCTTGACACCGCTATATGTACTTGTAACGGCGCTGCCATCGTCAACGATGCTACAGGCAAAGACAGTTGTTTTATCTGCACACATCGTCACGTTGGTTTTGTTTAATTATTGATTTCATTCTAGTTAAAGTTACCTTGGTACTCTCAATTATAGTTTCAACAAAAATTTGTGCATCTTAGCTAATGACAAGTTCTGCACTCGGCTTAGGCGACGCAGTCAACGAAGAAGTCGTCGTGCTCATAGGGCTGCGTAGAGTTACTGCACTAACTATATGTCCTGTTCCCGACGTCAGTGTTTAAAAATGAGACTATAGTGCTCTATAATGAGACTGCGACCATGTAGAAACTTTTTTTTTTTTAAGTTGTTCTGCCGCATTTCTTGGCTCCACATCTGGGTACGCGTTGAATTAGGAATGAAGCTTTCGATTGAAGCAAATAAAAAAAGCAAGAAGGGAAAAAGCGCCCTATTCTATTGCGTTTACACCCAAACTGTTGTATTGAGTAATATCGACCGAAACGGGGCTTAACAGGCCCACTCGCGCGGCATTAGTTTCCAGCCTCGCATACCCAGAAATTGTGGATTTTTTTTTTCTTGGGTGGGTGGGGGGGGGGGGGGGGATAATTTACTGAACGTATTTTTTTTTTTTTTTTTTTTTTTCACATTCAGTTTGATTGCTGGCCTTCCTTCAATCTCTCCTCCTTGCACTACTGCAGTGCATCGATCGGAATATCCTAGCTCCAGAGCATACAAACCCAATCGAAATGATCAACCATGTTCCTAATTGTCGTGTTTTCCCTTCCTTCTCCCCTATCGTCTCCCTGAATCATGCATAGCCGCACTGCATAAAAATAAATATATCCGCAGATCTTCCCTCGGCAGGCATTTATGTCTTCGCTGTAAGTCACCCCATTATAACCAAACCAAACCAAACCAAACCATTGCTTTGTTTTTGTTTTTTCATGGAAGGCTTAAGAGCTCGTTGTGAGCGCAGGACAAACTTCAGAAACAAAATTTTGCCACGCATGGCAAGCTTTACCATTTATATCACTACGTGTGGTCATAAAAATATCTCAATAATGAACAGTTGCCTCATAATTCTTCTAAAGAATGCGGCCCGTTAGTTTTATATGGCAATTTTAACTTGGGTGCGAGCGCAGGAGTAACTAGAAGCAAATTTTTGCCACGCGTAGGAAGCTTAGACAATTCCCTCCAACATGTGCATAACATATATTGCCTTCGAATATTAAAAATTATTCCCTTATAACAAATATTCTGCCTTGGGGGACTTCACTAAATATTCGACCAAAATATAGCACAGTTGCCTCAAAATTAAAATTTGCCCCTAAAAAGCTGGACTTATTAGTCGAGGAAAGTTGAGATGACTGAAACTTTTTTTTTTTTTTTCACACTGTAGTACTCCGCAGGGCTTCGATATCTATGAGTGAATCTCACAGAGTTACCTCGCACTGCAGGTTTTAAAGATATTACCTTTTCTGCTGTGTCTAGTACAATACTAAAAGGCAAAAAGTCAATATACCGGGCGTCCCAGCCAAATTTATGTATAATCAAGATTTCGAATACACGGAGTATCCTAGCCCGCAGGAACTATTGAGAGCCGTGTAGCTTATAGTCTGCAATACTTCCTCTTCGTTCCCCGAGCCGTATTAGTAAATATAGTTAACCAACGTTTAATTATTGGTTTCAGGAACGAAGTGTGAGATAAAGGTTATAAATTGTCTTGAGAAACAGCCGACTGAAATGTTTGCACATGCATGCTACAGTTTGCGTAAAGTGGATTGTCTACCGGCTCTAAACTACAACTCGCGCAATAGTAATAATAATAATAATAATAATAATAAAAAACTCTAAGGGCGGCTACGAAACTCCAATGCGAAACCTAGCTGAGCGCAGCTATTTAAGAGTTTTTGCGATATATTGAGGAAAGAATCTGAGAGATGTTTGTACGTATGTACTGGTGTGGACAAAAGTAAACGGAGCACACTATTTCCTTGAAACTGGAAGTCGTGATATGTGCGAACCGGTATAGTAGACGCCAGTGCCCCTTTCACTTGGACAAATATTGTTTTCTTATCTCCAGTGCAGAATGCGTGATTTTAATTTGATCGGAAAAGCGGGCTGAGAGAGAGAGAGAACTTTTAATGAGCATATAATCAGTAAATATTCGCAGGAGCTGGGTGGTCGGTGCCCCTAGTCCAGGGCTCCACTGGCAGCAGCTGACTTGCGGACTAGCTGGATAATCCAGGCTTGCTGGTCCAGGTTGTCGCTGGTCAGGGCCGCCTCCCACTGCTCGTGTGTCGAGCATGGCACTATTAACGTTGGGTCAGGTTTGTCCTGGCATTCCCAAGAGATGTGAAAGAGTGTGGGGCTTGCACCGCACCAAGGACAGTAACTCGTGTATTTTGTTGGGCTTATCTTATTTAAAATTTGAAGATTAGGGAATGTGTTTGTTTGTATTTTTCTCCAGTCTATAGCGTCCGAGGAAGGAAGGTGTTTGTGTGGTGGTGAGAAAATTCTTCTTTCTAACCGTAGGTGTTCCAGCCTGTCGCCGTAGGGTCCTAGGAGAGGGGTGAGGTAGGGATGGGGATCCGCCCGGTTTGTGAGAGCTCGGGCTAGATCATTCGCTACCTCATTTCCTTCTAGGCCTTCGTGTCCAGGTGTCCATGTAATTGTGTGCGTCTGGGAGATGGAACGTAATATTGCACACGCTCTTTTGTGAGGTTTTCCGGCCAGGTAGTCCCTGCAGGCTGGTTGGGAGTCCGTCACTACGTGTGATGACTTATTTTGGTTGTCTTGTGTTTTTATGGTGATGGCTATTGCCAGTGATTCCGCTTCCGCAGGATCCTTGGCATAGATCGAAGCCTGAATAATTGGCCTCTTCTTGTGGTCAACTGCAGCTATTGTGAACTTGCCAGGTTCGCCGTAAGCCCCTATGTCCACGTAGACAACTTCCGCGTCTTTAGACAATTGTTTTTCCAATGATTTGACTCTGGCTTTCCTTCGACCCTTCTGTAACTCATGGTGCATGTGCTTGGGTATCGGGTTCACATAGATGTTGTTTCTTGTGGATGTCGGAATTTGTGATTTGATCTCAGAAGTTCTTAGTGCCTGCCATAGCCCTAGTTTTGACAGGATTTCCCTACCCGCCTGCGTTGTTGTTAGGCGTTGTTTCTGACTCTCTAGAACCGCCTCCTTGAGCTCCTCGAAGTTGTTGTGCACTCCGAGTGCCCAAAGACGTTCCGTTGATGTTGTTGGCGGGAGGTTTAGGGCCGTTTTATAGGCTCCTCTTATGATAGTGTCAATGGCCCTTTTATCAGTGAATCTAATTTCGTGATATGGGAGCCCGTAGGTAATCCTGCTAACGACTAGGGCCTGCACAAGGCGTAGGGTGTCCTCCTCCCTCATCCCTTTCCGGTGCCAGGTCACCCTTCTAATCATTCTGGAAATTTGGTTGACTGTGGTTTTGAGCGTTTTGATTGTATAATCCACTCTCAAATTGCTTTGCAACCACAGCCCCAAAACTCTGATCTTGTCCTTCTCTTGAATTATCTGGTCTCCTAGAGAGAGCTGAATTTCTCCTGGGGACTTGTAATTTCTTCTGTGTAGCCTGATAAGTTCGGATTTTTCTGGGGAGCATTGAAGACCACTCTCCCCGGCAAATTCCTCGACTAGGTCTATAGCGGCTTGCAGAGCTTCTTCTTTTTGCGCCAAGGATCCCTGAGTAGCCCAGATGGTGATGTCGTCCGCGTATAAAGTGAAGCCAATATCAGTGCGGGTCAACAGTTTTTTTGCTAAATTTATCATTGCTATGTTAAATAGCATTGGAGAGATTATAGAACCCTGCGGTGTACCTTTGTTCGGCATGGGTACTTTTGGTGATCGGATCTCTCCAATTCCTATGGTGGCTGTGCGATCTGAGAGAAAAGCCTTCACGTATTTGAAAATTTTCTCTCCGCAGTTGATATTGTTTAATTCTTGCAATATGGTTTGGTGGCCAATGTTGTCGAATGCTCCTTTGAGATCTAGTGCCAGAATGAAATTTTCGCCTTTTCGGGATATGGCGTTGATGACTTCTTCCCTAATCCGGAGGAAAGCATCTTGCGTGCAGAGTCCCTTGCGGAAGCCCAGCATGCAGGAAGGAAAGATGTTGTTTTCGTCGATGTAATTTTGGAGCCTTAGGTGGACTACTTTTTCATAGAGTTTTCCCAGGCAAGAAGTGAGGGAGATAGGACGGAGACTCTCCACAGCCGGTGGCTTTCCAGCCTTTGGTATGGTGATGATATCCGCGTGTCTCCAAGCTGATGGGACCTGTCCCTTCTCCCACAGTTCTTCGTTGATGTACTTCGTTAGGTCTTGCAGATGTTCGGTGCTTAAGTTCCTAATCATAGCGTAGGTGACTTTGTCTCCTCCAGGGGCAGTGTTTCTTGTAAATGTACGGGCGGCTGAGTAGACCTCCGCCAGTGTTATGGGGGAGTCAAGGGAGGGGTTTGGTTGACCCGCATATGAAGTTTGGCAAGCCGGTGTAGGGTCTTCTATGTATTTCTTGTGCATGGCGGTGATCAACTCTGCATCTGTGCCCGGGTATTTATGGGCTATGGTGTGGAGGGTTCTTCTTGTGGCCGTTTTGGTTTTTGATGTGTCTATCATGCTTCTTAATATTGACCATGCTTTAGCCGTGCTTAGGGTACCTTTCAGCGAATTGCAGAAATCTGCCCAGTTTTGCTTGGCGAGCTTTATAGCATACTCTTGTGCTTCAGCCGTAACCTGTGCTATCTTCATTTTAAGTTTTCTATTTAATTTTTGCATTTTCCACCGTTTTAATAGACTTTTTCGGGCTTCCCATAAATGTAGGAGATGTCTGTCTACTTCTGGGGTTTTTGTCGTTGTGTTGATAGTCTTGGTCGTTTTTGCATGAGCATCCTTCAAGCTTTGCACCCAATCTTCAATTGTTGTGATGCCGTCGTGTGGCCGTCTAATTTGTCTGAACTTATCCCAGTCTGTTATTTTAGTAGAGCCAATGTTCCTTTTCATACGGGTTGTCATTAGGGATAAGCTAAGGATTTTGTGATCGCTGCCAAGTGTTTCTTCTAGATTGGTCCAGGTGCAATGTATTATGTTTTTGGTGAAAGCTAGGTCTGGGCAGGTGTCTCTGCTTACACTGTTTCCTATTCTAGTGGGGGACATGGTGTCCGTCATAAGACAGAGGTCCAGCTGCTCAGCGGCTTCCAACAACTTGGTTCCCTTCGGGGTGTCCTTGTGGTAGCCCCATGCCGTATGTACAGCGTTTAGGTCCCCCATAATAATAAGGGGGTTCGTTCCCGCTATGCGTGTGCATTCCAGTAAAAGTGGCTTGAAATCTTCCTGCGTGTTGCTTGGAGGACTGTAAAGGTTTAGAACAAACACACTCTGCTTTCCTCTTTTTTGAGAGATGATCTCGATGAGAACTTGATTAATTTCACTGAAGGGAAGGTCGTGCGGTATGACTGTTAGTGTGGGGGCCACTAGTGTAGCTATTTTAGGTGCCGTGTCATGGGTGTATGTGAGGTATCCTTTGAGGTATGTTGTGCATCCTGTTTCTTGGAGACAGATGACGTCCGGAGGTATCGGTTGAGTTTGAATAAACATCTGCAGGGAGCTGCGTTTCCTCTTGAAGGAGCGACAGTTCCACTGCCAGAGCTCTAGGTGGTTTGGTTGCCGGTTAGGGGAGGCAGCCATCAGCGTTACTCGCCACTGACTCGCAGTCGCTGAGATCTGTCATGCCAGCGGACCTTCGGTGGGTTTTTAGTCGAGGGTCATCGGGGATTCCCGTGCGTTTTCGCACCCCCTGAGTTATTATTTGGATTTTCGAATTGAATTCTTCTTGAACTGCCGCAAATTGAGTTTGCGTGGCAATTTGTTGGTCTTGGAGTTGTTTGGTTAGTTGTGTCATGGTCTGCTGCATTTGAATAATCATTTGTTGCATTTGAGTAAGAATGCTTGGTGCGTTTTCTTGAGTGTGAAGTCCGAGAGTTTGCGTAAGCGTTTTCTGCCGTTGCGTTTGGAGTACACTCGCCTGTTGAGGTTGAGATGCGGAGGTGTTTACAGCATTTTGTACCGGTTGTGGCTGTATCGATACTATTGATGAGGGTTGGGGGGCAGTTTGCTTCTGACCCATTTGTAGCAGTTGTTGTAGTTGTTGTTCCACCTTATTAAGGCGTTTCTGTTGTTCTGATAGTTTTATTTTCAGTTGTCTATTTTGCTCCTCGAGCCTAGTGCAATCCTGGCATGGACCATACCCATTTAGAGCGCGATTTTTCTCACGAGTCAAAGCGAATTTTTCAGAAAAAGAGAAAAAAGAAGAGCCACGGAGCGAGCGGCGCAGAGCTCGTTTGGGTCGTGACTTTCTCTTCCTCAGTTACTCTGGCAACGGCACCAACGGCAATGCGGGTAAACCGCCGGACGGGCGCATAAAGGTTGCAAAAAAAAAAAATAATAATAATAAAAAATAAATAAATAAAAACTTCCATGCGTTGGAAAATCTTCCAGTGTTCCAAGACGCGTGTCAGCGAACAGTCCGTTTTTCCTTCGAGTGGTCTCTCCGATGGGGCTTCGCGCCTGCACTGGGCGAGACCGGTTAAGTAAAGCTGCGTAAATGATGCCTTGATGCAAGCACTGCAGCTAGCTATTTTTAAAGACGGCCTACAACTTGCCAAACGACGCTTCATTCCTAAGGCGACTAATTAATCATTTTGCTAATTATTATATAATACAGTGAAAACTCGATTTAACGAAAGTCCCGACTTAACGAAGATATCCAAATTCCCATTCAGGAGCTCTTATCATGAGCTTTGAGTAAGTCGAAATAACGAAACTACTTTCGCTATCTGTCACAATTTAACGAACCTTTTGCTGAAAAATGAAGGTGCAAAACTCTATTTTGGTCACTATTTTGTACAAAACGCTCAAGAATGTTTGGACTGCGAGCCAACGGTAAAATCGTGCAGCAACTACGCCCCGCTTTTTCCAAACTACATGGTGCGAAAAGCGAGTCGTATTGATTTTAATTTACGAGATTACGCCAGCGGTAAAATGCCGGCCCGTCGACCCTGTGTCGGCAGCGGTATACCGCATGCGAACAACGGGACAAATTATGGTTGCTCTTAATCTGCTGCGACAGTTTGCCGGAACACTTGAGGGAAGAACGCGTGAAAACTCCGGGCAGATGTTGCTTACAAACCGCAAGCAAGCAAAGACCAGCAACGTATTTTCTGTTAAAAGAAATATAATCCCCTGGGACCCTTCTTGCCGAGGTAAAAATTTCGTTGCTACTTTTTATAAGCGCTATCGGTTTCGGTGGTGACGCGGGCCGCAATTTTATTGTAGCAGCATATAGCACTGTAGACAAGTTGGTATTGCATTTAAAGATGACATAACAGTACAGCTTCCTTGGGCCTTCATTTGAGTTGGTTGTTACGTCATTCCAAAACACGATTTCATTTTCGGCGCATTTACGCTTCGCAAATATGATACCGCGGTACTTCCTTGATGCCGCGACACAATATAATAATCGCCTGTATCGGATTAAGTGACCGAGAAATTCCTCCCTCGATTTAACGAAGTTCCTGATTTAACGAAATATTTCGCGGCTCCCTTCAACTTCGTTAATCGAGGTTTAACTGTATATACTGCAGACTAAGCCAAGCTGCTTCCAACAGCCCTCAGTTGCTTTCAGTAAGGACTGTTCTGTTTTAGACGTTTGGTTACATTCAGCTAGCTGAGACGCCTGGTATTTCAATGTAAACAACGCGTTGCGCCACTATCCTGGTAGCCAGCTATACCTGCAAATTATAGGAACACTGAAGAGAAAAATGAAGTCAGCTTAATTGTATCGATAGAATACCAGATCTAAAACAACACACATACCACTCTTACTGAAAACAAGGCTCTCATAAGGTATACAAAAGACTAAGAACAGAAATACATGCAGGTATCGCATCCACAGTTCGTTCTCCTATAAGTACCAGTACCACGATGCGCAAGTGATCCCGGAGTGATAAATGCGCATTACAGTTGCATGCATTGACTGCTGAAATCGTAACGGAAACATCGTGTATAGGAATGCCTTACGTATATCACGAAAAAGACTAATGCACGAAACCAAAGAACAGGTGTCCACAGACATTTAATTTTGATTGCTGCTAGAGCGCACCGTATACGCCGCGCGCCGTCATCAAGGCGTCCTTGTTTACGTCGTATTTTTCGTGATTTTTCTCTACGACCACTATTTTTGTTATGTCAACAAAATACGATAGTACGGCATATCGTGACTTTGTTGTCGCTTGTCTGGCAGCGAATACATATTTGTTGATAAGATACCTTGATCCGAAGTTGAGTATTTTTCCCCACTGCTTTTTTTTTTCCCCTATGACGTCGAAGAGGAAAAGATGTGTAATGCGCTATGAAATTTCGGGCTGTGCTTCAAGGGAACGCTGCGGCCGCGTGATCAGCTGGGATGCTGTGCGCGGGATTTAAATGAATCGGTGGCTCCGAAGGGGCAGCGATGTTCGAACTACAGCTGTAAATACTTGTCTGCTTCTGCACAACGATAGCATTCGATCTACTGCCAAGAAAATTGAAGGGTTTTGTTCGGCATCACCAATGACATGCAAATCGGCTAATTGTGAAAACCTTTTCAAAGTGCATGCGACATGAAAACGCGTTCATAAATGGTTCCGACCTAACTTATACCTCTGTGCGCAGGTTCAACGTTAACGAGTCTATGGTTTAGTCAAGAATGTTTTTTTTTTCTTTTTTTTTTTTTCCTCGATCGAACGTATACCGCACGTCAGAGGTCATTCCTTGTTTCGTACATTTAGGGTATTATTACATGACGAAGGAGACAGCGATACACCAGCAAATTCAGCTTCAATAAAAAAGGAAGGGAGAAGAGTCATTATGTAGCAGTCGCCCAAACTCCTTTCGAGGGAAAGCAACAGGAATGAAACGGCAACACCTCTGGCGGTACCTCATTGTACGACGTTCCTCGAGTGCTCGACCCGATCAGGCAGAACGGCCGCGCTTTAATCGACTCTGTTTCTAATCTACCTTTGCCGCCTGGACATGCATGAGGGAAAAAGCTTCTTTTTTTTCTTCTTTTTTTTCCCCTCCATGCCTGCATGCTGGAGTTCACTGTCGCCTGCTGTCGCCACTCGAAAGAACCAGACCAAACCAAAAAATGTGCCATTTTTTTTAGCACTGTTTGCCTCACGGTTCACTCTTCACCAAAGCTTCGAATTTCTTGCATTAATCCAGAACTACAATAACACTTGATTACCTAAATAAAATGTCGTAACGTTATACACAATCCTTCAATGTATTCGAAAGAAGGGAAAATGTTGTCACAAGAATGCACCGCTTGTGCATTCTTTGCCTTCGAGTGGGGATAGAAAGATAATACTCTAAAGAGGAGACACGCCCTTGACGCGCCCGAATCAAGCGTGGCAAGCGGCTTTTGGAGAGTGTGTAGATTGTGCCTGTCATGATGTTGCCATTTTAGACGTTGCGTTGATAACATTGATAACAATACGCGGTGCTGGCGCATTACATTGCTCAGTCATGCGCTACGTCTGAAATGAGAAATCGACGTGTTTTGGGTGTGTTCGTATTGACATGCGTGGCTTAACTCGGTTTTTTAATTGTCGTTTGCTGCTTTATCTACGTTCACCCGTCGCGAAAACTCAGGCGAAACTCGGGCGAGTGCCGAACTCGAGGCATCCTGCATAGCACCCTAGATGAGATTTCTCGAAGGAAGATTGCACACGAGTGTTGTCAGCGTAGCTATCCCGGCCTCCATGTAGGCGGAACTCCAACGACGAGCGTGCGCTGTGCCATGTCAGTGCAAGATCCCTAGGTGGTCGAAATCGTTCCGGAACCCTCCACTGCTGCCCCAGATTCTTTAAGGCTGAATCGCATGCACGCGAAAACTCACGCGAACGCGACGGCGGCACGCGTCGCGCGAACAGACATGCATGGTGTCGCTTGGCTCGTCGCTCGGATCTGCCGAAATAGAAAATTTCGCTCGTTCGCCCGGAAGTAACCGTACGTCACTGCCGCTCATTTCGCATGCTTTCTTTATTTTGCTGTGTTGTATTGTGATTGTGCATTACCGCGTAAACATTTCGCTTTGTACGAACAATGGTGGATAGCCAAGGATTCAAAGAACGTCTAATCGCAACCGAAACAACAATAGAAACAAGGAGTCACGTGACTATTTGTGCCGATTACAGTGCAAGGTCACACACATTCGATACGGCTTGCTGTAAATACATTTTACTTTGCCATGTTGTCGCAAAATAACGTTAATTCTTGCAATCGTTATGACTGTTGTTAGATTTGGCAATAGTTTTGCGGTGTACGTACTAAGCCACTATGCCAGCCAAATGCCAGCCATACAACCTACACAGAGCGTTGTCGCCGTTTCGCTCGGTTCGCGCTGTCGCGTGCATGCGTCTTCTTCCCCAGTAGGCGACGGAGCGAACCATGATCGCTTACGCCGCGCCGCCTTGTCGCTTCGCTCACATTTTCGCTCACATGCGTTTCCCGCTTTATTCTTTCGGCCGCACCTTCCTGCCTTCCCTCAAGGCGCGCTTCTGATGTCCGCCGAGAAATGACGAGCCCCGCCGTGGTGGTTAGGGCGCTCGAATACTGTGTCCACTATAGAATTCATCTATATTACCCGCTATATACTTATTGACAAGGAAACCTACTCCTAGTTGTCGCCTCTCTGGTAAGCCTCGATAACACAGTACATGCCCATCTTTCAGTACAGTATATGCCTCATTCGGCCTCCTAACCTCACTAAGCCCTATGACATCCCATTTCATGCCCTCTAGTTCCTCTAACAGCACTGCTAAGCTAGCTTCACTAGCTAGGGTTCTAGCATTAAACGTTGCCAGGGTCAGTTTCCAATGGCGGCCTGTCCAGCGGAGCCAGACTTTCTTAGCACCCCCTGCTGCGTCACAGGTCTGACCGCCGCCGTGGTCAGTTGTTCCGCAGCCGCTGGTGACTGAGGGCCGGGGTTTTATGGAGCTTATCATAGGAGGTTGCGGCCAATTACTGCACCAGGGTGGCCAACTCCTGTTCTGGTGAGGGAGTGCGTTGCCAGAGGTGTTCACCGGCATCAGGTCGCACCCCAAACCTGTTTATGCAATTCATCAACACGCGGATGATTTTTTTTTTTATTCTTTCATCCGGTGGAGAATTGCGCGGCACCGGGATTTGAGCCCCGGTCCTCTTGCATGCGAGGCGGATGTTCTACCGCTACGCCACCGCTGCACCGCGGTGAGGGGGAGGGCAGAAGAGTTCAGGATCTCGCTACAGAATTGGTTTTCAGCTCTAACTGAGGATGGCGACATTACCCTAGAGGCAAGGAACAATAATTTCAGAGATATAATTACTGAGTGCGCGGTAGAAGTAGGCGGTAGGATAGTTAGAGAGGATACCGGTAAGCTGTCTAAGGAGACGAAAGATTTGATAAAGAAACGCCAGAGTATGAAAGCTTCCAATCCAACAGACCAGATCGAATTGGCCGAGATATCAAATCTAATCAATAAGCGCAAGGTGGCCGATATTAGGAAGTATAACATGGAGAAAATTGAGCATGCTGTAAAGAACGGGGGAAGCCTTAAAGCGGTAAAGAAGAAATTGGGCATAGGCAAAAACCAGATGTATGCGATAAGGGGCAAGGCGGGCAACGTCATCACTAATATGGAAAAGATAGTCAAAGTAGCCGAGGAGTTCTATACAGATCTCTACAGTAGCCAAAGTAGTCAGGACCGTAATGGGATTGGCGGTAGGGAAAAACAGTCAGACGTTCCACCAGTGACGAAGGACGAGGTCAAGAAAGCACTAGAAACTATGAAACGGGGGAAATCAGCTGGAGAGGATCAGATAACTACAGATTTGCTGAAGGACGGGGGGGATATCGTGGTAGAAAACCTGGCCACCCTGTATACGCAGTGCCTGGTGTCATCGACGGTACCGGAACCATAGAGTTAATACAAAGATTATAGAGGGAAAGCTGGGCAGGGAAACGAGCTTCCCACTGGTTGGTCGCCATCATCAAATTCGTCATTGTGGCCAGCACAATTTTTGCTCACTGCGTCAAAAATGAATAAAGGTTCGAACAAAAGTTTTAAAAACCGCTGCAGATAACACAACTGTAGGAAATTTCTATACATTGTTTTCAAGTTTCAAGCACATTATATGATCTTTGGCACCTTCTTGGTCGTAAAGGAATGATGTAGAACGATTGGAAACCATGTTTGCGAGCACACGTAGCAGACACCCTTTGAGTTTCGGTTTCAAATTTCAGTTTTCGAGTGCCTCGAGGTCAGACACTT
Source organism: Amblyomma maculatum (assembly GCF_055883805.1). Lineage (NCBI taxonomy): Eukaryota > Metazoa > Arthropoda > Arachnida > Ixodida > Ixodidae > Amblyomma > Amblyomma maculatum. Next base: position 137,828,660 of record NC_139344.1, read on the forward strand.
GAAACAACGAGAAGTTTATAGCAAACAGGTACTTGCTCTTTCATGCATCGCGATGGCGCCTTCCTGCGCTGTATACAAGGCAACAGCTATAAAAGGATCCGGCACATCGCTTCACGTGTGAGTAGACGTGCAACATTTTATATTTGCAAATTTCATAATAGGTGTTCATAATTATAACCGTGCCAACTAGAGTTTTCTTTCAAGCAAGTCAAGTTATGCTAGATTAGATTTGTATGCTTGATTTTTTCCCCTCTAGTTCTCCTCTTTCTTTTTTCCTGCTTAATCTTTAGTTTTACATTATTGTTTTTTTTATGTCAGCTGACAGCATATGTATGCTCAGACTTGTCTTACGCTGCTAAAAACTGCCCTACAAGCATTCTGTTGGCTTTGGCAGGCCCATATATGCATCATGGCATTCCACGAATGAATCATTATGATGATATACTTGCATGATCTCGTTTAATGCTACGTACATGGGTGTGAAATTGCATACTATGAGATGACTAAAATGCTCAGTTCCTAACTTCGGGCTGCAACTCGAATAAAAGGTCTTCAGTGATATGCCTTACCACTGTGTGCATGTCTTGCCATGAGATGCACAAAAACCATTATGATCCTGTTTATTTTTAAGTATATTGAGCTTCCTTATCGCCATTTCCCCAGCCTGCTAGGGGACACATTATGCTAATTTTAAAAGGTGAATGATCGAGTGTTTTCAGTGGCATCTAAATTTGTTTTAGAGTAATGTTTTGCATCGCTAATACATGCGGTAATAAAGACGATATTATTTAGCGCATTTCTGATTTCTCATAACTGCTACTCCATATACTGAAGAACAAACAGCTGTTAAAATGGCTGGAGATGATGCTGTGGTGAGATAATCCCATTGCGACATCGTCCCGCGCCAGAAAAGATACGTCGACTTCATCCTATGCGAAACGCAAGGTAAAAAAATGCACAAGATCCACAGGAGTTAAGAAACCTTTGACATTTATAAAAGGAAACAAAAAATACGCACACAAGGCAAATCAACAGTAAACACACACGAGCACCCTTTGACATTTACTGTACGCAGCACTAGCCATCCCGGATAGACCAAGAAGGGCCGTTGCTGTGGAATTCGTCACTGTTTTTTGTTAATATACTGTGGTCGCCGTCTTGCGCCAAAGCAAATTTCTGACGTGTTTTCAGGTGATCGGACACAGAGGAGATGCATGTGTCCTCGACAGACGAAATGCATGCGAAGCGCGTAACATTTGCAGGAATAGCCCGCCTTACGATAACAACTCGGAAGAGGCAGGACACCTATGTGATGTTACAGTAGGTACGCGACGCAATATACCACCAGAAATACTCCAGACGCGACGATTCTGCCGTTGTTTACAGCACCTACTCTACAGTAGCACAGTAGCCGCCAGTTAGCTGCACGCCGCCATCTTCCCACGATCTACGTTGCCAGCTTCAAACCATCTTCATGTGCCCGATTTAGCAAGTAAAAATCATCTGGCAACCATTAAACAGTGTGATGATGGCGGCAATCACGCGGTCACTACTCGAATGCATTGGCTGAACGGGCAGCTTTCCCTCTAGAGTCTTTGTATTAACTCTATGACCGGAACCATGGAAGAATGCAAACATTATCCTCATTCACAAGAAAGGGGACTCTAAGGACCTTAAAAATTACAGACCAATCAGCTTATTGTCTGTTACGTATAAGGTATTTACTAAGGTAATCGCTAATAGAATCAGGACAACCTTAGACTGCAATCAAGCAAAGGATCAAGCAGGGTTTCGGAAACGGTACTCTACTATCGATCATATCCATACCATCAATCAGGTGATAGAAAAATGCTCGGAATATAACCAGCCCTTATACATAGCATTCATTGATTACGAAAAAGCATTTGACTCAGTTGAAACCTCGGCGGTGATGCAGGCATTGCGAAATCAGGGGGTAGACGAGCCATACGTGAAAGTGCTGGAAGATATATATAGCGGCTGCACAGCAACCATAGTTCTGCATAAAGAAAGTAACAAAATTCCCATAAAGAGAGGTGTTAGGCAAGGAGACACAATCTCCCCTGTACTATTCACAGCTTGTTTAGAGGAAGTATTCAGAGACTTTAAATGGGAGCTGTTAGGGATAAGGGTAGATGGAGAATACGTCAGTAATCTGCGATTTGCTGATGACATTGCCTTGCTAAGCAACTCGGGGGATGAACTGCAAATAATGATTGATGACCTAGACAGGAAAAGTAGAAAGGTAGGCTTGAAAATCAATAGGCAGAAGACTAAGGTAATGTTCAACAGCCTCGGGAAGGAACAGCAGTTTACATTAGGTAGCGAAATACTGGAAGTAGTAGGCGAATATGTCTACTTAGGACAGGTAGTAACCGCAGACCCGGACCACGAAAAGGAAATAACAAGAAGAATACGATTGGGATGTAGCGCATTTGGCAAGCACTCGCAGATTATGACTAGCAGCTTACCGGTATCGCTCAAGAGGAAAGTATACAACAGTTGCATCTTACCTGTACTCACCTATGGGGCTGAAACGTGGAGGCTAACCAAGAGAGTTCTACTTAAGTTGAGGACAACCCAGAGGGCTATGGAACGAAAAATGGTAGGGGTAACATTAAGAGATAAAAAGCGTGCAGAGTGGGTCAGAGAAATAACTCAAGTTACCGACATTCTAGTAGAAATTAAGAAGAAGAAATGGACATGGGCAGGGCATGTAGTGCGAAGAGAGGATAACCGATGGTCGCTGAGGGTAACAAACTGGATTCCAAGGGAAGGAAAGCGTAGCAGGGGGCGGCAGAAAGTTAGGTGGGCAGATGAGATTAAGAAGTTCGCAGGGGTCAAGTGGATGCAGCTAGCACAGAACCGGGTTAAGTGGAGAAATATGGGAGAGGCCTTCGCCCTGCAGTGGGTATAATCAGGCTGATGATGATAATGATGATGATGATGATGATACTGTGTCTAAGGACGCGGGATCGAATTCCATGCAGCCACTGCGGCCGCTTTTCGGTGGAAGCGAAATGCAAGGCGTCCATGTGCTGGGCGATGTCAGTGCACATTAAAGAACCCCTGGTGATCGAAATTTCCGGAGCCCTCCACTACGGCGTCCCTCATAGCCTGAGACGCTTTGGGACGTTAAACCTCATAAACCGAACCAACAGAGAAGTGACGAATTGAAATCTAACTGCAATTCGAGATAAGAATGACTGTTCACTCTTTCAATGCTTCAAACAACTAACGCATTCTTTGCCAGTCTCGTCGTTTATTTGGTCTGAGTACACTTTACTTGTCTTATGCAAATTTATTTTGCGCAGAGGCATTCTAGCCTAACTGCTAGAGTCATGTTAGACCAATTACAACGTCCTCGTGGAAATAATTGTCCGACGATTCGAATACTCGGTAATGCGATATCAGGCACCTTTGTTTTACAATATGCTGAAGTAAAGGATTTGAGAGAGACATGGTTCTATCTTAGAGCCTACTCCTTATTTTCCCTCATAATCATTCCTCAAATGACACTCTATACCCTTCCCCATTCTGCCGGCGTGATGACTACTGGAGCCGCCGCCATGTCTCGTTGACTTCGCCTCGAGCGGCGTGAGTGACGTAGACGCGATTCTTTTTTGCGCAAGCATATTTATGGCTCTTTGGTACTTCTAATTAAGAACCTCCTGCAATGAGTACAATATGAAATTTTCAATAACAACCACGAAATAACTTGTAAAGAGCGAAAAATAAATAAACCGAAAACGTGAAGCAGAAACTGCAGGGGCAAAGGCTCCTTGGTGGGACATTGGCAGTGACGTCATTGTTTGGTTCGCCTAGCTACCCGCGGACACGGAGCCGAGCCCCTCTTATATTGGAATGATCGCCACGCTTTGCGCTTTTGTTAACATGTTTGAGTTAGAAATCAGGTTTCCAGAGACCAGTAGGTCTTAAGAAAGTGATTCACTGAACGGTTTTCGACTGGGTAATTCGCCCTCCATGTACGGCCCTCCACCGCCCGAGGCCGAGCCGCATGATGGGGACCGCGTCATCTGACCAGTTAATTTGTAAATGAGAGCAAAAATAAACTAAAAATTACAAGCTATTTTATGGACATGCCTACTCATTCTACTAAAAAAAAAGGTCTTGTAGACGTCGTGCAAATGTGTAGGAAAAAAAAAGCCTTTTCTGACAAAAAATTCTCTCATGCACGTTTTGTGTAGGTTTCAGTATTTTAGATCTTTTTCACATTTTCAGAACCAGCTCCTTTGGAATCCATTGGAATCTCAACTGGATCCAAAGGGACTCAGTAGCTTCCAGCTGGAATTCTCTTTCCAAATAGACTCTCCAATGGGTTCTAGTTAGTATTCACATTCCAACTGGGACCCGGATTAGATAGTGCATTCCAACTGGGTATAATTCAATGAAAATTCCCGAGTCCAGTTTATCTCATTTAGAATTCCCGTTCCAGTTGCACAGTCCAAATGGACTCTCAGTTGGTTCCAATTGGATAGCTGAATTAGATATAGCACCCAGTAGCGCAAAGTCTAAATAGAATGCCATTTGGTTGTTCATGTTCCAAATGGTTACTCAGTCGGATCAATACTTTCCAAATGGCGAGCCCAATTGGTCTTACCTATTGCATCTATTGGGTCTGTCGAACATTTGCATATTTTATAAAGAAAGCAGGACTAATATTCTTTTCATAATAACAGCTATCTGTAGCTCAACCTAGTGAATGTATTCACTATCTATTACACCCTACCACTGCGAACAAAATTAAACGAAATAGCTGCACTCTATATTGGCAAGTGTTTTTGGTGCCAGCGTGAGTGTCTGATGAGTGGTGTATATAAAGAAGCAGAAGCGTGTTCACTGGATGTACACATATGCATTGATTTTATGGTCTCAGTGCCTGAATGTACAGTGTTTCTTGCGTGCGACGTATGCTTACCTGTCAGCCTTGATTTCCATTAATGATACAATATTCTCATAGTTTTCACATGCGTAGTAATTATGTAAATTGGCACTTTTCTTCTAGCCCAATTTAGCATGTCCCACTGAATCCATTTTATGTAATAGGTTGACCCATCGATTCCATTGGTGCCCCCTCTGGGCCCATCATATGTTGTGGGTCTGGCAGTTCAATCCCTCTAGGCTAGGCTAGAGTTGCTGTCTGGCCCATTGAATCATATTGGTATGTCTCTTTGGACCCGTTACGCGCAATTGGTCTCACCCATTGATTGCAACTGGTTCCAATGTTTTTTTTGACAGGGATATCCCATCGGCGGCGTGTGGTTGTTTTTTGTTCTACTTTCTGAGCTACTATATTTATGATTACATCATTATTACACAATGCGCAACAACAAAATCTGGCTGCGGTATAACCCTGCTATAATTAGGCGAAGCGAAAACGTCGTTTTGCTTGGTTTTACTTTGGTTAGGCTTATAGGACGAAAAGAGCAGACATGGTTTTGCAGCGATTAAACTGGCGTCGAGGACGCCAATTTAATCGCCAGAATGAAGTCCATGACGCCGTCAACTAAAAGAGGGAACACGTGATGCTATATCTGCCGTAAAAGCTCAAATGTCAAGCGGTGGTACACCATATTTGGAGAACACTGACATATGGCTCATTGATGATCAACAGTTGTTTGCTGATCGAACCTGCTATCATGAAAACGCAGGGTGCGGAAATTGAGAGGGGATTCCAGTAATATGCGTTGCGGGGCTAGTTGATTCATGGTCGTACCCAACTGAACTTGGCCGACGCCCTACCGTCGGGAAGTGACTGGGTAGGGCTCGGCAGCCACTTTCTCGGCCAGCCAATGCAGGCCCAAAGGTGGGCCCTGATTGGCTGACAATTACGCTGGTTAATAGTTGTCGAAATACTTTCAGCCAACTATCGGCAAATGGTAGATAATTAGCCGGCACCCAACGCTCGGCAGCTAAGCATGACCTATAAGTAGAGCCGTGGTTGGCTGCCGTCACCCACGGCACTCACTCATGAAACATCCGTCGGCGATAGATATAAAAGCTTGACCACTTGTTCGGAGGTGAGTGTAGGAGTTATGCTATATTATGGAGTTTCACTCTATTGTGGAACGTTAATCTAGTAACGTGGGTATTGTGGTCTTTGCAAAGTGTGCAGTATCATCACGAGCGGTGGGCTTACATGCTCTTGCAAGGTTGCTCTACATTTTCACGAATGTTGCATTTATGTTGCGTGCTTATTAGATTCATAGTGTTTAAATGTTTATTAAAACGTTTTACAACCTTTATATGTAACATTGCTAAAACATTAGAAAAACTCTGGAACATCCGTCGGCGATGGATACAAAAGCTTGACTCTATGATACTTGTTCAGAGTTGAGTGTAGTTGTGCTGTATTATGGAGTTGTACTGTGTTGTGGTCTTTGCAAAGTGTGCAAGCTGTGTACCATCACGAACGGTGGGTCTACATGCTCATAAAAGGTTGCTCTACATTTTCACGAATGTTACATTTATGCTGAGTACATATTAGATTCATATTGTTTAAATGTTTATCAAAGCGTATTAACAACCTTTATTGTAGCATTATTAAAACATTAGCGAAAAGGACATTAACATCATCAAAATAATGGTTTGGTTATTTGGGGTTTAACGTCTCAAAGCGACTCAGGCTATGAGAGACGTCGTAGTGTTGGACTCCAGAAATTTCGACCACCTGGGGTTCTTTAACATGCACTGACATTGTACAGCACACCAGCGCCTTGCTTTTCGCCTCCACCGAAAACCTGCCGCCGAGGCCAGATTCGATTCCGCGTCCTTGCGGGAACAGTAGTCGAGCGCCCTAACCAATGCGCCACCCCGGGCCATGAAAGTAATGTTCGACTGAAACAAAATATAACATTGCTCTAATATTTCGGTGCTACCTGGGTGGTCGCCATGGAAATGCTTGTGTTATGTTCATTGCCAGATATCTGCTCCTTGCAGTCTGCTGTCTTAAAAAGTCACTACATTTGTTTAAAGTTTGGAGAATATTTTTTTCACGAAGAACGTACGTGTTTTGTTGGCAACATTGCGGACTGACGCTTGAAACTATTCAGTCAACATTTTGCATTACTAGAGTGGACATTGCTTGCAAGGTCGGCCTCGGACCTTGGTCCAACGTCGACACCACGTTGGTAGCCAACTAGGCCTAGATCGACCAGGCTACGACGTCAGCATGGACTTGCTAGGTAGGCCGATCTGAGGCCAGTAACCAAAGAAGAACTCGGCCCAACCTTGTCGGCCGAATTTGGACAAGGGTTGGCCATGTTGTATGTCCACGTTGGTCTAATATAGGAGAACGGTCAATTTTTCAGTTGAAGGAGGAGGAAAAAATTTATTTTCTATTTTTCTTGCATCTTCAGTGGAACCCTCAGTCCAGGTCTTCATGTGCCACCAGGATCTTGCATGCCCGCTAGAGCGGCTGTCGCTAGTCTCGCGGGGTGTTGCTAGTCACGTCGGTTTGGCCCGCTCGATAAGCCGGCGTTGGTTAATCAGCTCTGTGCGAGACAAGACATCTTCCCAAGAAGAGGGTGTAGATAGAGTTATGGGTGGAAGAACCCCACCTATACGCTGGTGGTGTTCGACAGTTATTTAAGCGCAAGAAAGACGACACAAAAAATTAGAGGGTCTCTTAGATCTCTCTTAAGAAGAGAACGGCGAAAGCCTACCCTTCCTATCCTATAATTTGCCTCCCATCCTTAGCCTCTTGTCAGCATTCGTTGCAGTGCTACATATAATTATAATTGGTTTACAGGAAAGGAAAGGCGCCGTATCTGTCACACTTTCTGTGACACGTGTGCGTTTGCACGGTACACCATCGCTCCTGTCGCGTGGCGTTCCGTGGCGCGCGTTCAAGTGTGGGATTGCAGATGGCAGGAACGCTAGACAAGACGAGATTTCTTTTCTCGGCGTTCGTTACAGTGCTACATATAATTATAATTGGTTTACAGGAAACGAAAGGCACACTATCTATCGCACTTTCTCCGGCAAGTGGGAGTTTGGACGGTTCACCATCGCTCCTGTCGCGTGGCGTTCCTTGGCGCGTTCAAGTGTGGCATTGCGGATGGCAGGGACGCATGCCGCCTCGGCCAATCACAACGCCACAAAAGCGGAACACACTTTGTCCACGACAGCATGAGCCATTAAAGGCTTTCGCCTTAATATACAATACTACAGTGGCCACTGTAATACCTGTGTTACACGGACAATTTCAACTGCCGTTCAGTTAAATCACAGTTCAGCGTTCCAACTGACGTTGAACTGAACGGCAGTCGACTGTAGTTACACGGAACATATCGCGAACCTCAGTTGACCCCCAGAATCACGTGATCCTCCACATGCAAGCAATTCTTACTAAAAAAAGTGCTTTATTTTTCATATATAAATTACTTTGTACAACATTTGCACACTTTATATTATTAAATTGCACATTTTGCACGAGTTTTCTTTTTCGAGTATGGAACAAATGAACTCGACACAAAGCCAAGTCAATCCATTTGAGGTGCGTCTGGCTTCGCTGCTTAATCGTTTTTTGCTGCCGCTTCGCGCGCTTGTGTTTTGACACGGCGCCGTCTGCTGCGACCCGGTTGCAGCAGCGAAATGCTTCCTGCAACCGGGTTGCAGGAGCAAAATGCTTGCTGCAACCCATGACGTCTTATCCGGTTTAAGAAAAACGTCACGTCCGGCTATTGTTTTGTGGGTAGGCGGTTGTTTTTAGTAGCAGAATGGCTGGTCGTCGGAGCCGTGGGAGCTGCGTCGCCGTGCCAGCCGTGCGCTCTCGTGCTGTACGGTACGTAAGCAATTTTTTCTATTTTTTAGATATTTCAGTATGCATGTATTGAGTCATTGCCCGCTGTCTGGAACTCTACATTTAGTTTTCAACTTCCCTGCGCCCAAACGTTCTGTTGACGACCATTGAGCCTGCTTGGCCGGCAGTGGGCCCGAACGGCCCAAAGGTGTATTATAGAAAGTTTCAATCGAAAGCTCAACGTAGTTCTACACCAAGGAACATGCGGTTAAATACCGTTTATTAGGCCAACCGCACGAAAGTCTCAGTCATGTAAAACACGCCTGACTACCAGTCTTGCGTGCGCCTAAAAAGGGCGGGAAACTTTGGTGAGCTTTCCTCAGCGGTCTGGATGAATATTTATTGATTGTAACGTCTTTGAGCTGATGGAGGGACTTAAGGAGATACTAGGACATGACAAAACAACGCGTAGAAGCAGGAAAGGCGAGGATCACACAGGCCTGTGTGGGAAGCTTTTGTTTCGGTGCACCACGACGTACTAACCATTTGTGCGACGTGACCCTTTGTGTGACCCGCATTGTAATGACGCGGTGTAGAATAATGATTTCATACCTCATTTTATGACTGCGCACTGTCAAGTGTATGCAGGGCCACTTTCTAATTACGGTGAGGTAAGCGATTTCGCCTTGTACTTGTCTTAATTTCTTTTGTGTGTGTAAACATCGCTTATAAGCTGACGTCTAATATTTGTACGCAGGGACCTTCCTGATATGTGTTTTGGAGTCTAGCATGGGCTTGCTGGTTGCTGAGGCTGAACAAATGGGACTATGAAAGGCGGAGGCAGCATATGCTCCAACGCCACAAGGTGAGCCCTGTACTTAGTTTCAAAACAATTGCTGTGCCACCGGGACTGATCATTTGTTTTAATTTTTACATGGGGAACATGGCACAGGTCACCAGTTTGCATAGAGTGCATGAAGGATTCGAATAAGCAAGCATCCCTGCAGCTTCCTGCAGTTGCGGTGTCCAGCTTGTAGTTCGCAGCCTTTCTGTCTCAGCTGCAATTAATGCATCGCAAACAGTGTGCAATGTAACAGTTGATTCAGACTAAGAAAACCAGACTAGCTCCAAAAACAAACAAATGTTTGCACGAGATGGAAGATCAAACCACGCTATATTGTCTTCTCAATTCGCTGTGAGAAACTAGCAAAGCTGCCTTCTTTAACGAATGGTATTTCTGCACAGATTGGTTGTGTCGCTTTTTTGTGCGTGTGACAAAGTTGCTGCAAGAGCTTTATTTATTTATTTATTTATTTGGTTACTATCAGGGCCGTTGAGCAGCTAAAAACAGTGACAGCTTCTCCGGGCAGCGATATGCCTACCAGCCGATTGTGGCAAGGTTGTTTCACATTAATCAAAGCAGCCTAGCAAATGAGGCTCACTGTAGCAGCAAGAATTGTGAGCATGCCCTCGCACTCACTTGCTTTGTCATCTCCTGCATCTTCTGGCGCAGCAGTGCCGGGCAGTCTCTTTCCGCTCATCAGAGATGATCCTTTTATGCCAGGGGTCTTAGAGCACGGCCAGCGAAGCTGCGTGATGCAGTCTGCCCAGCTCAATTTTTAGCCGACGTTTTGAAAGCATTACCACCAGCCTTAATTTCGAACTAAAATAAGCTCAGACTTAGTACCCAGTTAGTACACATTCATTTTTGATAAGGCGTTGACCACTTAATCTGCATGAACTTTCATTTGACATCGCTGTGCCTTCAAAAGCGAGGAGCCGGACATCCTGCCTTTTCTTTTATTTCCAAGTGTGCTTTTTTTTTTTTCTTGCTGAGGATTATAAGTGTGGTATTTATTAACAGGTATGTCATTTCAGTACCTCTCTCCGAGTGATCCTGAAACTGCTTTTGTCCGGCATTCAAGCGGAAAGGAGCACACGTTGCTTTTCTTTTTCAATAATGGAAGGGCTTGGTCTGGAAAAAAGAAGTTTTGCTTATTTTTGTTCATTTTATCATTATTTATTGTACTTTGTTTCCTGTTGTTTTGTTTTCTGGCTCCTGGGTCATGAGAGAAAAGGCTTTGTCAATGCGGCCCACGTAGCAATATGAGTTTGAGACCGCTGCTCTATGCCCATAATGGTGTGGCTATCAATGGATTTCATAATGAGTTTGTCTGAGGTAATTGTCAAGCAAAAAACTACCATATGCCACTGGTCGGCCCGGACACACAACCTCCGCATCATGGTGTTAGAATAGAAATGCATGAGCGGGCTGCTCCACACCAAGCAGTAAGTGGCGATACCGATGCGCTGATTTCTGTAGGCTGCCGAGAGACTGCGTTGACTGTTGGTGGCCGCGGGTTCGCTGGTTGCCGCAAGGAATGGCAGTCAGTTCTCAACTTTCGCTGACGCCCCCGCTCCACGCCTTTCTTCGATCATGGTATATTCTAAGTTGTAATGTAATGTGGAAAAAACGTGCATTGTTCTCCACTGCGATACAGGCTACGTATTCTGCAATGAAAAATGTCAGCTTTTTTCGGTGCGAAAAGATGTCGCACACCTTCAGCTATGGCGACCGGCATACCAAGATAGGACCAAGCTATACAGTCACTGTTTGTGAGGGGCATTTGAAGCCCAGGTTTGTGTCCAAAACATGGATGACAGAGTTAAATGGGCATGTGCTACAAAGCGTTGCTCGTTGCTAGCAAAGGAAGCGGTCCCCACGATATTCTCTTCCGGCCTTGCCTACCTTTCAGACTTCGAAAAGTAGAAAGCGACCCACTGAAAGGCAGCCCCAGGAACCGAAAAAATAGAAGATCGTTAAACCTTGTGTAGAAGTGTCAGGGTGAAGGTAGCACGTGCTTCACGCGACACTGCGTGGGCATGGGCCGGCCCAAAAGCCGGGTGCGGCTCAGCCCACGGGTCGTCTGGGCCGACTCGTGAACATTTTTGCTGGACCCGGGGTGGACTTAAACGTGCGGGCCCGAGCCGGATTCGGGCTTGTACACAGAAAGCCGATGTCCGATTTATAGTCACTTTGTCAGAGTAAAAATCCGCGGCGTCGCAGCAACGAAACGGATGAAATAACTGGTACGCTCCGAGAAAAAGGTTTAGTCTTCATAGCTTATTTATTTACTTGTTACGGCACCGCGGTGGCTTAGTCATTAAAGCTCTCGAGTACTGAGCTGGGATACCCTAGTCTGATCCTAATTGGGAGACAGCATTTCGGTCGGAGCTGAAAGCATGGCAGGCATATGCTATAGATGACAGTTTCATTGAAGAACCCCATGTGGCCGAAGTGATCCGAACACCTGTGCTACAGCATCCTCATACCTTGAGCCGGTTGGGGACCATTACTCCAGACATAGCTCTTTTGTTGTTGTTTTTTTGATGTCGTGTACACTTTTTTTTTTTTTTCGTTGTGAGAAAATTCAAAACCAAATGTAGGTATGGTTTTCATTTTTAGCTGTTGATTGGAACGTCTCATAACAGAAATAGCCGCAAAGGCTTGATAGAGTTTAGAAATCTCCTTGACGTTGAAATAAGATAAATCTTGAATGAGCAATGTTTAAATGAGTCAATTAATGTCGTAAGCAATTAGACGTGCGCGGGCCCATTGAACGATTCAAACGAATATATGAAATTACTCCCCTCTGTGACTGAAGAGCAGCAGTCAGACACCGCTCTTGCATGTTTTAAAGCTTAAAATGCCATGTGCGGGTTACTCTAGTGTGGTGCAGCGTGGCATTCGCCTAATAAATTAGAGTAGCGCTGGATGAGGCTGTTTAAGCTATCAGCGAGCACAGACAGTCTGGTCTGCGATAAGGTGCTTCCGCATATGATCAGTTTTGTATACCACTGGAGACTAGGAACTGGAAACCTCATACAAACCACTGGGAAGGGCCAACGTCTGAACGCTTTATGAGGTTTGGCCTTTTCCAAGGTTGCTGTTCAACACTCGGGACGCTGTATTTCAGCCACAGATACAGTCTTGCTGCCGCAACGGCGCCATCTTTCTCGAAAGGGGAAGTTGGAGGCAGGGGGGACCTTCTACATGCAGAATCAGCGAAGAGCATTGCAGCCAGAACACATGCCGTCCCTGGCGGCGGTGCGATAAATATAGCTATGATATAACAGCGCCTCTCGCACACCACAGGGCGGGCACGCCGCCTGAGCTTCTTGTCTTTCTTCTACCACCGTCGCCTCCAGTTCACAGATACATTAAATTGGGAAGAATATTGGTTTTCTCTTTCTTTGACGGAGGTGATACCTACGCTTAACGGCAGTTTTGGCATGGCGTGAAGACTACATACACATGCAATTGGCTACCTTGCGTTTCCTCGAGATTTTAATGTTATATTTTGCTGCACGCGGTGTCTAAATATTAAAGCCTCCTCACAAGAAATCCGATTACTTTCTCTCTCTCTCTCTCTCTTTTTTTTTTTTTTTTTTTTTTTCCGGGGCCCCCTCGAAAGTTTAGACTTGGTGGGGAAGGAGGAAGCCGCTGTGGCAGTGTAAAGGGCAGCACACGAGGAGCTCACTGACTGCCGGCGTCTCACAGTCTGGCACACACCTGCGTCGATCGGCGTCTGTCTGCGTCCCATTGTGGGGGCTCTCCCGCGTCGAACCATGTCGAACGCGCCACTGCGCGCTGTCGGCAAGACAAATTGGAGAAGCGTAGTGTAGATGGCTAGCGAGTCTGGGCCACACCGTCTGCGTCGCAAGGGCCGTTGCGCGCTGTCGGCCAGACGAAGGGGATGACCGCGTGGCCGGCTTGAGGGTACTGACCCAGGCGGGAAGACACCGGGATTCACTTGAACCTTTTTGTTTCCCGATGGCCCGACTTGGGCTGCTGTCGCCGTCTGGCCAAACACCCCGCGTTCCTTTCCGGTGGGGAATTCTTGTCACAATAGTTGAAAGCGGCAGCTCTTGCGTTTGTCTCGTCGCCATCCTTAACAGGGGACATGGCTCTTAAAGCTATTTTTCCTACGTTTTTCAACAAATTTGATAAAACCTGGTATTCTGATTTAGTTTCTTGCACTGATTTCAAATATATAATTATGTTTCCAATTGGCCAATTAGTTCAGAAGATAAAATGAAATTGTTCATAATTTGCGGGAACAATGAAAAAATAACCGCACTACAAAAAATTCACGTGAACACTTTGCTAGGTACTAGAAAGCATAACAAATACAATGTTACGTGCACTTTTGTATAACAAATATTAGCGATGTTATAGCAGTTTAAAATTCACTACTCCAAATGTGAGTGCCTTCCTGTCTGACTTAGAGCAAAATTGAAAACTTTGAACTGCTGTAACATCGCTAATATTTGTTTAAAAAAAAGAAATGCTCCTAACATTGTATTCATTATGCTTTCTAGTACCTAGCAAAGTGTCCATGTGAATTTTTTTGTAGTGCTGTTATTTTTTCATTGTTTCTGCAAATTATGAACAATTAATTTCATTATCTCTTGAACTAATTGGCCAGTTGGAAAAATGGTTGCATGTTTGAAATCAGTGCAAGAAATTGAATCAGAATGCCAGGTTTTGTCAAATTTGGTCAAAAATTGGAAAATAATTTTAAGAGCCATGTCCCCCTTTAAGCAGAAGCAAAATGCAATACAGCTGACATATTTCGTGGTGTGTTTGGAGACTGTAAACGGCCTAAACTAATACATTCGTTTTCAGCTAATTTCTAAGTCTAGCGTTATCATGGGAAGACGAAAGAGTCACACTGGCCGTACTGCCCGAATCCGTGGGTCTCACTGCCTGTCGGAGGTTGGGCACACTACGAGCAGTGGCGTGCCACGCCGGCGCGGCTCGTTCATACACAACCCTTCAGACACCACGCTCCACATCATGTTCTACTTGGCACTTGCTGTATTTCATTTTAAACCAGCCAAAAGACGAGACAGAGAATAGAAGCGAACGAGATGAGGCTCGCTTCTGTGTCTCGTCTTTTGGCTGGTTTAAAATGAATGATTACCAACTCGCCCAGTCGTTAACCTTGTTGCTGTATTTACAGGGCATTCCCACGTCTGCTGCTGTGGTTTAGTTTAGCACTGGTGAATGCTGTCTATGTTGGGATACATGCAACATAAATAGCTTGAAAGTAAAAGATTGCACAGCCATTATTGTAGCTAGTTTGTAAAGCATGGGATGCATAATGTGGAGGTCTCGGACTTCAACAGTGGCATGTTTCTTGTTTTTGTTTTGTTTTCCTAGTTTGCAATGAGTTATTTCTCATTTGAGAGTAGATACACTGCTAATTGCCATTCATCACCAATGCAGATTTTGTTTTTATTAGTTAATTATATGCTTTCCTCAATTTTTTCCTTTTCTGCTAAATATAAGAACATGAGCCTCTCATAGCCTGTGTTGCTTTGGGACATTAAATCCCATAAGCCAGACCAGCATGAGCCTCGTTTCTGGCAGTCATAGATCTATTTCATTGAACCTCTTTGTTAATAATAAGCTTGTCAAACATACGTCAGACAAAAACATACAGTATTATGGGTGTGACACCATGAAGGTGTCAATCATTAGAATTGTCACAAGTGTTGGGCAGGCATGGAGGGCCCATCATTAACATGTTAAAATTAAGGAAGCTCCGGTGCCACTCAAGCGAAAACATGAGAAGCCACTGACAGAAAGCCGTGGAGTAGGGCATCTGGAGGAGGAAAGGGCTATCCTTGAGTGCAGTCTATCCTCACTGAAGTTATTACTGATCAGTGCCTTGGAAATTTTATCAGAACAGGCATGGATAAAAAAAAAATTATATGCACAAGATAGAGAGTGGAAATGTGCTGCTTATTGATGTGAACTCCGAACTAGTCTAGTGGTGCTTGAGCACATCATAGTGGTATAGTCCACATTTCTCAAGCTAAAAGAGTCATATTTTTAGTCAAACTTATCGTTCGGGCATCAAGTATATAAACAAGCATTGCATTTTCTACTAGTTTGTTCCAAATTGTTGCTAAGGTCATTTGTGTTATTTTAAACATCTATACATGTTTTGGCTGTTAGTCTTGCATTTTCAGCAATGCATTGATCTTTGAATAAAAAGGAATCAAATAGGTTATTTTGGTATGTCAGGTATAAAAAATTCAGCTAATAAAATCTGTTGACTTTAGAAACGTGCTTCAAAACAATTTGAATGCTTCAAAACTCCCGTTTTATAGCTTCAAAGTGCTCGAGCCTGCTTCCACCTCTCCAAGTTGGTTTGTGGTTCAGGTCATTATTGACAATTCTGCATGACTGAATTGATGTCTTCAATTTTGAGTTTTGGGGAGGGTTGCATCCATTGGGAAGAGTGAAAAATGCTGGCCGAAGATAAGGAACGCTGCATTATGAAAATTCCGATTGCTATTGGGCAACCAACTCATGGATGATGGCACTTGAAAGCGTTTTGACTGGAGGTACTCGCACTGCTTGGGCTAGGCCAGTGCAGTACTTCATCTTACAGGAGCATATGCACCTAATTTTGGTCGCATTTTGCTTGTTAACGACATGCAAAACATTACTCTGTACAGATCATCACCTGGTTTTTATCTTCAACCGCTAAATAATTTATAATTGAATTTTTGTCATCTGTTTCAGGGTGTCTATACTCCATTAACACACTGAATGTTAGTAGTGCTGCTACTGCACTTAAAATCAAGTGTTGGTCTCTGTTTGCAATATTTTTTATCTGCTTTGAGAAGTATGATGCTCATGGACAGCCTCCTTAACAACATGAGCTGGTGTATTTGTGATGAGGACCATATATCAGACAGCCAGAGGTTTTATGATGCTAGCATTGTAGCAACTGTTGTGGTGCTGTAGTTCGGTGAGGGATTTGCCCATCTTGTGGTTGTTGCCCGTTTGCTGTGGCCACCCTCAAAGTAAATAGCTATGGTCCTGTCACATAGTTTGAGAACTTTTTGTTACTTGTATGGAAATTACTGTTCGGCACAAAATGACTTATAGCTGCCATCATGTGCATTACAGAGGGCGAGCGACTACATTTCGGTGGAACAGTTCCTCATTCTTTTTCACAGCCCATAGGAAGGATTTCGCAAGTTTAGAAAAATGAAATGTTCACAGCTGAGTCAGTCGCAATTCTGAAATCATGCTGTGTAGTCGACAAACGCTACAATCCGAGAGCAACGCATGTCGTCTAATGAACAGTGCAAGCGAAACTTCTTGGATGCAGCAGCAAATGAAAATGTGCACACATGGTTTTCAAGATGTCTCAACGTTTATTTATATGCTTCACAACCTCCCAAAGCCCACACGCTTGCGTTATACCAAAGCACAATCAGCTGTCTGTTCTGATGTCTGCGGCCAGTGTTGATAAAGTTCTTTACCACCCATGGTGTCCATTTCTGCTGTGCATGTGCACTGCAGTGATACATTGTCACACGCATGCAGAGAGCACTAGTACTGGCCTTACTTAGGGTAACCTTTTAGCTGTTTTGGCTTTTCTCATTCTTGAGCTATGCTACAGGGTGCACACTTTTCTTCTTGTCTGGTTCCTTTGATGAGTCATGAATTCAGCATTTGTGCTTCTTTCCTTTTTGAGGGTGTAGTGACCATATGCAAATCCACTATTAGAATATATGAGCTGCTGCATTAGCTGCAGTCCTGCTATCTTTTTATTTAAATTTGGTACATCTCTGAGTTTCTCTGGGTGTTTTGTTATTGTTCTGAGCTTGCATTCTTTTGTTTTTTCTCCCCGTGACAGCCGATCCTGCACGTGACTGATACTAGTCGAGAGATCACAACAGCTGCCCACCTTTCAAAGCATGGCATTCCCTGGCCCAAGTTGACTGCTCCCTGTGCTACTGGCTCAACAGTGTACTCACAAGTCTGCACTTCACTTAAGAGCATAATGGCAACACACACACGTTGGCCATAGCTTCTGTGTCAAAATAAAGTGTTCCTACTTATGTGCCTTTTCATTCATTATTAACGCACATGATTGGAGTAATAAACACTCCAGTGCCAAAACACCATGTTGACACACTCATTTATGTTTAGACTGCCTACCTTCTGCATTACTTCCCTTTTTGTAACCTACCTAGAAAGGTAAGTATTTACTGTATGTGTCATAGAACCACATGTATTTGTTATTCCTTTTGAGACAGGAAATAATCCCCAAAACCAGTGAAGTAAGAAAAGTTCACAGATATATTTCGTAGACAATTTTTAGAGGTAAGCCCAATGAAGATGTTTCGAACTGCAGACAGGGACTGATGATAAAATGGCAAAGTGGGCGGTGTTTGTTGAATTGCATAAGATTTGTTTAATTCAGTATTTTGCAGATGAGCAGCAACGTTCTTAATTGCAATGCCCTTGTCTGTGGGATACTTACACCCATACTGTCACCTCATGTAATGCTCAAACATTTGGCAGTGCTAATCACTTTACTAAAATATTGAACTCTTGGCCCTTCAAAGCGAGGTGACATGCTTGTAGCAATGAGATTAGATCTAACCTTGGATGCCCGCTTAATACACTATTGCTGTGCCTCTATGCTACTGGAATGGTGAGGCAGCATACTAAAAGGGCATAAAAAGCGTGTGCAGTAATTCTTTACATGTAACAATAGTTGAAGCCCTCGCCTAATTTATTGTGACTGCATTAAAAGGCCATATTTACCAAAAAAAGGCAATTTGAGCGACAAGGATGAGTGGCAGATAGTATGACCGGATGGATTGGTCTGTGTGATGTGAGGACCATGGTGTGGTCCAGCTGCCTACCCAAGCAGCTCCTTCGACATGAGAAAAACTCATTGCCTTTCAGAATCCCGTCAGATGTGTGAGTTGGGAGTTCATTTACATAATGTGGTAATTAGTAATTTTACAAATTGGTATGTGTGATATAAGTGCAAACTAAGATTGGTGAGTCAACAAGTAGCCAACTAAATGTACAGGGATGAGGATACAGGAGTCTTAAAGGCTGTGGCATGTTTTCCTTAACAGCGGTGCTAAAGTGCCCCCGAAATATTTGTTGCATTTGCTCAATTTATGTGTATTTCAGTTTCTGGTATAACCTTTCCCACACCTTTAACCTTTAGGCACAGTAATTTTAAGTAAAATCGGCAGTTAAAAAAATAGCATTGTCAAGATGACAGTGTTCCAAAAATTGAGAAATAGTAATTAAGGTACGTATAGCAACACAAGTTGCTACACTGTACCATCAGCATACACGTGTGATCCCAGCCATTTTTGGAACCATAAATGCAGTATTAACATCAGTAGTTTATCAATTCAGTTTCGGACTATCCTCATGTTTGACAAGATTTTAATGATGAAACTTTCAGCTTAATGCCTCGTAGCCTGAGTATTCTGAAGCATAGCATTGTTGCCTTACTTAATTACTTGGCACACTTTCCAATTTTGCAGTGAGAAATTTTCTTAGCTTAAAACTGAAAAATTTGGCAGTACTCTGTCAGGGACGAAGCAAGCTTTTGGAAAAGGAAAATAGAGTAAATGTCTCCGAGTGGACACCTCATATGTTCACTGTGAATGAAACTAATGAGCAAAAAAAAAAAAAAGCATATGCTTTCCAGCAAAGTATTGCAATGCTTAATATTACATAGAATTCCTCCTGGCACATATAGATTTCATATTTCAAGCTGCCAGTTTCCATCATGCAAGGACGACATCTGCTAGTTTCTATACAGCACCTTCGTGCTTTCGCACTGGCAAGCCATGTTTTGCGAGAGGGTACCTTTCTAAGTGGACTCAGCTAGGCTTAACCTGATTTCCATGAAATATATATGGAAGGGTGCTTAAACCAGATGCTATCAGACTTTAAGTATACCTGCAGGTAAGGGCCCTGCCAACTACTATTTTTAATAAAGAAAATTTGATATATCTAGTCGTCACTTAGTGTTTGTCATATATACTCCCTCAAGCACAATTAATAGTGGTCTAATCGAGCTGCTTAGTTGATACTAAAAATGAAAACGCAGCACTGACAACAAACATGGATGGGCTACTGCTCAATTAAAACGCCTGGAGAGAGTGCAACGTAAATCAACTTAATCTCTTTCACTTCTTTCTTGTCGACTGCGACGTAAAGTATCGGCAGCACTTGAGCAGTGGTCACCTTTACAAACCAAGCATGCTATGCGTCTGGTCATCGACTGGCAGCTGTCGGCCGGCGCATCGTCGCCGTCGATTCTCCTAGCGACGCCACGCCCTCCGCGGCACGGATTCAACCCTCTTTCCAGTTTGGTTGCTAATGGCCATCAATTTTCGCTGATTATTGCACTATAAGCAGGTAAGCCATCTCTACTAATTGAGCACATAAATAAAATATTTTATCGAGTTTAGTTTACAGCGCAGCCCTATGGCAGTCGCGTAATCGGCGAAGCGAATAAAGAGCACATCAGAGGATGAAAGTTCGGCGATTCACTCTGATGCATATCTTACACACTGGATTTGTTAGAGACCAACATGGAATAATTTGAACAAATTGTTCTATATAAACGGTCATTTGGCTGCTGGATATACCATTGCTTGTAAATCCGGCCGCGCAAAATATATAGTAAAAAAAATTACTTCTTTTTCCATATTTTATGTTCACAACAAACATATGCATAACCACGCACTGAGATCAAGTGCCACATGAAAATTCGCGCTTCCACTTCAGTTCGAATAATAGCTCTCGAGGTCAAATGTTCGAATGAGTCGCGTTACATATGCTGTGTATGCAAGGTGGGTACGTGGGGGGCAAATTAAACTGCACTGCAAAAGATGGTTTGGTTTGGTTTATGAGGTCCCGAAGCAACTCGATCAGGCTATGAGATACGCCGTATATAGTGGAAGGCTCCGAGAATTTCGACCATCTAGCTGGGTTTTTACCGTACCGCGCAGTACACGCGGGCGCCTTGTTAGTATTCGCTCCCATCGAAAAGCAGTCACCCCAGTCAGGATTGAATCCCACACCCTTGGACACAGAAGTCGAGTACGCCAACTGCACCAGCACAGCGGAAGAGGGGCGGGGGGGGGGGGGGGGGACAGCAGAAGACACTGTTGCGTTGTTGGGTGCTTGGTTTTGCCCGCGGCTGCTACATTTTTGTGACATGGCCATGCAGTCCCGTTCCAGCTAGCTTCCACTGGGCCATCGCAATTCAATCTCGACTTCCTATAAAATCGCAACCATGCAATTCCTGGCACGAAGTCGCCCCCTGGTCGAATTAGCATGGCTTACCCTGCTCGAGTCGCCAGATCGTTTATACACGCTGGCCAACAAAGACGTACGGGATCTGTTGGCTCTTAGATGATCACAACGGTGCACTGCAATGCCGATCGACGCCACGTACACGCTTACGGGCGGCATGCAATTCGTTGCAGCCTCCGCTGCTGCGGGTGCGAGTCGTGAAAAAAGAAACTATGCCGGAACTGTGGGCATTGCAGAATTAACATGCAGTTTCACGGGTTGGTTCGGCTGGAGGCTTTTAATTGTGCCCGTGTATGCGGTGCGATAACAATTAATTAAACAGGCGCTGGTATATAACTGATAATACTTTTTAACTAGTTATGCGCACTAGCGCCTCATTTACTAACAGCTATAGGTTTGCTGAGGTCGCAATTATAATATCTATATCAGTTTTTTAAATTTTGGAAACACCATTATCGTCCCCGCTTTTAGCACATGAATTTAGGCCGCGCATGACAGAAAACGAAACCTCTCGGTCGAGGATAATTTAGTGCGCGCGGCATATATATGTACGGGTGTACGTTGTACGATCGCTTCGCTAGCCATTCCTCCCGGGCGCTTCCGAACATTATGAAAGGAGTGACATCCGCGGCGATGCGTGGCGCGTATTCAGCATGCATGACTAGCGTGGCGATTTGCGCTCACCCGCTGTATAGTTTCGGTTTCGCCTGTGTACGGCCGAAACTACCCGAGCAGGTAGCGTAGATGGCAGCGTACTGCTCCGAAGTTGTCACTTGCTCCCTCGTAGCGCACAGGAGGGACGGCAAGCTTCGAGAGCAAGGTATACCCGCACATATGAAATGGGCTCATAAGAGAGCCAGGTCATAGCCTCCTCTATTTCTTCGAAAAAATAGAGGAGGTTATGGCCAGGTACGCGCTCGATCATCACAGTGGTTTCAATTTAGCCCGCGCATAAAAATTTCTTGCGCTAAATACGCCAACAGAATTATGTTTTGGGAAAGTTTACACTGATATAGGTACTGACATGGGCGTCGGCATGACCCCCTGCATGGTGCCAACAGATTCTTATTCACTGAAACTGCATTCAGAACACAATTTGTTCATTCTAGAAGGACAAACTCGTGGAAGTTTAAATTTTGGGGCTTGTGTTATTAAATTAAGGAAAAAAAGTATGGGAGATGGAATAAACCCCACCCTTTACAACCCCCTTTACTGATACATTATCACCAGGTTTGATTTGGTTGTTTAATCTGATGCAAAAATTCATAAGAATAGCAATAAATGGACAGCAGAAGACAATTAAGTAGTTCAGTTTGGTAGTTAAAATCTTAAGGGTCACTGTATCAAATGCTTTTTGAAGATTAAGAAAAGGTAGCTAATTTTATTTGAGTTGAACATGCCCATGCTTCTCATTTAGTGAATCCGTATATACAAAGCATGCCTCATCACCTGATGGGCCAGCTCATCAAGACACTTACAGTAATTGCTTAACTGTGGCTGCTTCCTCTTTGTACGAAATAAAAAACTAACTTGAATTTGAGGCAAAAATTTCTAAGAAAGGAAAAGGCGCGAGTACTGAGTCATCAAAAGTGCCTTAAAATTGAGATACTCGCTTAAAATCAAGAGACTTAGCTGCAGTATATGCAGCCAAAGAAGAAACGGAAAAAGGCTTTTGAAATGTCAAAACAAGTGATTTTAATAGCACCCCCAAAAGTCAGCAAGAGTACTGGGCAATTTTAGAGTGTATGGTTAAAGCAGAATTCATTTTACCCAAATTTAATACTCAAGTTGGCTGTTCTGCCAATGCCAAATTTTTATAAAAAATTTTAACACTTAGCACAAAAAAAGCCTAGCCCTGAAGGCTTTTGCTTTCTTTTCTAGAATGCATTCATACCTTCAGTTAGAAATGTTAAGAGAAGCACGATCAAAAGCGACCATTCAGAGCTTCATTGGAACTATCCAAAATATAAGTTATGAACTGCAAAATAAAATGACCCAAGTTTAAGGTCTAATTGTGTTTTTTATGTTTCGCTCTCAGCTATGCTGGTTCCTGTAGACCTTTCCTCAACCCTTTAAACTGTACTTGAAGACCTAGTAGAAGTAGTAGTAATAAACTTTATTTGGCTACAAAAATGAGTGCCAAAGAGGTTTGCAACTTGTAGAGCCAGGGCCATCTGTCACTTCGACATGGAGGACTCCAGCCAGGTACACCAATTAAAAGGAGGAGAGTCAAGATGAATGGGGGACTGAATGGCAATGGTGCAAAGGAAAAGCAGTGTTCTAGGTTAATGCAAATGAGAGATATAGTTGGGACAAGATGCTTTAGGTGGAAACGGTAAAGAAAGAAATGCACTGGGAGAATGTCCCGAGTACGGATCACCAAAGCCAACCAGTCCGTCAGCTGATGCAAGACTAGCCAAGCCCACCAGGTCGGGAAACAAAAGTGAGGAAAATGAAATGTGCCGGGATGGTGAGAAAATTTGTTCCCATTTTACGTTTGACATGAAATTTAGTGACAGAAGAAAGGAAGAGATATCAAAAGAAGAATGGGATAATCTCGAAAATGCCTGGAAAGCAGCTTCATTCATCAAATTGACAGGTTGAAAGAAGCCGGCTATCCGGAACATGGTGTCATCTCAGTTGCTGAAGGAACCTATAAAAAAATGAAAACAAACAGCAAGGAAGCTATGCCTAACACAGCGGACAGAATACAACAACAAAATCTGGTTGCAATACCCTATCTGCACAGCATATCGCATGATTTGAAACGAATAGGCAAAAAAGTAAATATCGAAGTAGTTTTTACAGCTTCGGAAAAGTTATCGAAGCTTTGTAGGATCACTCAAACTTGTGGTGTGCAGCAACGCGCATGTAGCATAAAACACCAGACTTTATTTGTACCCTGCAGCACAGGTGTGGTGTATGAGATCCCACTAAGCTGTGGGAAATGTTACATTGGACAAATGGGTAGATGCCTCAATGAATGGCTCTGAGAACACAATTATACCTATGAAAAACTTGCAAAAAAGAAACATCTGCGAACGAAACGTTGCTTTGCACTGCAGCAGGTGCACAGGTTGTATGCCCTGGCTTCTACAGGGCTTAAAGCCAGGGGGTGTGTCAGAGACCCCCCCCTTGTAATATTTAAGAGGGGTCTGAGATCCCCAAAAGCTTGAATTCAAGCATGAGGACTGTAAGAATACAAACCAAGTAATCATTGTTTTGTTCTTGTCAGTGGTGTAATTGGAAGATTTCTTCTCTATCGTTTCAACAGTTTCACATTGAGTATTAATAAAAACCAGAGATGGAGAAAAATAATGATTTCTCCCCTTTGTATAAAACGATTTGCAAAACAGGCAACCAGCCACTTTCTCTCTTTATTTCCCTTTCCACCAATGCTCGAATCACTACAGACCTCCTCCGATTGAGCCAGACTTTAAGCACTGGGCTTCACAAAACAAAGATTATTGGTAGAAGCAACAAGCAGATTACAAGAGAGATTCTGGAGGCAAGAGTCATCAAACAGAAAAAGGGCTTGTGCGTCAGTGCACCTTCAATAATGCTCAGTGAAAAAGAACTTGAGATCCTGTAAGTAGCGTAGGTTTACTCAAAACGCTTAGTATTGTTATACCTTTTCTTGTATGGCAGTTTCCGGTTCTATATCTGGTGGTTTTTAAGGCTAACGACACGACTTAATCCTGCTCATTCATACTTTACATTTTGACAACAGAAGCCCATATACAGCTCAACCTGGCTTTTTCATTTGTCTTCATCGAATGTTTAGCGGTGAGGCATGTGCTTGCTCATGGTGTATACTACTTCACTTGTGTTTTGGATTTTTGTGATTTCTTGTTTATTGTTATTTATTTATTTTTTTGTCAGTGCTTTGTTAGGAGAGAAAACTGGTATACGTGTATATGACGTTTTGACTTCGGCTGAGTCACATGTTATGAAAATGTGCATAATTTCCTCCGTTTTCCAATAAACCTCAGTTGACAGTCGGTGCTGTGTTCATCTCCCTACCTCTGACCACATATATCTCAATCTCAAAGACCCCATTCCAATAGTAACATGCACAAGTATTGATACAGTCATAAATTTATTACAATGAACAAGACTTTGCTGTCAACCATGATGAACTTGACTTGCTGCAACATCTAATGTCAAAGTGAAAGTGATCGCTCCTTCTGCTTATATGCTTTACTTATTATTAAGGAGATTATTAAGTTGGTTTAGACCTCAAGGCAGAATATTAGTTTAAATAGTTTAGTCACACAAACAAAAAAACACGGAAAAGAAATTATAACCGAGCTTTTTCTTGGTTGAAGCGCCGTACAGAGGAAGAAAGTAAATATATTTACACAGGTGGAAGCAGGCTCAAGCATTTTAGAGCAGCTCAGGGAGCAGTAATAAAGTTACTTCGGAGCAGCTTTGAAGCAATAAAACGAGAGTTTTGGAGCAATCACATTATGTCTTGGAGCAAGATTCTAGACTCGCTTTTAATAATAGAATTCTAGCTTCCTCACTTAACTCTTTGACTGTCGAATATTTAGAAAAAAAAAAAAAAATCACCTCCAGTGTCGAACTATTTCAAACGCTATGCGTTTAGCGCAATACCCGTACTGCAAAAACGCCGCGGGACGGCATACGGCTGCAGCACCTGTACGGCAAAACCAGTCAAAGGGTTAAATAGCAGCAAATTGAATGCTGCCTTCTACACTTCATAATTGAAGATCATTTAACTAAGAGATTTATACTGTTTTGTAAGATTCAAAGGTGGACTTCACCACCTTGATGCACTCAAGTATTGCCACTAGTTCGAAGTTCACATCAATGAACAGTACATTTCTGCTTTCTATCTTGTGCATATTCTTTTTGATCCTGCGCCTGTGCCGATAAATTTCTGGGTACTGGCCAGTAACGCCTTCAGGGAAGATAGGTGGCACTTTAAGTATAGCCTTTTTCCCCTTCAAATTCATTACTTTATGGCCCTCTGTGGCTGCTCAAATTATTGCTTGAGCTATCTTAGTTTTAACACACTGGCGATAGGCCCTGTATGACTTTCCAACACTTTTGAAAACACATTTAGTGACTGGCACCTAAGTGGCATCACCTCCATAAGAGTTCCAAGTGTGCTTTTGTCTGTCGTAGGCATGACAGGCTAGATGGTGAAGCACCTGCTTGTATTCACAGCAGAATCGCTACAAACAAACCGTGTAGTTCGTTGCAGCTGGACAAGTTTCCAATGGCTCGTAGTCATCATCGGCCAGACTATACCAACTGCAGGGCCTGTGCTAGCTGCATCCACTTTACTCCTGCAAACTTTTTAACCTCATCCGCTCACCTAACTTTCTGCTGTCCCCTGCGACGATTTGCTTCCCTTGGAATCATTTATTACCCTAAGCGAACATCGGTTGTCCTCTCTACGCATTACATGCCCTGCCCATGCCCATTTCATCTTCTTGATTTCCACTAGAATGTAATTAACTCAAGTTATTTCTCTAACTCACTCTATGTGCTTCCTATTTTTTAACGTTACACCTACCATTTTTCATTCCATAGTCATCTGCATTGTCCTCAACTTAAGTAGAACCCTTTTCGTTAGCCTCCATGTTTCAGCTCCATAGATGAGTAAGTGTAAGATGCAACTGCTGTATACCTTCCTCTTGAGCAATACCGCTCAGATACTAGTCATAATCTCAGAATACTTACCAAATGCACTCCATCCCAATCTAATTCTTCTAGTTATTCCCCTTTCATGATCTAGATCTGCGGTTACTACCTGTCCTAAGTAAACATATTCGTCTACCACTTCCAGTGCTTCGCTACCTCGTAGTAGTCTGGTGCGCCTGCTTCACTCGCTGATCTCATTTCCCTCACCACAGGCGATTCAAAAGGCCGGAAGTAGGTGCTATATCAAGAGCACAGAACATTTTCCGTAACGAATTCCTCAAATTTGCTTATAAGCAAACATTATGCTGCATACTTTTCTAGTATATTAAAATTTTATACATATTAAGCTCGGGTGAGATGCATTACACCTCTGCTACCGGTGTGCTGCCATCGTTTTGACTACACCAATCACATACCCTGTATACAGAACTCATAACAGACCATTGCCCAGCTGCGCTTCTCATAGTCGCTTAACTTAATTTTCTCAGATTGCAGTTCTTGCTGTCAATACCAGTAATGGCCCACTCTGCGGCAAAACTGTGCTCCACTAAATTTAATGTCAGAACATTGATGCAGTCGAATTGGAGCAATTTTGGAGCAGGGAAAGCAGGCTGGAGCAGAATGAAGCAAATGGAGCAGCACTTCCACCCCTGCATTTAGGATGAATGCAAAGAAAGGAATACTGCAATCAAATTCTAAATTCTAAGTTCATTCTAAGTTCAAAAGGCAAGCCACCATGTCAGTGTTATCACTCAGTATCCTAATTTCTAAGTTCAATATCACAGGAAAGACAATTGTGCCAAGCTCAAGCTTAGCACTGTTCAACATGATCCAGTTACATATATATATATTCCTGCCGAACATAATCACAGTTCCCATATTGTAAGGAATCTTTATCAACCATGCTTTTATTTATGTGTTTATTGATACCTCAGAGGTCCTAATGCAAGACTTTACAATGATAAATGGCGACAGGCTGGTGGTATACATGGCTATGATTAGACAGGTTCTTCGATGGCAGTATTGAAGCTTACAGGATCACTGATGACGGATGATTCCAGTTGTGAACAGTGCTTGCGAAAAATGACTCATGAAATGTAGTTGTGCGGGCATGCGGTGAAACGCCACTTTTACGATGACCTGTGCGAGGTGTTCTATACACAGGTTAGCCGAGACGACT
Source organism: Amblyomma maculatum (assembly GCF_055883805.1). Taxonomy (NCBI): domain Eukaryota; kingdom Metazoa; phylum Arthropoda; class Arachnida; order Ixodida; family Ixodidae; genus Amblyomma; species Amblyomma maculatum. The sequence continues at coordinate 137,856,470 of NC_139344.1, forward strand.
GCCATGAGGTCTTGTATGAAAAGCTTGTGATAAAGGCAGGGGCATGAAGTACAGTGACTAGAACAGAGACTGTAACAGAGATTTCATGGCAGAGATGCTGAAGGAGTATTCGAGGGAATGAAACTGGTGGCATGGTTTTTAACAGGCTCATAAGGTTCAGTAAAGTTACAGTAGTGTGGATCAACTATATGATTGGTATATTAAAGTTGTGATCACACAAGGGTTTTGTAATCTAGTAATTTTACACAAGAAGGTGCCAGCCATGGGTAGGTTACGATAGAGGTATCCAACAGTTCTATCAGAGTAATTAGTTACATGGCTTACAAGGCAAGACAATGTTAAGCCATTAGTGAGGTGAACACCAAGGTACTTAAACGAATTCTTTGAAAAAGTAGTACTAGTGTTAATTTTGTAAGTAGGATGTGTTGTTTTGGCAGTGGTGAGAAGAAATCAACAGTTTAAAGCTTCTCAGGGACGGAGGCCACATAGCACATCACTATTGTATGCGAATTAGATATTGATATAAGGCAGAAGCGTCGGACGAGTTGGTTACAGAGCAGCGAAGTACACAGTCATCAACTAAAATGTGGATGGTAGAAGTTACTGAAGGGAGATCGTTAAGAGTAAAGGGCAGTGCTTTGTGGAACACATAGCTGAAAGAAAACTTTGAGAAAGAGGACTGGGTATTAGCAGTAACAAACCGCGCGCGGTCGGTCAGAAAGCCTTGGATCAAACTAGTGGATAGAGGTTTGTTCAATTCAGGCAGCTTCAGCAGAATGCGGGCAACGTGAAAAATGCGTGCAGACAGGCGACGCAACTTGGGAAAAGCGGTAAAAGAAAATCGAGTACCGAACCTGCTGGATATTTTTTTCGAAGTTAATATTGGGATATATTGAGGGCGAAATGCACCATTTCGGCTCCATATTAGTGCCTATACCCTGTGCGATTCAGGGAACGTAGGAACGGGTGAATGCTAAATATTTTTTACACACTCTTGCACACTACGCGAACGCGCACACCTCGTGAATAACGCGAAATAGAAGTGTCCTTTCGCTAAGGCAGTTTTGGGAAAACTGCTAGCAGCTTCGAAAAGACCCGTTTTATCTGGAGTGCCCGGCATTGCAAAAGAAAGAGCACATAAACACCCTTCCAGAATCAGCCAAGCGATCACATACGGTGATTACATAAACACCGCAACCTTCAAAACGAAAGCCAAGACCACCTACACATTGAGAATATTCTTCTTCCATGGCAGCACAAACCAAATCACGATCCCCATACACAGGCCTTTTACATACGCTCTTGGTTTCTAGTATGCCACACTGTGCACCATTCATGCTTCAAAAATAAATCCAAGACGCCCTGTTCGTAAGGCAACACGCAAATATGATTTGTTGCAGAATGAACGGAGAGACCAACGGGGTCCGCAGGTAGGAGCACTCTTTCAACTTCCGTGGATGCACGAAGCCTCTAATGCGTCTATCGCCTCTGTCGTTACTAACGTCATCCATGAAGAAACTGCAAGATGAGCACTGAGGCACGAAATGTGCACGGCGCAAAAATCGCGATTCACACGACCACACATTCCAAACGTCGTTTACAAACACACGACACGTGATCTGCCTTGGGCTTTCCTGCAAAAACACCAATCCGAAAATAATAAACAAAGCCAAGCCAATCCATGGGTTGCAATAACGATTTGCTTATTTTCACCCGGTTGCACCAAGCTTCTAGCTTATTCCAACCGGGTCGCAGCAACGCCGGCCGTTTTGACACTCGTTTGAGTATTTAAAGTTGCAGGCTGGGACTTGCGTTAGCTAAGGCAGCAACCTTTCATGTGATTTTAGAACGCACAGCGGTTGGAAATGCCGCCGACTCGGTCGATGCGGTGCGTCCGCTGACAGCCACCTTGTCGGTTGACTGGTTCAACTGGGACCGCCGACCTCAGTTGAACTGAACCGCAGTTGAGATTTCTACTGCAGTTGGCGCTGCCGTGTAACATCGCTAACTGCCGTTCAGTTAAACTGACCGCCAACTGAACTGCCGTTGAAAACGCCCGTGTAACAGGGGTAACAAGACAGAGGACGCAAGTTCAATGGAGGACGTCCTGTCCTGTCTGTCGTGTCGTCTTTTTTGCGTTTAAATTACACGAGGGCGTTCATTGGGTTTACCGCGGCTTAATTGGATTAAAGGCTGAATCGCATGCACGCGAAAACTCACGCGACGGCGGCACGCGTCGCGCGAAGCCTTCGCGCGAACAGAAATGCATGTGTCGCTTGGCTCGTCGCTCGGATCTGCCGAAATAGAAAATTTCGCTCGTTCGCCCGGAAGTAACCGTACGTCACTGCCGCTCATTTCGCATGCTTTCTTTATTTTGCTGTGTTGTATTGTGATTGTGCATTACCGCGTAAACATTTCGCTTTGTACGAACAATGGTGGATAGCCAAGGATTCAAAGAACGCCTAGTCGCAACCGAAACAACAATAGAAACAAGGAGTCACGTGACTATTTGTGCCGACATGCGTTTCCCGCTCAACCGGGGCATATAAGCATGAAGTGCACATAAAGGCCAGTCGACGCTTTTGGCTGCAGCGCCTCCTTTGAGTCGCTTTTCGTTAGGGATCCTACATGTTTTGCCGCGGCGGCGCCGCAGTGAAACGTGTAGGCGTGTAGGTTCCCCACTTTTCGTTACTTTTCGTTAAAGCCCCTCACTTTTCGTAGATTATTAGCGCCATCTAGACGTCGTTGAAATAACTGCAGTTATTTTATTTTTGTAAAATATCATTTTACGTTTACATGGTATGGTTTATATCTTACACACTAGTGTATTTTTTCAAACAATAACTCTTTGCCATTTATCTTCACCTATTATGCCAAATAATTTTCCAGAGGTAAGCTACATCAGCTTTAGCTGGCTTCAGCATTTCAGCGATTTCAGCAGCCTTTCAGCCATGCTTTCAGCCTTTCAGCATTTTTCGCTCCGCCACTAAAAAAAGTAAATAATTTTGTTGGCTTGTAACTTTTTCCAGCTACATTTTTCGTCTTTTTTGAGCGAGAAAGAAGTGAAACCACATTTTCTAGTAACATTGCTCTCGCACATGCCTCGCCTACGTCCTCGCGCTTTTTCGAAGAGCGAAGTTGCCAAACGTGGCGGCGCCGAACGAGCCAGTCCCAAAACGTTGTCACTGATCCTCACCGTAGCCTGCTACCTGAAACCAAGCACGTTGTCGGACGAACGTCTCCTCCCGCCGGTCCGTTAATTTGAACATGCCGCCCAAGAAAAAGGAAGACGAGACAGAGCGACCTGTTCTGATCGGTCGCGTTGGCACCAACCTCAAAGTCGGGATCGTCGGCCTACCTAACGTGGGTAAATCCACCTTCTTCAATGTGTTGACAGCCAACCAAGTGCCGGCTGAAAATTTTCCATTTTGCACGATCGACCCAAACGAGAGCAGGGTCGCTGTTCCCGATGCTCGTTTCGAGTATCTTTGCGAATACTTCAAGCCGGCGAGTAAGGTTCCGGCATTTCTCAACGTGGTCGACATCGCCGGCCTTGTAAAAGGTGCCAGCGATGGCCAGGGTCTGGGAAATGCATTTCTGTCGCACATTCGAGCCTGTGATGCGCTTTTCCACTTGTGTCGCACTTTCGAAGACGAAGACGTGACTCACATTGAAGGCGACGTCAACCCTGTCCGCGACATAGACATTATTAACGAGGAACTTCGCAAGAAGGATGAGGAATACCTGTTGGCAGCCATCGACAAAATGGAACGCACTGTGCTTCGAGGTGCTGACAAGAAGATGAAGCCAGAGTACGACATTTTGGTGAAGATCCGGGGAGTGCTTTGCGATGAAAAAAAGCATTTGCGCTTCTGCGACTGGAACGCGAACGAGATTGAAGTGCTCAACAAGCACCTCTTCATCACTGCCAAACCCATGATCTATCTGGTAAATCTTGCTGAAAAGGACTTTATTCGTAAAAAGAACAAGTGGCTGCCGAAAATCAAGGAGTGGGTCGACAAGAATGATCCAGGCGCTGCTGTGATTCCATTTAGCGGTGCTTTCGAGCATAAGCTAATCGAAATGGACGCTGAGCAAAAAAAAGCCTACGAGGAGGAGCACAAGGTGAGGACTTTGCACATGCGGCTCGCGGTCGGCAGGGCTCCTGCAGGCTCTTCTTTTTTTGCATATCATTAGCTCAAAAACCAGACGTGTAAAGTAATGGAAAGGCTCTTGGGTTCTGAATTTTGAAGATTCAGAACAAAGGAGTTCACCAGCGAACCGCATGCGTACCGTAGCACGTTTACAAAGCTCTAGACAGCAAACATAGATACGCCAGCATGGCTTGGGCAATAGTAACGTAAGGGACAACTCGTGTTTTGATCAGAAATATTATTCATGCCTTTTATGTTGTGTAACATAATACAGGCTGCTTATTTTTTGTCTATAGTTTTTCATTGTGCAAATAAAATATCACTTTCTTTGCATATTGCGTTTCCCACATTTGGAGCATAGTAACAGCCTCAGAAAGTACTTGTACATGCAGGCAACTTACTCCAAAACATCCACCGTGAGTTATGAGGCAGCGCACCATGAAACACACAGACAGGAAGAGGGACAAGCGCTGTCCTGTCTGTGTGTTTCATGGTGCGCTGCCTCATAATCATGGCATACCAACTAGCCCAATTATCCGCTTTACTGAATCCACCATGAGAAAACCTAAAATTTCATTGGCTGCACTGCTAAATCAACTCGTAAATAAGTACGGTATTTGTTCTTAGTTTAGCAGCAGAGGAAGACGGGACAAAATATAAAACGCTCACAAGCTCTTGTGTTGTGTGTATTCTTCATTTTACCCTGTCTTCCTGCACTCTTAAACCATGAATAAGTGCTAACTTGCCCAGATCGCAGCCTTAATTAATAGTATTTTTTCTGCATGTTCTGTAGTATCGATGTCAAGTCTTGATAGAAGCCTCGCCAGTCATGCAGGCATTGCGAAATCAGGGTGTAGACGAGTCGTATGTGAAAGTACTTGAAGATATCTGTAGTGGCTGCACAGCAACTTAGTTCTGCGTAAAGAAAGTAACAAAATGCCCATAAATAAAAGTGTTTGGCAATGAGACACGACCTCCCCAGTACTATTCCTAGCTTGTTTAGAGGAAGTATTTAGAGACTTGGAATGATAGCAGTTAGGGATAAAGGTTGATGGAGAATACCTCAGTAATCTGCGATTTGCTGATGACATTGCCTTGCTAAGTAACTCGGTGAATTAACTGCAAAGAACGATTGATGACCTAGACAGGAAAATCAGACAGGTAGGCTTGAAAATCAATATGCAGAAGACTAACGTAACATTCAACACCCTTGGGAAGGAACACAGCAGGTTACGATAGGTAGCAAAGCACTGGAAATGGTAGGCGAATATTTCTACTTAGGACAGGTAGTAACCGCAGATTCGGACCATGAAAGGGAAATTAAATAACTAGGAGAATAAGATTGGGATGGAGCGAATTTCTAGCAGGTTATGACTAGCAGCTTACTGGTATCGCTCAAGGAAAAGTATTCAGCAGGTGCATCTTACCTGTATTGACCTATGGGGTTGAAACGTGGAGGCTTACAAAGAGGGTTCTACTTAAGTTGTGGACAACACAGAGGGGTATGGAACAAAAAATGGTAGGTGTAACATGAAGAGAAAGGAAGCGTCAGAGGTCAGAATAATAACTCGAGTTACTGACGTTCTAGTGGAAATTGAGAAGAAGAAATGGCCATGGACAGGGCATATAGTGCGAAGAAAAGGCAACCGATGGTCATTTAGGGTAACAATTTGGATTCAGAGGGAAGGAAAGCATACCAGGGGCTGGTGGAAAGTTAGGTGGGCAGATGAGGTTAAGAAGCACAGGACTGGGTTAATTGGAGGAATATGGGAAAGGCCTTTGCCCTGCACTGGGTAGTCTGACTATGATGATAAAGTGTGAGCATTGTATGGTTTCTTAAAAATATTTGCTAAAAATTTTTCTGTGTGTGCGTGTGCATGCTGCACAAACTTCTGCTTATTGTTCAGGTGTGTATATGCTACGTAACATTTCTATTGCATTCTTGCAGGTGAAGTACTGCTAACTTTCTTTGCATCTTTATAGGCCTACTTTAGCAGTCTATATTAGGCTAGGAGAAAGAAAAGAACACTAATGATTACCTGTTGATGGCGTTTAATAATTATTTAGGTTGAACATGACAGCTGTGTTAAATATTCATACTTAAGAGTTGCTTGGAAAGTGCTACCAAAATGTTAATGTCTAGTCTGATGAAACAATGCTTGGAGGCTTCCTGATCCTGCGTTAATTTCCTAATATTCACTGGCATACCATCTGTGTCTTATTACGAAATGTCCTAATCTGATTTATTACTGACATTGTGTAACCATTACATGGGTACTAAGTGGTTTTGTAAGCTTTGCACATGTTTCGTTGCGAACTGTGGTGAAAGCTTATTGTCTGCCTTCATTTATCACCACTGCAATACTGATTGTGCATTCACTAGGGTTGCTTTTTTTGGCATGAAAAATTCAGCACTTAAATATGCTTGTAATGTAGAAAAATAAGTTTGTGGGCCAGTTGGTGTAGCATTGTCATTAAGCTGAATGAAATTTGCACAGAGGACAGGCTGAGAACACACAAAATTATGGTACTGCTAGCAATCTTAAGTTTTACTACATGCATATCTTTAGGCACACACGACTACTGTTGCATTTAGTAAACGAATGCAACGATTAGATTCAAGGTCAATTACCCAAGCCCTTAAGAGCGTGTCTTCTGTATAGTTCATAAGGTGGGAGGTCTGGTTGAGTAGACATTGGATGCTAGGTGCCAAGCACCTAGCAACCTCTCATTTCTCCAGTGCTTAAGCCATTTGACTGCTGCTGGGAGATTTTTAGTCTGAAGACAGTTCTAAACACCTGCCATTTTTTTCATGAAGCTGGAGTGTAAAGTTTCTAAACAATATTCTTTTTCTAGAACATTTTTCCAGCACACTGAATATGAAAGGTAGTGTTTACTAATGAAGCTGTTGTAAAATTTTGATGATGGGCGAGCTTCTTCAGGCAGTGCTTATTGTGATGGAAGACTCACCTTGAGTTTGACATTTAAATTCAGCAACATCATAAGGTGCTGGATAAGCCGGGTAGTCAACCTACAAAAAAATGTCACCAAATGATGTATCCAACCACATTATGTGCAGTTTTTGTGAGAGCATTGATAAAGCTGGCAGCAGTTCCTATAGTGCCTCAGGAAATGAAAGCTCTAGAACGCATATAAATGCTAGTAGATGCCTTATAAACTTCGTTGTGGTACATCTAGCAAATTGACTTTAGTACCACTTCAAATGATGGTCAGTTTAGTTTCAATGAAGCTTTCTTTTGGCACTGTTTGACAGGCACAAGCGTGAGCACACTATATTGGCCTCTTTCTTAACATATAGCTCATCTCATTGTATGCTGTGAGCTGTGTTGTGGTTATCACATGCACACGATGAATAATATTGAAAGTATCAGCATCGAGGCAGCATTCAAAACTAATGTTGGGTATTAAAATGATTAATCTTGGGATCGTGGGAGGTGGTGCTTGCGGCATGCTAGCAGCGTTAAAAACATTAACTGCCACATTTTGTTCTTTTACTCAGGTGACTTCTGTGCTGGACAAAATAATTGTGACTGGATACAAAGCACTGCAGCTGATGTACTTCTTCACGGCTGGAAAAGATGAAGTCAAGGCATGGACAATTCAGAAGCACACCAAAGCGCCCCAGGCTGCTGGAAAGATCCACACAGACTTCGAGAAAGGCTTTATCATGGCTGAGGTGATGAAGTTTGATGACTTCAAAGAGGAAGGCTCAGAAGCAGCTGTAAAGGCCTCTGGCAAGTACCGGCAACAAGGCCGAAACTACGTTGTGGAAGATGGTGACATCATCTTTTTCAAGTTTAATGCTGGTGCAGGGTTGCAAGCCAAGAAAAAGTAACAGTGTCTGCTGACTGCCAAGGAAGTTGGCCCTTCGTTAGCAGGTTCGTGTTGCTGCCAAGCATGCATGCCTTATGGGGACTTTCACAAGTTTAAGACTGTTTTGAAGTTTTGAATGAGGTCTCAAATAAACTGTGCTAAGGCTCATAAAGGCATATTTACATATGTGTCTGTCTTCTCATTCTAAGCCTGCGTTTTGTTGGAGGTAAAACGCTAGATGCACGTGTACTGTGTGATGTCAGTGCACCCCAGTTGGTTGAAATTACGTTGTTTTTCACTCTGATGTCTTTCATAACCTTAGTTGCTTTGGGACGTTAAACCGCATCAAGAAATTAAATCAAATTCCTACTTCGGCCTGCCTTGTCACAGAGGCTTAACCTTTGCGCATGGTTAGAATGCATTGGTTTTCTCAAGTCTGCCTGGAAAGGTTTCTATGCACAAGGCAGAGCCTTTGTTCCACAGATGTGTTTGAAAGCCAGTGCCATTGAGGAAAAAAAAAATGCACTGAATTTTATTTGTGAAAGAACTGTTGGTGGAAATACCGTTTGTAGCTCTTGCTAGCTTAGTGGTATTCGGACAACCTAGATGACTATCATAATGTCGTAAAAATACCATGAAATGATTCTGCATGCCCAGTTATTGGCCCACTGCATTATTGTGGAGGACAGTTTTGCAGCTTTTTGCCTCCTGACTTTAGTTTTTTTCTGTTTAAAATCTTTTACATGCTTAGTGTATATGCACCTGCACATTCAATGAAGAAATTAATGAAGCGTGCTCAGTTTTTTCACTTTACCAGTACGACTTGCCTACATCAAGTGCTGAATGCACCAACAGAATTTTATTACATTGTGACTTTTAAGGGTGATCACCGCGGTTGTGGTGGTGATATATTTTAATGAAGCAAGGGGGCAAGCTTGGCCACGACACAAGGTATGGTCTTATTTTTTAAGCATTTGGAGTTTATATGCAAAAGCAATACTGAAATATGAGGCATGATGTCATTATGGCCATCTGGGCTTCTTTAACATGCACAAAAATAAAATCAGTATGTAGACGTTCCATTCCACCTCCTTCAAAACATAGCCAAGTTGTGACCTCTGCATGTTGGAAAGCTTTGCTTGTATTATGATGGTTGCAATCGGGAACATTTTTTTTCCAGCAAACTCCACATATTGCAAGTAATACAATTTTATGCAAGTGCTTAGCAAGATGTATTTGTCTGATGCTTCTGCATTTGTATAGATTCATTCAAAACATCCTCTTGGTAGACATACGTTTACTACATTCTTTTTTCTGCCAGATTTAGCTTCATTCAGGCCTAGAGATAAGATGCTAGCATCTTTCGACAAAAGAAAGTACCTGTCTTCCACAGTAAAATTGATCATCGTTCCTGACATCATCAGCCGAACTATGCCCACTACAGGCTGAAGGCCTCCCACATACCTCTCCAATTAACATCTCCTGTGCTAACTGTGGCCATCTTTCTCCACAAACTTCCCCACTTCATCTGCTCACCTTACTTTTTGCTGCCCCACGTTACTCTTCCTTTCTTTTGAAATCAGTCTGTTACCCTTAGCGGCAATCGGCTATCTTGCCTTTAAATTACATGCCCTGCCCATGCCCGTCTGTTCTCCTTAATTTCGGCTGTGTCATTAGCTCTTGTTTGTTCTCTGATGCACACTACTCTCTTCCTGCCAGTGTTACGTCTATCATTTTCCTTTCCACAGCTTGCTGCATTGACCTCAGTTTAAGTACACTTTTTGCTAGCCTCCACTTTTCTAAGTCATAGATGGCTAAGATACAGCTGTTGTCTACTTTTCTTTTGAACGGTACTGGCAAACTACCATTCATGATCTGAGAGTGCCTGCCAAATGCACTCCATTTCATTATTATTCTTGTATTTTAACCTGGTGGTCTAGATCTGTGGTCACTACTTGCCCTAAGTAGATGTATTCCCATCTAAAAACAGCACACATAAAACATGAAAGCACTGAGAGAACAGGACGGACAAGATAAGAGCACTCTTGTCTGTCCTGTTATCTCTGTGTTTGTGTTCTTTGTGCGACGTTTTTAGACGGATCGTTACCAACTAGCCCAACTTTCTACTTTACCGAGATGTATTCCCTCGCAACTTCCAACACTTTGCTGCTGATATAAACTGTTGCTCCCTTCCGAGACTGCTGAACATTACTTAGTTTGCTGAATATCAATATTTAAACCTACCCCTCTGCTTTGCTTGTCTAGGCCATGCTTTGCAATATTTCCTAAAGTTTTTTGCAAGGCAACATCCTCAGAAAATCGCAGATTACTGCGGTATTCTCCATTAGCTCTTACTTCTTGCCCTTCCCAATCCAGACATCTCAATACCGCCTGTAATCACTCTGTGAATAGTGCTGAAGAAAGCCTTCCTCCCTGCAAGAAACCCTTATTTCGTTTTTATTGCTCTCTCTATGGAGGACGTGGCTGTGCAGCTGCTATAGATATTTTGCAGTACATACATATGACTCTTCTGCATCCTGGTTTCATACATAATTCATGCACGACTGCTGAGGTTATAAGTCAAATGCTTGCTCATAATCTATGCAAGCAATACGCAAGGGTTGGTTATATTCTGCAGACTTTTACATTGCCTAAATGGTAGTGCGAGTATGGTCTATTGACAAGTAGCCTTTATGAAAGCCGGCCTGGTCCTTTGGTTGGCTGTATTCTGAGGTGGCCCTAATTCTATTTGCCACTGCCTTAGTAAGTATATATCATGCAGGCAATGGTCAGTGTGCTTATTGATGTCAGTAGCTTTTCATGTTCTTGACATTCATTCTCCTGTCAATTCAGACGTTAGCATTTTTCCCAAGATTCTGGTACACTCGAAGTCACGAGACATTGCATATACAGGCTGTGCAGTTTTCTTACCTCTGTTTCGCCTTCGTTCTTCAATAGGTCTGCTGTTCCCAGATCCTCACCACCTGCTTTCCTGCTTGCATCGCTTCTAAGGCTGTACTGCTTTCATTACTGGCATGATGACCCTCTGCAATGCTTCCTCCCTAATTATCATGACTACTTTGGCTAGTGCATAAATCTGTGTAGAACTCCACAGCTACCTTAGCCATTGCATCCAAAGTGGTACTGACACTGTCCCCCTTGTCTTGTAGCATGTGCATCTGATTTTCACCTACGTTTAGTTTCCTCTTGACTGCTACCTCCCTTCTTTAGACCTTGCTAGATTCTCTGCATAATATACCTTACGTCTGTTACATTACCCCTCTCAAGCTGCTGCTCAGCAGCTTTTTGCCCGGGGTTCCTTTACCTTGTATTAGAATGGGAATAAAGATGGCCTTATTATTATTACTTTGTCAGCTCTGCCAGTTCTATCTACAGGGTTTGAAATTTTGACACTTCAGCGTTCCTTAAATCACTTTCCTCTCCTGAAAGAACTTACCAGTATTAGGTCCAGCAACCTACTTCTCTTACTGACTCTGTAATCATCCTAATGATATCTGTGCAATTAGAGTTAATTGCTTAAATACCAAGGTCATCATCCTTGGTTAAAGTGGAATAGCTGTCCTGCAGCAAGGTCCTGATTTCTACTTTCCTTCTTAGTGCTAATTTGTTGATTGGCTTCTTCGTTACTAGTTTCCCATGTTCTGCATCCAATTACAGGCTAGTCTGAAACATTACTATCTTGTGGTCACATCATCTCACTTTGCCGAGCAACTCAACATTCTGCACGATACCAGGATGTGTGCAAATATGGTCCATTTAATTTTTAGTCTTGCTATTTGGGCATTTCCAAGTAAATTTGCATAAGTTCCACTTGCCAAAGAAAGTATACGACTCATAAACTCTACTGTTCTGCGAGCTCTACAAACAAATAATCAACACCAGCCTAACTATACCCACTGCAGGGCAAAGGCCTCTCCCATGTACCTCCAACCGATCCAGTTCTGCGCCAACTGCATCCATTTGATTCCTGCAAACTTCCTAATATCCGCTGCCCTCCGTTACGCTTTCCTTCCCTTGGAATCCTTTCAGTCACCCCTAACGACCATATGTTATCTTGCCTTCGCATTACATGATTTTCCTATGCCCATTCATTCTTAATTTATACTAAAATATCATTAGCTCGCATTTGTTCCCTGATCCAAATAAGCAACCCCCTACTATACCTGAAACCTATACTGTAGTCACCTACTTGCTTACCTTGGCACCGAAGTCGCCTGTCAGGACAGTTTACTGCATTCATATTCTACTCAGTCCTGATTTTACATCTTCATAGAACATTGTGACTAGTATCCTTTATCAAGACTGGATGTAGTTATGTAGGCCTGTACAACCTTCAGTTTGTACCTCTTATTAAGCTTCATCACAATAAATGCCACACGATCACTAATGCTGTAGAATTCCTCCATGTGCCATCTGTATTCATATTCATCGCGAAGCTACACCTAGCTCTCACCAGTCAGCCAAACCATGTTAAGAGCACATGTTTGACCTTTATCACTACATATATTTCACTTGTCCTCTTAATGTCGCCAAGGCCTGTGGCATTTAATTTAATGCTTGCTAGTTCTTCGGACAGCACTGCTAGGCTAGGCTCATTAGATAAGGTTTTAGTGTTAAATGCTGCCAGGTTCAGTTTCAAATGGCGAACTGCGAGCCAGAGATCTTTAGTACCCTCTCGCAGTCGCCAGAAGTTAAGGGCTGGGATTTTGTGCGTTCGTACATGAGTTGGGGGTCATGTATTGCACCAAGGTGGCCAAATCACTGTGATCAGACCGTACTTGATTCCAGCAATGTCTCTTGAAGGCTATAAAGAAAAGCTTAGAAACCATATTTGCACTTTTTTCTGGCGCTGGGAAAAAAGAAAACTCCAAAATGAAAGAGCAGTCAGAACGTAGTGCTATTCTTGCAAGGACCCTTGTCTTTGGGTGTTATATGTTTTGGAATTTGGGAGGTAAAAATCAAGAATATTTTTTCAGTTGCAATTAGAACAACTCTCAGGTTATTAAGGGAAAAGTTCCACAAAATATTTTTTCGGGTCTCTCTTTTGTAGCAGACAACACAAGCGCTTATTCCTTCTTTACTCATTATTTCATGAAAACTGCAGTAAATATCTTTACCCAAGTCATTCAGATTTTTTCTCATCTCAGTTTTGTTGTATAGATTAGCAATCTTCCAGAAAGTATCTGCACAAGGCCTTTTTGTCTTGTACACTGCAATAACATTCATTCAAAGCCTGTTGGTTACAATCTGACGTAAAAGTCCTGTTCTTCTTTGATGCTGCATGGAAGCCAACTGATGGCTTCAAAGGGTGAAGGTTTAAGCAGTTACTTTACATGTGCAGTATAACTATGACCTTAAGCAATCAACTGCTCTAATATTTCAGCTTTATTGTATGCTATTGTATTGCTTTATTGTAATGTTAAGAGATAAGCGTGTAGAGTGCATCAGAGAAATAACTCAAGTTACTGACATTCTAGTGGAAATCAAGAAGAAGAAATGGGCATGGGCAGGACATGTGGTGTGAAGAGAGGATAACCGATGGTCCCTTAGGGTAACAAACTGGATCCCGAGGGAAGGAAAGCGTAGCAGGGGTTGGCAGAAAGTTAGGTGGGCGGAGGAGGTTAAGAAGTTCGCAGGGGTTAAGTGGATGCAGCTAGCCCAGGACCGGGTTAATTGGAGGAATATGAGAGAGGCCTTTGCCCAGCAGTAGGTATAGTCAGGCTGATGATGATGATGTATGTGTAGAGAGTCAACACAGTCATCCCAAATATAAACAAAACAACTCCATTTGGTGAATTAGCACTTTTAATAGCTTGGTATGTATGATGTACAATATACGAGAAGCTTCATATTTACATGACGCTCAAGTGACCTCGCATGCAAGGTCCAGAGAATGAAAAATATTATTTAAAAGTATGTTTCTTCAGCAGGAAAAAAAAAAAAAAAAAAAAAAAAAAAAAAAAAAAAAAAAAAAAAAAAAAGGTGACTAGATCCTGTACAGGTGACCTACATGCCACTTGGATAAAACACAGAAATACATCAGTGGAAACCCTGTGCAATAGTCATTGCAGTAAACATGGACAAGCAGTAGTGAGAGTTCAAATAGTGGCAAGGCATTTATATAAACCTTCCATAACAATTCCCGGCAAGAAACGAGGCAACAGTGACAAAACAGCATTTCACAGAACACTGCAGGCAAGCACAGCTTCACCGTGAAGATTATTCGTGCTTACCAAAGAATAAAAACATTCAAGCAACTACAACTGCGCCAGATCTTTTATAAGTTGCAAAGACAGAAACACCACGCAATTTAGAAATAGAAGTGCTCAGAGCCAACTTTGGGAAAGGAAGGCTTCAGGCTTGCTTGCACATGGGGCACAAAACATCTATGAAATGCACCGTGCAGTAGAAGTATGCATAAAGGAGTGATTTTTTTTTATGCAGTGCTACACCAAAAAGAGCTTTTTGCTTGTCACTAGCAAACCTGCAGGCCCTATTATGATTTATCTCCAGGAACTCTGATTAGTGGTCACTAGGCGAATGTCCAGGCTTACAACTGTTGCTTGGCTCCATGAAGTGATTATCTGCGCAGTGCAGAAGCAAAATGAGATACCACAGGTCGATACACAGCTAGTGCAGCAAACTGCATCGTTAAGAAAGCATGCTGCTCTGTAGTGAGGCTGAAATAAAAATTTCCTGATTAAAACATGCCAGCAACACTACCCTCGACATCGTGCATGCACAACTTTCACCTGCAGAATGTAACTCTTTCCAAATCAAAGAGCTGAACATGAATTATCAAGCCCACTCATTTAGGTGATGCTTACAAAGCAAAATTCTAGTTTTTAGGAAACAGCAGCTACTGCATTACACACGGTATGCCCCTTATTCTCTCAGCCAGTAAAACCAGGGCCTTAAGATAACCATATACGTTTCCACAAAGAAAATGGTCGTTCGCAATTAAACAAAGGTGGAAGAGGGTTAGTTGGTGGAACAACACAATGGTAAACAAGTTTGCTAAAAAGTTTACAACTCCTTTCTGTTGGTTGTCCTGTGAACTCCTTAGCAGTGCAGAAACTTTTTTACCAATGTAATGTTCATAATTAAGACAACTTGGGAGTAGAAACAAAATTCTTAAAAAGCTGCATATATACTACATCCCAATTTGAGATCAGTGGCAAAAAAAAAAAAAAATTGTGAATACCCTCAAGACCTATAGTGATAGGAAGATATTCTTGAGCAGTAACTGATGCTTTGAACCTTATGCCAATAGGTCTACTTGTCATGTCATTTTAATGTGACAACAAAAGCACAGCTGTGGTTGGACATAACTTAAGTCTACAGTGAATTTCTGCCCACATTCAAGGATTCTTCCACAATAAGAAAATAGTTTGTTGCTTTTCCGGTACGCCAAACAAACAGCTAATCACAAGACGAAATTATAAGCTCAACAATTTTGACGCCTCTGGCTTGTTTGACGCAGACAAATGTTAAACGACTGTCGTGACTGACGAGCAGAGTAATACAGGATGCTGCAGAACCTGGCCCATTGTTATCAAGTCCTATTTTTTTAAAGCTGGTTTCTATTAAAGGGAAAAATGTGTATTCAACGTGACATAACAATGTCACATTTTATCTCTCAATGGTCGATATTAAGTCCTATGTTTGTTCATTCTATTTGGAACAGTGATGGTTTTAAACCTAGCCATAACAGTTTTAGATAAAACTGAATACTGTTTGCAAATGCAAACAACATTTGCTAGCACTGTTATTTCTGGCCACTCCATTTCTCAGTGAGCACTAAGTGCTCATAATTCTCTGCAAACACTGATAAAAACAAATCAACCTTGAATAAATTTGAGTCAATCATACAACTGCTACTTGCACGAGTGACATGCTTGCACGAGTCAAAGAAACATAGGTGTGCCCTGACCTGCGATATACAAAAGGCAACCTGGCCTTCATTTAAAATAGTCACATTGGCACTGAACCTTCATACTCCTTCAAAGCTTTGCTTAGATGGAGCACCTTGAACTTTGAATCCAACCCTCACTGACAGAAAGCACATTGCTGCTATTTCAGCAAGTGAACAGTAATGTCTAATATGCCTTTTTACTTCTGTTAAGAATGATAACCATTTGGAGATCTATGTTCACCACTTAAAGGAAGTAGCGCTCAATTACAACCAAGCAAGCAACAGGAGAGACTTTCTCTGAGCCAAGCCACACTTCACTTGCTGCTGCAAGGAAAGCTGATCCCAGCAATTATGACTAACCCAAGCAAAGATCTGAGCAGTAACAATCAGTGAAAGCTGTCTCGACTTGCTAAAACAAATTACCTATATTTGGAGGCATCGCTATTATGGTGTGGGATATAAAGTTTGAAACAGAGGACTGAGCTACAGGCTTTTATTTGAATACCATGGTTTTCTTAGGTCATTAACCCTTGAAAATTTTGGCTGCACCACATGAACCTGAACTGCATACACCTGGCTAACAGTAAGTGCTGACAAACGTAGCAACAATAAATTACCACGCACAAACGTACACAGACTACAGTTTCAAATTCAAACTAGCTTCTAACATTTAAATTTCAGTTAATGATTTGCATAAACAAATCAATATGATCATAGCACCATGATGACATCTTTGCTCCAAGGTTCAGTAATAAAAGTAAGACAGAGAGGAAGGTGAAATCTGCAAAGGCTCTTTTTACATAGTTACACATTAGCTGAGCAAAGCAGTTGCGGTCTGGAGGAACGCCATTATGAAATACGGAATAAAAGTATACTTAACAATTAGGGGTGTGCGAATACTGAAATTTTCGAATACGAGTATGAGAGAAAAATGCTATCAAATCGAATATCTGATCAATAAAATAATAATAAAAAAAAATATATAGAAACCGTTGTTAGCCCTTTTTTCTTTTTTTAAATTAGTTCACAGGAAGGGAAATGCACAGTATCTGTCACACTTGTTTTATTTCAGACTTCATATGGAATTTGCAAATAAAATAAAACTAAAATTGCACAGAAGTGTATACCCTACTGAAAAATTCAGTCCAAATTTTACAGAGGATTTTGTATGCCAGTTTTTTATACAGAAAGGACCTGCATGAAAAAGAGGTGGAGCTGTCATGTCACTGCTGAATACAGTCAATTCTCGTTAATTCGTCTTTCAAGGGGAAAAAAAAAACGTCCAAGTTAACTGAAAGCTTAAATAATCGAATGGGCCTGAAAGAACTGCTGAAAATCGGAATTTTAGATGAAACCAAAATAAGAACGACGTTTTTTCGCCCCATTTCGTGAAGCGCTTCGCGTTTTTTATACACTGTCTGGAAGGCCTTCTTCACAAAAGGGAAGGTGCCTCTTCAGTCTTAACAAACGGCCCCGTCACGTTTTGAAGGTACAGTCTTTGTCAAAAGTGTAGGGCCCAGGGGGTCTCCTTCTGAGCCATTTCGTGCGGCTTGCAATGCACTTCCAGAGTCCCAATTCTCTTGATGGTAAGAAGATTGTTTGTCCTCCCCTCTCCATTGGGAAGGACCTCCACTGATGTTAAATCAAAGCCACTACATGACTCAGAAGCGGACCCCCTGGGCTCTGCACTTTTGACAAAGGCTGTACTTTATTGTACAGCCCATGTAGTGCGGAAAGCTGCGGCAAATTTGAAAATTTTCGGTGCACCCGGAAATTTTCAAATATTCGGAAATTCCAAATATTAGTTTTTCGAATACGAATACAGGTTGAATAACAAACATACTCTATTCATATTCAAAATTTCAAATATTCGCACACCTCTATTAACAATATAAAGAAGTAACCTCTTGCCTGAAAGCACTTTTGCCCCACTGCAGGCACAGCCTGCAAAATGACACTTTTAACTGTGCACGCTCTTTCTGCGCTGCTCAAAGACAGAGCTAAGCATTACGATGTTAGCCTCAATGCAGCTATCCGACTACCTAACTTGTGTTACAAAAACACCAGATGCTTGACTGTCAACTGAACACTCTTTAGCAGAGTCTCCTTCTGTTTCGAAAAAAAAAAAAAAAAACTGGCAGGCATCCGTAAATCCCAAAAGAAGTGCACATCAGCAAGGTGGAAACAAATGCTCCTCTAATTACAGCTCTTCCCTTTTTTCAATCGTGCACACACAATACTGGCATTTTGCTGTGTGTTACGTACAGGGCTGGAAATGACTGCAATGACCAGTTAGCGATACTGGGTATGATTTTTCTCATTATACCAATAAAAAGAGGTGGCACCAATCAGTGGCATTCTCCGTTTAATAACAGTGTCAAATCATGTCCTAGATGCATGTCTGCCCTAAAGATCATGGTACCCAGACATCACAATATAAGTAGAAATTGCGGCTGAACTCAGAAAGGAGAACATTCCTTGGTCACTCAAATAAGCCATGATCAGATCCTAATTTTAATTTTATGGATAACACTGTCATTATGCAAAAAAATAAAAATAAAAATAAAAACCACATTCTTCAATACGTAAAACACAGCCTTGCCAATTTCCAAATTGTGAATTTGAGATAACTGCACTCCATGGCTGACATATTAGATTTAGATGAAAAATTAAGAGTCATATGCAATCTTCCGTTTGTGAAGTTTCACAGGTGAAGGATCCGCAATGGGTCTTCACGTAGCCCCACTGTCAGTAAGTACTACTGTACACGGTAGGCTGCATAAATCGGTCATTTACCACTCGTGGTCTACCGTTCGGTTTTTGCCTACTCAGCAAAAAGCAAATTTTCCAAGCTGAATTGTCCAAGCAATGGTGTGCACCCACAGAGCAGCATCAACAGCCATGGTATGGATGTCACTCCGCGGAGAACCCAGTATCGGGCGGCGCAGAAATGCAAGCGGCAACGCAAATTATCGGGCCCTTTTTTAACGCGCCGAAGCTACACCACGGCTATGAAGAGTGCAGTAGTGGATGGCTATGGATAAAATTTGACCATGTGAGGTTCTTTCATCCATCTGACAACCCGGTATCGGGCAGCGAGAAATGCAAGCAGTAACACAAATTATCGGGTCCTTCTTTAACGTGCTGAAGCTACACCACGGCTATGAAGAGCGCAGTAGTGGACGGCTATGGATAAAATTTGACCATTTGAGGTTCTTTAACGTGCACCAAAATCTTGACACTCAGCTGTATTTGTTCTTCACCTCCTTCAGAAAAATCGCCGCGGCCAGGATGAAGCAAGTTTCACCAAGATGTACTCGTAATCAAGTGTGCAATTTAAATCTTACAATAAAAGGATCACCAAACCAAGAAAAGCGCTCACGTGTTCTGCATCAGGCAATCCTGTGACCGCAATCCCCAACATGGTGCCACTTGCACATTTCAGTTTTCCTCTGGTAGATGGC
This sequence comes from Amblyomma maculatum, assembly GCF_055883805.1. NCBI lineage: Eukaryota > Metazoa > Arthropoda > Arachnida > Ixodida > Ixodidae > Amblyomma > Amblyomma maculatum. The sequence goes on from NC_139344.1 coordinate 137,875,858, forward strand.
AGTACTTTTGCATAAAATCTATTGGTACCTGTTACCAATACGTGCTAAAGAATAAAAAGGGAGCAGGAAATGTGCCTACTTCCGTACAAAAATTTATTGAATATACTGTAACTCCCAACACCTTTCAATTTTGCTTTTGGGTGATGAAAAAGTTCTGACTCTGAGAAGGGGCCCAGATTGGCACTTTGCAGTTAGTTGTAAAAAGTCATGGACCAGCCAAATTATAAAGCATGTGAAGCAAAGAAAGCAGAGATGCGACAAACTTTTCTACCAGATAGGCACAAGACAAGAACAATGCCAGATAGTTAGCAAATGTCTGCTCCGTTGGACTGAGTCCAATATGAAAAGCTACCAAGGCTGCTTTCCATAGTACTAAGGGAAACAGTTAAAAAAACAAGAACAAATCCAGATCATGCAGGAACTTGCAGGTATGTCAAGCCTTATGATTTTATCTACAAGACTGAGAAGGCCCATAACTGCCAGCACACATATGCTGTGTGCAGCACCATGGCTTTGAGTAGGGTGACTGTCACATTTTATAAGCATGAATGGCATGTTACGGTATTCATTAATATGAATGAAAATTCTACTCAGAACAGCACAGAATTCAGTGCCATTCCATTCATTGTCACAAATGCAACAAAAGGAGCACATAAACGAAATTACTTTGCTCTAAACTCAAAAGCTTGTGTTCTGTGACAGCCGCTACTTGCCAAGGTGACTTTCAGATATGCTAATAGCACCTGATTAAGACAACACCTATGAACTCACCTCAAATCTTACCAGTCAAAGACTGACGTTATCACTCAAGGCTGGACACAGTCCCTTATTCAGGCAATGCAACCAATGTCAAAAATGACCTCCAAAGAGACTACAGTGAACTCTTATGTGAAATGCATACTTAAATGCTAAGAAAAAAAGTGTGTGTGGCAGTCATTTCGCAAAGTATATGAGAAATATTGGCAAGCAAGCACTGTAATGAAATGTGATGGACAGAGTAGGTTGGCTACACTACTCGAATGAAGAAGCTCTGACATCAGGGTAATCGAACCTGACCCCGTAATGACTGAAACCATTGGCCATAATAATTGCATGTTGACATGGGCAATAAATATGTCTACAGAATGATGCAATGTAATCTGGCGCTGCTCTTGACTTGCACTTGATCACGGTTTACACACTAGCAATGTGATTATTAAAGATCCCCCAAAACAAGCCTGGACATTCTGAATAACGCATAGAGAGTGTACAGAGAACATGGTCATGGTTATCAAGGCCGAACGGTACTGCTCCAGGGTCACAAGGAACTTGAACGCAAAGATGAATGTATGCATACAATAACTGCAGCTGTTGCCAATAACAGTGACGTAGGGACAGAGAAAAGAAGGAAGGAGGAGGTTGGGCAATACTGTGATGTGGGGCTCCTATATGCGCACATCTCTCCAAGAGCCGGAAGCAGCCAATTGCGAAAAGCGAAGGCAAATGTTGAAAGCAAGGGCACGAGTGAGCCAATCTCCCCAAGTGCATGCTGCGCTCGTAACATTTCTTTGCCTCGCTCAAAATTGTGACAGTCCTGCTGGGTGCCTCAGAACTGCCAGTATGGGACAAATTCACGATTAGAAGTGGTTCAAGGGTACCATGAACAGACGAGAATTGGTTCCCTAGTTTTCTGCACATTTTACAAAATGAACTGCAAGAAAACATCTACTGTCACAGTGCATTGCTACACACGCATTACTGCTTCAGCACATTCAATTCACGTACAGCCCTTGTAAAAAATATGCAGTCCACAGAGTTTGCTGCTGGAGCCCGCAATGTAGCCCATTTTTCATCATCAGCATTCTAAATTTCTTGAAGGTGTGAACTTCATCCAAAGGAACCTCCAAAGGTTAGGATTTACCAGGGCGCTAAAGTACCCCACTACACAACTCTGAAGAAACCCCCTTGGGTTGCATACTTTTGAGAAAGACTGCACCTGCTAATAAAACCTATGACCGAGAAAATGCAGATCAGGGCTTCCAAAGGTTGCACATCAGATTTTCCTTGCCAAGAGCACAAGTCATTGTTACAACACTGCTGTCCAGTCTGGTAATGACTCTAATTTGCCAATATATACAAGGAAGCCTACCAAGTTGAGTTTCTAATTGAATAAAATTATCGAGTGAAAAACAGTAGCTCCTCATTCTTTGGCAGCTACACACTGCTGGTACCTTAGTGTTACTGAATATGCCTCAAATACCGCCTAACTATATAAATAAAATGCAGACTTTTCCAGATTTCCTCTAAGAACTGTTTTGATATAAGCATGCCATTCAATGGAAAACATTTTTCCTGTACTGATACACCTGCAAACAGGTATAACTCAAGCCAAATCGAAAAATTGTCGAAGAAACCTTAACCGCTAATCACAATGAAACACATTCTAATAACTACTTGCCCTTTAATTTATACTGTTATATGACAACTAAAACATTACACCCCCATGTGCCACCACGGCTGCCAGCAGTTGTTAGCGTCAAGCAACCTGCTGGGCTGTCATCACAAATAAGTTAAACATTATTTCACTACTGACCACCCCCCATGCAGCCAATAAACATTCAATAACCTCTAACAGTGCCTTGCCAAAAGCATATTGCATTGCATGCTGCATAAGTGCACTCAAGCAGCAGCTCTGGTAGCAGCCCTCTTTTTGATGCAGTGCCTGCAACTGCTCGCAACACAAATTAAGGAAGCAAGGATACACTCCTACCACTGAATACACAGCAAGCCCTAAGTGTGCACAAAGCAACAGCAAATAAAACAAAGTCAGGATAGCCTCACAAACATCAGCAGCTCACATTTTCACTCCATGCTGTAGACCACACCGTTTATCTCCCCTATACCACACTGGTTTCAGTTGTCAAGTGAATGTGGGATGACTCATCTCCAGGCTTGACATCTCCAGGCCCAGTGCAACTGTTTACAGCGATGCTTCTATCCGTTCTCGAATCTCACTTCGGCACATAGGACACACTTCTAGCTGCATGGCACATTCGCTGCAGAATCCCCTGCACACAGACAAGTGTCACGCGTGATATGTATACTTTGTCGTCCAACAATTTCATTCAGAGCCCCTCCACCAAAAAAGAGCCATATAAGTGGCAACTTAAGCATACAAGTGAACAGAGCACTTCTAAAATCATACATGTGGCCTGAGTGGATGGCAGAAAAGTTTGCATTTCTAGCTCAAATTATGCACCTTTGAATTGTGTATGGCAGGCTAACTAAGAGTGGTGAGAAATTTCGTGGTTACTGTAGTCTTGTTTTTGATGTGTTACATTTAGACACTGTATTAATGTGTTCTTTGCTTGTCACGGTTTTTGATGTGGGAATTTGGATGAAGTGTGTAATAGAGGCTAAGCGCTATTAGCTGCTGTATACCTGTACTTATTCAATGCTTACCTATCTTGCGCTCTGAACTCCATAAATAATTACTTACAGCTTTATTTTCCACTCCTGTAAAATCCCCAGTTGACTCTGACAGCATTAATAAATGAAATGAAACGAAACAAACAAAATTTTGCTGATTTACACACAAAACACTGGACGCAGCTGCAGCAGCAGTCACAATGATTACTATATTCTATTGAAATTACGATCATCTTCCAGGATCATCAGGATAACAAGCTAGCCAGGCCTCCTACATATGTGGCCATGTTTAAGTGCACACTTATATACAGAGCGGGGGTGTTTGTTGTTATTGAAGTAAGTTCTGTAAGTGCATGCTAAGTGCAGATGAAAAACTATGTTTACAAAAACCCAATGTGCAAGCCTACGGTGCACTTTTGCACTTGGAAAATATCATTGCTTTTCATGAAACAGATTACCATTAACTCGATTACCATTAATTCCTAAAGGTATACAATGTTTAGCCCCACTCATGCACTTGTTGGCCCCAAGTTCTAGCTATAAATGCGACAAATGCAGTGATGCCATATTTTGCACACATATTTCTACTGACAAAGGACCCAGCATGAACCTTTCACTGATTATTCATGGTTCCGAAAAAGTAACAAAATGATTTAAGTTTATTGAGTCTATGCTTTTTTTTTTTTTTTTTTCCCCAACTAGAGCTTCAAGATGTTTGAGACATGGGTTCACTAAGACAGGAGCCTTTACATCTGCTCGAAACTGCCTATGCTCAGATGTGCACTGAATTCAAACAGAGGTGAACTAGTGTGGTGCAGTTGGTGCCATTCCTGTAGAGGAACAACACAGGAATGTTGAAGTGGCAGCAACTTCTTAGGGCAGTCTGCAGTGGTTCTGTTTGGTAAGATGGGTAACAATGTTTTAATGTTATACATACTGTCTTTTTATTTTTGGCTCCATATGGCGCAATCCAGATGACAAAGGCTAGCTGGGTGATACTGCAAACTGTATGAACTGCAAATACGGCAAGCTTGCATACACAAACGCCAGAGCTTTGTGTGTTCAAATAATGCTTCAAGGAGAAGCCATTTCTGCCCGTGAATAATGCGGTCAGAAGCTCTAGCTTTGTGCCTCACGTCAGCAACAACACACGTTCCCCCCCCACCCCTCTTTTTTTTTTTTTTTTTTACTGTGAACCTTGGTAACTCCAAGGGCCTCAGTACAGCAAAAAGTTGTTGATTCAAAGTCACTAGAACCGCAACAAATGTTCAGATTACCCGGGTTTTCAAATTAACTGAGTGCGTCAATACAGTCAGGCCCAGAAAAAAGCTTTTATTCTAAGAATGCGCTCCGCATACCCTGTCCTGCCATAATGCTTCATTTCATGCGATAGCGTAAGGGCTCAGTGTCAAAGAAAAGCAGGCGCTAACACTTGCGCGGTTGTATAATGTGAAAATTAACTCAGTTACATGCAACTAATTTCGCATAAAAATTGTAACACAGCTGCTCATTTTGCACCATTCAGGGTGGTGTCATATCGTTTCGCTCCCCATTTAGCACTCCTCTTCTAGTCAATTTGGATGCTAGTCTGCAATAGGAAGTAAAACCGACGACATATGTACCTCCGACCGTATGCGTTAATTGTGAGTGTCGGCATCTACCGAAAAGTGAGACCTTTATTTCCCCAAAAACCAGATTAAAAAAAAAAAAAAATAATAATAATAATAATAATATATATATATATATATATAAAGAATGGTGGAATGCAAAGGAGTCTACTCTTGAGCAGAAGCTTGAGAGTCCCCTTAATTTCTGCTGTTTCCCACGAGATAGCATCACCGTGCATTTTCAAGTTAAAGTGGTAGATTACAAAACATGTAAGATAGTACCAGCAGATATCAAAAGCAAACATCGTTAAACCCTGCCTTTCACACTCCAGAGTGGCCCTGATGGCTTGCGGTAAATTTGCTTGGCATGTAGTTTAAGATTAAGCGACGCGCACACGCCCGATAATATTATCAGAAGTTGTTCTCATGCTATCTACTGCTCGGTGGAAGAAGCACCCACCAGTGCAAACAAGCTGGGCAAACAGCACGCAATTCAAATTTCCTGTAGCAGAGGCGATTTGCGCACAAATTAATCCCTCTTTCTCATGCACGGAGCTCTGTGTGTCCTACTGAGAAAAGGCACCGGCAAAGGGCGCATATTACCTGCCGCAATTACCCGTGCTGGGAGTTCTTCGGTTTGCGGTGCCACGGCACAGCAAGCATCGGCACTGCACTGCAGCATCACCTCGTGGCTCCAAAGGGCCATCACTTCGTTGGTTTGCGGTAAAATTTGGATCGGGCGTTCCGGCACAACACCTCAGATCTCAGAATTAACCAGGCTGGTGTAGGCTGCCACTTTGAATCGTCATTAGAGATTACTGGACTGCAGAAATCCTTTGAGTTGTCCGGAATTTCTAATAAAGTCAGTAAAAATTATAGAGGTTTTACTCTACTTGCAGGCCAACTGTTGAGGCTTCCCTGTTGCACTCTGCCCACTGTTGTAGAGATTAAACACTTTGATTCGTGGCTACTTTCATAACACTTCTTGATGCCTAGCACTTTTCAGCTGACAGGGGCATCTGGGAGCTACACCCAAAAGTTCTCTTTGAACGATCTGGCAACAGATTTTTTTCAACAGGTGGATGATCAAGAGCGCATCTGACTAAGCTTAACAAGAGGTTTGACCATACATTGAAAAATGCCAGAATCAGCTGCAACCAACACGTGTGCCGAAAAGAATGAAAATTTGATAGTAGCATGTAAAGGAATATGAAAAGCAGCAGGTGCATCAAGGACGTTACGTGCATCATAGAAATAATCGCACACTCTGCCTTCGGTGCTTGCCTACCCTGACAAAACAACCTGCAATGTAAATGCAAAAACTTAGCCACCACACGGGCATAGCTTTTCCGTCACAAGGCTTAGTGCTAAGCTACAGCCACATGCAGAGCAGGTGAAATACACTGACTTGTGTTGGCAAGGCTCCAATCGGACAGCAGCACTGCGGTCAAAACACAGGGTGCAAGAATCTTCACGAACACTACTGTGCCTCAGCTTTTCCATACGAATGTGCCTAGTAAAGAAACAACAACACTTCACTCTGCTGAAAATACATGTGGGGAAAAAACACTTGGGGGGGGGGGGGAACCAACAAAAATTTCTGTCCTGACACCTTCATTGCAGACACTTGCGATAGCTGACACCATGCTTGTAATCAATGACATTTCTTCTAGGCTCATATGCTCAACACCACACTGTGCTTTTGCTGTGGACATGTTGGCATTTCTGCTTTTCTTTTTGCAATCATTCCCTCCTCACTTTAGGTGCTCTGAACAGGGTATGTGATGCACTTCTTGGCATGACGTGTCTGTTTTCTCAGATGGACTCGCACCATCATGTGCACATGTCAACGACAGCACAGTGGTGCTGGCATAGAAAATTGGGCACATGAAGGTATAGTTGCCTAGCTGTTGTGTGAATACAATGATGGCGTGATAATGACCAATATACGGGGAAATCTGGCTACACTGAACATTCAGAACATGCAGGAAATCAACTAATGTTTCTTTCAGGTGCATCACACTTCAGAAGTTCAAATAGCTTTTTTTTTCTTCTTTAGTTGAATTTGTTCAGCTATACAAGCAAGTTAACTAATGCCAATATTTGCACTCACCATGCAGAAAAGATGAAACCGCAAGTGTGGAACTTACATAAAGGCGCTACTTATATATATATTTTTTTTGTGTGTGTGTGTGTGTGGAGGGGGGGGGGGGGGAGGGGGGTTACACCGGCGATAAAAAAAAATACTAAAAACAAGAGAGGAGATGCAATGCAGGTTTTTTTTTTTGGGGGGGGGGGGAGAGTGACATGTTCTGCTCCTTTTCATAATACAGGTGCACATCAGCTACTGGGGCAGGCATCACATGAAATATTACTACTACACACTTCTGCCAATCAATTTCCTTCACAGCAAAATTTTTTCATCGAAATGCGCAGTATACCAGTAACGTGTTCTGAAATACAAGTCCACGAATGTGCCCCAGCTATAGCAGGGGCAGTCTACAGGTGTTTTCAGTGTTGTGGTACCAAAGAGACCAAGCTCATTTGGACAGGACTCAGTGACGACCTTAGCCTTGAGCAGCTTAAGGGGAGTGTGGCTTTCAAATCGCAATAAGTGACCAAAATTTGTTTTTTTAAAATTCAAAGTATCTATTTGTATATATGGCTGCATGTGAAGGGGCGCGAAGGACTAGCACCGTTGTGTCTTCACAGGTGAATGTGATGATTAACTTCAAATTCTTTTTTTTTTAATTTTTTTTTTTCCCGCTCATTGCTCACACTGTGCGACTGATTTCTTTGCGACTGTTCTCTCTGTTTTGACTACCTTTCACATTACCATACAGTAGGTAAACAAAATCGTTTTTCATTTCTGTGATTAATAATTTTCTTGCATAAAATTATCTTAAAAAGTAAACGTCTTCAGGAACTACATCGCAAAAATTCGGAACCGAAGATTTGCATTCGCCTTCTAAGACTGCCCTGCCCAGCATGAACGTTGAACTAGCCTTTTGCAACATTTTGTAAACTCTGTGGACTTTTAACAAGGAACATGAGGGAAATAAAGCAAACACAGAAAAAAAAAAAAAAGCTCGATATAAGACGAATTTTGCTGAGAGTAGTTTTAATTATTTCTAACCTGTGCAAAACGGTGCATGCAAATTCAACAGAAATAAAAAAAAAAATTCTTCCTGAAAGCTGTATCCTCACTTGACATATTTCATCAATGAGTTTGCAAAAGCTGACCCACCCAAGGAAAATTTGGCCTAATGCGCTCTTTCACCTCTTCCATACCCCACACTACGCACTTCCTTCCCACTCCTATCCTCTTTCCTTTCCAAGATTTTTCAAGTAAAGGAACTGCAAGACAAAAGGATGAACCTCTACCCAACTTCAATCTACTCTCATTCATGGTACTACACACAGGTGCAGCCTCAACACAACACAAAATTCAATCCTTAGTCACAAGAGAAATTTAGCTTACCATGATCCGCGATCCGCTACTGTGATCCGCCACCGCGCGCTCCACTGCGCATGCCCAGATCCCCTTGACGCAGATAGATGGCGCCACATACTGGATGTCGGCACATAGACCTGCCGCGTCGGGACCAATTAGCTTGTGCGCCCCGCCTACGCACGGCATAGGGTCACGGTGGCGGATCGCGGATCACGGTAAGCTAAATTTCTCTATAAACTGTTTTTAATGACAAGTACCGCTATTTCCTTGGTCTAGCTTGCATGCATGAACAATTTAATCATTGTCCTCACCTAGGCAGAATGACTTTGTCCTCCTCACTAAGGTGAGCAAAAGAATTAAAGCAAGAGAACTGAACCCCACTGGGTGGGAATTTGAATGGTGAACGGCCAAAGTTGAATTCACACTGCTGAAATGTCATGAAACTGGCAGCAGCAAAGAAGCCAGACCTGCAAAAAAGAAGAAAAAAAAAAAAGCACTTCTATTATCTAAACAAATACTTGCCTTCTATACAATACTGCAATTCAAATTAACGTTCAAACTCACAAACTCTATAGAATAGATGCATAAATAATAGAGTGAAGTGTACAAATGCATAATCAGGGACTACCTAGATATACAGCTGAACCCCGTTACAAGGATGTAACAGACAATCAGGTATAAGAAATATTATTCACCCAAATGGTTGGCTGCCCTATCACTTCTATTCATTGGACCTCTTTTTTAACAGACACTGGATATAGAAGACAGTTCGCTATAAAGGACAAATCAGCCTTAAAGTTTGGCACTCAGTCTTGCTTGTAACAGACATTTCAAAATTAGATGCGGCACCATCCATCGCCAGGTTCAGTTGCAGCTACAGTGAAAACAAAAGAAGAAATACACCCAGAGCAGTCATTATTAATTATAACTTCAGCAAACAAAGAGCAGGTCAATCAGCTATGAAGTGACTAAAAGAAGCACCTGCAGTGGGAATGCAACATAGAAAAGTTCTTCAGGCTTGCCACGAACAGCACAGGCACGACTGCACATGTGAGCATCTGCATGAGCCTACCGGGAGTGAGCGTTGGGTTCTCCAATTAGTGGAGCTTCCTATTGAGAATCACCATAGGTGTGGTGTCCACTAGTCTGAAGAATACAGCCGAAATTGTCTATTACGTTGCATTTCAGTATGAGCGACAAATCTATCTGGCAAATGCAATGAAAGCACTTAGCTAGAGCTGCTGACACAAAACAAGCCATTGTGCCTGGAAAGAGAGACATAGCCAAGCCAAGACCAAAACAAATGACATAAGAACAGAAGTGGTTCTGCTCTGGCGAGGACAAATAAACTGCCCTGTTTCCTATTCAACCAGTTTCAACTCCACTCAGAAATGCCTCGTTTGCTTTTCATTAATTTTTTGCCTGAGTAGCGATGTTCATAGACTTGTTACTCACAGCTGCTGCTATTCTTTGTGAAACAAGCATAAATTTCTGAGTGATATCTGCTGGTGATGTTTATAGTCTTCGCTACTTTTATGCTTTCTTGGCACTTTTTTGACTTGAGTTCTTGTAGCATTACCAGACACATAACTTAGTTGCGAACTGCTAGTTGCGGCACCACGCCACATCGCGATCGCACTTTGCAATCGCTGCAAAAGCAGTTCGCCAGCATATACAGTTTTAGCCCGGTGGTCATGAAGCTCTTGGTCTGATTTTCAAGCTGGAAGAGGCTGTGTTAAACAGCATCAATACAGCCATAAAACAGACAGAGATTTACAACTATTTCAGCAGTAAATAAATGTCAGAAAGTTGCGAGGTGCGGTCAGTGTGAGATGGTCCACCAAGAAAGTGCAATATGTAAATGAAAGCTATAATACGATTTTGCAACAGAACATAACCTTCTTTTTTGAATATTTTAGCCGTAGGATGCCTACGCCAAAATAACATCTGGTTAGAAAATGTGAACACGGTACCCTGCTTATAAGGGACCCTCATATAAGAGACAAAAACTACCTTCCAGTGCATGTTCCTCATAAAGGGGTGCATGTCCCTTATAAAAGACACAGGAAACAAAAATAAAACCTATTATTAAATGCACACCTTAAAACTTAGTCCGTCACTAAGGAGTGGGGGATGCCAAGTGTGCAGGCAATTCTGAAGGTGTGCATACATGTGCACACACATACAAATAAACAAAACACAAGGACTTATCACTATGACTGTTTTCAGTATGAAACAAATAAAGTGTATTCTGCAATTTAAACATTCCCTGTGGCAATTATTCCAAAGATTTAAATTGATCACCAGCTGGTGGTCCTGAACTGTCAATGTGACCATAATTTGATTACTCTTGAAAACTGACCATTCTTGGACTCAAAAAGACGCTGACAGCCTTGAAAGCTGGCTACCATGTAAAGTATTTCATTTTATGCTGCTGCAGGTGGTCTATCAAGACAATATAATGCACATTAGAAATTGGTTTGGTTTGGCTTACTGGGTTTAACGTCCCAAAGCAACTCAAGCAATGAGGTATGACGCAGTGGAGGGCTCTAAGATTTTCGGCCACCTAAGGGTTTACGTGCACCGACATTGTAAGGTACGTGGGCATCTTGTTTTTTGTCTCCATCAAAGAGACGCAAGGAGCAATAATTTATTTGTATTCTGACAAGGCTTATCCTTCACAACAGCATGTCAGGTACACTAAATCTCAGTTTCATGTACCGAAGTGACGAAGTCATGAATAATGTCTGTTACAAACTTGTCTGGTTCCTAATGCTATTTTCCAAGCGAGAAAGTATTCACTGCACTTGTAAATGCAGTCTGCAATTAATTTTGCAATACAGTAATTGCTCCTGTGCACTGTTTTGATAAAAATTGATGTGAACTACATGATGCCTATGCACTGTGCCGTTCGAAATTATTTTCGCCAAATGTTTACCTGGGTGGTAACAAAAACAATGCTAAATTCATCCAAGATACAATCGTGGATGACTCTCTATTTCTTACCAGCCAGGTACAAGCCTCATTAAAAGAAATTCAAGTAGTGGAATGCGTAGGCACTGTGCACTTATTTTTATTGCCCTTGCACAATGTTTACTAGAAACTGCTGCCACTTCGTCCACAGCAGCGTTAACCTAGACATCTAGCATGACATCATTACAGTCAAAGCACTAATTCTTTTCTCTTCCCAAAAAATGGACATGAAATTGCTTGTCGACTTGAGTCAATCTGGCAGATAAGTAAAGGAATGCCAGGTGGTATAAAATATGCTGGGACAACTAGAAATCATGGTCATCATGTTCCAACATTTTAAAATGAATGTATATAAACTGAAGGTTTGTTTTGGTTTTTAACGTCCCAAAGCGACTTAGGCTATGAGAGACATCATAGTGGAGTGCTCCGGAAATTTCGACTGCCAGGGGAACTTTACCGTGCACTGACATTGCACAGCACACGGGCACCTGGCTTTTCGCCTCCATCGAAAAGCGGCCACTATGGCCGGGATTCGATCCTGCATCTTTGGGCACAGTATTCGAGTGCCCTAACCACTGCACCACCAAATAGGGCTGAAATAAACTGAAGGGAAAAAGAAGCTAGTTATGTGTGAACCAAGGTAATGTAAATCTCTCTTACCTAACAGAAATGAGTGTTCATATAAGTGTCTTAATGTGTCATAAAGCAAGAAAAAATGTACAGCACATCTCAACTGTTTTTAATACAACCCACTAGGATGCCGCAGTGACTAAGTGCATCGCTACTGAGCCAGCGTACCTGGATTTGAAATCCAGCCGTGGTGGTCACATTTTGATGCAGCTAAAATGCAAAAGGTACCCGTGTACTGTACAGTGTCTGTATATGTTACAGGTGGTCAAAAATATTCCAGAGCCCTCCAATATGGCATCCCTCATAGCCTGAGCTGCTTCAGTATGCTCCACCCCACATAACATTTATACTGTGCTTAATTTTTAAATATGTTAACATCAACATGCCCAAGTGCTGGCATAATTTGCATCACAAAACATCTAGAGAAAGTAAACAGTGAAAGTAGCCCAGAAACCCCATCTTAAAAAAAAAAAAAAAAAAGTACTTGCTCAGCACAAACATTTGCAACAGCACTGACCATTCAGGAGGATTTTGAATATATGGCAGCTTTGTCAGCTCTATTCAAAGGATCACTATAGTTTCTTTCCCCAATCTAATGTGAAATGCAAAGATTTCTGAAAACCTTCGTTTGGTCTCTCTAATGACTGAATTTGGCAGGTCTCCTCAACTACAATACACTGGGCAGCGGATATGGCTTTCAGTTTACCAGATAACTTGCCCGATGAAGAGGAGGGAAATGCAGTATGAAAATAACAGGGATGAAAGATCAAAGAATGGGCTAGGCTGCTTCCTTTTAAGAAAACTTTACCCCTGGCAGCGAATAGTGTGTGCTGGCTCATGAAAACATGACCAAAGACGAACAGCGCCTAGCAGCCAGTCAAGATATCCCAATGATGGCAGTTTGGCAAATTCAGGTGAGGAGAGAGAGCGAACATTTATCAAACTTGATCACCTATGATTACACTCAGTTGCAAGCATTATTTTCTAAGAACTACTTTGCACAGAAAAGTAATATAAATAAAGAAATAAATTTCTGTTTCAATTTACCGGTTTCAAAATGCAGAGTTGAACGGCCAAAAGAAAAATCTCCTAGACAACTCGAATTGCTACGGGCAAGGTGCATGCACAAGAGAAGCAAACAAAATTAAAAAGAAAAGAAATCTGTAAACCTAGGCTTTTTTTAATGCAGTAATACAGAAGCCAGTTAAAAGCAGAAGAGACCAGCACTTGAATTCACAAAGGCTTACTTGGCATTTTGAAAGACTTGAGTGTTTGGCGGCAGGGGCTCCCCATTGAGGTAAAAGGTAATTTGGAATGCCTTCATGTCAAGCAAGGTGCCTAGAATGTCACCTGCGATCACAGCGTCACCGTCAATAGCCAATCTTTTTGGGAAGTGCACTGAATTCTTACAAAAACAACACAAATCAAAGAAATCAATGATTCAGTATAAAAAAGTATGCGAAGACAGCGAAAAAAAAGTCATCAAAGCACCGAGAACTTCAGCAGCATTACCATTGTGCACACAATCACTGTAACCTCTACACCAAAAAATAAAGGACAATCCTCTCAGCTTTCATGGCTGTTCAATGACTGCCACACAGTAGCACAGAGTTTTCAAGCAATCTAACCATGAGACAAAATCGTAAGAGGGAATTTAATCTTAAAACTTGGTTGCCATGTTCTGCTTGCACTCTAAGTAAAGCAAGAGGGCTGTGAACGACACCACTCATGAGCTGATAGCAGCAGAACTGCTACTGAACTGCAACAAAAGCCAGGACGTGACACTCTTTCACGTCGCTCATACACAATTGTGCACTGACAATGACATAGCATGGTTACAAACTTTGCCGGTGCCAATACAAGCGATACAAAATTGCAGGGGGCACTTCAGTCTGTTTAGGTGTAGAAATGTGAAAGCCTTTACGTGACGTCATTTAAGAAAAAAAAAAATGAAACATATTTTATTTTATTTCTTAAAATTATTTTTAATCTCACTCTTAATTTTTATTATTTGTTCTTTTTTATATGTTTTTATCTGTTTAGTTCCCTCAAAAATCCCCAGCGTCCTCACACTAGACAAGCAGAATTACGGACACGTTCGCAGGAAGTCAGCGTAGAGTAGTGGTTAGCGTGCTTCATTGAGACATGGAAAAATCGTGGTTTGATTCCTGGCATGGACACAAGAGTCAGTTTGTGCGGATAAGCCCTGATGAAAGGCTCTGCCGAAACGCTCGGTTTGACGCCACTCATGGGACAAGAAAGGCTTTCGCATTAAAGAACCGACTTATCAAGCAACAGAAATAGAAGGACGATGACAGTATGTGAGCATACACCCCTACACTAGCAGATAATGCTTGGTGAAGCCTCCCAGTCTCTAACAGTGTGTCTGAGGTTGAGGAGCAGCATCTCAAAATGTGAAAAAGTAGTACTTCATCTAATGATATGAATGTTTCAACATGCCTCTAGTTTTTATATGTATATTGATACAAGCTATAGTCGACGACGAAGCGGAGACAATCAGTGGCTAGTTGGTGTAGACGATGAAGTGGTTGCTGGTTGGCGTAGACGAAGTTGGTTGCCTGGAACCGCGCTCACACCGCTGCTCGGACCGCTCTCGGACTTCGACAGTCTTCTAGGCTCAAGGCATTGCCTGGACGTTGGCGCAATACCCGTTACAGTCTGGTGGAGTGCGCTGGGTATGCTTTCCCACGTTTACACGCTTCACGACGGATCTCACTCCGGTCCACCAGTGACTCAGTCGCCGCCTCCGCGGACAGTCGCCTGAGGTTGGGCCCCTTTCCACCCCTACGAGGATCACGCAGCCGCAACTCTCGAGCCACCTCGACATGGCCACTGATCCCAGGCTCTCAGACCCGATCCTTTGCCACCCGCCGCGAACACCACCATCTTTCCACGACGACGTCTTCGAAGACGCTGAGGATTGGCTGGCGACCTTCGAGCGAGTGGCTCGGTACAACGGCTGGAGTGACGAGCGAAAGCTCAATAATGTTTACTTCGCCCTAGAAGAGTCTGCGCGTACGTGGTTCGAAAACCACGAGGGCGCCCTTACCACCTGGCAAGCATTTTGCCGTGAACTTCCAACCACCTTCCCCAACGCCGACCGCCGCGAGAAAGCTGAAGCTGCACTTCAGTCCAGAAACCAGCGGCCAAATGAAAGTGTGCGCATGTTCTGTGAAGACATGACCCGTCTTTTCCAGCGCGCAGACCCCAATATGAAAGAGGAGAAGAAGCTTCGCCACCTCATGCATGGAGTTAAGCAGGAGCTGTTTGCGGGCCTCGTTCGCAGTCCACCGCGTACCGTTGCTGAATTCCTCGAGGAGGCAACGACCATGGAAACGACGCTCCAACAACGGGCCCGGCAGTACAACCGAGATGTCAGCAGCCTGGCCCCAAATGTTTTTTCGTCGTGCCATGAAGGCGATGCGGTCGCCTTACGTGACCTCATTCGGTTGGTTATTCGAGAGAAACTCCAACGTTTCCGTCTGCCTCAGAGTGCGCCAGTGACATCACTGACCGAAGTCGTCAGAGATGAAGTACGCCAGGCTGCTCGTGAATTCCCGGTCACCAACGTATTGCAGCGCGTCGATGAAATGCCCACGCAAACATCCGTTGCTCGTCAGGCAGCTGCCTACGATCCTGTCGCTACCATGCCTCCACGGGTTGACGACAAACGAACGTACGCGTTCGTTGCACGTCAAGCAGCTGCCTGTGGTCCTATTGACCCGACACCGGTGGTGAGCCACATCAGTCCGTATGACGCATCGGCTCAAGCTGTGGTGCCTGTTCCACGCCCTCACAAGTCGGACGTGTGGCGTACGCGGGACCGCAGGCCAATCTGCTACCACTGCGGGGAGGCCGGTCACCTTTACCGTGCATGCCCGTATCGCCGAGTGGGACTTCGCGGCTTCGAACCCGATGCGCACTGCCCACGGAACGGTGAACGGCCGCTCAAAATTGAAGCTCATCTGTCGGCCCGTCAGAGGCCTGGGAGATACAGGCACTATGACCCAGGATCGTCATCTCCGCTGCGGTACCGTTCCCCAAGCCCTCGCAGAGATGCCAACAATACTGAGCGGCGTTCTCCCAGTCCACACCGGGAAATCTAATTCCAGCGGTCTCCGGAGGCAGGGCCGCTGCTGTCGGAAAAATTGAAGATCTTCCGCCGCCGATACACCGACACGCTGATTTCTCACAGGGGCAGGGTAGCGACAGCATCCGACGTGCTACTTCTGATTTGTGCATGACACTTGACGGAACTGACACGATCGCTTTACTTGACACCAGTGCAGACTATTCAGTGATGAGCCACGCCCTCGCCCAGGAATTGAGCGAAGTTGTGACGCCATGGTTGGGCCCTAGCATTCGCACGGCTGGAGGTCACCTCATTAGCCCAGCCGGAAGGTGCACAGCCCGAATTGGCATCCGCGGCTTCGTCTACATCGGGGAATTCATTGTCTTGCGTGAATGTTCGAGAGATTTGATACTGGGGCTCGACTTTCTGCAGGCAAATGGTGCTGTGATCGACCTACACGAGGCACGAGTCACATTCTCGACTAAACGGGCAGTGGCACGCTTCGCCACCCGCGATCCCTATAGCCATGCTCTGCGTATTGTGGAGGATGACGTCACGGTGCCACCACTGTGCAGTGTCGTAATGCGCGTGCAGAATGACCTATTTCATGACTTTGAAGGCATGGCGGAGGGTCATATCCCGCTGCTGCTTGAGAGGGGTCTCATTGTTGCCCGAGGTCTCGTCCACCTACGGGATGGCTGCACTACCGTTCTGCTCACCAACTTTTCGAACGAATTTCAGCACCTCGTCAAAGGCACGGTGATCTCCTTCCTCCAAGACGTCGTGGAGTGTCCACATTTGTGCACCGTGGAAGAAGCCCTTCAAGACGACACTGGACCTCGCCACGTTCTGCCACCTGTCGAAATAAACACTGAGTTATTGCCGGCTCAAAAGGATCTGCTTTCGGCTGTCTTGGCAGATTTTGCAGACTGCTTCGCAACGTCTTCCAAAGTGGGCCGAACTCCAGTCGCCAAGCACTGTATAATAACAGACGAGACCACGCGCCCCGTATGCCAACGCCCATACCGCGTTTCTCCAAAGGAACGAGCAGCGATTCAGAGACAGGTCACCGAAATGCTTTCCAACGATGTCATTCAGCCGTCTACAAGCCCGTGGACTTCGCCGGTTGTTCTCATCAGAAAGAAGGACAACACTCTGTAGTTCTGTGTCGATTACAGAAAGCTTAATCTCGTCACTAAAAAGGATGTTTAACTACTTCCCCGCATAGACGACGCACTCGATCGACTGCGAGATGCCCTATACTTCTCGTCGCTAGACCTAAAAAGTGGGTACTGGCAAATAGAAGTGGATGACAGAGACCGGGAGAAGACGGCTTTCGTGACACCCGATGGCTTGTATGAGTTTAAGGTGCTACCGTTCGGCCTATGTTCGGCACCGGCCACGTTCCAACGCATGATGGACACCGTTCTGTCCGGTTTGAAGTGGCAGTCGTGTTTGGTTTACCTGGACGATGTCGTCATATTTTCGACCACCTTCGACCAACACCTAGAAAGGTTATGCCTTGTGTTAAAAGCTCTCCGAGACGCCAACCTGACAATCAAACCGGAGAAATGTCACTTCGGCTTTGAGGAACTTCGCTTCCTTGGTCACGTGGTCAGCGCAAAAGGTGTTCGCCTGGACCCTGAAAAGACAGCAGCCGTTTCTGGTTTTCCGCACCCTACTGACAAGAAAGCTGTTCGACGGTTCTTAGGTTTGTGCTCCTATTATAGACGCTTTGTACGAGACTTTTCGCACATCGCGGAACCGCTAACCACACTGACTCGAGATGACACGCCGTTCCTGTGGGGAACTGAACAAGAGGCTGCTTTCCTTGAGCTTCGCAGCCGCCTACAGAATCCCCCTATACTAGGCCATTTTGACGAAAACGCCGCAACTGACGTTCACACTGATGCCAGCAACGTTGGGGTTGGTGCAGTACTAATTCAGTGGCAAGACGGTGCAGAACGGGTCATCGCTTACGTGAGCCGAACACTTACCCGCTCCGAAACCAACTATTTAACAACTGAGAAAGAATGTCTGGCGGTGGCCCTCACCAAGTTCCGACCATACCTCTACGGCCGACCTTTCCACGTTATAAGCGACCACCATTCATTATGTTGGCTCGCGAGCCTCAGAGACCCCTCAGGACGATTGGCTAGATGGAGCCTTAGATTACAAGAGTATGACGTAACAGTCGTATACAAATCAGGACGGAAGCATCAGGATGCTGACTGTCTGTCGCGCTCGCCCATCGCCATATGTCCAGAAGAAACGGCCGATGATTTTCCCTTTTTGGGGGCTATTAGTACAACTCAAATGGCGCAGCTGCAGAGAATGGACCCAGAGTTAGCGTCACTCGTCGACTATCTGCAGGGCGTTGACGCCCGTATTCCCCGTGTTTTTCATCGTGGGCTTCAAACGTTCACTCTGCGTGGTAACGTGCTCTACAAGCGAAATTTTGCTAACAGTGAAGAGACGTTTCTCCTTGTTGTGCCCTCCGAGTTTCGCCGAGATATATTGAGTGCCTGTCATGATGAACCCACCGCCGGCCACCTGGGGGTGAGCCGCACACTTGCACGAATTCGTCAAAAGTATTATTGGCCCAGGTTACTCCCATCAGTGCGAGCCTATGTACGCTCATGTCGTGACTGCCAACGTCGGAAGTCTCTGCCACTGAAATCCGCTGGATTTCTTCAGCCTATTGCTCCGCCGAAGACCCCTTTCCATCAAGTGGGCATGGATCTTCTCGGTCCTTTTCCAAAGTCCTCGTCTGGCAACCGTTGGGTGGTCGTCGCGACAGACTACCTAACACGGTACGCAGAGACCGCGTCCCTTGTTAAAGGTACTGCAGCCGAAGTTGCTCAGTTTTTCGTCCATAATATTGTCCTACGTCATGGCGCCCCCGCCGTGGTAATCACTGACCGTGGAACAGCTTTTACGGCTCGCCTAATCCGGTTGGTCATGACTCTGACTCACACCAGCCATCGACGCGCGACGGCATATCAACCTCAGACCAACGGGCTGGTGGAGCGCCTCAATCGCACCCTCACCGACATGATTTCTATGTATGTGGACGCAGAACATCGCACCTGGGATGCGATTTTGCCCTATATAACTTTCGCGTACAATACCGCCGCTCAAGAGACGACGCGACTGACCTCGTTCCAACTTGTCTTCGGTCGCCAAGTGAGCACGCCGTTGGATGCCATGATGCCAGTTGGTCCTTCTTGCGGCTCTGACGCCGAACTTGACGCCGACATATTTGTTCAGCGTGCTGAGGAAGCGCGGCAACTAGCACGCCTCAGAATCCACCGACAACAGGCGAATGACGCTGCTCGGTATAACCTCAGCCGAAGAATCGTCACTTACGAGCCGGGTGACTTCGTCTGGGTGTGGACACCCGTTCGTCATCGCGGGCCTATCTGAAAAGTTACTACGCCGATACTTCGGCCCTTACGAGATTGTTCACCGTATCAGTGACGTCACCTACGCCGTTGTTCCCGCAGCTTCAGCTCCATCCCGAAGGCCACAGCGTCCTGAAGTCGTGCACGTGGTTCGGCTGAAGCCCTATCATGATCGTGCATGACTGAACTTTTCGTCAACGCCGCTGGGTCCTTGTAACACTTTTATGCACCCTTTCGCTAACTTCTTCCTAGTAGCACCGCGTCGCATCGAGTCGATGCTACAGAGGAGGGGGGCAGTGATACAAGCTATAGTCGACGACGAAGCAGAGACAATCAGTGGCTAGTTGGCGTAGACGATGAAGTGGTTGCTGGTTGGCGTAGACGACGAAGTTGGTTGCCTGGAACCGCGCTCACACCGCTGCTCGGATTGCTCTCGAACTTCGACAGTCTTCTAGGCTCAAGGCATTGCCTGGACGTTGGCGCAATACCCGTTACAATATATATATATATATAAACTTCGGCGCGTTGTTTTTCCTTCCGCTTTGCATTTCATATTCTTTATCCCTAAAATCATCATAAGACTAATTCTTGTCAATACCAACAACAACAAAAAAATAAATATCGCCAATGTTTGCCACACACACACGCACGCATGCACGCACACACACACACACACACACACACACACACGAGATGTACGTATATACCTATATATACCGGGTGTTTCAGGGAAGGTGATGAGTAATGCTTAAAAATAGGGTTTTTGATGTAAAGAGAAGCTATTTGCGGCATAGTGATAGCAGTGCTGGCAGACATCAAAAAACAGGTGAATCATGATAACTGTAAAGTTTTTAAATTTTGATAGTTACCTTTTTAACTATTCCCGACAGGTGCCCGCTTGCAATTGGCGATTTTTAGCCGGCAGTTAGTAATAGCCATATCCATTTTTAGAATTTTGAAAATGCGAATCTGCTTGTCACAACGCGGAATCAAATTCTGGGTCATTGCGGCATGTGAAATCGAAACCGCGAGGCCCGTGCAGGCATACAGCCACACCCACAAGCTTGCGTCACTCAAGGAAGCAGCCACATGGTTTCCTGTGTCCCGCCCTAGTTCAAGGTATAAACATGGTATAAACGTGCTGCCCAGCCGTCTTCTGCTGCCTCACTATCTGAGCGAAGCTGAGTCACTGGCTGCCGCACATGGCGAACGAGTTTCTGGGCCTGAATGCACGGCTTGCGGCTTGCACTGGTTACAGCGCTGAACTGTTTGCACCTTGCGATTTTTTTTTTTATCTGTGCATGAGTTTTATCCTACCCATTCCAACATCCCAAGAGCATGAACTGGCATCATCGACCTTTTTGCTAGGAAAGCACCAGCAGGTCAAGTTCTTGTCGCTCCGGCAGATGTAAAAAGAAGTTACGCTCGTACTATTCTTATTTTTTTCATTTTTGCCATGCACCTAATTTTGAGGCAAGAAATGCATGCTCAACAGTTGTTTTCCTTGCGTTGCCATTTTAATTGCAGAAATTATCTGAGCACTTTTTTCATTTCACACAACGCTCCTTTTTCTCCCGGGTCGAAAATTGGTTTGATAACACCATTTGCTCAAAAGGTCTTTCTTGCACGCCCTTGCCCTTCGTTGCCTTCGATCTTCTTTCCTGTTTATTCTTTGTATTCTTTAATAGTTTTTCACAGGCTTTGAAAAATATTAAAGCATCTGCCACGATTGCATAGCGACTATGGCATTTACAACAATAGCATGAGTATGTAAGGGCATGAATAGGGTTAATTGGTCTTGCATCATAATTAATAAGGTAGAGACTCGTTTGTATTCAACAAAACGTGAGTCACCAAATGTTGTCGCTCCGGCAGATGTAAAAAGAAGTTACGCTCGTACTATTCTTATTTTTTTCATTTTTGCCATGCACCTAATTTTGAGGCAAGAAATGCATGCTCAACAGTTGTTTTCCTTGCGTTGCCATTTTAATTGCAGAAATTATCTGAGCACTTTTTTCATTTCACACAACGCTCCTTTTTCTCCCGGGTCGAAAATTGGTTTGATAACACCATTTGCTCAAAAGGTCTTTCTTGCACGCCCTTGCCCTTCGTTGCCTTCGATCTTCTTTCCTGTTTATTCTTTGTATTCTTTAATAGTTTTTCACAGGCTTTGAAAAATATTAAAGCATCTGCCACGATTGCATAGCGACTATGGCATTTACAACAATAGCATGAGTATGTAAGGGCATGAATAGGGTTAATTGGTCTTGCATCATAATTAATAAGGTAGAGACTCGTTTGTATTCAACAAAACGTGAGTCACCAAATGACACGCTGACGGCAAAAAATTTGCGTGTGTGGATGAAAAAAAATTTGCCTACACTCTCCGCAGTTCAAATTTCTTTTCATCGCGGTTTTACCTGGGCGGTAAGAAAACTACATTAGAGGCATCCTAGACTGCATTACGGATGAATCTAGCGTATTTCTGCTAACACCAAAATGAACGAGAGATGAAAAGAAATGTGAATAACAAAGCGCCTAGGCTCTGCTTCATTTCCATTTCTTTCCATCGCCCCTGTACAATACAAGAGCACTACATCACGTGCTCGAAAAGCTGTTCTTCCATGGCAATGCACAGCAAAAAATGATCTTTTATCGCGCGAACAGAGCACTCAATCATACCCTGAGGAATGTTTGTCAAGGTCATAGAAATTCTAAGCTTCAGGTCATCAAGGCTGGAGGACTGAGTCGTGTAAACATTATTCTTGATGTATCCTCAGAGCAAAAAGTCTAAGTGAGAATTCTGGTGACCTCGGAGGCCAAGCAGTCGGCCCACTGAGCCCAATTCACTGCCTGGGAAAGTTTGTGTCCAAAACGTCGACAGCACGAGAGAATGAGTGTGGTGGAGCCGCGTCATGCTGAAACCACATCACCTTTAGCACGTAAAGCAGAAGTTCTGAAGTGAAGTTCATGACCACATTATTTAGGATGCACTCTGTGTAGTTCTTGCCGGCGAGGTTACTGTCAATAAAAGGGGCCCACAATGCATCCTTGAAATATCCTGCACCATACATTTGTAGACCACCGAACCTGACATCTTTGTCCTTTTACCCAATGTGGGTTGGTGGTCGACCAATACTATGGGCGTTGTGCAGATTTACTGTGGAATCTCTGAAGCGCGCTTCATTGGTCCAGATTACGTCTAAAAATTCACGGCTTTCCTCGCATTTGATTGAAGATAAAGCGCACAGGAAGACACACAAAGAGAAGAAGACACAGGACATGCGCTAACCTGTGTGTCCTGTGTCTTCTTCTCTTGTGTGTGTCTTCCTGCGCGCTTTATCTTCAGTCAAGTTGCAATGCACCATCTAGCCCAACTTCAAGTTTCGCATTTGATTAGGCACCAGTTACAGAAATCGAGCCAGTGCTGAAAATCAGACCCTCCCACTGCTTGATGCAGGCACACCTTGTACGGATACATGTAGTGCTTTTTGAGAACTCGCCAAAAAGAAGTAAAAACTGAATCCCAATGCATTGGCGATTTCTCTCGTGCTGGCCTGTGGGTAGACTTTCACATAGGCAAAGGCACCTATTTCAAACTCTTCGCTCAAAACTGGGCCACGTCTTTGACGTTGAGGGTGCATTAACCCTGATCTCTCAAAAAGACTGAAAACTCTTGTGAAAGTGCAGCGAGAGGGTACATGGCAACCAGGATGCGCATCTTTGTGCAACTGCGCCACTAAAGTGGCACTCCTCTGCGCGCACACATACGCGGTAACAACGTCAACCATTTCAGTGATCAAAAAGTGGCCTCCAACAGATGCGGCCACGTCAGCGCTCAACTGACGTGAAGTCAGTCTGCTTACAAGGTGACCACTCCAAGACATTTCCTAAGCTGACATTTCCTGCTGTCATTCTTGTTTTATTTTCGAATACTTTGCGCCGCCTTATGCGACGTTGCATGCGCTGTCAGTGTTTCTAGGTTATCACTTTCGCCATGCATCAACAAAGCATATGCTCGCTGCAGGTGCCGTTGGAGCACCTTATCACTTTTTGTCGGTGCAGCGCCAGCAAACGTGCATTTTCACGGTGTTTCAGCCTGAGTGGAACAGTGCAGACCATGTGAAAGAGTGACGCGTTTCATTGACGTCGCTTTTCGCCCTGCCGCTGGCGCGCAGGTTTCGAATGCCGCGAGAAATGGCCCCAAAAGGTTGAGCCACAGCAGCGAGGGTAATCGAGTTTTCAAAGTTCTAAAAGCTGATATGGTTGTTACTGACGGCCGGCTACAAATCACTAATTGCAAGCAGGTGCCTACCGGCAATCATTAAAAAGTTAACTATCATAACTCAATTAAAAACTTGTCTAGTTAACACGATTCACCCGTTTTTTTGACATCTGCCAACACTGATAGTACTATGCAGAAAAAAGCTTCTCTTTACCTCAAAAACCCTATTTAAAAAAGTAAGCGATCATCTTCCCTGACACACCTGGTGTGCGTGTGTATATATAACTGGGTGACCAAGCTAACTTTAGTCAAGGGTTAAAAAATGAAATATTTGAGATAGGCCAGAAAAACCACTTGTATACAGCTGCCAGCCACCTGGAGCACCACAGGCAATTTTTTATCTTGCAATTAACTAATTGGTAATGAAGATAATTTTTCTAATTTATTAAGTATTGCCTTTAGACAATAAATGTGATTTGCAAAGTTGGAGAGCACCTTCTGAAATACCCATTCCATTTATTTTCAATAAAGCAAACTTCACGTGTATTGTTTTTCTAAGCTCAAAATAAAGACAGCGAAATACAAGAAATATCACATGATTAACGCATTTGTGTGCTGCGATTGTGGTGCCACACACACACACACACACACACACACACACACACACACACACACACACACACGCACGCACGCACGCACACACACACACACGGACGCGCGCGCACACACACACACACACACACACACACACACACACACACACACACACAATTCTGGCTTACACAGAAACATTTAACCTTTATTTAAAGCCTATGCCACTGAAGCTAACTTAATCACAAGAAAAATAATTGTACTTATTCCAGCTATCATAATATCCTAGTGCATCCATGAAAAAATCCATCACATGAAGCCTTTCTCGTGGTAATATATGGAGAATACTGAAGCTCACTATGCCTGAAGAGGGACAGGAAGAGGAAAATATCAATAAAGACAAAAGTTCTCACCTGGTTTCCAGCAAGGGTGGCTATGGCTTTGGCTCAAGGCGTTATACCAGATAAGCTGCCGGCAACCATCATAGGCTATAGAGAACTCATCATCCCCAATTCCATAGCCTTCCTGCAAAGACAATTTAAAAGATACCTTCTCAGGAGCCACACCTTAATGTTTAATTTCTACTCTTAAGGCATCTTTTAATATACTTATCAAAGCCAAGTGAAATGCCGGCTGCCACTGCACTTTGGAAACTATTCCTTTAGGCAAAACAACCTCAAATTTCAGTGGATGGACTGCTGTGTCAGTAGGCGGTGGAATGATTATGAATTCTGATAGTCGAACCCGGATACATCAAATTTTGGTTATATCGAACACACGGAATATCCCCTTGAAAATCCCATATAAAAGTATATCAAAGCCGCGTCATATATCGAACTCAATTTCACCCGTCGTTCGATATATCAAATTCCACACCACATACTGGAAAGTATGCCTTCCCCAAAGACGATCGCATCACCCTCGGCCGTTTGCCGCGTGACGTTTTCAAGCCACACGCGGAAGGAATGAGAGGAGACAGTTCGGCGACGGCTGGTCTAGGGCAGCGCCGTGCCCATTCCCTAAAGGCACGCACATCTGCTGTTATCGTTTCCCGCGCGCCAGCACATGTCGTTTGCAAGCCATGTGCATGAACGAACCAGAGAGAACCGGTGGGAACGAGAGGGGAAAAACGCGATAGAGCGAAGCGCAAGGGCGTGCCCATTCTTTGCCGAGCTATCTCTCTCCTTCCTCTCTCCTGCCCTTCGTTCGCAGTAGCACACGCTACGCATGCGCCAAGCCAGCTCAGCTCGTTTTCAGACAAAACGTCAGACGCTTTCTCCAGCGTGTGTTGCGAACCCCCTGCGCGCGGCGGCTGACGTGGCTATGGCACCTGTGGACGTTAAGAAGCGGCAGATCTCTCTCTCTGTCGTTTTTTTTTCGAGAGTTGTTTATTCTTATCATTGTGTTGTACGCACAGCGTAGTGTAAGATATGGTGGCTGCGTACGTTAAGAAGCGGCAGTATCTTTTTTTTTTTTTTCGGCAGTCGTTTATCCTTGCATGTATGAATCAACGAAAGCACGTGGTCAACTGCGATCGTGACACTGGCTTTTAAAATTTTTCGCTTCAAACAGCATTCAGCTACCACGCTTTCCAATGATTTTGTGGCAGTGGTCTACGCCTACCCCAAGAGCGGCATGATAAATCTAACTAGCCATCACGGGCACTCTACCAAGTTCGCTCCCCGCCACCGCAGGAGCTATCAATAGATAAACACGCCGTGACGTTATTGCTGCGCAGCATCTTGACACGCTGCCAAGAGATGAGCTGTGGATGAGACGACCGAAACGAAGTGGCGCGCACCATGACATAAAAGCGAAAATGCTCGCAATTTCTGCCGTGGCGACACAGAAACCTTATTTTGAGCTGCCCCGGTAGCTCGAGCGGCGAGAAGGACGCAGTTCCAACAAGTTGGAAATTTTTCTCTCTGTCGCTGCCGCTTGTCGCTGAGATCGCTCAATCGCTTGCATGTGAGCGAGCTGGCTATAAAGCTTTTTTATTTTCAAATTGTCGGGTGCAAAAGTGGAAAGTGGGTTCATTATGGGAGTGGGTTGATTACGTGACAAATACGGTATCGTTTTTTCGCATTGCAAGTGCCATCACAAGCCGATTTCTGTATATCTAATTATCGATATATCGAACTATTTCGCGATCCGCTTCGAGTTCGATATATACGGGTTCGACTGTATCTGTTTATTGCATGTAGATGAGCACAAGGGCAAAGCTACACCATTATTGGGCGTCTAAAACTTGGCCTCATTCACCAAGTTCATTCGTACTTTTGCTAGCCCTTTTATTTCTCTGGCATGTAGGAGTCAAAAAGAACAAAGTACAGACTTTGTCAAATGTTTAGAGCCCACGAAGTCTGCTTCTAAACCGTGTATAGTATGGCTCCCTTAGCAATTGTGGAACCCCTACCCACTGAAAAAGGTAGAACTGAAAATTTGCTTACCTCCTAGAGATTTGGAATATATTGGGAATAAACTACAGGCCACACGGTGTTTCTCATAAGCAAAATCCCTGGGCTCTGAAGTTTTTATTTATTTTCTTTTACAAAGACCCTAACCTAAGTCTCAATGAACCTGCCTGAGTTCCACTGGTTATATATGCAAGCTAAATATTATTTAGTTGACTCTCGTTAAATGAAACTCATCAGACTAGAACGATTAGCATATTCAAACTGACGTTTTCAGCCCTACGAAACAAAGCGTATTAAACAGGCTCTAGACAATTCAAACTATGCGCAATTTGAACAAATCAATTTTAAAGAGAGCACTGCATACAGAAAGTAGCGGACGTGTTGCCCAACTTGCTGTCACTGAATTGGAAAAAAAAAATGCCTCAGTCTGACTATCCAGTGACCAAAAGGTTGAATCTAAATACCTCAGGCCATATACAAAAGGACAAACTGAGGGCAAAGACACGGCTCCACTTATAGAAAATTCTTTGTCAAGTGGTCGCCGCCTCATTTTTAAGCTGCATTTCCCCAGCTGAGAAACTTGTTCTGACCACAACGCTCTGAACACGTGCACACATGCGCATACATTGGTGCATTCCATAAATGCTCCTGACTGTGCATCCGTACACGTTTTCCATGTTGCTGGTCTCTCACATATGGCTGCAGAGACCTCCCATCATTATAAAGGGAGGCTTTAAGCCCTGTTCCTCACCTCCTTACCTGACTACCTTTCCACAAAAGCTGACAGCTCAACCACAATGCTTCAGTAAAGTTGTGACATTAAGTTTCTACTTTCACAATAAATAGGACACTTGTGATGTCCAGGGCAGCACATTCTATATGCCACAGGACAGCCAATCTTTTCAGATAAGCAAGGCAGGCATAGCCACCATGTGATGAGGCCGAAACTTACACACGAGCATTTGCTTACGCTACAGCCTAATTTCATGGTAGCAGTGACTACTGGCAGAAAATTTTGCGTTCAAATTTACCAGAGAGAAATACCGGCAGCTAGCTCATTGTCAACACTTGTCATCATGCTGTTCCTGCATTAAGACCACATTAAACTGATTAAATCAATCCCTCAGTTAAATGGACTTCATTCATGTTAAACAGCTCATGGGCACTGGAAGGAACGATTGCATGGATGCTGTCTGAGTAAAAAATACACCATCAAACTGACTGCCACATGCATTCATGCCACTCACAGTATGCTTTCTACAATGCATTTCAATGCCTTGCAGCTTTGAGAAATGTTTGTTCATGGTCTTACTCTCTTATACGAGCTCACACAATAATTTTTCAACTTAGAGTGCTCATTTCTTACTTTGAACCTTAAAAAATCACACCACACAACCCCACAGAATAGTACAACTTTGCAAGAGATCAACGTTATGTGTAGTATATGAGCTGCACAACCCAACAAACCAACATAGCTTTGCTTGAACAACTCCCGTAGGTAGGCTACAACACTTTCTGCATTTATTTTTGTGAAATTTGGGCTGACTGAAGAAGAAGAAAAAAATTCCTCTCACTGCAGTACTTCAGTAGGGACCCTTTAGTTTTAAAGAAATCCAGATCAGTTATTACTGTGGGAAGCACAAATATAAAGCAGGTATCATCTCCTGAGAAGCAGTTTCACACAGAGTGTCTTAAAGAATACATATAAAGCACATGCTCCACATGATAAAATAAGTATGCACACCAAAGCTATGCTTACATGATTGAGAAACTTGCTCTCCCGGGTGGCCCAGCCAATTTGCATTACGCCTGAAGTGACAATTAAGGCCTCATAGTACCACACGCCAGAGTCTACTTGAAAGGTGCACCGTACACTCTCGAAAGACGATGCATCACATCGTGCCTTGAGGTGGGGGGATAGGGGATGAAATAAAACAGTAATGTGATTAAGGGCATCACAATCCATTTGAGGGCTTATTTAGCTGGACATAACATGTGCTACAGTGAATGAAGGTTATCCTCTTGGTGTCAGGCACGACTTCCTGCTGAACTTTAATCGAGGACAGCAGTATAAAGAATTACAATGCAATACTGCTGCCTCGCATAAATGTACCCTCCACAGTCGGATACAACTCAAGAAAAAAACCACCAGATGCCCCTCAAAAGAGGCCCTTCAGCCAGTGGTGCCGATCGACTCTCATAATGCCATGGTTCATCTGCCACGCTGACCCCACCCTTCACTTGCCACACACACCCTGCGCTATCCCGCTAGAGTATCTAAGGTAATTAATTATCCTAGCTGTTATGAAAATCAGCCGAAGCCATTGGCCGAGAGACCTCTTCATGGAGCATTCACTGGGTTTTCTTGAGCTGTATTCGACTACAACAAGATTCTGCCAAGTGTGCCAATCTGAAAACAGAAACGAGTCAAATTCAAAGCTTAAATGAAAGTACACGAGACTCACCAAACGACACGTGAAACCCATGCATTTAAATGGCAGGCCCCGAGTGACAATTAGAGAAGCACTGAGGACAACTCCATCTAATTCCCACTTTTGGTAAAGAAAACAAACAAACAAAAAAAAAAAAAAAAAACAATGCTTTGGCTTTTTCAGGCTGCAATGATGTTTGATTAGCAGCAAAAGACTCCTTCATTGATGAAAAAAAAAAAAATGAGACATTAATATGAATTATTTTTTTCTCCTGCCACTTGATGCCAATTAGTGACACAAGACAAGGAGTATCCATGATTACCAACAAAGTAAGTGGGACCGCAGCATGGGCTCGAGGATCTGCGAAAAAAACTGTCTTCGTGTCGCTGCAGCTTGCTTGCAAAAGAGACCAATGGTGGCGATATCTGCACTTCATTTTTTGGCCTTTTCTAGCTTAGAAAAGCTCCGTTTTCAGTGCAAATAGTCTCTTAGCCACTAGAACATTGTTGTCTATCGGTAACGGCCAACTTCACAATATGTCCTCAGTGTCCCTTCTAGTGACAACACAGTTGAGTCACAGTTACATACAATTTTGCAGTTATTGTCATGCTTTCAAGTAAACGCACCAGTGAAGAAAAATGGGACCGCTTCAACTCATACAGCTCACCAGAAATTTAACTTGAACAGTGATGCCTCGGCATAGAGGCACATTTAGTGAACTAGGAATAACACAAACAAAAATATGGAGCTCGCTATATAGTATTAATAAATCCCAAAGAAAAAGCCCAGAGACCCAACACATTGCACCCATTCAACCATTCAACTGCAGTGAAATTTTAGCTTTCATTGAAATGATGACTGCCCCATTCTTGCTGAAATGGCATAGAGTTCTCAGGTTCAAAAAAATAAAATATAAATAAATAAATAAATAAATAAATAAATAAATAAATAAATAAATAAAAAGGAAAGAAAACACAGCACAATCCTTCTGTTAGGTTTTCCACGGGAGCACGAAGAAAAACCATAACAGCTGGAAAGCACAAGTGAATTAAAAAAAGCACACTGTTGCCTGTCATTTTTTCATTTACATCTAGTAAAGGCAGCATGCTTATCTATCATCGTTCGCATGAAGTAGTATGAACAGCAAGGTTCATAGAGCAGAAGTTAGGTGCATGTTCCGTGCAAGGATTTCTACATGCAAAAAGCAGTTGTTATTTAGGCCTAGTGGCACTGCAAGCGTTCACATTCAACATCGCTCACTTGAACAAGTTGAGCGGCCCATTATCTGCATGTTTTATAGAACTGTGTCTGTGGGAAGCTAAACAATGGTCCCCAAAGGTTCCTGCTCAGAGCAGAATTTCAACTAAAATAGTTTGTCTGAAGGAAGTATGCTTTTCTCCCGATAATCGCAAATTACTGCGTATGCCACCTTTGCGCCTGATAATAATCCACTCCCAATAAGGTGCAAATGAGTAAATCACTGTTCGACAAGGCACCAGATTACAAACAACAGGCATATTTTACAGCAAGTGCTGTTACTGATACATGCATAGTGTGGCTTCAGCCCACTATCACGTGACCACATTATGAATGCAACTTTGCGCAGCCTAACATCATCAGGTGGAAAGTGCAGCAGTTAGATGCTTTCAAACACTTCTCTAATGCTACATGCTTGCGGGAGGCCAGAATCCAACAAATATGCAGTGAGGTGAACACCATAGACATGCATTGTGGGCCTACGCACACTCCTGTTATAAGTAGTTAGTAGTAGTTGTAAGGAAGGAAAAGTGCATTGCTGTCTCATGCAGGACGACACCTGAGCTAGAAAAGTAACATAATGTTACTAATGTAGAAAAACAATTCAATGAATAGAATGATAGTATATATGGTTAACAGATCTGAAACAATAAATAAGATATAATAAAAAACACGAGCATGATAGCAAATACTACAACCCCGTTTCAAAGGGGACGCTCCTATATTCCATCCATCCATTCATTCCAAGTGGGCGCAAGGAAGGAAAGATGCATTGCTGTCTCATGCAGGAGGACACCTGAGCTGTGCCGTGAAAGAAGGGATTAAGGAAGCAGCGACAGAAGACAAAAAATTTTGGTGTTTACGCTAGCTGTCATTGAATTTTGTGAATTAAGCAGCACAGCGTAAGTGTAGCCAATATTTTTTTTGACATCAATGAGTTTTGTAAGACTGCTCGCATAAACTAACCGGTGTAAGAATGGCATGACTACAGTTATTTTCTTCAAGCTTACTATTGATCCTGCTCTAACTTGCGGGTGGGACTTCTCAATCTAAACCCAAAAGAGCCGATGTAATAGTAGGCAAAGTTCAATAATTGAAATTTGGTTTCAACTAAAAATGGCCACTATCTTTGATATGCATGCCACAGCTAGCTGGCTATCGAGTAGTAGCTACTCAAAGGAGAAATTTAACAAACTGTGGAACCCATAGGCAAGGTGAGGCAAAGAACCTTTGGAAAGAGTGCTCTTGTGCATTTTGAGTGTATCACTCCACTACCTTACATGGGCTCTACATCGTTGCCAAATGTTGCAAGAGTTGCAATCTGGGCCAACTGGTTCACTGGCAAGGAAAAAGCAGCCCAACAGTTGAGGGCAAAGGAACTGACGACATGAGCACCGACTGCAAACTCAATAGGATTATTTGCAGCCACTATATATAGCACCTTGAAACTCTCCAAAGGTCTTGTCAACCAAGGCCACTGACGAAAATATGTACACTGGCTTCTACTTCACACATACGCTTAGTGATCTTGTACTGGTACACCGCAGTAGGCATTTAGAAGTGAGAGTGACAGTAAAGACACTTACTGCACTTTCTAGAGCTTAAGGGCCATGATAAAACAACTCTTTCCAGATGAGAACGAATTGTGTCATGCTGATACACTTAAGCTCTTCACTCTCTTATGAATGGTGTAAGCCACAAAGGCTTCCCCAACACTTTTGATGTAATAATGCCATGACTCCCTTTCATCGAAGTTGTAGTGGGGTGTACATGTGAATCCGCCATCCCAGTGCCCCAAACGGGCCAGAACTAAACAGTCAATAAATTCAAAGAAAAAAAAGAAAGCGGCTTTTGCCCCGTTAAGACCTCCCTGGCAGCCAACGGTGTCAACTGATTATGTGACATGCATTGTTGCTGCCATAACCTGCATTAAAAACCAGGTGTCCTTTGTGCCGACACCTATCTGAGTGTTTAAAAATGCCTTGTGTCCTAAATGTGATACACCAAGAAGATCAGATCACTGGGACGCATGGAAGAGTGAACAGTGAGCGAAGGTGCAATGCATTAGGTCTGACAGTATGATGCGAGATTCAAGGAGGTTGCTACATCACTTTGTCGGTTATCACTGTGAAATCCTGTGCAGTTCCAGTAACAGCTGTCACAGTAAAAATAGCCCCAACTGCAATTATGTGCTACAAGATCCCTACTATACTATTTCTACTAATACTACCGCCACTATACTGCTGAAAAATTGTTTTATAGCAACGATTTACATTGTTTTATGGCTATCTCCCAAATCAGTTCTCTACATTTTTCAATAAGCACACAGAGGCTACAGGATGAAATGTGACCACGCTCTCAGTTCTAATAAGGAATATTAATCTTATACTACATTTCTGTGACTATAACAGGGTCTAAACACAAATGAACAAAGACTGTCGTTTCAACTCAATTGTGTGCATTTGAAAATTTCATACAAAACAATAGCAAGGAATTATTATATCATAAAATAAACACAAGAGAGAATTCCGATATGTTAAAAGCCTGAATTCGATCATGTTCTCCCATAAATAATCAAACAGTCTTATATCGAAGACAAAGAAAGGGTAACAGTGGCATTCCCTCACCACGAGACCATTTGAAGAGATTTTAAGATACTCGCTGACATCGTTGCTATTGAGCATGGCGTTAATGTTGGTTCGATCGGTGACTTCATATGTGTAACGACGCCCCTGTAAATAAAATAAAGGCCACACATTACAGCCTGCATTAAAATGGATTGTATTACAATTGCTACAATACACATCTCAAAGAGTTATGAAAAATATTCGTATCATCCAAAAACGAGCAAATCTGCATGCAGAAGCATGGGGAATGCATTCACGCAGACTCACTCACAGCTGACTGGATTTATTTAGGCCTGCACACAACCACTCATTGTTCATAATACATACTGCATGACTGGTGATCATGATGACTCAATGCATAAACTGCACCCTGCTGATCAGCATCAATGATGTTAAGTCAAGGACAAAAGTTTACAGAATACAAATTTCTAGGGAAAATTTATTTCTGTGTTGCCTAACTAAACAGCTGGTATTCACGCCAGTGAATGGAGCACTCATGCTCGAAAATGCTTCCAGGCACTGCACTGATCTGCTTGCCCAACTGTGCAGAAGAAAATTTTATTTCGTAAACCTGTGTCCCGCAAACTATTGTGCGCAACTGTATAGGTTGAATTCCACCACCTACTGCTTGCAGTGCAAACTGCACGACTGACAGATGTGACATATGCAATGTGAGAGCAGTGCTTCGTGCTGACAAATGAAGCCACAGCTGAGACGACAGTATCATCTATAGTGGCACGGGAAGATGTTTGCAACATCTAAAATTCTGCCCATCGATATACTGCAAAGTTCGCATCAGCCATAACTGCATCATGATTTTACTGTATATGCAACGTACCAATATCTCATATTTTTTTTTTTGTATGAGCACTACAGCACTACAGAATAAAAAAAAAAAAAAAGAGATGCTATATATTTATCTTTTTCCTTACCACATCACTGTAATTTGATCAAGAGTGATTGAAAAACACAATGTCTCACGCCACCAGCGCCGTAACAGACTTGCTGCACCATCTAGTTTGTACTTCAGACGCTATATTTTTGTTTTCGGCACGGTTTGTATTTTATTCCACATGGCAGTTATTTTTCAAATGCCTTTGAAGATCAGGTTGCAGCATGGAATGCTCCCAACATTCTATCAACCTCAGCAACAGGGCTCACTGGCAAAAAAAGCTGTTTCAGGTGAATTTGTTGCCTCTGGAGCAGAATCGTTAGATGCTATCAGCAGCAGCAGCAGCAGCTCAGGAGATGACGTTGCATCTCAAATTTTGTTTCCAATAATGAAACTCAGCAACAACAGCCTGGAATGTTGGCGGCTGCGTGCACGTAGATTTCAGTTTCTGTCTTTCATTTGTTTGTTTTTCACTGGAGCTCGCTAACTCGAAGCAAATATGTCACGACTTATATTTTTTTACCTGTAGTGGGCCTCAGGAAAAGATAGGGAGACATCCTTCCACAATAGCAAAGAAGGATTTTGCTTTGGCCACACACTTTTTCAAACTGTTTTTCACCACAGTAGTTCTAAATGCCATATGCCTGAACATCAACAAGTATCATTTGCAGTCATCAACCGAAAATTTTGATTCCAGATTTTTCTGACATGTTCGATTAGTCTATTTTTTGCGGCACCGCGATATGCTCAACAGAACTTAGGTATGTGAGCACCTGAAATTTCGGATGCATTGTGACTGTATGTGAGCACCTGAAATTTCGGATGCCTTGTGACTGATTGCATGATTTTTCGGACACTATTAGCCCTGCCGCTATTTGAGGATGCTTCACCTCATGAACTGTGAAGTGAAGTATACACACTATGCAGTGGCTCATACTAGGAGGATTTTTTTTTTTATATTCTCAGCGAACCCGCAGGGGCAGGTTTGCTTTCATGCCTGCACATTGTCGAAGCACATGCGCCTACTTGTGACGTGCCGACGGCGGCAATACAGCCACTGAATTCTTTGTGAATAGGTTTTTGGTAAATGATAATGACTTCATATTTTATTTTGTTTCATCACATTTTGTTACTAATTTTCATATCAAGAGTTTGTCGCAAATGTTAAGACAGCTATGCTTTTAGTTTCTGTAATTTGTTTCAACATTCTCAAAAGTGAGCTTAGTTGAAACTAAGAAATAAGAACTTGAATGACTAAAGATAAAGCGCACAGAAAACACACACAAGAGAAGCAGACACAGGACACACGTGTCCTGTGTCAGCTTCTCTTGTGTGTGTTTCCTGTGCGCTTTATCTTTAGTCAAGCAATGCACCATCTAGCCCAATTTCAAGTTTTGTTAAGAACTTGAAACTTTACTTAAGTAAAAAAATTGTATCTTTATTATTTTTTCAGATAGTAAAACTTATTTCAAATTGAAGGCTGAAATTAGCCTTTGTCAGGCAGTATGAGGAAACAATTTCTACCTCAAGACACATTTGTGTCATAATTTAAGATTTTTCTGGCAAGTTTCTAGAAAATATTAAAACATTTTGCATGTCTTATTTCGCATATAGAATTTATTTACTAATTTTTCTCAACGGTCATTACTAGTAAATTTAAAATTTTTTCTTCCTGAGTTTGTGTTTCTCAAGGTTCTTTTCAATATTCAAACTGTGTATCTGCGTTAAAATTAATGTTTTTCGAATGTCACTGGCATATATATTACAGCAAAAAAGTTTGTCGAAGCCTATGAAAACCCCTGGTAACGAAAGAGTTATACTCATAACCTGCACCCATCTGAAAATTAAAACCGCAATCATGGAGCTAAAATAAATATTGAAAAGAAAAAGAACTCGGTTGCTCTAGTGGAATTCATGGCTTATGTAAAATTAATGACACCAATGACAAAAGACGGGATGGCATCAGAGTAAGATTGACAGGCTCATCAGGTCACAAATTGAAGCTCAGGCTATTTCAAATGCAGACAACAAAACTTTCAGTCATTGATCCCCCACAGCATGAAGAAAGTATGTAAAAAATTTTCCTTAGTTTTTATTCAGAAAGGATGCAAACGCCACAAATTAAGCTTTAAATGAGTACTACCTGATAAGTGCGGCTACTATTATGCCCCACTCCCCCACCAAGAAAAAAACTTGGAAATATTACCTCAAAACCTATTAGCAAGCTAAAAGAAAACATAATATGAAATATAACTTGACTAATTGGAGCAATTAATCATGCTAGGGCAAAAATAGAGAAAAAGACATGAGCACACAGTGTATCACATTTTTAAGTGCGTATGAAAGAGACGGCTCACCTCCAGGATGACTTTCAGCATGATCAATCACATGTGAAGAAAGAATGAGTGAATTATTAGAAGCAATTCACAGAATCAGATGCAAAACCAATACACTGGGACATATTCTAAATATGCCCTGTAAAGCACTGTGCCCTCCACATGCTATTTAATACCAGAGGAACAGAATGGTGCACTGTATTGTGTTCACGGGATGAAAACGACCAAGTATATTTTGAGCATGATGTGTGAGCACACAGGGTTCCTGCAACTCTAAACAACAATAACAACAACCAACACACATCCACACAGCACCCTTCTTTGGCTCAGGCAATCTTTAGCAACATTATTTCTAAATTTGCAACGATGCTAGATCTAAGCTCACTGAGTGGGTATACTTGAAAGCATATATCCACCAAAAGGAATAATTCTGTTGAATTTATACTCTTAATGCAACATGGAACTGGCTAAAAGCAGCCAATCAGCTTTATTTCCCATTCAACATAACACACTGCTCAGTAGAGAACTATCGAAAGATTTGCTGTTAACTGCATGTATACTCTGCTAGTTCAGTGCATCTAGAGGAACCCCTCAAGACAAAGTGGATATGAGTTAAGGCAGTAAATTTATTTACTCCCTAGCTTCTATCCATGCACACATTTAAACTACGTAGGAGAGCTATGCAGGTTTCTCATAAACTCTGAAACTAAAAAAAAAAAAAAAAAAATTAAGGGCAATTTTTCCTCCAGCACAAAGCTCCTGAAAAAGTTCTACAGCTGTGCCATTTGAATCCTTGGACTCGATGTCTTTTGCCACATGATGGTGTCAAGTGTAAGATATTTCGACTATGCTCATTTTAATATTTTAGCACATAACACTATAACGTAAAAGCATGCTTCTTTTGGCACACGTAAAATAGAAATTATAGTCAACAGGGCAAGCTACGTAAAAAACAAACAAACTAAAAATACATGTTTAGTGTTAAAAAGAGTGTTCATGCCTATTTCTACCATTCTACCATTCCCCCCAAATATGCCACGGATATGCCAAATAAGAGGAGGCAATAAGGAATGTTGAAGCCGTTTAGTTGGTTCTTTTGCAGTGCAGCTGCTTGCAACCCGCATGAATTGTAAGGTTCAGGCCAGGTAGTGGACGGTCCCACATATTCACGCGTAACAAGAGATCACACATACTGCCCACACGTCCTTCCTGACCCCAGTGTGGGAAGTTACCTATCAAATACATATCATGCATAGTGGGCATGCCCAAACACATGACAATTAATATTCAAAATTTATATCACATTTTTCACATGCAGAGCTGGCTCACACAACAAAGTAACGACGACAGATTTTACTGCTGTTCCTACTCTCTATGACGTACTAAAACATGGCTAGAGCATCAAAGCGGGTATGGTATCGATGGAATTTTTATGTGCATACCAGGTTGAGCTGTTAAATGTCGCTAGACAAGTGTGACTGCATGTGCAGACGAAGTTCATCACTATCTTAAAACTAGCGACAAGCACTTTGACTAAATGTCTGAATGAGTGCTTGATTACGATGGTGTGTGGGAAAGGTGATGATGGACTTAATGATGTCTAATGTTTCAGCCACAGTAGCAGAGGGTGCTCTTTCATCCAGAGTGAGGACATATGTGGCTATTGACTGCCGCATGGCCCCATTTAGGGAGATAGCTTGCATGAGCATAGCGCATATTCCCATGCTGGAATTTGTCTTCTTTAGTGAGGTGCTTGATGTGGTATTCTCCGCGAAAGCGATGAGATTTTGCAGACCTAATTTTTGGCAAGAGGGAAACACGTATGGGCCGGTAAAAAGAAACGCAAACAAATCGGCACCCGTGTTTTCTCTTTGAATTTCTTGCTGCCATGCTTGTAACTGGGTGGTACCAAAAATATTTTAGTTATTCGTGTCACAATAATGGACAACTCTTTGTCACAACCCCCATACAAACATGATGACAGCATGATGACAAGAAATTTAAACAGTGGAGCAGATAGACGCCACACTGCTCGCATTTCCTTTTTTCATGCTAGTACGTGTCTCAGTCAGACCAGCACAACACTAAAGAACAACGTACTAGCAGTGTTTGCATGAACGCGACGACTAGTGCATCGCATTGTATCCTGTTTCTAGCGCATTGCATTTATGTAAACAGGAGTAATGCATTAGGAAAGTGCCTCACATTATTGCGCCAGGCAGGGTTGGATTGAGAGGAGTAAGTCGACTTTCTCCGCGTTATGTAAACCCGGTCATGCATAAGTGGGGTGCTCTCGCCGAGCAACGCACGAAGAAACCGTCACTTGACTGCGCTTCCCCTTTTCTTGCTGTTACTCCCCTCTGTACTTCTCCTCGCTATTCTCTCCCACACAGCAGACAACAGCCAGCCAGAAAGCATGAAAAAAAAAAAAAAGAAAAAAACGCCCGTCCCGACAAAAGCGCCACAATTGTTTTCAATATGCTACACCACATGCCGCTACCATCGAGCTAAAGATGATGCGCCACAAAATGTAATGTGATGAGCTACTGTTGCTTTCATGTCAACACGGCTACTCATCCAAAGTGCTACACGAGCTCGACAAGGCTAATAATTGGTTCGCACAAAACCTCAGACCCTATTTCTAGTACTATCAAGTTTTGTGGTTTCTGGTTAAAATGCGCGTATGACTATTACGAACCGCTGTTTCATTACAGTCTTGTCAGATGTGCAAATTTTTTTCCCCAGACAAACATGACTCTTGCTTAGATTTGTACTGTGCAATACTCACAGAGGTTGTCCAGGCACCACTGGGCACAAAAGCCAACCTGGCGCTCCACAAAATCCTCACTGTTGACCCAGGGCTCCATTTTGGCTAGCGGGTTCTCCCGTAAGCTAGCCAGGCGCTTTTCCAGCGTCACTTTGTTCTCGCCTGCATTTCATTGCACGCACAGCTGCAGTTCTCATTTTCTCAACTGGAAACATTTACAAAAGGACCTTCCAGATAAATTTGAATCTTTACTCATTTGTACGAAAGCTGCCTAATGCTAAAAGCTGGATTGTACACAAATCTTTTTAGTGCCCCAGATGATGGCAGCTGATGAAATTATTAAAGCCTGCTGAGCACACTTGATTGTCCTCCTTTGTGTAATTCCCAGACACGTGAAAATAAGCAGATTTTGAAACAATGTAGAATAAAAGGCAGTGCTATATTATTCAATATTAAATCAATTAAGGACACAGGGTTGGTGCTATATTTCTATGCACACACTTTGAAGCATAATTGAAGTTCATTTTCTCAGAGCCCGGATATAGAAAACCTGTATATTTTGAATCACTGACAACTAGGAGTTGGGATTCACCTGTTTAAACAACAAAAAGCATAACAGAAGTACGCCAAATTCAGTTCCAACTGAAAAAGCTCACCCTTCTTGGAATGAAAAGCATATCTAGCTGCATACTGAGCATGAGTTAGTATACTAAAGGTTAAATATTAATTAAGTAATAGAGAACCTAGGGTATGATAAGACTACGGTATATTGTGTGGGCGTGCACTATTCTACGGTTAAGTATATCTGCAATTCACTGTGTAGGTAAAGCAGGGGAAAAAGAATAAAACATGAGTCTTCTATCTTTTCACACTTGTGTAACAAAGGGCCAAATGTAACAAAAACAAAATACCTCCCTTGTGGATATTTAGGACCAACAACCAAAAAAATGTTGACTTCATTTCTTTTGCCAGAAAGAAAAAGCACTGAAACAACTGTATATCACAAGCCACGTCATCAGTGCCAGACAATCTTTTTTTACTTCTTTGCCAGTCAATTCGCTTCTCTGTAGTACTTGAGAGCAGGCTAGTTGGACGACTCAGACGACCTCCGGCGCTGCATGGTTATACACAAAAACAATACACACACAAGAGAATTAAACCAAGACGTTAACACAGATGATGCGCTCGCTACCAACTGCCTGTTTTTGTGGTACGAAAAAGAAGAAAGCTTCACAAAAAACGTGGGGTTACAATATGAAGAAGTAAACAAAAGATTCAGAAAAAATGCGAAGAAATTCAGAATGAAAAAATTAAATGAAAATAAAACGAAAATAATGACAATTTAGGTCTAACTTCTTGTCACATTGTCCAAACGGAGAAGTATCACCTCCTTGCTGTTGAGCGCCACCGACAGAACACTCACGCATTCACCTTCTTCCCCCAAAATCATCTTGAATGCTTCAATAATCCCTCTTTTAAAACTGTCTTTTGCGCCTGCCAGCACCTTGGTTCTGGTGAACCTTGGTACACTATGGGTGCCCCTCAAGTCCTGTTGATCGTCATCCATTTTACAACGGGAACAATGGGTCGCCAGGTTTCCTGGAGCAGACAATGTGGCACACGAATTTCTGTGTTCCCTTAGCCTTTCATTGATGCATCGGCCTGTTTGCCCTACATACGCCTTCCCACATGTCAGGGGGATCTTGTACACGACACCCGTGTAGTTGGTAGCGAGCGCATCATCTGTGTTAACGTCTTGGTTTAATTCTCTTGTGTGTGTATTGTTTTTGTGTATAACCATGCAGCGCCGGAGGTCGTCGGAGTAGCTTCTCTGGCCTTTTTTGCGACCTCCTCTGCATCTAGATCATCATCACCATCAGCCTGACTATACCCACTGCAGGGCGAAAGCCTCTCCCATATTTCTCCAATTAACCCGGTTCTGAGCTAGCTGCATCCCCTTGCCCCTGCGAACTTCTTAACCTCATCCGCCCACCTAACTTTCTGCCGCCCCCTGCTACGCTTTCCTTTTCTTGGAATCCAGTTTGTTACCCTAAGCGACCATCGGTTATCCTCTCTTCGCACCACATGTCCTGCCCATGCCCATTTCTTCTTAATTTCCACTAGAATGTCGGTAACTTGAGTTATTTCTCTGACCCACTCTGCACGCTTCCTATCCCTTAATGTTACCCCTACAATTTTTCGTTCCATAGCCCTCTGGGTTGTCCTCAACTTAAGTAGAACTCTCTAGGTTAGCCTCCACGTTTCAGCCCCATAGGTGAGTACAGATAAGATGCAACTGTTGTATACTTTCCTCTTAATAATACCGGTAAGCTGCTAGTCATAATCTGTGAGTGCTTGCCAAATGCGCTCCATCCCAATTCCAATCTTATTCTTCTTGTTATTTCCTTTTCATGGTACGGATCTGCGGTTACTACCCGTCCTAAGCAGACATATTCGCCTACTACTTCCAGCGCTTCGCTACCTAACGTAAACTGCTGTTCCTTTCCGAGGCTGTTGAACATTGCCTTAGTCTTCTGCATATTGATTTTCAAGCCTATCTTTCTACTTTTCCTGTCTAGGTCACCAATCATTCTTTGCAGTTCATCTCCTGAGTTACTTAGCAAGGCAATGTCATCAGCAAATCACAGATTATTGAGGTATTCTTCATTTACCCTTATCCCTAACTGCTCTCATTCCAAGTCTCTGAATACTTCCTCTAAGCAAGCTGTGAATAGTACTGGGGAGATCGTGTCTCCTTGCCTAACGCCTTTCTTTATGGGAATTTCGTTATTTTCTTTATGCAGAACTATGGTTGCTGTGCAGCCACTATATATATCTTCCAACACATACGGCTCATCTACACCCTGATTTCGCAATGCCTGCATCACCGCCGAGGTTTCTACTGAGTCAATTGCTTTTTCGTAATCAATGAATGCTATGTATAAGGGCTGGTTATATTCCGAGCATTTTTCTAACACCTGGTTGATATCCATATCTATATATATATATATATATATATATATATATATATATATCATAACAGCTCCTATTCACGAATGAGTAGACATTTTGTGATTAGAATGTGGTAATACAAATACAGGTCAAGTTCTTTTTGTCCTCAGCGTGCACATAATGAAGGGCTGCAGCTTTCAAGACAATTTCAACATGCCATCTACTTCAGTTATGGAAATATATATATATATATATAAGACTTCAGAACTAGGAATGCGCAAGCGTGGGAAAAAAGTGGAGAGAACAGGAGAATGGTGGCAATTGAAGTTTTTCTGCCAAAAAAGCAATGCCCGAAGAAAGTGCATGGACAAGCATATCAGGCACAGCACCTTTGGCACATCCTGACAACAGGTGCAGCGCTGTCGCACACCGCTAGCATGCAGTTCCTGCCAGTTTATGTGATCTCTCCACTTCTACTCACGCCTGTATCTTGCAAAATGCGCTCAAGCTAACTACAGCACACAGATACATTTTATGAGAACTGTGTTCATCAATACTTTAATGCCACAATATTGCACAAATTTTGAAACAATTGTAGATATATTTACTTGTTTGAGCAAATTTTTCCAAGGCAATAAGTGAGAACAAGATCACAAGGGTGTTGCACGTGACAGGATCCTGCGCAAAGATAAACAAAAATATTACAATGCAAAAATTTTACATTTAAAACCGAACTTGCATTAAACAAGCACTGTACACTTCCATTACACGTGATATAATGAGCCAGTACCAAATAATTCTTGCAGACTAGCAGTATTACGTTCAAAACAAACACTGGAGGCGGCACATTAAAATTCATGCAACTCAACACTTACTCGGCCGCGGCTAACATCTACAGTTAATATGAAAAAAAAAAAATGAAGTAGTAGTTTTCCACAGAAGAACTTGAGTTGCCCAAAACTTTTGTATTCTTCCGATATTGTCACATAAAATCAACTTTATTGTTTCTATGATATACCAGCTCTACTTAGCTTTTCTAACTACCTAACCTTTGATTCAAGCAATTTTCTTTGAGCATATATTTCAGCAAATGTATAACATGCAACAAGTGAAAGTAAAGTGAAAGGAACAGAAGAAACTCTCCTGTCTTCTCCAAAGGCAAATGTGAAACAACTATTAAGCAACAAATAATTCCACCAAGAAAAACTGCAACTTCCTTTCAAGTGGCAAGAGATAGAAATTTTACAGGTTACTTCTTTTTTTTTTTTTTCGTTCTTTCACTCAACAAGCTTCACACTGAAAGCAGTAAGCCTGGCCAGGAGAAACTACACAAATTAGCAAACTTCTTTACATTCTGACGTATTATGTAATAAAGCTAATGAAAGAAACACTAGGGAAGTATGTTCAGAAATTGTCACCCAGGAAGTATCTGCTAGAAAATCTCCAGACTTATTTTTGCGAATGCAAACAAACTTAAAAAGAAGAAAAAAAGAATTGAATGCAAAAAGGTTGCAAGGCACTCCTGAAAAACCTACTCTGAACCACAAATTTTGATTCAAGGCAACAGAGAGGACTGGAGAATAAAGACAATAAGTATGTGTTGAAGTCTTACCACATCTCATTTCATAATCACGTTGAAAAGAACTTTTTTTTTACGGAACGCTTAGCTTTTAAATCAATATTTGCGATTCATTTTTCTGGAAAACATTTATTACTTTTTTTTCCCCCATTTTGTTCGGCAAGGCTGCACATTACAACTTTGTACAAGCACAGGAGCGGTGCTTTCTTGAGAGATATTTTTTCCCCACAA
Source organism: Amblyomma maculatum (assembly GCF_055883805.1). Classification (NCBI taxonomy): domain Eukaryota; kingdom Metazoa; phylum Arthropoda; class Arachnida; order Ixodida; family Ixodidae; genus Amblyomma; species Amblyomma maculatum. Next base: position 137,919,733 of record NC_139344.1, read on the forward strand.
GCCTGCCACAATTTTGTAAATCTCAAGTTCATTCCCTTGTATGATCAGATTTCCTTATAACATACAAAAATTTAATTACAAAACAGAAAACTGTGAAACTCCTATAGCTGCCTTCATCTGAACATGCCCACACATAAGATAATGCCACCCCTGATACAAGTGTGTTGAGAATGTTCACCAAAATAGGAAGTGAAATGGTTAATAGTAAACAAATGTCCTTGTAGTTGTTGTGCTCTTTTTTTTTTTTTTTTTGCTTTTTGTGGCATGCAATCACTATTGGTCATAAGCATCGGTATTTCTGAAGGTCTAGATTCATATGAAATAGAATATGGGTTAAAGAGCAACTCCGGAGGTTTTTTGACATTCGAATATTCTAGTAAAAATTTTACCATAGGTTCTCCTCTTCGTCTTGACGCATTCTACAAAATTTGGGCGCGGTACGATAATCCATTCACGCGCAACACGGCTTTAAAATATGCCATTTTTATGGCTTAAGTTGAGAGTATTTCTGCGGGCAACGCTGAGTTTCTGATGTCATAAACAGTATACTGGCGTTACTGTCCACTTCCCGCATGATAATGAAATTGTGTGGCTTATATTGAACTACCTCAGACATTTTATGCAGAACGTCATGATTTCCATACTTTATTTTCACCATCCAACGCACGTACGAGCGTTTCTCTAATACTGAGTGTGACGTCACCATTTCGTCAACTGGGACGTCGTTTCTGACCGTGAAAGCAGTTTCGGTTTCGAGTTGCTGTTTTTCTTTTTTAAAAATACTTCTAATAGCAATTTTGAAAAACTGATTTTTGTGTTGGAGTCGGGACCATGCCAAGGAATGTAATTAAGCTAAAAACACAGAATGATGAAAAACCACCGGAGTTGCCCTTTAAAGATGCCTGCATATATGAAAAAGGATAGTTGAAAATGCCCGATGAAATTTTCCCCTGGTGTTATAAACAGAAACTGCAAAACTTGGTACTGCATCCTTTTTGAGCAATGGTCAGCTGTGCTGCGAGCAACACTCATACTGTGCCCAGAGCAGCTGCCACAGACTAAGACGCAGACAAAAAAAAAATTCTCGTCCATTGTGCAGTTAAGCAAGGAAAACAAGTTGAAGTAGACTCTTCTTATGGCGAATTGATGGACCTAGGAAATATGTTTGTCTTACCAGAAGTGCCCCTAATGGTTTCCTCCTGTTAATCATCGAAAATGCATTTTAACTTAGGTCATCTAAACAGGAATCTACTGTATTTGCAGAGGTTTTTTAAACAGTGACTAGAAAAACAGAAGATGGTACCTGCTGACCAACTGGTGGGGAAAGCGATACAGTAAGCACGGTGTGAAGAGTAGATAGAATTTATGATTAGGCTGTGGTCTTTGTAACCATCGGTTGGTTTAGCATTCTGTACCAAGATAGGTGCGTGCCCATATGGCATATCTTTACTCTGAAGCCTCCATGCATGCATTATTTGGCCCTTTTAACACATACTCTGCAAAAATGTTCTGCAATAAAAAAACGAACATATCGCTTGATAGGCTTACCAAATTAGCAATGAGGTATTCAAGTGTATCTTCAGTCAGTAGTGCAACACTGCTTGGTCCTGTTTAAAGAGATAAGAAAGCAAGAAAAATGTCAGAAAATAAATTAGAGTACACCTGCAAGTGGTGCACTGCACGATGGAAAATAATTCAAGTAAAAAGTAAATCTTACCAACAAACTTTCATTCCAAAGATATTTTGTCATTATGCAGTAACTACTTGTTGCTACTGCTATTAAAAGAAAAGAAAAAGCTATTTGCTGAGCATAGTAACGTGAAGGGTTTTACTTAAAGGGGCCATGATACCAACTTTGGAATATAAGCTGTTTATTGCATCTCATTCCCAATGTGCCAAGCAACTAAACCTCAAAGTTTCAGCTCCATCAGAACTGCAGATATTATTTAAAATTAGTATTTTAGTTTCTTCGTGAACCACTTGCTGATCTGGCAACCGCGTTGCCAATGACGACATAAACCGATGCCGCATCGTCTGCTGCATGTTCTGTGCACGAGCAGTGTCAACTGCGGTTGCGCTATTCTAGGCACAATAGTCACGTGAAGTCAATGTGGCTGACCAAACAGCAGCCACTAACTGCGGTGCCTATGGGCGGGATTCAGGAGTACGTCGGCGCCCGAGTATGAAAGCCGCATGAGCTGGCCCAATTGAGCAACATACACACTGTACACTGAAACATGTCTCAAAAGCAACACATAAAATGTGCACAGAGTGTCTGTTGTTCGACGGTGCTTTTGTATAATCTTTGAGTAGCATCCGACAGCACAGCAGCGTATACTATATAAGGTGTGGCGCACTACATCGAGGCGCCCAATACCACGTCCCGTCTTAGCAGCATCGTTTACACTGCTCGTTGTCAGGCCTATGTCTGGCCTCAGCCGCATCATGAAAGTAGGAGATAAGCTCATGAGGCTTACAGCACAGAATGCCGCAAGCTTACAGCAATGGTGCCGCCCACGAGCGCGGTTGATGATGGCGCTCTGGCCGTCTGTTTGTCCCTGATCGTTGCTAGGTTTACATTGTTTAGCATCGAAGCCACAGCGGACAGCACTTTGTAAGTGATCAACGAGGCATTTTATTAAAAGGGCCACTCGATCACGAAACTTCCTATCAACCCCATTGTTTTGTAGTGAAGGAAACTATTATTTTTGATGACGCCTTAGCAGCGGAGCTAGTGTACAAGAACACTGGCACCGCATCAGTGGAAGCTGCTATGCGGCTGTTAGCAAAAGCTCCCATCGTATGGGTGAACATTGCTCAAAAAGCATTAAATTTTTTAAATTCCCTTTTCCAGGGCCTAAAATTATTATGAGGACAACAAATTTTAGCATGCTTTTCTGACACAGGGGCAAGGGATCTGCCGTATCGCTGGTGCAGACGGCTTGCGGAAGGCTTGAAGGGCACGGCCGGTACGGCGGTGTTTGCGGTGGCAGTGCTGCCCCGGACGATGGCGGTGGTCACGCTGAAGGTGGATGTGTGGGCAAAAACTAAATCGCACTTCACTAGTTTCTGTTCTGTTTTCAAAAACATGCTGAGCACATTCACTGGGAGTCTTGCTGGTTTTGAGCAAGTGCGAACACAGTAGTGTATCGGCAGCTTATCACCGCCGGCACAGCAGCGACGACACGGAGTCAGTCTGCGACGTCACCAATCGTCTCAACATGGCGATCACTGTCGGTAGGAGGAGCTTCGTGGTCTCAACTTCAGTCACTTATTTGGAATAAGGAATGTGTCTAGGGCACTCAAATTTCAGAAATAAAATAATAATGTTCAGTATTATCTACCAGACTGCAGTATATATTGGGCGACCATGGCATGACCCCTTTAAGTTGAGGACAACGCAGAGGGCTATGGAACGAAAAATGGTAGGGGTAACGTTAAGAGATCGGAAGCGTGCAGAGTGGGTAAGAGAAATAACTCAAGTTGCTGACATTCTAGTCGAAATTAAGGAGGAGAAGGTTTTACGTTATACTGTAACCACACACCAAGAAGTTTCATAAAATAAAAACATCTAAACACAATTCAATCAGTGATTATAAATGTTAACTAAAAAAAAAAGAAAAAAAGATATTTATTCATGTTACTCCTTTGCAGCGCAACACGAATATCCTAGATCTGGGGCGTTTTCTTTTTTTTTATTATTACATAAAAGCCCCAGTGTTACGTTCCCATGTGCATTTCCCCGGCCAATATCATGGTAGCTCCCATAGAAAATCCATGCCATACAAACTCAGCTGTCACATCGCAATATTGGCAGCACTCGTGTTTGTAGCATATATCCTGAAGGAAAGAAGCCAACAGTCGGCGAGGCCAAGGAAAGCATTGGGGATGGTACCCCGCCGGGGTGGCGCAGTGGTTAGGGCGCTTGACTACTGTTCCCAAGGAAGCGGGATCGAATCCCGGCCTCGGCGGCCGCTTTTCAATGGAGGCGAAAAGCAAGGCTCCCGTGTGCTGTGCGATGTCAGTGCACGTTAAAGAACCCCAGGTAGTCCAAATTTCCGGAGTCCTCCACTACGGCGTCTCTAATAGCCTGAGTTGCTTTGGGACGTTAAACCCCACAAACCAAACCAAACCAAACTTAGTCTTTTTTTTTTTTAAATGTTTACTTGGATAATCACAGAAATTAGTAATGTAATCTGTTTAGGGGAAAGATAATTAAACACAAAGTAGAAGAAAAAACAATGTGCCGATGGTGGGAACCGAACCCACGACCTCCGAATATCGCGTCCGGTGCTCTTCCAACTGAGCTACATCGGCCGCTGTCCCCCTTGCTACTTGCTTGGGTATTTATGTTGTCTGTATAATAACCTTGAGAGTGTTCACCAGCGCCACCCTCAACCATAGCGGCGGGCGTGGAACGCCCTTTGTTACCGCCAGCGTCACGTAGAAAAAGACGAAGTACCATCCCCAATGCTTTCCTTGGCCTCACCGACTGTTGGCTTCTTTCCTTCATGTATTATAACGAGCACCCTCATTTCCCCTTAATTGATCTGCTTGTAGCTTACGGGGGTCTCGGTTCTGGCAGTCTTGAAGCCATAGGTAGCGTAAGAGGGTTCTAGCACAGCTTTCGCCCTCGCTCTTGATCACGTTCTATGTGACGCTGGCGGTAACAAAGGGCGTTCCACGTCCGCCGCTATGGTTGAGGGTGGCGCTGGTGAACACTCTCAAGGTTCGTATACAGACAACATAAATACCCAAGCAAGTAGCAGGGGGGACAGCGGCCGATGTAGCTCAGTTGGAAGAGCACCGGATGCGATATTCGGAGGTCGTGGGTTCGGTTCCCACCATCGGCACGTTTTTTTGTGTTTAATTATCTTTCCCCTAGACAGATTACATTACTAATTTCTGTGATTATCCAAGTAAACATTTAAAAAAAAGACGAAGTACCATCCCCAATGCTTTCCTTGGCCTCGCCAACTGTTGGCTTCTTTCCTTCATGTATTATAACGAGCACCCTCATTTCCCCTTAATTGATCTGCTTGTAGCATATATCCTGTAGCATATATATAGCATATGCTGACGAATGTGCATATTATGAGTGTCTAATGGAGACGCTCTCTCAAATGCCTCCAAAAGTGGATTGTGTATGAGATCCCTTAGCTTGCCAAAGGAAACACAGATGTGCAATGAGCTTTTTTTATTTTCCCATCTAGAAGATATTGGACTCCTGGAAAATCGTTTAACCCTCCACATTTCTCAGCATTGAGCAATCTCTACATAGTGGACACTGTAAGCCTATTTGTAGGACACTGCACATCACATCTAAGTATTTTTTCTAGCATACTCCTTTGTGCACTTCTTTCCATATTCGTTGGCTCAAATTTTTTATTTCCGTTTATTTTTTTTTTAATCCATTCCCAAAATATCTCTTCCTTTCTTTCTCCCCTCCTTCCACTCTCCTGCGAAAAGTAGGAAGTCAGCAGATTTCAAACGCCGACTAAATTCTCTCCTTTCTCACCAAAATGTTTCTCTCTCTATCTCACAAGAGCTGAACACCACTGTTACTAAGCTACTATGGTAGATCCATGTGATGTACAGTACGGTCCATTGTTAAAGGGAACATGAGATCGTGTGGCCTAAACACTTTGCAAAGCGCTGCCACTGACCACAGGCAAGAATGAACGGCATCAAGTGCATGGTCGGGAAGAGCAGTCAGCAGTGCTTACTGCGCATGCACTTTGCACGATTGTTTGTCACTGGCTCTCTTGGGAGTGCTTTGCAAAGCGCGGCAGCAACGCGGCCTCATATTCCCCTTAACAGTGGACCGCACTTTACAGTTCTCTTAAGATCAGCAACATTTCTATGGGAACCAATGTGATGGGGCCCCTAAGCATGCATTGCGAAATAGGTAGCATTCCACACGTGCGATATGGTTTCAATTCTTAAGAATATTTATGTAGACCTTTTTACGACCCTTCAAGCAACCTGTTTCATGAACTGTAGGGCAAGCGTGGGGGGAGATTAATCCTCAGTATTTTCCTGCACTATAAGTATAGCCTAGTGTCCAATATGGTGGTGCCCCAAGGCCTGTTTATGAAAAGGCCTTAGTGAAACATCAGAAAAACTTGATTCAATAAACGGCACCCTTTAATCACCAGCAAATAAATCAAACAAAAGTATGTCTGCAAATGATGATGCTAATAAAGCGAACTTTTTGAATACATCTCATAAACCAATTTCTGCATGCAGTGAACTCACCATTACGTGGAGCAGTTCCTCACATAGCTACTCGGTGCTTGTCACATGTTAAAAGTACCACATTCCCCAGCAATTCTCTCTGCCAGGTGAGAGCTTAAGCTAACCATATTTGTGAATCCAACAACTCTCTGACAACAGCTCATTTGTACATGATCATGAATCGGTCTGCCCTCATTATACTCTACACAAACTCTTTGATTCATTCGACAACAAACACAAGCAAATGCATTAAAACTTATCGCCACAAAAATGGTTTTTGATAACACATTGGCTCTCACCTGCAAGTTTCTCTGCAATGCACCCAAGGACGACACAAATGTTCCGGTGCCATGTTGGGTTGTTCCTGCCACTTATGGACAGCTCTCTTGACAGTTGAAACATCTGTGACAGTTTCCCCACAGACTCCTAAAATCAGGAAAAACAAAACAAAAAACAGCAGCTTACAAGTAAAACTGGGCTGCAGAACTTGTATATTGAGCTGACGTGCGTATAACGCTGAAAGACATAGCAGAAATATAAATGTCACGAGAAAAACCTTGCCACACCATATCTATAAGCTACTGCATGAACTTGTTCAAATCCCCATTTAATAAATTCTATAAGCCATTCTGCCTTGACCATTCCAGAGCAGAGCAATATAGAATACTGCAGGACATGGACTGTTGTTGCTATCGTTTTTTTTTTTTAGTTGTGTCATACTATAGACATTTAGAGAAACACTAAAAACTTTGTTTCCTGAAAGCAGAGGCCCTACATGCTTAAATCTACTAAATGTGCAACATAGCAATCAGCTAAAAATGCAATGAATAACCACTCTCCCTATAACACACATTTTTCAAATTCTCAATAGAGTGCCTAATACTATGATGTCACCATCATATTCAAACACAACAAACACCCACTCCAAGTTTTTTGCCAATGCACCTGAAGCGTGATATCCGAAGCCTTCTTTTTCCAACATGGACAAGAAACTTTTGTCACCTGCCCATCATTATTAGTTGGAAACATAATCAGTTATCTCTGGAATTACAGATGCACAACACAGTTATTTTCAGTTTTTATGACACCACCTTTTACATCGTATTCCAAGAGGTGTTTGAGGAAATGAAAATCATGACGACGATGCTGAATTTTAATGGCACAAGGTATTTTTTGTCTACACAGGGTGGCGTCAGACATTTTTCCAAGCATTTCACATCAGAGAAGCTGAGTGCCAGGCCAGGAGGAAGCTTGCACTCATTGTAACTACTGGTGGGTACCCATGGCACTGGGGATCGAACCCTGCCCTCTCGCATGAGAGACGGATGCTTAAACCAACAGGACATCAAATAGGCCACCGCAGCGGTCTGAGGAAATAAAAAAGAAGCAAACTGGCCGAAAATGAGAAAGTTGGCATCCAGTGCCTGGTTTGTGCAGTTCCTAATCAAGTAGAAGTAATCTCTTGGAGCATTTATAGTTATACCCTCTCTTGATGCTACCAGAATCCTCACTTTATAGACACACTCCCCACAGCTAGCATCTCAAGAGGAAGTACATCATGAGTGTGACTTTAAATGAGATTTTGTGGTTTGGTTTGCTTTAAAAGGTTTAATGCCCCAAAGTGACATTGCCTACGAGGGATGCCGTAGTGGATGGCCCTGGAAATTTTGACAACCTGGTACAAGGAAGATGCCCATGGCAACCAGTAGAAATGTGATGCACTTCAATAACATGTTAGTATCAAGAAACAACATCAGCTAAGGTGAACAAATATTTTCCAGCCATTTCACTGGCACTGCCAGTACACTTCCCCTCGCATCACTTCCACCCATTTTAGTACTGGTCAGTGCAGTCAGTCTGTTTTATCTTAAGTAGTAGACGACCACAATGCCAAATTCGTTCCGTTAAGTCTACAAAAGAGGACAAAAGAGTAAAATAGCAAAACACCATGCTTGTACTCAGAGCAGCATTATTCAGATGTATAAAACTTGGCACTGCACCACACTGTCATCTCGAACATCGGAATGTACAGCCCTTGTCAAAAGTTTAGAGTCCATGGGGTTTGCTTTTAAGCCATATATTATATGTTCGTTAACAATCGTGGAAGTCCTAGCTATTGGAGAGGGTAGGATAAAAAATCTTCTTGCCTTCAGCAAGTTTGGAAACCTGGGAATGCATTACGAGCCACATAGTATGGCTCAGAAGTAGACTCCCTGGGCTCTAAACTATTGACAAAGGGTGTACCTCCATGATGTCTTTCACATCTTGGATACGTCAGGTTAAAACACACAACAGACATAGTTCTGTGTGCTTTGGTAAATTCTGTCAGGATGCATAAACAAATTTCCGGTTACTCTAAGATAAAGTTGAAAATTTATCCGCAATTAAATCACCTCACACACAGCATAAGAACTCCAAACTGACTGTGAAGCAGTCTATTGCAGCAAAGGCACGTTTAAAAATTCACCTTTTTTTTTTTTTTTTTTAATATTTGCCGTGACTGAGGTCAACAATGGCCACTGGTGTACATCCATATATGCCGCTGTTACATACCTTAGTTGGCAAGGGGCAGTCATCAAGGATGAGAGTAATGACAGCAGGGCCCAAGGGGTCATCCATGGGGATAGCGTTCACCATAGACCGGACAACTAGGAGCCAGCCATACTCTTTGTCAGCTATTAGGTGCAGCTTGATCATGAAAGGTGGAGGCTCCTGCTCACTGAAAGCATTTAACAACAAATATTTAGGATGTAGCAAAGAAGGCTAGTTCACAGCCAAACCTGAAAAACAATAAACAAAATGGTCAGATGAAACCAAGATCATCATGACACCAATTCTCAAAACTACAAACAGCATGCAGCAGCAGTCTCGTCTATATCACAGTGATAAACCAGATATACTGAAACGCTTAGCGCTTTCAGATACAGTTTGTTTCACCATTTACTGAAAAAAAAAGAAAAAAAAAAGAAAAAAAAAAAAGAAAATTCTAAACTGTATGGGCTAAACACAGAAAGCCAATTAATCCTTTTCACTAGAAATGAAAACTGTCGTTTTCCGCAGGTACATCGATAATTATGTACAAAGTTTGGCAGTTGCCAAACCAAACTGTGAAACGTTGCTGCAGAAAGTTGACGCTCATTCGGAAGCAAAAGATGCATTTATTGCTTAGAAGCTTGAAGCTGAAAACCTAATTTCTTTTCCTACTACTCAATTCAATCCCCTACAATGAAAATGACGTCAAGTGCTTCTGGAACTTTGTGACAGCTGGGTGAAAATGCACGGTGTCGTAGTTGACCCCGAGATATACGGAAAAATAAAAATAAAAAAATTACTTGGTCATTATCAGTTGCTTGTGATAAATGCCATGTGGTGGCAATACCTATAGCATTTTCTACTTCATAAAAGTTCCATTTTCAGCAAATGTAGCCTCTATGTCATTTGACCAAGGCAATCCGTCAATATGGGCCACTTACAATTTGATCTTAAAGGCCCACTGTCCACCCTCCGGTCGAAAATATTTTCTTCCCCGGTGACTGTGAGACTTCGCCCCTAGAACGCAAGGCCGCAAAATGTTTTTGAAAAGAGTAACTAATAACGCAGTTACAGCCACCGCAATCACCGATTCTGTCATGCCTCTCTCCTTCCATTCCCTCGCAAAGGTTTTTCACTCTCCTGCCCGAGGTCGTCTAGCCTCCGCAATACAAATTCCCCTTCCTCCTCCGCGTTTGGCGGGAGGTGGGGCGTGGCTCTCCGCGAGCGCAAAAAAAAAAAAAAAGAAACGGTCGAGGGAGCGCGCGCCGCTGGATTCAGCCTGGCCGTGGCGAGGGAAAAGCGCGCTGCGAGCGGTAGACACCCATCCTTCTCCCGTCAGTCAGCGAGACGGACCAATTGACGTCGTTCCCGGTACGTACGTCATTATCGTGGCCCGTCGAGCCAGCGCAGGAAACAGGGAATCTGGCTTTCCGGAGGAGAGCATGAGATAGCTTTGAATTGTATTTTTGATGCTTTGCGGCGCGCGGGTCATTGTAGCATTTTGCACAGACTATCTCCGGTACCTGATCGAAACACTGGGCTCCTTTGCTTAAAAGGGCCTTGCCTGGACAGTGGCCCTTTAAGGTCCTATCAGGATTATTGCGATCAAGGTTCACACAGAATATTTGGCCCAAAATTTAAGGCTGATTCAAGAATTTCAAGGATACAAAGGAGAATAATCAAGGAGGTCAATGAATGTTTTTTTCCTCTTGATAAATTCCAATTACCTTCTCAAAGGCCACCATTTCCGCGTCCTTTTCCCCGGCCTTTCGGTGGAAACTTTTAGCTCCGACAAGGAGAGTCATGTTATTCTCGATATCAGCATCCTCCCTTCCACAGAATTTCTTTGCAGTTTTCTTTTTCTTTCATAAATGTTCTCACGCTCCAGCTCCAATGCCTTCATTTCAGTTGTGCCTGGTGACTTTCTGCTGCATACCCCTAATACTTGCATGCATTCCAGATGATTTATTCACTAATAGGTTGTTTGCAAAGAAGAGGAGAGTCTAGGTAACTAAATACACTTATGAAAAAAGTAATGAAGAAAAGGGGGAATGGGACCTGGAAGCACACCTTGAAGAATTTGTCCTGCCGTCAGATGCACTGTCGCTTCACGTTCTGCCCATCCTTTCCCTGTCATCTATTGTTCTGTCTCAGGGGTGCTCCTATAGTTGCCACGCAGCCTTGTTTTTTACAGATGAGCCTGCTTGACCCTAACTTTTCAAGGAAGCTCAGTAGTGTATAAAAACTGAAGGAGTTTCGAAGGCCTTTGAAACACTTCTTCAAAAATCAAAGATAGTCAAGGATTTCAAGAAGCTGTTCAAACCATGAACGTGTTTATAACATGCATCAGCATCAAGATGCAGAATGCACGACTTCCTTTCTCAATGAGGTATATACTGGCAGAGGCTCCTAGTCATGCAACATTGCCATCCTTTTTGGTGCGGCCCCTGCATCCCTTCAGGACATCGCACAGTTACGTGTGACAAAGACAGCAGAAAATGTGCATTCCTCTTGTACATATTCACTGTCACAAATGCGCCCGTGCTCACAAGTAACTCCGTATACATTATAAGGAGGTCAGAGATATTGGCTTTGCACCTAGCATAGCCAGAGACACACTTTAAAAACTAGTTGGCGGCTGGTAACAGTCACTGATCTCCAAAAGGCTGCCAGGCATTTTTTTTTAATGTAATGTGCCTCAAGAAAAACACAGACAACTTTTCCCACGAAAAAAAACAAGAACAAAAAAAAAAAAAACAGGTCACTACAACTAAGTCCTTTGCAGGATATATATATATATATATTTTTTTTTTTCAACTCTCCATTCAGGTTGGTAGCAAAATAAGTCACATTCCAAAAAGCCCCTTTTATCTCCAGAGTCTACATGAGGCATGTTCTCCAAAATGATCTGTAGTGGCCTGTGGACATAATTATTTCATTACCCTTGACATCTTGACACTTTTTTCTCACAAAATAATGACCTTGTCTGCACAAAAATGTCAGCTACTTATTTCCAAATACACCTATTGCCTGGCACTAAGCATACATTTCAGTTCTGCCATTATGCTTTACACACAATTGTGAACACACCCAACTTATGCTGTTGAAAAAGCATCGCTTGCTTTTGATCACCAGGATTTGCCAAATAATAGGTGCTCCAATGAATGTTCAATCCTTTATATTTTTTGAAGCCACAAGGACAGAAGCCCATATATAAAACAATAAAGATCAGCTTTTCTGTCCACGTGGAAGCAAGACCTGCCAATTATTAGAAAATAAACTGCACAAAACAAACATGAATCATGTAGAATCTGCGCCTCACCTATGCTACGGTCATGCAACTGCTGCCAAACTGGCAATACTGCAAAATATTACTTACTAGCCAAGTTACCTAATGTAAGTAAAATAAGTCATGCTCAATTCCCATGAAAAAATTAAATCAGTGTTAAAGGCAGCACTCTCTCACAAGAAAATTATAGGATTTTTACTTAGCTTCACTTGAGAGCTTAATGACGAAAGCCTGTCTTCTTCCTTCTTTTCCGCCCCTTCCCACTACCTCTTCTCTTCTACCTCTATATTGCACGTTTGTGTACTCGTTATAATTTCATTTCTTTCCCTTTTCCTTTTCTTTGTCTTCATTGTCGGTGACACCAGCATCTCAGGACTCCTCTCTTTGACATTCGAGAGTGCAGGCCTAACTACCCGAAAGGGGAAATTATGTCAGAGTTGGAGCCTATTGCAACATCTTGCGGACATATCTTGCGGAATCTAGCGAACACATTTCGCAAACACGAGATTTTCTTCCATGTAAGCAATTGTGTACACAGGGTCCGAAAAGGTTAATGGAATGTTAAAAAAGAAAACAAAAAAGAAATTGCAGCATGATTTTAGCAAACTTCTTAAATTAAAGCTTGTATCACATACTTCTTTAGTCATTCAGCTAGCAGCATGAACTAAAAGATGCCTTGGTGCTTACTTGTCGACCAGGGTCCGTATGATGGACAGGGTTTCAAGAATGAGGTGCTCCACATAACTCGTTGCTGGGGCACTCAGAGAGCCCCTCGTTCCATGCCAGCTGAAGGCAGAGCTCGATCTGCGCCGCTCACTGGTGCCATCGTGAGCCTCCACAGGAAGTGAACGAGAGCTCTGTCTTCGGTGGAAGCCATACCTTCCACCCACACTGGCACCGTCATCTGCACCTGACTTGTGGTCCCTGCAGACGCAGCAGAGCAGGTTCCCCATTGTTGCCCCCGTTGCTTTAGCAGCTCTCTCAGACACACTGTGGGCTGCTGTGGGGCCTCTGCATGTCACAAGGACAATAGAGAGAGCACTTGAACGATGATGGCTGCACGAGGCTGACAAGTCTCCCTGCTGCGGTTTCGAAGCAACGGTGGCGAGGTAAACCATCTGGTGAGCCAGTAAGGTCCCGGCATCACATGGCCAACTCGTGGAAGTGCTGCAGATTGAAAAGAAGGGTGTGCAGAAAAATCAGAACACAAAGCCAAAATAATGCTCTCCTCCTAAGCATCAAAAGAACTGTGTATCCACGCAAGTTTCAAAGCAAAGTAGTCACAATGCAAACAAACATATTGTCAATTGTGCTGCAAGAGCGAGCCTTAGTCAACCCTAAACTGAGTAAAATGCAGACAAATGTAGAACAGCGAGTGGACTGTAAATGATAGGAAGAAGGCAAACCAGACATTTTGATTAAACATTACATGCAGTAAAGTAACTTAACCGGACTGACTGCAAGATGGACTGTGGGGCAAGACGTTTAGTACTAAATGCTCAAGATGGACCACATTGTGGCAATAAAAAGAGGTCAGCAACAGAAGAAACAGAAGCCACAGTGGTGTGTGCTGCGCGTCCCGCAAGGAACACCAGCACACACCACTGTGGCTTTTGTTTCTTCTTCTTCTCCCCAGCTTCTTCCTTTCTGACGCCCCAAAGCACGTGACAATATGTAACCACAAGCATGCAGCACTGGAAGTTTTCAGGAGGTGAGGGCCTATAAAATACTAGCAGCCAATGCACATATACAGGAATTATCAACTGCTGCCCGCGTCTATGTGAGCAGGGCTTATATAGAACATTTAGCCAAATGGTGTTGCTTGAATATTTAGGGGAATCCTCCAAGGTGGAGTGGATTTTTAATAAGGAAGTAATTACTCAAACATCCACCCAAGTGCAGCCATACAAAGCTTTCCTTTCCTCTGTAGCCGTATGGCTGCACTTGGGTGGAGGCAAATGAGTAATTGCTCCCTTATTATTTAGCCAGATATTCAAAGAGACTACCTGGATTTCAAGGCAATAAAGGTGATACAATCAAGAAGTGAAAGAAGCATGCATTTTTTTTTTGTTGTTGTTGGTGTTGAAAATAAGAAAGCACTCCTTAAATAGGACAGTGAAGGACAGGAGGAGAATAAAAAAAAAAAAAAAAAAAAAAAACTCCCAAAAGATTCTCAAGAATGAGATGTGCTCTCACTTCTTGATCAATTCATTCATAATAGCTTGCTTGCGTAAGAGGACAGCAGCTTAGGGATACGAGGAAACATACAGTGAAGAAAAAGGAAATATGGGTAAATAGGGTAAAAGTACCAAGTGCACCTTGAAGAATTTACAGTTCATTTTAAAGAGTCAATGTGGAGCACCGATGATCCTGGTCCAGCCAAGTGATGCATCGTTGCTATGGGTTATAGCTCTCTTTGTCTTCCATTGTTCCACCAGGGGACATCTAGTTGCCATGTAGCTCTGCTTTTTAGAGGTAAACCAGCTCAATTTTAATTTTTAAAGGCCTTTAAGAAGTGCATCAAAAATTTAAGGAGCTTCAAGGGCTTCTAAACCAGTTTTTCAAAACTCAATTGCATTCATGTATTTCAACAGCCTGAGTGAACCCTGCACATAAGTGACCACATCAATGCAGCTTTCTCTATTCAAACCTGTAGACCCTACCTGTGAGGGAATTGAGCTCTTTTACAACACTCATGTTCAAAGAATGTTTGTGGCTGTATGTCCAGTTTTTGTCAAAAGTACAACACACAAAATTTTGCTTCTAGACCATGCAAAGTGGCCTGTTATGCATCGGCAGCATTTCAAATCTCTTAAGTGTGAGGAGTTTAATTTAGTTTATGAGGTTCAACATGCCAAAGAGAGTCAGCCTATGAAAGACGCTATTTATTTCAGCCCCATCACCTTCTTTTGAAATTGCTTTGGCATGTCTTTTGTTTGACATAATTCTGTGACCACTATGCATTTTTTTTTTTGTAAAATTGCTACCAAATTCCTAAACTCAGTTCGCATTTACGAGCGACATTGTGTATTTCTGTTTTATACTTGATCCCATTGTAGCATGTACTATGTTTGCGCTTTATTACAGTGAGCTGGCTGTATGACAGCCTTATTGTACCATGCCTTCCTGTGTTTTACTCTCTTCTGGTACTCGTTTGTTTGCAGACTAAGACGTGTTGTGTTGTATTTTTGTTATTTTACACTTTTTCTTCCCTTCGTAAATAGTGCGTCAGCTGCAAGAAAACGTACCTCTCCCTCTGTACCCCCCCTGCATAATTCCCTAGGGGCGCTGTAGGTGTCAGAATAAATAAATAAATAAAATAGTGGAGCGCTCCAGAAACTTTGACGTTTTTTTGCTTTTTGCCTACATCAAAGAGTAGCCGCCACAGCCAGGATCAAACCTGCTTTCTTGGGTTGAGCCTAACTGCTGAGCCACTGCCATGGGGCTGAACTCTGTCTCTTCCATGGCTTCTACTAGAGTCCCACTACGTGGCTTAAAAGCAGACTCTAGTTGCAGGAACGTAGTAGGATTCTTGTAGTTACCATCACCAGCCTGGCTACACGTACTCATGGACAAAAGCCTTTTCCATATCCTTCCAATTAACCCTGTCCTGTGCCAGTTGGGATGACATAATCCCCACAAACTTCCTATTCTCATCCACCCACTCAACTTTCTGCCACCCTTTGCTATGCTTACTTTACCTTGGAATCCATTCCCTTAGTTACCATCAGTTATCTTGCCTTCGAATTGCACGCACTGTCTATGCCTGTTTCTTCTACCTGACTTTGACTAGCATTTCAGTATTCTGTGTTTATTCTCTGACCCACTCTGCCCGCTTCTTGTCTCTCAACACTACACTTATCATTTTCCATTTGTCTTTGACAAAGGCTGTATGTGAAGACAAAGTGCAGCATGTAATCAATGAGATATGCTATGATGTGTCAAGGCATCCCAAAGCTGCCAAACAGCTATAAGTGAAGCCGTTAATGAGGGACTCTGGATTAATTTTGGCCACTTGGGATTCTTTAGCATGCACTGACGTCACATAGCACACAGACATCTTTACATTTCGCCTCCATCAAAATGCAGACTAGTGAGAATTCAATCCCACGTTCTCGAGCTTAGCAGCTGAACGCCACAGTAACTAAGCCACCATGCCAGGTATAATCATAGACACAAAATGGTGCTAATAATGAAGGAAAAATGACAACTCTATAATGAAGTGCCAGGTACTGGCATTTTTAGCACTCATGGGCCGAAGGTGGCTGAAGATAACAGCAATAGCAGCCTTAATATGTAAAAGGTAAAAGTGGTTTGACTTTGGGTTTACAAAAGGTTTTAATGCACCAAGGCAACATCAGCTTTGAAAGACACCACAGCAGAGGCCTCCGGAAATTTTGGCCACCAGGGGTTCTTTTAACACACACTGACATCACACAGTACATGGGCGCCTTGAATTTCACTTCCATCGAAACGTGGTCACCACAGCCGGAATCGAACCAGTGCCCACTTCTTGATATCAGCAGTAGATTGTGCCCTAAACAATGAGTGAGTCACCGCGGCAGGTTATCGAAGGTGAAATATAAAAACCTTCTGAAAGTTGGTAAACATTATCTTCCGAAGCTACATGTAGAAAATAAGAGAGTTTCATAAAGAATCCTGTGACTCCTTGCTTAACTCTGATTTGCATGTGCGAGAAGATCTGACAAGAGATCTCAATGTTTTTCTTGAATAGGTAGCACCATAGCTTTTTAGTCTCCGTTATTGCCATCAGCTTAACTTAGTTCACTGCAGGACAAAAGCCTGTCCAATGTCCCTGTTCTTTGCCAGCTGTGGCCACTTTATCTCAACTAAATCTCATCTAGCCATGGCTAGGTCTGGGGTGATGTCTGTGCAAATGCTGCTGCCTAACCTTGAAGGTCATTTCTGAAAATTAAGCCCCGATTTTTAGCCACCTGGTACACTTTTGCTGCCTCCGAGCTGCTTCTGATACAGCCCCATACAGGGTGCGGAGCGTCGAAGTATCCTATCATTTTAGTTTTAGAGTTTTGATTAGGAGGTCTGGTAGGTTCCGGCTCATTTGGGAAACCCAGGAAACAAGGCGCTCAAAATAAAATGAGTTTTCGTCAGCCGAGCTAGAAGCATGCCCGTTGCCATGAGTTTCTTGAAGGACGGCATGGTATCCTTTCATAATATAACTAAGCAATTCAAATTGGAAAGGTGGACTTTTCCCCCACCAGACAAGTTGTTGATAAGGCATAAGAGACAACTTGGAGACTCCAGACCTGCTCTTTCATAAACACTTACTTAATAGCACGCATGCAACCCAGCGGCTATGAACCAAAATACACATTCTGTGGAGACCTAGCCACTGGGAGTATAGGGAAGAGCCACCTTCAGCGATTCTAATACAAGTTCCATCCCTTGAGCGAGGGGAGGTCGCATTGGCCAGCTCAGACCTGGGCACCCAAGTTCAGTTTATCGAGTAGGTTACTCAGGTTGCTGTCAGCCACCTAGCAGGGACCATTACCATCTGTCTTTTCTGATGAAATGAATCTTTTGCAATCCAATCACAATCTCATCTATCCATCTGACTTCCTATCATCCCCTGGGTGAGTTCCTAGAGCAGGCAAGTGTATTGCCTGCTCTAGGAACCCACTCGATCATTGTCTTGGTATTAATGCCTATCTCTTCTTGATCTCGAGTAGCATCTCATTACCTAGCACTTTTACGCTGGCCTACTCTGCTCCCTTCCCGTCTCCTCCTGTTACACCTACCATTTTCCCTCCCATAGCTTGTTGCACTGTCCTCAATTTAAGTTCAACTTTATGACAGACTTCACATTCCAGCCCGTAGATTAGTACCAGTAATATACCACTGCTTTATGCTTTCCTCTTAAAGGATACTCAAACTGCTGTCTGTTATCCATTAGAGCCTTCTAAATTCCTTCCTTACTGTCCTCGCTATTTCACTCTATCTACACCAAGCCCAGCCACAATAAAAGTTCCAAAATTTTGTCCATCAGAGAATTAACACAGATGTTAGACTATCAGAAGCCAACAAGACTATCATTGACGCAAAAGAAAACTCGGTAGCTTATATAAATGAAGTCAAAAAATATGAAGGACGAGAAGAAAAAGATGCACACAACAATGGCCAGTATTTCTTTTAATTGGTCTACCTTTAAAAATATGTAACCAATAGCCCAGATTATGAGTCTTATATAATTGAGCTTGGCACTGCAGTCATAACTCAAGCAAACCAACATTTATACAATGCATTACTTCTAAGAGCAGAAAAAAAAAGATCTCATCCACTTATGTTAAACTACAAGTAGTTCAACAAATATAAACATTTTTCCAGAAGTGTCATAATGGGGGCCAACTTTTAATTTACACTCTCCACGTCATAATAAAAACTGGCAAGTGTCTTCAGTCCCAAAGTATAAGCAGGTTAAATGAAATGAGAACTGCATACACTGCAAGATACCCACCCACCAGCAAGCGATTATGACAGCATATGTTACGCACAATGCAGGTCTAGGCCAAAGCAAAGCTAAAGGCTCAGTCAGCCTTCACAGCAAACAAGCACGCACTTTCATGCCAAAGGAATGCATGCACTTAAAGCGACACTGAAAACAAACAGAAGTTGGTCTGTTAATAGGGTAACAAGCAGTAATGACAAAAACATCACTATCATTGAAAGCGGAGCTTTTATAAACTCGATATACCATCGACTTCAAAACAGACACCTGTCTTTTTCGGTACAGACATCAAAGATCCTTAAACTTAATTTTCACAGTCATAAAGGCATCTTTTCCTGCTGCAGAAATGTTAGTGTGGCAAGAAAGAGTGACAGAATTATTTTTGCTGACAAAGACAGCATGGTGGCATTGTCCACAGTATCCGCTTAAGAGCAAAAGTTGCACTACAAACACAGCACTAATCCCCAGACTTCAGGACAACCAAGAGCAATGCTGCATCTCTGAAATGGACAACAGAAGAAGGAGTAGACGGGACATGCATGTCATAGCTACCTCCTCTTCTGTTGCCCGTGTCTGCTAATGCAGTACCCCCATTTCAAAAAGTACCCCCATTTCAGGTTGCCACTCCACCATAGCAACATGGCAGTGCTCAGAAACAAGAAAATGGAGCCAGACATGCGAAGCAAAGACTCCATCAAGTGTCGGACAAATAAAGGGTGCTCACATTCAGTTAGGAACAACCTCAGGTCCTAGCTGTGCAATATTATGAGGAAGGTGGGGCCAGGGGATGTGCAGAGCGTATACTTGAGACAAAGGCTATGTGCCAAAACTTTGACATGACAGCGTTTAAGGGCCGCATGCTTCAGGAAATCCTGCACCGACGTTGTTGGCATTAACATTACGAACAAAAATCACGGGATTTCCTCTGGAAGGTGGTGGTCGGCAGGCGACATCATGTGACGTGGTCAATTTAGCATCAGTAGCCAACTCTGGCAGCTCCTTTGAGATGGGAGGGTAAATCGAACCCCGTGGGACCTTTGCACCATGGGTCAGACACGCTACCCCTCGGCTATGCAGGCACCTTCATACGGCTTGGTTGGAGTAGGGCCTCACATGTCAGGTAGTCGTCCTTCACATAGTGTGGTAGCTTACGACTCCTAGGCTAGTGAGTATGTGTGAGGTAACAGGCATAAATTAAGGAATTAGTGTTTAAGCAAGTTGCAAAGTGCAAGTATTGAAATGAGGTTCTGCAAGGCAAGCTGCAGATGCTGCTACATCATACCCTTAAAGATGGAGCCTAAGCACCCCTTCAATTTCATTTACAGCAACAATCACTGGTGAGGATACAGAAGTGACCACAAGCAGTCCTTCCAAAACTCCACAGAATATACATCCACAAACACAAGTAACAATATGCCCTGCAAGCAATGACATATGCCAAGGTATAAATGCACATGGTGACAATAGCCAAAATGCCCAAATGGGTGACAAAGCTGAAAACCATCCTGCCATAACCCAGGGGTCTATACAAGAAAACACTATGAACTTCAGGGCTGTTCAGTTCAGCAGAAGTTCTCCCAAGCCGACTCCCTATTCGTGACTTGCACCGAAATGACACTCCTGTATCTAACTTGGAGGGGTTAAACAAAGCCAAAAAGGTCAGAACAAATGGAGAGGGAGGAGATGAGGACTGACAGGTGAATGTGCTTCCACAAAGAGGGACAATCAATGTGACCAGCTGTTCCCGTATGAAACAACTCCAAGGAGTGCCACAAATAAGCAGAAAAGCGGCAATAGACAAAGCACTTGGGTTGCTTGAGAAGCATATTGTAGCAAAATACTATACTGGCTCACATGCTGAGTACATAGTGAGCCAAGCTACTGATATGAAGTTTAATAAAAAATTAAAACAGGTGGGGACTCTTAATGGTATAGCAATAGTAAAAGCATAGAGAGAACCCCATTTTCCTTTGCATCCGCACCAAAGGAAATTACTGAATGAAGTATAAATGAGCATAAACACCCGGAACCTGCAATGAGTATATGCAGAAGTATCTAGATCTTTAAAAAAATGTCATGTCTCCAAGCACCTCTCGGGTTTTAACATCCATAAGTCTTTTGTCCCAACTTTTCTGCATGTTTTTATAAAGGTACAAAGCTGAAGTTTCATGGAAAACTATGGAAACTTCCAAATGAGTGGCATTCTTCCAATTTTTGGTAGAGTTTACCATACAAAAACAGCATGTATACTCAAGGCTGGAACTTATGCCAGCCTATGGCACTGGTCTCTTTCCATGCCACTGAAGGACCAGCACAAAGGGTTTATTTGAAAGTTGATCAGAAATTTCTGCGTAAAGCCGCAAGATAACAGCATACTGTAACTGTACACAAGTTCTTTAAAATGCTGCTAAGTGTGTTCAGCAGCATCTTATGTTGCTCATGACACTGTTTCACAATTTCTAAGGTTGAGTGGTTTGCATAAAAATGTGAATGAAAACAAATGCCCTTTAGTTCCTCATCAAGCTATAACTCAGCTAAAATCTTGACTGCCAAGAGCTTTCATCTAAAGCAATTAACTTCACAGCTTTATATGGCATGCACCGTGAAGGCCACTCCTTCTAGAGTTGCGAGAGAGGATTGCAGCCATGGTGTAAGTGGGTGCGCGGAGGCCCTCAAACTTTACAGAGGGGGCACATACAATGTTTAACATGTAGGGCTTTATTAAATGAAAATATTTAACATCACTTTAGTACTTCACTCACTAGGAAAGCTTCCTCAGCAATTGGATATTTGCCAGAAATGGCAAGTGACCAAATTACTTTTTGCAGATGTAAAAGTAAAAAGCAACCCATGTATTTATACATTTTTATGTCCTTCAATTATTTTTTTCTTCTATAATGTTTATGTTGGCAAACTGCATTTCAAGGTCTGCTTCCTAAAGTAATGCACTTGGCATCGGCCCTTGCCTGATTAATACAGAAAAATGATAAGCTGTCACTACCTGCAAGGCAAGCCCTCAAGATGGCAAGTTAAGAAAGCACATAGCAGCAACATTTTACTTTTTAAGATAAGTGAGTCATCTGCTATTCTTTCTGGGTGGTTTGCTTTCATGACAAATGGCGATAAAAAATCGGCACAGTTAAGGAAGGCTTACAAATGACAGGCAATCTCATGAGCCACATAAGTGTTCATGTCAGTGAATTACTTTGTGCAACAGACCTTATAACAGTGTCCATGCAAAGTATGAAAACGAGCCAGCTAACAGAGCAGGAGTACAGTGCTCTAGAATCTTCTAGAGCAGTGTAGTAGGATCTTCAACATATACATGAACATCAACATAAACACATGTGCTGCTGCATGTCAAATGTGTAACAGTGCTTGACTCATGTTAGGCCAAGCACAACGACATCTAGAAGTCAGCTTCAATAATGTAAATTACACCCCCAGTACAGTAAAATTTACAGTGTTCGTTCGAAATGAAAACGGTCGGTTTCAAGCAAAAAAAAAATAAAATAATTGACGATGCTAAAATCCACTTAAATAGTATTCCTAAATGATGCACATTTGAAAGTGTTCGAAAGTAAAACACAACTTGCCTACAGGAGGTCAACAAAAGCACTTGGCGGCCGAGCACGCCAGCTTTGGCCGCCCTGTTAAAAATTATCTACGTTCGCTGATCTTACGGTAGGCTTCCCAATTCGTCCCCAAGGCAAAGAACCAGCAGAGACACACATCAACTTTTATGATTCTTCAGATCACTTGACGTGAAAGCTAGGAATACTGAGAGACGTCCGCGACAAAATCGTCGTAGCTAACGCAGAGCTACGACAGGTATGAATAATCACGCCAATGATGTGGTAAGACGCTGTTTCATCGTTGTCAGTCGATGACATATGTGATGCGATGGAATACCTGAAGAAATGTTTGTCTAATCAGCATTTTGTTCGCGTCAGCTACTACAATCTTGCTACCTTGCTACTTGATACCGCGTTCTCGAATCAAGTTTCAGGTACGGGTTACCTTCCGCGCTCACAATAGTTGTGGACATTAAACGTGACATCTGATAATGTGCGACAAATTTGGGCAGTCATACTTCAAAGGAAACCAATCTAATTTCTGTGTTTCGAAATAGCTCAGCTTTATCATTAAATAATAAAAAAAAAAGATTAATTGCAAATATTTTTTCCTCGAGTCATCCAAACGGACATGAACATGAACAGTACTCAATGCCTTGCAAACCATCGCACAAACGCACTCAGCAAGCGCGCAGTATAACTCTACGATGCAACGTGTAACACCCTCAGAAACATCAGGAAAGGTAATTCAATACTCATTTACCTGGAACGTTCATGTAAACATCAGAAGTCAATGCCTCCTCAGACCGCCATCGCACGGCTCAGCTAGCAACAACATGAGCAATTACAAGGGCGCACTTTCGTAGAAAAATATTGTTTTCAGATCCTTCCGAAATACATTTTTCGTTTGTAAAGAAAATTTTAAATCAAAAGGTTGAGCTTATAAAATTATAAATTTAATTTATAAAGCAACAGTTTAGCAGATATGCTTGTTCTATGTACCTTATTTCATAATACACCGATACACCCTTCTTCACCTTCTCTCTTTCGTTTGTAAAAGAGCGAGAAGGCCGTTTAGCGGGAGAGCAAGGGCAAAGACGCGGAGGTGTGGTGGAGAGCAATGTTAGTGGAGAGAGCAGGAGAAGCTGAGAGAGGCTGGGCAGCGGTGCCCCACGTAAGGAGCGAGCCGGCTGAGCTGAGCCGCCGAGCGAGCTGGGAAGGAAGTGGCCCCAACCTGATTGATGACGATCACGGAAAAAGAAGGCGGATGCCGAGTGGGTTTGACGCGGGCTGTGATCGAAGATCTCAGTGTAACCCGAGCAGCACTTGTACCGCAGGAGATAAGGGAAGCATGGAACGAAGCTTGGCACTAAAGCGCCCCGCGTCTTCGCAGGCGAAATCGGACACACGGACCTAGGCTGCCGAGGAGAATAAGTGCCAAACCTTTTCGCGGTCTCAGGTAAGCAGACAGACTTGCTAGGCCTAACACCTTTTCTTTTTTTTCTTTTTTTCAGCATCTCGTAATCTCAGCATACGTAATTCGTGCAGCCTAGTTTGAGAAGCATGATGTATACTTCGTTACGGTGAACTGTAAACTACCTGCGAGTCTCCTCCTTGCAATCGAGCGCTTGAAATTTGGAGCTGAAGCTGACATGGATTACGGCAAGCGTGTGTGTGTGTGTGTGCAGTTTCTCTTGCCTGTAGGTCTGGATCAACAAGTGATGCTCATTAGATTGTCTCTGCACCTGTAAGCTACTGCTAATGAGAGTGTTTGTAACATATATTTGAAATGAGCTGCCTTTTATGCATGTCGTGAACCATTGATAATTTAAATGTCCGAAGTTGTATCGTGCAACATTGTGTATAAACTTCTGCAGGGCTCGGGCAGTGCAGCCATGGCAACAGACACCAGTGACATCGCCAAGCAAGGCTACGTTCGTGTTCGCAGTCGTAACATCGGCGTAAGTAGGCACTGACCTGCTTGTTGTGAGTGTCGGTACGTGCGTGCGTGCGTGCATGTGTGTGTTTCTACATATTTGAAGAACTTCTGCGTCATGCACTTTCCAACTTCATGGTCAGTATCCTAGGTAGAGAACACGCGCATGATACGCACTTCACTGTTTGTGTTCCTCCTGGCACAAAATTTCCGTGCCGTTTTCAAGTTCCTGTAGCTGCGCACTAAGAAAGAGCATGTTTTACCTCTCTTTGACGCCGTATTCACCTGTCAAAAATTTGCCATGTTTTTCACTGGTGTTGAAACCACATTTTACATTAGAGTGGTTTCATCTGTGCAGGTTGAGGGATGTTGATTGAAATATTTGTTGTATTAGTAAAGGAAGTGAAATGGGAACTGACACAAAAGTTATGTGCATGATTCCTGTTTGGCATCCTGTATGAGTTTCAAATTTCCCTGTACTTGTTGCAAATTGTGGTTTTGATGTTACATGGTCAAAAATGTGTGGTTAGTATTTGAATGCAATCTAATGTCAATGCATATCTACTGTGTTATGTTTCATAAACTGTTCTGTGCTGTGGTCTTGAACTAGAGCCTAGTTCCTCAGATTCAAGTTAAGGAATTTTTATAAAATTGAACCAAATAAGGATTAATGGTTTAGAAGCCATACTGGCAGAATATGGTTCATTACTCTCCATAAATTATTGCCATCCAGTCAATGGGCCCCGCCGGGGTGGTGCAGTGGTAAGACGCCAGGCAACTGTGCCGGAGTACCTGGGTTTGAACCCGACCTCGGCGGTTGCGTTTCAGTGGAGGCGAAACGGAGTGGCGTCCGTGTGCTGTGCGATGTCAGTGCACGTTAAAGAACCCCAGGTGGTCGAAATTTCTGGAATCCTCCACTACGGCGTCTCTCATAGCCTTAGTCGCTTTGGGACGTTAAACCCCACAAAACCAAACCAAATGTTTGGGAAATCTTTTTGTTAATATTCATGTTTTCACATTTTGCTTTGATCCTTGTTAATGCAGAGGAAAATACAGTGATCCATTTTGGTCTAAGAAGTCCCCAAGTGCTAAAGCTAGAGCGGAACCTTTCATGCATTAAAATGGTATGAGATGTCACTGTCAGAGCTTTGTCATAAAGATTTGATTACTAGTCTAATGATTAGACCATCTTTCTGAAGACAACAAGTTTGTCTGAATAGTAATTTGTAATTAGGACAACAAAGGCAAAGTAGCTGTGCCACTCGCAGTGGATACCTCAGCCGACATCAGGTGGGAAGGGATGAAAGGAGAGAGAAGTGCCATAGTGGAGGGCTCCAGATTAATTTCGACCTCCTGGAGAGCTTAACTTCGACTGAAATCACATACCACACGGGCATCTTGTGCACTTCACCTGCATTGAAATGTGGCTGCTACAGTCAGGATTTCATGCTATAGTTTTGGCCTTAGTAACCAAATGCCTTACCCACAGAGCCACTGTGGTGGATTGGATTGCTTGATCATAGCTTTTGTACAAACAGAGCAATTAGCCTAAAAATAAATATTAAAAGTTGTTTTCAAGCTAATTAGGTTCTAGGTTTGAAGGTCAAACAGTGGCTCCAACACATATCTTTAGGACTCTGCATAAAGCAGCTTGGGTTTACTAACTGAGCATGATCAGAAAAGCATCATATAGAGATATGAAATGTGTCGAGGAGATTCAGAATTTCTCATAATTACCTGGTTTCAATGCGTCCTTGATTCTGATACTTGCATTTGTAAAAATGGAAAAAGTGGAATTTGTGCTACAGCCTGAAACAACATTCACATTCATTTCTTCTTTTGTGTCATTCCCTCATTCTTTGGCTATTCTTTTCATTGTCTATGCCTCAAAGTGTGCTGTCCTCCAGACAGTACATTATGTTAGAAGCTAGCTGAACCACTGCAAATGGGATAATGCTTCACACTTCAACCATTCATGTAGCATGATGCTTGGCATGAATGTGTGTTAGCCAGTCACTTGCTTTTAAACACCCAAGCACTGTTTTTCAGTGGCTAGTTCAGGCAGACAGACATTCATAAGGGGCAGCATAGATCTTATACTATTAGTATCATTGCTGGGTTGGTATTGCCTTTTAGAACGAGCTTAATTTTGACATGCTGGCCAAGGTGGCACCTCAGTGCATCGAATGTAATGGTAGTGCAGTTTCAGGTTCCTGTATATTTGTAATATGAGTGTTGTTTTTAAGCTAGCTAGAATTTCGGATAACTTGTCTTCTTTAAATTGAATGGTACCTATAGACATCGGCATGTTCGAAATTTCCTTCACAGCATTTAGTTGCTAATGCACACACATTACATGCACATTGTTCCGCGCATGCAGGATTTTCGTATTTATTCATACGACCAGTATG
This sequence comes from Amblyomma maculatum, assembly GCF_055883805.1. Classification (NCBI taxonomy): domain Eukaryota; kingdom Metazoa; phylum Arthropoda; class Arachnida; order Ixodida; family Ixodidae; genus Amblyomma; species Amblyomma maculatum. The sequence goes on from NC_139344.1 coordinate 137,946,197, forward strand.
CGAGCAAATACGGCATCTTGTTTTCTTCTGCTGTGAAAAGTTTTTCCTTCTTTTTTTTATATACTGCTGGTATTTAATGGTAAAGAATTATTTCTGTGTTCCCGGTCTTGCAAAGTGGCACTAATAGGTAGCATGCAGGTTGTGAAAGATGCTAAACTGGGTGGTTTTTCACATGTCTATGCCTGCAGGTGTGGCAACGCCGTTGGCTTGTGCTCCGCAAGGCAACCAGCACAACAGCTTGTCGTCTGGAAAAATACCTTGAGGAAAAGCATGCCCGTGCTCACACAGGCCAGAAGGTGGTTCTTCTGACGCCAGCCACTAGCATCACTCGTTTACCGTCTAGTGTCCGAAAGCATGCCTTCTCCATCTGCTTCCAGGATGGATCAGTGAAGTCGGTGGCTTGCGATTCTGGTAAGTGTCTCATGGATGCTGATTGCAGCTTTGTTTGCAGCCAGCCCCTAAAAGAGCATTGTGGTTATCTTTGCACTTTTTATGTCACAGTGTCACTGATGTCATAGTAGTGAGTGTATTTTGAGGTGCCCATGCATGTTTGGCTGTGATTGAATGTCACACAGGTGGCTTCGTTGCCTTGGAAACACTTCAGCACTTTCTCTGGAAAAAGGAAAGAAATAAGAAGCTGCTGAGGCAGCTTAATCACGACCCGATATGACAAAAGCTGCGGCACTACTGTAATCGTAGGAGTGCTTTGGGCTCTGCTGGCATGTACCCTCATGAGCAAAAGTGGAGAGACCTCGCGTTTGGTACAGCGAAGCGATTATTTCTGAGATGTCCATAGGGCACCCTCCTAAATATACTTACCATTTTGCCCAAACAATTTCGTCTGGCACATAAAAAAAAATGCAATCGTAGCGATTCGCGTGGTCTCTCCACTTTTGTGCACATGTGTACTTCATCATTTAACATTTTGAAGTGCTTTCAGAGGGGCCCAGATGGGTTTTTAAGGACAAGACAGCTGCATCAGCTGTTCTTCATTTGTACTTTTTGAGACATAGTGAGTCTTGTTGCAGACCTGGAGGCAGACACGTGGGTGAAGTTGATGGTGCAGGAGTGCCTTGAGCCACAGTCTGGGCTTTCTGCTGGGGAGCCCGACATCTTGAGTCCGGGGATCCAGAAGGAGCTTCAAGGTGTGCATTCTTTGTTTTTCAGAAAAGCAGCTTCTTTGAATGGTCTGAATAATATCTTGTGTCTGATTTGTAACGTTGAATGACTTTGTATTGCAAGTAGGTCCAGTCACTCAGTATGCAATATAACCCCCTCATTGTTTTTGACGAGCCTAGTTCATCCATACTTGACGCTTTCCAACATAATTGAGTGCTGCTTTTGTGGGTGCTGTGGTTAGCCACCTGAATGTCCTCAACAAGACGGTCTTTGTCCACTGCTTCGATTGTGCTTCTGATAACACATGCCAGGACTTTGCTTTTAGCACCGTGAGCAGCCGGTTGTAGTTTGCAGCATTTATTTAAAAATGGCCTCTGGCAATGCTCATCATAGCCAGGTGCCACTTTTAATGAAGTCTGCTAGCACATTTGCCATGTGTTACGAACTTCGGAACTGTTCAGATTTGTTGTGTGCTCTGTCTCACTCATTAACGCTGAAAGCCATGCCTGCCTTAGCGGTAACCTTCTTTCTTTTTCTCCTCTTCCTTTCATTTGGCTATGAAAGCAGAGCCGCTGAATTAATGCTCGCCTTTTATCCCATCTGCTTGCCTGCATTTTGTTCTGGCTCGGTCCTGCTGCCAGACCGTTTGCTACATCATGTGAGATTCTAGGCCACCTGCTGGGAGTAGTGTTTCTTCCACTGATGGCAGTACTTTCGATATAGTTGTGCACAGCTGTTTGTGAAACAGTGCATTTCTAATAGTAGAATTAATGAACACTGCATGGATTACATTAATGTCATTGTCTATCATTGTAACTAAATATGTACACTACCACTATATTTTGTTTCTTATTCATAATGGAAAGTTTCTTTGGCCAAAATGCACTTGCAATGTACCTTTTACTATGATACCCAGATTTTTTAATCATTTCTCATTGGCAAACAGGAAAGGCTGTATACAACAATAGGAAGTGAAGTTTTGTGCACGGTTTTCATTGTTTTAGTCAGTTTATTGTTAAGCAAAGAAACGGCACAAAAAAATGGGACAGGAAGACAAGCAAGTGTCTGAGGTGGGCGAGTCCTTTTTTGATTGACCCAAAGGACGTATTATTCTTTGCCATGCGATGCCCCGTGTGGTGCCATCAGAGAATGCATTGGCGAAAAAGGAGCCGTCTGTCTTCAGAATTGTCGCAGACACTGAAAGCTTTCTTGAGTTGCTGTCCTTCTATCTGCACCCTACCTTCATTGAATTAAGGGAGAGGTTGTCGTTCTAGTGCCCCCAAAATAAAAGTGAGCACTTGTCTTTGGAAAGAGTGCTCTCCTTCGTTCGTGTGCTCCGTTCCATTTTGGGGCACTAGTGCTTCCAACATAAAGGAGTGTGCATTGGATCCTGTATTGCAACCTTGCTAAGTGACCTCATACTAGCACATGCTGACAGTTCTGAACAAGGCTCTGCAAGAAAATTCTGAGTGAGTTCTTCGGTTCAAAGATTATGGCTTAATTTTTAGGAATTCAGGCTGCGGCTTTTCTAGTGATGTTGACTGCTTGTACAGCCTGTTCTTCAGACATCTTGGATGATATTGACATCATCAAGAAAACTCCTGATGGAACGAACAAATTTTAGCACTTGGATATACGGCTTTTCATGGAGGACCTTGGTTGCACTTGTTCTCCGTGATCGTGAAAGGGCTTTCTGCCTTATTCTTCTGTCAACTGAAAAAAAAAAAGAAAAAAGTCAGTGCTGTGCTTGTTTTTTTTTTTTTTTTTTTTTTCCCTGTATCATTTTTCATGCCGTTTCGATGCTAATTATGAACCAACTGGCCCAGCGATATTCCTTTTTTCATTTAATTATTTAAGCTTTTGGTTCATTAGAAGTTGGGATTCCCTAACCCAGTTCAAAGAAATCCGAGAAAAGACAGTGAAGGAATACTGGGGTTGTTTGGATTGCATTTTCTAGATTCTTGAACACCTTAAGCCAAGCATGCCCCTTCCTCAGAGTTTCTTTCACGAATTTATTCTGGAAACTGACCATGCTATATCATTTCACAGCACATTGTTTCATTGCTAGAGCCAGTCATTATTGATAGAATGTGCACACTTTTTGAGGACTCGTGCATCTATATATTCTTTCTTTCTTTCTTTTTTTTGCAAGCTTGTTTGCAAGCTTGTCCAGCAGGGAAGGGCAAGAGCAGAGATGCATTGGCTCCCGTAGTACTTTCTAAAAGCTGGTGGGATTGGATTCCCAGAGGCCAAGATATTTGATAGTCCCTGCACTAGAACATTGTGATTTACCAGGGAGAAGCATTTTATAGGCAAGAAATTTATATAATGCATATAGATTGTCAGATCAAGGTATTGTGCTAATCAAACATTTGTAGGTTTGGAGAAAGGTATTTTTGAAGCATTGGGTGATCATACTAGTGCAGCAGGGAATAGGGGAGATGACTTTCAAAAGCAAAAAACTGAAATATTCTGTGTTCTAAGTATCTGCTGATATGATTTATTTTCTGTTCTAAGTTAATTTGCTGAAGTCTGTTGAAAAGAATGCTCAAATTTCTTTTATCAGCTGTGGTGGTGCTTGATAGTGCATCTGAGAAAAGTGTCTTGATCTGCATAGGATGCTGTGGATGTCATGTAAGCACAAGCGAGCTCTCTGAGCATTGTTGCTACCATTCAGTGATGTACTATGAGGAGCTGAAATGTATGCCATGTGAAGAAAAGGGCCATCATAAGTGTACCGGGTAAAAGGCCAGATAGCCAATTAGTGCTGCATTCAAAACTGCCCAAGGTTACAACTGCGGTACATTGTGGAGAAGTAAATATGCTGAACTTTGAACTCTTTTTCGCAAAACTGCTTATCTGGGCTGTTATTGTGGAGCTGATCCCTCCAGTACTTTTAAATCCATTTTGACTCCATTCGCTTTGCTAGACTCCTTAAACCGTATCAGATGCAATGGAAATTGTTTTTCGAGCTTGTTGTGTTGAGAGTTCTTGGTATGATATTTTGTTTCCAGCTTACACGTCTGTGACAACTACATCAGAAAAGTGGCAACGAAAGATTTTTGTTTTGAAGGGAAAAAAAATTGTGCCATGACATTTAGTACTAGCATGCATTCAGAAGTGTAGGAAGGGTAGAGCCAGTTTTCTGCTACATTTTTGTCTAGTCTCCAGTTCTTCCAAGAAGTGTAGAAGAGAAGAAATCTCTAGAAAAAATTTTCTTCAGATATAATTTTGAAATTTTCTGCACTTAAGCTTGGAAGCATTACTAACAAGGAAAAAAAATTGGTTAAAGTCTATCAAAAAAAATGTTAAGGAAACGTTTAGCGCGGCTAAACCTAAATAGACAAAGCAGAAGCGGGAGACTCCTTCATAGATGTCTGCGGACCTCAAGGACACCACAGCTGACGACACGGCGAGGGACATGAAGGTGTCGAGAGCATTTTGACGGGGGAGGTTCTAGGAGGCTAGCCAGATGGGCGGCGGTGGTGGTGGAGGGAAAGGGCAGCCAGGAGACTGGAAGGCTGTGTGGCATTGTGTCAGGCTATGTTGTATACTTGTGGTGTTGTATACTTGTGGAGATACGTACCCGCACGAGTCAAGTTTGCCAGGTGTGTGAAGCAGCAGCAGCAGGTGTGCGATGTAGAAGAAGAAGCGAAGCGGCGACAGAAGGCGAAAAAGAAGTTGGCTAGTCACACGGCTGAAGGTTAAACTGCGGCATATGCAAAACGTGCCGCAGCTAGCCCGCAGGTCGAGAAAGAATTTATACGTAGATGCGTTATGTCGGTGTATAGTCTGCACATTGTTTTTGTGTTGAATTTATACATAGGTGGATTATGTATATATATAGTCGGCTTATTGTTTTTGTGTTGATTTTCAGCAGAATGAAAATATGTCAATCATATTTGAGTGGGGCAGTTGTGTAGCCTACATCGTGCTTATTTTTTTTTTTTGCAGAACAATTTCACGTGTACTTAGTGCCAAGCCCAAAGCTGGATGTGTTTGGAGAGTGCCTGCTGCAGGTAACCCATGAGCACATATACCTTTGGGATCTGCTGAGCCCCAGAACCAAGCTTGCCGCATGGCCGCTTACTGCACTGCGACGCTACGGCAGCGACCCAGCGAAGTTCACCTTTGAGGCTGGCAGGTAGGCCCGTGCATGTTTGCTTGCTGGCTTATCTTCCTCAAATCTTGAGAAAAGGACTACACTGTGGTATCAAGCTTTAGTATGGGCACCCATGCATCTTAAATATGGGTCACTGTGTTGGGTCATAGATTGGTGAACATAACAGTCAGAGCTGCATAGTTGAGCTTGTAGTGCATTTCTTGGAAGGTTGTGCAGTGCGTCTTGGCGTCGTTTAAGATGGCTGTGGTAGTATTAAGTGCCATGCCTAATGCTCGTGCTATGAATGGGGTCCCAATACTACCTTTCTTTAGGCTCAAGATATTGGCTATAAATAGCCTAATTAGCATCGCAGCTCTCTACTCTACTTCACACCTTGTCTGCAGCACTGTTGAATCTACTGCCGTCTCATTCAATCAGGGCTGCAGGGTTACAAAAAATTTTTGAGCGGAGGTGGCCAGCTTAGTGTATTGATCAGCAAGAGAAGTTTAGCTTTGGATTAGCCATTTACCTTACGCATTGCTTACAATGATGTTATTAATATGCCGCACCAGTGTGCACTAATAGAACGTAAGACACTCCAAATTGATGAACTAACATAATTATAATCTCAAGTTAATCTGTTTGTTCCTCCGAGAAAGGTGGCAGTATATGTTGATACACACTTTCCTCAAGTGTACCTTTCTCTCGAATATTTATGCACATCATATCAAGAAGTAGTCTCAGGGGCTTTGAAATGTATGAAGGCAATCATTATGGTTGTTTCGTTTTACATTAGACCAGCCGGTGGCGCCCCATCCCGTATTAACTTTGGCTGGTTATTCGAGACCTTTATGATCACCAGAGTGGGTCAAAATCACGTTGCTCACTTCATCGCTCCTTCCTCGCCACACCTTTTTCCTTATCGTCAACATGAAGCATGTCAACTTTCTTTAGTAGCCACCCGACCAGGTGATTCTTGAGACAACCTCACTCGTGTTGTGCATTCCTCCGCCTGCTTCAGAACCTCATCTGTCCATGGTAGCTGCCTTCTGGGTTTTTTCTGTGGCAGCTATCTTTAGGCGTTTCCCTCCTCTCCACTTGGCAGGTGGTTCATATCTGATTAAATTGCAGTTGTATTTCACATTGCTTAATTCACAATGGAATTGAAGCCTTGCAATTAATGCATTAAATTGTGAGATAAAATGCAGGACTAATAATGGCTTTCGCTAAAAAATAGTTCCTCAAATATGTGAACTGTGCTTAACCATTTTCATATAAAGACTGCACGAACACAGCATTACGGGGCACTGCCTCTAGTCTCTGGGTGCCAGTGGCCTCTAGGCATCTGAAAGCATGGTGCTGGTAACATACTGTAGGTCTGGTCTGTGCCATCAGCTGTCCTGACCAAAATTGGTTGTGGCACTCATTGTTTAGGGATTTGCAGTGTTCCGTGATGCAGCAAGATTGGTGTTGTCTTTGGGATGAAGGCGGCCTTGTCCCAACTCAAGTCAGGCTGTTCAGCTTGCAGGTGTTTTAGATTGGGCATGGACAATAGGAGGGGCAGATGAGTTGCCAGAGCTCTTTTCCAAAGCAGGACTTTGATGAATCAGCACATATCAGAAATACAGCTACACAGTGTAGTAACGCTCATATCTGTACTGAAATGCTGTGCTTTTGTATTGTTTCTGCTTTTACTCATTGGGCAAATATTTCTTGCCTGCTCTAAATAAAAGTCTCTCTCTCTCTGTCTCATTTTTGTGGCCATTTCTCTCCTTCCCCTGCTTCTTTATTTAATCTAGAAAGGTGGTTGTCATATTTCAGCTTAATTTTTAATAACAAAATCAGGGCCTTTAGTCAGTCTACATCAAGTTTTATAGCTGCTTCATTTATGAACCTAGGCACTTGTAATTAATTACCTGTGGCATGATGTGCTCTGTCATCTTGTAGGCATTGTGCCACTGGAGAAGGCATGTTTGTGTTCCATACCCTTGAGGGAGAGAAGATCTACTGCAAAGTTCACCAGGCAACACTGGCCATTGCTGAAGCGCACCATCGTTCCAGGCGACTGCAAGCTGTGCCTTCAGCCCCACCCCAGGTAACATTCTTTTTGTGCCAATGTGATAGCATTAACTTCATTGCAGAAAGAAAACATGGCATGATTAGTTTCAGTGGGGATGATGTCACCTGGCTTGTGAAGGGTCTGAGCGCTTATTGGTTGGTGGGTATGTGACCTTATGAGGTTATGCAGTATGGTAGAGATGGCAGGTGTACTGGTCACGTGACATTGCTGAGTGCGATGGCTGCCTTGGCAGCAGTTGACAGCTGCATTTGGCTGTGTGAGCTCCGCTTGTCAGGTTGGAATGAAGCTAGAATCAATGCCTCCGTTTGTCTCAAGTAGTGCAATATCCCCACAAATGTAAGGAGCGCAGCCATGGAATTATGTTACTGAGGATGGAGTATTGGCGGCTGCGCAGCCTCGGCCTTACACGGCGAGCAGCAATGACTAAGGAGGAGAAACAAGCTGAGTGGACTTCGGCCGTTAACTCTGTCACAATCCCAGCGCATAATGTAATTAAGTGTCCCCTAAATTTTTGAGCTACTTTTGTGTACTGTATTTAAACACATTGTGTGTATAACACAGGTTTTTTTATTTTTTTTTTTCCCCTCGGCTCCTGCATGCTGCAATGCATCTCTTATTGTATCCATATCTAGAAGTTATATATTAAATGCAGTTCCTTTTTTTTATATATGTCTTTTTTTCTTGGGAAGTGGCACTGAGGCGGCATATAAGATATTGCCATGTTACCCAGTGTCATCAAGTGCTTTGCTTTGCATGCACAGTCGAGAAGGTCCTTCACTGCACTGCAAATTTGGTGATTTTGGAAATTTGCGTTGTGTTCAGTAATTTTCGGATATTTGTGAATATCAGTTTTCCAAATACGAATGTGAATTCATATTCAGTTCATATTCGAAATTTTGAATGTTAAAATAGCCACTCACCCCTCCTTAATTTACACCCTGGAAAGATAACTGTGATAAGTTGTCTGCACTACAATCATCGGAGTATGTCATTGGAGAATAACTTGCCTGTTGTATATGGCAGTGTAAGTGTTGTCTGCACTACAATCATCGGAGTATGTCATTGGAGAATAACTTGCCTGTTGTATATGGCAGTGTAAGTGTAGATTCCAGGTTGACAGTGTCAGCATTCTGCACTGGATAAGATAATACAGTTGAACCCCGCAATAACGAAATTGCCGGGGGCGAAAAAATTTTTCGTTTTCGCGAGAATTTCGTTATCACGAGAAACGGGACTGTACAGATAAATAAGTACGAACCTGAGCCTGCGGAAGCGCAACTTTATTTGAAAAAGTCTGTAATAGACGTTTGTCTCTTTTTGCTTTGCAGCAGCGTCAAAATCCTGCTCTCGCAACTGAGCAGGCTTTCCATTGCAATACCGTCATCGTGAGCACCAATGAACGAACGTATGGTGTCGAGAGCATCGAGCACATCTCGCAGACTTGCCTCCTTTTCCCCTAGCTGGTCGTCGCTGCCTTCGTCGTCGCTCTCCTCAGTTATGCTGCACACATTCTTGATGATGGTGTCATTTGTCAATTCCTCATGGACAATTACGTCTTCATCTACAAAGAGGGTTCAACACCTCCGGCACAGTATCGTCGACGGCGCGCAGCTCTTGCCATGCGCTAACCAGTGCGGCCCTTTCTTTTGGCAGCTGGGACCCTGGCGATGCGGCCGTTGCGAGCTGCTCAGTAGCGAACCCCGCATGCTGGAACAAGTTCTGAATAATAGTTTGTCTTGTTGCTATCCACGTCGCGGCCACCGTTTCCAGGGCCATGAACAAATCCACTTGTAACGGGCGCTTCATCTCCAGCGCTTCATCTCTCTTTCAGTTCCAGCATTTTTGATGGCAGCATCTCATAGAACAAGCCAGTTTCATCGGCGTTGTAGATGTCGCAGGGCTTGTATTCGGCTTGATTTCTTCATAAGTTTTTCGCATCCAAGTTAATGCCGATTTCGCATCGACGCTTGCCGATTCACGGGAAACTACTTTAGCAACAATATTATGCCTTGCCTTTTAACAGCTCAGCCAACCGGCACTTCCCTTAAAATTGTCATGCCCTAGTAGGCACGCGAAGCCGAAGGCTTTTTGCTGCATTAAGGCCCTGGACAGTGGCACCTTGTTGGCTCTCTCTTCTAAACACCAGGCATACACAGCCTTAGCTACATCCTGAAAAGTCGCCGTTGTCACAGTCTTGTGCTGTGCACGTGCTCCGTTCTTCAGGGCAGCCAAGATGCTGTCTTTGCACTTAAGTATCGTTGACAGCGAACTGCACGGAATTTCAGACTCTTCCGCAATATCCATCTTCCTTCCTTTTGCAGCTTGTGCGATGAGTTCCGTCTTCTCCTGCAGCGTCAAAAACTTCCGCTTTTTGGTCGGAGGAGGCATCTTCGCTGCACGTTGACTCGCCGGACAAAAAAAAAAAACAATGAACCTGTGGCCTGCTGGGCCCCAACCAAAATTGGATTGGATTGGTGCTGAGGCTTCTTTTTTTTTATTTATTTATTTATTTATTTATTTTTTTCCAGTACAATGATAGTGATGATCATGCCCTTTGTATCGGGTCGCCGCTGCCATCAGGCGCCGCGGAGCCAAAAGTTAGATAAGAGAATAAAAAAATTAAAAATAAAATAAATCATTGCCCGTCATTGCACTCTCCAGGCAAATTTTGTCAAAAAAAAAAGAACTCATCACGGCCGTGCCCATTTGAACTGGTTGCCAACAAATCACAGCCCGCCAAAAAGTTTTCTTTTTTTTTTTTTTTTTTTTTTTTTTTTTTTTTTTTTTTTTTTTCAAACGACAGGCGCGCAGTCGTCATCATCAGCAACTTGTAAACAAACATGGCCGCATCCGTAAATGTGCTTATTGGTAGCGTGGAAGCGCCAAACATCTTAAAACTGTTGTACTAAAACGCGTTCCAGTGATTTAATTTCCTGCTGTGGCTTACGCATGAAAAAAATGTGTGGACTGCTACTTCAGAAACCTTCGTTGTTGTGGGATTGAAGTTAGAAAGCATTTCGTTGTTGACAGAGATGAAATTCATTGAATCTTATGAATGTTGGCCGGGGCCACTAAAATATTTTGTTCCGTCGAGAAATTCGTACTTACGGTTTTCGTTATTGCGGGGTTGAACTGTGATTGTCTTGGAATAGAATGGCTTGCTTTTAAAAAACGGTCGTGGTCAGTGTCTGGATTTCATATATTGCTTGGGTGCACCCTGTGACAACAACAAAAATTGTTAATCACCTTTCTGCAATTTTATCCTGCTTGATTTTCGTATTTTAAGTTTTTATTCCTTTTTTCAGTTCTTGAGCCATTGTACAGGCCAATCTTGATATATTTAATCATGCGGACCGCAAAAAATTGTTCGTTATTTTGAAATATTGTTGTAAGGAAAAATCTGCGGTTATACGGCAGTGGATATGAAAATAATATACCTTGGCTGTAGGCACGTATGCAGATAAGCGAAATCTCAAATGTTGCACTAACTATAGAATTGATTTATTGGAAAAAAATCAGTTATAGTCTTCTGCCGTGTGCAGCACACACGACCACACACATTACATGTTTACTGCTAAAACACATACACCTTCCGCTTTGTACAACGCCTCATCGGGTACATGATTGCACAAAGATATGACAAGTACAGACTTTGTTCATGCGCAAAAACTTGATATCACCTCATCTTAGGTATTCCCCGAAGTTTGAAAATCTTGTCTCGGTCTTTCAAGATCATCGTGGTTTCTGATGTGGGCAATGCTAGCTGTGTGCAGAGGCCGATTCGCTTTTTTGCTGTGTCGATTTCTTGCAGCATAAGCTGCTTTTTTATCTTCTTGACACCTTCGCTGGCTGCAGTCATTGTCAGATCTCGCACAAGCTGCGCAATAAGATAATTTGCGACGAAAAAATACTTCCCGCATGCGCGAATAGTACGAACGAAAGACCGGCAAATGATGCACAACACAGAAAAAAAAGGCAGGCGGCTAGGCCTGCTGGCTACTGCATATTAAACCATAGCTTTGTGGTGGCGCTAGGAGCCGGCACTATATATGCTGATGACTATATTTACAGCCCATGGACTATACACTCAGAAACAGCGGTTTCTGTTTCACGCTAGAGTTGCGAGCTGCGGCACTGTTAATCTTAGCCGAATTCGTAATACTGATGTTTCTAGATTATCGAAAAAAAATACGCACATTATTCTGGAATATACGCTATATTGAAATTAGTAATTCTTAAGTATTTTTACATTGAAAACATAGGAAATGTGGTGGGGATCTTTTAAAAACTCGTTAATTTAAAAAAAAAAAAACAATTGTTAATATGGTGTTCGAGATTTGACTGTAGTTATATGCCGGAGAAACAGCTGTATTTAGCAACACTCATTGTCTCATTATTTGGGTATTGTAAAAGCAATTCTTTTGATGAACATATGTTCTGTTTAAAAAAACTACAGTAAAATCGCATTGCTTCGGCCAGGAATAATGTTTGAATAATTGAACGACCCTAAAAACCTACCGAAAGTTGTTTGAATTGCAGTAGTTTTATTTAACGAACACCTGGAACGTGTGGTTATCTCTTCATCTGAGGTGAAAGCTAAGCTGCAGCGGTCATATTTCACGGATTCATCAAGCGCTTTGCTTCACACACACTGCTGAAGAATTGCTAAAAAAATAAAAGGTGCTTTTGTGGCCCTTTTCGCAGCGCTACGCAGTAGCAGTGGTGTCTCTTCATAAATGGCCTCGCCACATTTTGAGGATGCTTCACCACACAAACCCTGCTGTGAAGCATCCTCAAAACCTGACGATGTTCACTTTACTCGGCAGGAAGCACAGAAATATGCATAGGCATTAGAACGGCATGATGTCATCCTAAAATGAAACTCCAATGGCATGGGTGGCATGAATTTAAAGAGAGGCAAAACTGAAACTATGTCGCTGAGGTATAATTTCTAGAATGGTCAGACTTCTGATCACCTTCGCGCCTGTCATGGCGCACACGCCTGAGGTGTGCGGGCACCACTGTTCTATGCAGTTCTGAAGCATGCCCATGTCTGGAGGGAGCTTTCAATGCTATAGACTTGCGTGGACCCAGTTCAAATTATCCAAATTTTCAAATTAACTGGGGTTGAATTAACAAGATTTCACAGTATCACCTTCAAAATGGTAACGAATTTTGCTATGGCAAAAGGTTATTTCTGCAGTCCTCCCCTTAGACCACTGTCACTGCAGCAGCACCTTAGTACAATAAGATACTACGCAGTACAGTGTTCCTTACTTTCTGAAAAGACTTCTTTTTTAAGGCATTCATTATTATAATTAGTATGTGTAAATGCAGGTTTTTTTCTTTTTTTTTTTTTTTTTTTTCAAAATAGTTAAGAATTAGAGTTATAGTAGTGTTTGGCAGCAGAATATTTGTTAGTTGTGTCCAACTAGTGTGCTCATCTCTTATCTAGTATTGGGCTCAAGTTATAGAAATGCAGGTTGAATTTCTGCTGACAATATTGGCCGCTTTTTCTCTGTGCAGAGCCTGATTCCACCTACCGGTGTAGCATCTGTGCCATACCGTAACTCCACCAGTCCTTTGCAGCAGTTCAGCTCATCAGAGAACCTCCCCGGTAGCCAAGAAAGGACCAGCCATTCACTGCTGCCTCTGCGGGATATGCCTACAACTTCGCAGTCCTTTGATGACATTCTAAACCCCCCGCGTGTGTCCAGTACAGTTGGAGGAGCCTCACGCTGCAGTCTGCGTTCCCATCTGCTCCAGTTTCAAGCACGCTGATTAGTGATGCAAACCTACGAGTGTGCTGTGCATGTGTCAGTGACAATGGCCAGTAGAGCAGCAAAAGCTGCGGACATGTGGATTGGGCTTCTGAAGTTCACAGCAACAAAGAACTGTACCAGAATCTTCAGATGTGTCTTTATCTTTGGGGTGGTAAAAGAATATTCACTGCAGCACATAGTGTGCACACATGCGTGTGGGTGTATGGGTATTGCGTGTTTTTATGTGCATGAATGTGGCTTCACATGTTGTTCAGCGTGTGCATCAAACTGTGACAGAGAAAAAACTTCTGTTATTGCCATTGCTTTGTGGTATGGAGTTTTCTTTTTTTCCTTTCTTTCTGTTTTTTATAAGCTGTAGAGTTTGTGTTGTGGCTATTCTCTGTGGTCTATTGAATGTCCAATTTCTATTGGCTGTAAAGTTGTGTGTTGCAGCTATTCTGAATGGTCTGTTAGATGTAACCTCTGTAATTAGTGGATACCTCAGGTGCAAAAGCACCAGTCAAACATTTCTCCGAAAACTCTCTGAAGCAGCTCCACATGGACCTTTGGGCACATGAGCGGGCTTGTTATCCCGGATGATTTTCACCTTCTCGGGCTTAAATTTCCTTCAAACAAAGCATTTTGTATCTCTAGGTGGAGCAAAACAAAAGTGTACATTGTTTGTTTGCTTGGCTGAACAATGTGCATTGTGGATATTAGGACCAGTATTGACAAACCATTGCCTAAAATGTATATGCATGTGCATGCATAATATTGATTGACTTGCAACGAAAAACATGAGCCTTTCAATTTTTATCAATTTTCAATTCAATTTTTGAAGTGGCAAGTTACTTGTTGAAAAGAAGTAATGCTGGTGAACACAAAAAGTTTTGCAATTTGATACATGGTTATGCATTTTTTTTTTAGCTTTTTATATGTTGTGGCATTTATATTTATTTTAACTGTTGGATTGGGAACGCTTTGATCGTTCTTACAAGGTTCTTTGCTGACCTGAACCTGACTTATATTCCATGGCGCAGATAAAACAGGTTACTGTAATTGGACTGCATGAGCATGAGGTTGTCTAAGTGTGCTTATTTTTCATGTTTCCCAAAGTCATGCTGTTGTATATTTATCTTTATATCTTTTGTCATTGCTCTGGCTTTGTGCTTTACTAGCAGTGTTCATATTGCTCAAGACTACATTCTGTGTGGCACCGAGTTAGCCATGCTGCAGCCCATTTTTCTTGCAATGAAAAAAATATTACAGATGCCAACGGAAATAAGTAGAAGGGTACCGTGCCAAAAAAATTTAATTCTCTGGAGATGGCTTGGGTTTGTGGGTTCCTGGACTGAGGAGACTGCCCACTTAGGGCAAAGAGTTCTCACCCACTCTAAATAAAATTTTCTCTCTCTTTAAATCAAAGTGTAATGATCGAGGTTTATTGGTGCACTTTGCAATTCACACGTACGCAATTCGGCTCCATATTCAAGGATGCATGAAGGGGAGTCAATGGAATTAAATATTTTGCCAATATTACGAGCAAGGTGAAATTAGCTGAAACTTGCTTAAAAGAGAAGCCCCTTTCTCGTTTACCTTTATTTCTCTCATTACACAATTTCATCACTCTCTGCTATCATTGCAGAAAATTGCTATGTCTAGGCATGTGAACACATTTCGGAATGTTCAAATGCACCACTGCTTTTCAGTTTCTTGCCTGTGTTAATAGCTTCTCCCACACCAGTTTTTAGTGGCGAACCATTGTGTTTGTATCATCTTGTATTGGTCGTGCAAACACATCAAGCTTGTTTGGTGGATGTTTGTTTCCTGCATGAAATCTTAATAGCAGTGTTGCAATTTGTGTTTATAGAATCTTATGCTTTTATGTTAGTTTGCTGCGTGCTATAATGGTTTTAACAGATTTCATGTGAAGAATGGTGTCCTTGCCATACTCGTAAATGATGCAAGTGTGAACAGAGTGCTAGGTTTTTTCGAGCGGTTGACTGTAGGACCACGGGCAGGCAAGTTGGACAGAAGGATTAATGTGAAATTGTCAGTTTAACCAACTGTGTTGAAGTGAATATAACAAGTCCTCATTAAAGTTAGCATAATTGGAGCTATTGTCCACTGTTATGTGTTTGTTTATATTAATTTCATAGACATGCAGATCTATACAAGACTGGATACACCAATAATATTTATCACTGCTGAAAAAGAAGTGTTAAAATTGCAAGGACTGTTTACATTGCAATATGTTTCTCGGATCATCTAGTGAGAAATTCTCTGAAAGCTCATTAAAGGGAAGGTGAAGTGCTTTCTTTTTAGAAGTTTGATGGTATCAGCATATGATGTGTTGTTCAGCACTTGAATTTGAATATTGGGCACAAATAGAGCAGAACTATAGCGCACTCTCATTCGCTCAAACATTCATATCTTGAAACTGTCGAAGTCATGCAGTAAGCACTGTCTTTTTCACTGCTTATCTCGAAAGGTTTTTGTAATTTAATACAGTTACCTTGAAGCCTGGCAGGTGGAAATGGCTTCAGTCAGGAGTTGGCACCCTGCCAGTAACATCATGCTCGTGCTCTGTGCCAATTTGTACTTTGCGCAATTTTGCTACCAGCAGCTGACGCTGCATGTGCTACCTCCTCTGCTGGCCTCGAAATTTGGAGCAGAAAAACCAGGCAGACCAAGAAAGGGGCAGGTAAAAAGTGCGCACCTCTCAATGTAGCCTCCCTTTCACAATTGTTGGCAGCATTATCTGAGCCATTACGCATCATAGCAACCATCATATTATCAACGTAGTCACCCACTCAAAGCTCACCTTCTTTGCTGGCCGAGGTTGGTGTGCTGCTGTGCCACTACACAACACTCTGTGCTTGGTTTGCATTATGGAGTTTGCATTGAAAAGTGGAGCTCAACAGAGCATTTAAATTGTTTCATATAATGATCAGGATACACTGAAAATTTGGATACTTTCATATCTTGAAACTCATTCATCTCTAAATGTTTTCCTGTTTTTACAACCTCATATTAATGAGCTTTTACTGTGCATGCAAGCTTCTTTAGTGTCTGAAAATACATGTTTGAATCCGTAGTACCTCTGGGCCTCACCAGTCCAATGGGAATTTGCTTTCTGCTGGCCCAGTGTTCAGCTTTTCTCGCAAAATTTGTTCGTGACCCTACCTCGTGTAGACAAAAATGGTTTGTGTCGTGAAGCTCTGGCCAAAGTGGTCCTTGCACCATAAAAATTCACCGCCATAAGTTAAAAATCTGCTACTGCAGCCCCGTTGCACATCATGGCTAGCTGCTACTGCCTGCACTTGGATGCAAGTAATGTGAAAGTAATGTGATGTCGAAGCTATAGTCTGCAGATCAAATGCAGTCTGTTGCATTGCAGTATTGGCCGTTCTGGCTACGAACTCTGATAGTAAATTTTCTGAATGTCTGAAAGCAACCACATTTTCCTTACGTGTGCTTTAGCACCCGATTTTCTTAGTGCAGTAAAATGCAGGCACTAGGAGTAACGAGTCGAGCTGAAAATACAATGTTGCAAAATTGTACATTGGAAATCGGTGTGTGTACATGTATCTCGCTGCTTTTGTGCGAGATTAGAGGCAGCCATCTGCCTACCCCACGAGGGTTGAATGCATTTCACCTACCGGTTATAGCAGTGGCCATGGCTTGGTTGTCTTTTAGCTATTTCTGTTCTCCTTTTGGGCTTTTTGCGATGAAATAGCGGTGTTTAAGGCGCAAAGAATATGCAACTTCCTGCAGTGGCTATGCCATTCTACAGCCGATCGTGATTTTACACATTTGACCCCAGGTGTGGCAGCAGCCTTTAATGCAGGCAGAATGCAAAAGTGCCAGTGTATTAAAATTTTTATACTCTTTCACTGTGTACCCTTTGCAGAAGCTGCTCTGAGTGGTGGTGAACGGCTCCTTTTATATGCACAAGACTGATTGCAGCGGGCATCAGTCAAGCTGATGGGGATTGAGAACATCAGTAAGCGTGTTATTGAAAACTCTGGTGCTATTGTCACGAAAGTGATCCAAGCGGAGCAGTGTTATATGGAAGGCCATTAAATTGTTCCCCTTAAAAGCTCACCTACTATCTAACTATTGGCCTTTCCTGGCTATGGTACTGAGCCAAGGAACCTGGGTTCGATCCCGGCCACGGTGGCTGCATTTCTATGGAGGTGAAATGTAAGGCGCTCATGTACTGTGCAGTGTTTGTGCACATTAAGGAACTCCAGGGGATCAAATTTATCCGCAGCTCTTCAGTGTGGCATCCCTAGGCTAATAGCCCAAGTTGCTGTGGGACTTGAAACCTTATAAGCCAAAACTCTTTTGAGAAGTGAAAGAAAGCAGGGGTTACGATTGCGTGCATTCGTACAGCTAAAGACTTAGAAGATTATCGATGTGACAGGTCTGCCTCTCGGAATTGTGCTATTTGGACTACCAGTCTGCAGGCGCACTTCAGTAAGGTTGGTGTGGAAACTAAAAAAACAAAAAGCACAGCTATTGGAGGTGTGGAAGCAAGGGTCTATTTTTTTGTTCTTTGCACGTCTTTTTGATAGTGTTTCACGTGCAGCAGGTTGCAAGTGTGATAGCTTTAGTTGCAGTCGTGTTGCTCCCAGTTACAGAATCAACAAAGCTTGTTCTTTTAGATTATAGGGTTCTAACACCCAAATGCTGGTAGATTTTCTAATCCTACAGACTCACCTTGCTTTTAAGGTTGCATAAAAGTGCTTCCTGTTTTTGGCCATAGAATCATTGACAGGTGTTCTTGCTCTAGCATGTATTATTAATTCTGGTTTTGTGGCTTGCAGAAAATTAAGAGCTAACATTTTATTACACCTTCATTCATTCTTTCCTAGAGTCAGTAGAAACTATTATTATTTAGACCCCTCTTGCCTAAGAAGCAACAGCGTAACGTTACCTGTGCACTTCATTATGTGAGCATGTTATAAAAACACTTTATGCATTAAATTTGAGCTTGTCCACAAAAAAGTTTATACACTTAGCTTTATGTCATGTTGGTGACTTCTCTTGCTAGTTGACACTAGTTAGTTGTGGATTCGACAAGGCGAGCCTGCTGCTAGATTGTGGGCTGCGTGCTGCTATATGTGGACATAGCCTTCGAACAGAAGTGGATGGGCAGTAGTGTACAGCGTTGTACGAGATGCATTTTTCCTTCATGCTATCTGTGGCTAACATATGGATAGGAAAGAACTTTTATTACTGCACACTGAAATCATAGTTTCCATTGTACTGCCTTTCACATAAGTTACTGGACCACTTGATAGACGTGACTGCAGTTGCAATTGGGCTATCTAACAGCCCCTCAGCAGTGCTCTCGTAGCATATCATTGCTCTGTATAGCAAGGAAGACTGACATGCTTGCTTTCCACAAAACCACCAACTACTCAATTTATAGGCTCACTGGCCTTGTAACTTTTGACAGAGGTGGTAAAATTGCAAAACTACCTATTTGGCCATGATCGAAGTGTACTGTAGCAAGATCTTGCTCAGAGCTTTTACTACCCGGATTCTTCACTTGTCTGTAATCTAACAGGTCTGTCTAAGAGCACTGAAAGAATATTATTTTACATCTGCACGTTAACACCATAAACTTCAATCAGTTTTCCAGTGTTGTGCTTTATTTTGACACTTTTTGACTACCATGCTTTTCATTTTTTTGCCAGGAGCAGTAACAGAAATATGGCAGAGCTTTCGTGTAGGTTCAGCTGCATAATGTTCAAGAGGTTAACTGTGTAAAAGCACTTGCTGCTGGGCTAGTTGGTTTCAGTTCATAATAAATAGTTTTAAGGCGCAAAAAATAGACAAGACACATAGGTCCTCCTGTCAACTACCTATGTGTCTTGTCTGTTTTTGTGCTTTAAAACTATTTAATTATGAAGGTTAACTGTGCATTGCATTAGTAGGCTTCTTAATGAGAAGTCAAGCCATTATTTTTTTTATTCATGTGACTATTCATGAAGGGTTTTGTTTTGCTATAAATATAAATTAGCTTTAAGGATGATAGTTATCATGCATCTTGTGTCAATTTTATGTCCTTGTGGTCTTTATTTTTTTTATTTTTCTGCCACAATGGCATTTACATGTCATGACAGTCCTTAGAGATTTCATGTTCATAAGAGAATGTAATGACTGCTTTTAAATATGCAGATAACTTCTTGTTTTAAGTTGAAGCACTCGCCATTCAGCTGATGCTATATGTTGTTTTATAGTTATTAAAGAAGCAATGCAAGACAGCCTGTTTCAGTTGCTGTTTATAGCCAAGTGACAGATGCTTTAATGTTATGTTTGCACAGCTAGGGGCAAAAGTGGTCTGCACTGGGAGCAGGAGTGGTGTACACATGTGAGCATTGACTTTGATCACCGTGCCATGTCTTAGCCACACTTATCTGTTGAATCAAGTGCGGGGTAACTTAGTTGGGAGACACATTTTTCAGTACGTGGTGCCCCTGTTTGGTGAAAATGGCAAAATGAGTTGCCCAGCAGTGAGCCGTGCAGCAACATTCAGTTTGCACTTGTTATTCCCGCTGTACATCTGACATTGTGAACAATATCTTATCTGCCTACCAACCCATGTATTTATGTACAGGGACCACTAGCCACAAGGATCAGTGCGAGTTTCACCAAGCGTGAGCTTTTTGCTCTCCATACAAGTTCAGATTTCAGTCTGAATGCATGCCATAGTTTTCACTGAAAGTAACATTTACATGACAGAACGTGATGTTAATTTTATTCCTATGATACACCACGAGCTTAAATTGCAACTTTCTGTAGTATGTATAGTTTGTATTTTATGGTTACTATTTCATCAAAACACGTTTGCCGCAAGCAGGCAGTTTAAAGGCCAAAATTGTGAGATGCTAGAGCTGTTTTAGGTATTAACATATTCTGAGCATTTGGCATTAAAGTTTGAGTGTACATTGTGATGGCAGTTTGGCACATTATTTAATCCAAATTACTGCATATTTTTATACAGAAAATGCTTTGCTCATATACTTATTTTCTTTCTTCAGGAGTTGTGCTACCCCCTATCCCTTTGTGCTGGACTCATTACATGATGCATTGTACAGGACAAAAAGACTTGTTTGCACAATAAATAATTCTGACATTATGGTCAGCTCATTGGTGCATGTAGACATGTTGTGAAGGTGAAGCATTTAGAACAAATTAATGCGCATGCAGTTGAGTGATGCATGTTTGTTGTAAATGGCCACTACATGGCAACTTAACAGAGTGGAAATTTGGGCTGGTTGGTGCATGATCTGCGGCTAAAAACAGCGCTAACATGAGCCGAAAGAGAGAGGGGGGAGACGCGACGCTAACAACCAGATTTTTATTGCACGTTAGTCAGTTATATACACTTCTCGTTCTTACAAAAAAAAAATGAGAAAAAAGGAAGATGGAAGATATAGACAAACACAAAAACTCGCAAAGAAGAGTGTCCTTTCAGAGCCATTGTGTGAGAAAAAACAACCTGGCAGGGAATTGTGGGAGGTTTTCTACAGCGGGCCCTTACCGACCTCATGGTGGACGACCCGTTCCTGATACGCAAGCCACAAAGTGTGGACGACTTTCTTCAAAGTGCCTGTCTGCCCAACGTGAGTGGCTTTTTGACAGATGTAAAAGACCTATACTACTCGCTCTCGCAGAACATGGGGTGTGCAGAGAAGTCGAAGATTGCATTGACAGACACGGCGCGGCGAAATTACGAAACTCGTGTGACCTGTCGAAAGAAAATTTTATAGAATTGCTAACCAGCTACTTGCATTCTGCCATCATCAGTCATAAGGGGAGTTTCCACATTCAGCGGGAGGGGATATGCATCAAGTCTTCGCTCGTCCCCATTCTGAGTGATTTGTTTCTTGTGCGTATTGACGGACGTCTTATGACTGCAATTCAAGTGGCAAGCATCATTAAGGTGTTCTGCTATGTGGACGACTATCTAATTCTTTACAAAGAAGACGAGACAGCACGACAGCAACAGCACATTAGCGAGATCATTGACATTTTCAAAAAAAAAAACTAAAAGGACTAGAAATAATGATTGAACTCTTAGAAAACAATGTTCTGCGATTCCTTGACTTGACGCTAACCTTTTTAAAGTGTCATGTATGTTGGCGGTACGGACCACGAAGTGAAAAAGGACTGCTCTCGTACACCTCAGCGCACTCCAAGATCATCAAGCGGGAAATAATGAAAGCAGCAATGAGAGCCGTATTGACAAGGTCCTGCTACCATGATGTACAAGCTAGTTTTGACACCCAGAATTGTCGGCTGAAAGCAGCAGGTTAGCGACGCTGCTATCATCCAGTGTCGCAGAAGGAATACGGCAAGAACTGAGGTAGAAAAAAGATGAAGACCACATCAGAAGAAAGGAAGGCATTTGCTGTCATTCTGTACATGCATGGTTTTTCTCACAACCTCATGAACATAGGCGGAAAAGTAGCCATAAAAGTGCTGATGTCAACACCTGACAAGTTAAAAAGCATGTGTGCCAAGGTCAACAGTGAGTGAACGGGAAGAAAGCAATGCCAAAAGAAGCACAAAAACATGCGCGTAAAATGTACAAAAAATGTAGTGTATCAGATACCCTTGTCATGCGGGCGCACTCACATCGGTCAAACAGGGTGCTGTTTGAATGAACGGCTCCAAGAGTATGAAAGATTAAAGCCCCTCGATCCTTGAAAGGCGCCATCAGCGGTTAACTGGCAAAACACTGTCAAGAGCATGACTGTGTTCCCCAGCTCGGCAACACCAAAGTCTTATCATCCTACATAAATCAATGGGCCAGAGAAATTCAAGAAGCCATTAACATTCGGCAAAAGGGCTAAGTATGCATCAGCATACCTTCTGTACTTCGCGACAGTGAAATTGATTATCTGTGCATGAATGCATAATCTTTTGCCACATTTTTATTTGCATCTTTTTGTGTTTGTCTATCTTCCCTTTTCCTTCTTTTTCTTTTTTTGTACAAACGAGAGGTATATAACTGATGAACGTGCAATAAAAATCTGGTTGTTAGTTAGCGTCGTGTCCCCCCTCTCTCCTTCGTCTCATGTTAGCGCTGTTTTTAGCCACAGAACATGGCAATTGCCCAGCACCAGCACTCTAGAAGAAAGGAGGCTGTCATGAGATTCCAAAAATGTATGAATGACCCTATGTGTTGGGTGCATATTTAGTGCTTTGTGGCAAAACAATTTAGCAAAGATTTGCATTCTGCATGACCAGGATGCAAGCGCTGGTATGCAAAACTTGTGCGTTACACAAGTTTCGGTGTAAAACTACACACTATCTTAGCTGTGAAATTGCATTATTTTGCATCAAAATTCCTTTTAATCCAGTTATACTAGCTATCCGCATTATAGTGCAGTCAGATAAATTAAAAGTGCCTGCTTCTTATTAATTTTTTTGCACTACATTTCAGAGCTAACTGAAAGAGAAAAGGATAAATTTTTTCGAATCGCAGAACTCTCAAACGTGCTTTAAAATATCCTCATATACTGACCTAGCTTTGATAGTTACCTACAAAGTAGAGGAATGATGTCCTGCTGCTTCACGCAATTTTTCTCGGCATTTGAAATACAGACCTGCACAGCTGTGTTGGATTCCCAACATACAAAAAAGTACAGTACTAATGCTGTATAAAGAAAATAAGTGTGTGTTGATGAAATTAATTCAATTTCAGAATTAACTGGCAAAAGCCTATCTTTACGAAGAATAGATAAATTTGTATTTGCCAGGCAATCCAATTAATCAACCTTTTCACCTAGCTTGTAAACTGGGTTGGAGGAAAGTGAAAGCTGATGCAATTTTACAGTTGAATGTCTCCATTCAGACAAATGCATACTGAGACAAAGTGACTACGAGAAAAACTGGGACCAGGGTTGTGCGAACAGTACTTTTTCGAAACCGAAACAAATATGAACAGTTTAGCTTCAGTGCCGAATAGCTAAAACCGAATAACTATTCGCAAGATTATTGGGTACTTGTGTGAATATTTTTACTAAATGAATATTCCTGCGAAACAGCAGACAGTGAGCACTATAACTCTTGGAGCTAAGATTGTAAATGTCGACAAATGCAACACTTATCACCACTCTGAGGCATGCAGTCAGTATGTACCACCATTTCATGCATCTCGCTAAATTGCCTTTTGCTACTGGCAGCGGCTGTGAACTAGCATCAGATCTCAGTAAATGACAGAAACGAGCTCCTGAAATTAGCCTTGCTTGAACCCTGCTGCATTGCAGTGTATTGGAAGCCATATGTCGCAGCATCATGATTGCCGCCATATGACTGGACCACATATGTCTTGGCATGAATGTGCATAGACTGATGGCAGCACTTGCTGTGTGAAATATTGGAGTGGGCTGTTTTTAATCCAGCCACCGGTAAAAATCTACATCGCATCTGATTCCGTCTTCATATCTATTGTTCAAGAACTATTCCAGAACTTGAGAGTGTATTTGATTGAGTTCGAATTATGTTGAATGTGTACAATTTGATTTGCTTAGTGGATCGAGTAAATTTAAAGAGTAGTAAATTGTTCGAATATCCGCACATATCTGTTATCAGGATCAACCCTTGCGAATAGAAATGCCTCGAAGTTGTTGTAGAAGTAGTTAGCAGTAATTCTGTGAGGCAGTATAGTCATAATAGTAGTAGTAGTGGTGGGTGTATAGTAAAGTCGACAACTTGGTGCAGAGGAGAGAGAGAAAGGTAGTGGACATAATACAGAACTCGGTGATTTCTCTACACACACCCTAGTGGGGGTGTGCACACTTCCTTGTTTTTTAAGCACCCCTTTAATTCGTAATGCGCTATAAATATATATATATATATACACATACATATATTTGCACACTGCGGGGGAATTTTGTTTAGTAGCAGCAGGCATGTATGCATGCGAAGGGACACGTTCATAGCTGGCTTGTGGTGGAAGAAACTAAGACTTTCATACAGAATGTGTTATGCTGGATACGACCAACCTGGCTTCATAGCGATGAGGCCAGGGCACAAGCCTGTGGTGTGCTTGCTGTCTGGCAGGGCATAAAGCAGCACGCTTACAGCCATAAGGGGTTCACCAAGATTAAAAGTGACTACTGCTTCTCCTTTACCATTCCCTCTCTCTGTCAATCGTAACACAAACTGGAAGTAAGAATTTTCCAACTGGTTTCATTTGCAATTCCAGTTGGTTCCTATTGGCAATGCCATTTAAAGTAAATTTTCTTTTTTTTTGACTGGGACGGTATTTAACTGTTTACATATTATTATTTTAAACCCTGAAGAGATATGTCAAACACAAACTGGAAGTAAGGATTTTCCAACTGGTTTCAGTTGCAATTCCACTTGGTTCCTATTGGCAATGCCATTTAAAGTAACTTTTTTTTGACTGGGATGGTATTTAACTGTTTACATATTATTATTTTAAACCCTGAAGAGATATGTCAGTGCACTTTGTTCATGTGGATTAATTGTGCAGCCAGGAAGACACCATATACATGATATAGAGCTCGGGGATGAATCAGTTAACTAAATTTAACTGAACTTTTTTTCTTGTGATTTCAGGGGCCAACATTATACTGAGAAATTGAAGGCTTGCAACATAAAAGCCGAGTAGTTTTTAAATTTTCTTTATCGCCAATGTGTTCCAAAATATATTTAACGAAGCCTTTTTTTTTTTAGCTTGTAAAGTTGGCTTCCCTGCTATGCACATTTTAAAATGGCATAGTTGCAGGCGTGAAAGATATATACCTGTCTTATCTGTCGCCGAATTCGTTGATTGGCTAACGGGTGCATGACGTCGTGCGTGACGCCGAGTTGCTGGTCACGTACGTGACATGAATTAGCGCGATTGTGCATCTCTAGCTCTTCACGCAGTTAATTGGCAGCTGTGCTCAGTTATCTGTAGACGTGTCCGGACAGTTTCGCGTATCAGGTGATACTACTAGACAAATTGTGCTCAAGTGCCAACCACAAGGTACCTTAGTTCAGATTTTGATAGATTTGATAGATTTTGATTTTGAACTGAACATCGAAATCGACGGAAAACTTCAGCAGGCTCCGGCAGAATTTTTTTCGTAGGCGATTCGAGCAGACGACTTGACAGGCTGCGTCGTATAGTGAACTAGAGTGAGTGAGTGAGTGAGTGAGTGAGTGAGAGTGAGTGAGTGAGTGAGTGAGTGAGAGTGAGTGATTGAGTGAGTGAGTAAAGTAGTAAGTAAAGTAAGTAAGTAAAGTAAGTATAAGTAAAGTAAGTAAGTAAGAAGTCCTGATCCCTCAGGGCAGGCGTTTGTCAACGCCACAGGGGGCATCGCAGTTCGCCAGTTGGCGCAGCTTGTAGAATCGGATGTTTTGCTCGCCTTTACAAAACGCTCTGCCGCAGCCGACTGCAGTTTTTTGCCAATTCCAATAAAGGCAAATTCAGATGTTCAATTATTGAGAAACGCAGACGATCACAATCTACCTTATGGTCGCGGTGTTTGAGCTCAAAAAATACAATAATTTGCGCAGGTTTTTTTTAACCCAGGCAGATAAATACGGACACCCTGCATGCCCACGCCGCCCTGAGCAGTCATCACCAGCGGGACAGAGGTGACAAGCGACAGAATTAAGTGAACAAGTCAAATCAATTTAAGCCATCAAAGCTCTGGCTCTGGCCAGATACCGCTGTTGCTGCAAAGAAATGACAACCCGAAGTATGCGCCTCAAAGGCAGTGAATGTTTGTGGCGCTTCTAAGAAGGCACAAATGTTCTGCAACTTTATCGAAACCCCGTAAAATTCTCCCGCTTCAACCGGAGGCTCATTTGCGCTTAAACTTCGCAGAAAGCTTGCGCGTTGTTGTCCCCTTCTTTACGAGGTAAGTTTGACTATGGTGCTTATTTGGTTTCCCTTTGCGACGAGACTGAGGAGTAGAAAACGCAAATATAAATTTCCGTCAAAAGGCAGCGGTGGCGTCATCTATCGCCATTAAAGGAACGTGTTATGCTTGCCTCGGCGCTTTTGAACCGCAGCGCTTTCCTTCAGCGACGCCAGATGACGTCACAGCTGCCTTTTGCTAGAAACTGCGCTGGCGTTTTTTGCTCCCGAGTCTCGTCGCAGACGGTTTTGGTTTCTCATCATGCGAGGCCAAACCAAGTTAGCACCATGGAGACACCCTACCATGGTCGTCAAACTTACCTCGAACAGAAGGGGAGAACAACGTGCAAGCTTTGTGCGCAGTTTCATCTCAAATGAGCCTCCGGTTGAGGCGGGATAATTTTTCAAACGGGGGTTTGATAAAGTTGCAGAACACTGTATTGATCGTTCCAGAAGACTACAAGCAGAGTGGTCATGTTGACCAAAACCCAACAGGATCTGATGATCTGAGCATTAAGTCAAACATTACTCATCAGCATCGTGTATATATATATATGTATATAATGTAGTACAGAGTAGGATGAATGATTTTTTTATTTTTATAGTCATTGCGATGCAACACAAGCGATTACTATGAGGGCCTACTAAACGTTTATTAACCAACGTTTATAGATATACTATATCTATACGTTGTTTATTAACTGCTTGAGCCCTGTTGCTGGTGCTGAACGCGCTGAACGCGGCCGATGCTGGGGACCGTGAACTCTCGAGGTCCTCGAGCGCTCGATCCTCGTCAGTGTGGCAACAGTGTTCTAATTGTTCTAAACTGAAGATGGCGGCTTCCACCTGTGCTGCGGGTAATGGTTCTTATTTTAATTTCGTTTGCCTTGCGTTAAGCTTAATATTTTAATTGCAACTAATCAAACATGGACCAATGAAAGCTTTGTCACTTGTTTCAGGCTTTGTGTACTTTTGTTGCTCGCGTTTGAGGGATGTTTCCGGCGTGACACAAAACCTCGATCACGTCGGCCATTTTTTTGTGTTGTGACGTACGACAGTTTTCGGGAATAATTCGCGCTGTCTGCTTATGTATGACGAGCCAGAACGCAAGTGCCGTGCTATAATAGGCAGGGGGATAGATATTTTAACGCTCTTGGTTTGCTGTAGATATGGGATTCGTTTCGTTAGGGTTGAGTCGAAGACCCCCGAGTGAGTAGATTGCGCGACTCTGACGGTCCCGGCGGTCTTGACGGTCCCGGCGGCGTGTGTTGTGCGTCACTGCAGAGTTTAAATGCAGGCCGTAGTTTTGAAGGCTGGAAAGATCTCTCCGATTATTGCGAAGCAAAAGTGCTACTCGATGGATGTTTCCGCGTCTATTGTTCGCAAATGCGGCAACGAGACTGTGCAAGGTTTGAACGCAACATTGTCGAGTGTGAGAGAGTATGTAGAATTTGCAGTCATATGTCCCAAGCAACATCTTGTAGTGTGCGTTTTTTGGTCTTATCTGTCGGCACTAAGAGAAAGGCTGCCCGTCGAAGTTTCTTTGCGTCTTTGCTCATCTATTGCGTTTTTGTTAAGTACACAGGCATATGAATATAGCAGGCGTTGCAAGTATATACCGCTTTCGTTACGGGACCTGTTTGGCACTTCACATGGTGGTCGTTTCGGTTAGCTTTTAATTTCGTGGCCTTGACGTCACCGTAGCGTTGCTGTAAGCTGATCTCGCACCTTTGACGGAATTTGGTAGAAGCAGATAGGCGTGGCGACCTGTTGTTGATAGAGCCCAGTGTCATTTAACGTCATTTTGTGTGCTTCATATCTTGAAAGGTCACTCGCCTTTGCTCAGATGATTACTTGCTTCTCTCTAATGATGTGTAGCCAGTGTGGATTACATCTGAGGGTAGTATGTCGTGTGATGTTTGTTGCTCATTGCTGCCTTCTTTAACGAGTTAATGAGTATTGCTGATTTTTGTGTTATGTAGGCTGTTACTAGTTCTTGTCAGTGAAGTGATAACATAGTTGTGTTCGAGTTATTGTTGTGCTCAACTAGCATAAATTTTGGCTCTGGTGACATTTCTTTTACAGAATGCGGCGAAAAAACAAACCGAAAACCTCCAGGTGTGGTGGCACATTTCTTTTCAAGTTCATTCCTGTGTTTTGTTAAGATATTCTTGCATTGTGATTGTTCTGTATCAACTGAGTGAACTGTTAAGGTCTGTTCACACTTGCAACTCGCGAAGAAAGCGCTACCGGCAGTCGCATGCGACCAGAGAGCAACCGATGTTCACACTTGCGAATGCGACTTGCGGGTTGCTTTCCACATCGTGTCTACATTCACTGTCCACCACATAGAGTAAAGCTAACTTACGTTCACGTCAGCTGAGCCGGTGATTGGTTTAACGGTTTGCGACAAGCAGTCGTGCTGCGGCTGGAAATCGAGCAGTTTCGAACAGCCCGCGGCTGTTGCTTTTCGACCAAAACGGTCGCGCAACCGCTGCGAGTCGCAAGTGTGAACAGGCCTTGATGCTGTGTTGTTTTAACGCTACTTATTTTGAATTATGAGTGCTTAAACATTTGAAAGCAAGATAATGTGCCCTTGCAGGCGTTGCTCTGTTTCGAGTAAAAGGAGGCACAGAAAAATTGGCTAGGTTATTTTCAGGGCTCATTTATAAGAAGGTATGTTAATATGTTGTGTTTCACTGAAAAAATCTTTTGTATACCAAGTCTGCCCCTTTGCGTCATTCTCTAGATGTCAAGTCAGAATGCAGAGGGGGTGGTAAAAATCAACCGCTTTCACCTGGGTATTGAGCAGACATGAATATGTCAGAAGTGTCTTGTTCGAAGGAAAATTTCATTGTATTAATCCAGACTGATTACATGGGTGATGTTTTATCACGGCAGGAAGGGGTTTTCAGCTGTCCTTTCCGACGTAAGTATTTGATGCACAGTTCCTTTTATGCATTTGAGCATAGAGTGCTGCTGTTGCCTTTCTTTGTTTCTTTTTCTTTTACAGTATACTGTGTTTAGTATGGCATGTCAAAATGATAAATGATTTGGTGTGGTGGCTAGGAAGTCTTAAATGAAATGTTTTAAAATGAGGCAATGTGGTAGGACTGAAGTCCTGAAGCTACCTGTAACAACTAGAGTGTATATTTATTTTTTCTTGCTGGGTAAATCATGTTATTGGCAGCCAAAAACAGTACTGACAATTGTATATTTTTTCTCAAATAATGGGAGGTTTACATCATGACCAAATTGCTATTGCAGTTGTATTTCCAAGGTGATTCTGCAATCATTTGCTTTCCATGCTTGTTTGTCATGTGGAGATTATGCATAAACATTGCTTTGTGTGTGAAGCAGCTGCAGGCTACCACTCACTTTTAAAGGCTCGCAAACAGGGTTGGACATCTTAAGAGATAAAGTGTTCGCATTAAAGCACATGGCTTTGGTCTGTATGTGCAAATTTTGCCGTCATGTAGGGCCCACATAATCAGTAAGACCTTGCATGCTCTCAGGGGACAGTCTCTGCAGTGCCTGCCATGTCGTCAGAAGTGGAACCATTTTAAAACACTTTTTGGACTATTCCAAGGAGTAGACTGAAAAAACCAACGGTGCTGAGTCTGAGCTAATAAATAGCTTTGCATTTCCTTCAGTTCCTGAACTTGTCGTTGTTAGGTATAATTAAATTCTGAGATAATCACTCTGTGGAACAAAGATTTAGGTTCAGTTGCTTTAACTGCCTGTAATTATGCAATCCTTTCATATAATAAGAAAATTGTTGTTTAGCTAGCTGGCTTGCCAATGTGTACCCAAAATTCAAACGGTATATTATTCAGGAGCTTGTTAAGGGGAGACGCTCCTGTAAAACCATTGTTTAATAGAGAGCTTTAGTTTACCGTGATCCGTTACCATGATCCGCCACCGCGCGTTCCACTGCGCATGCCCAGATTCTTTCTACACTAACAGATGGCGCCATAGCTGAAAGTTGGCTCATAGACCTGCCGCGTGGGACCAATCAGCGCGTGCACACCGCTTGCACGCGGTAGAGGGGCACGTTGGTGGATAACGGTATACTAAAGCTCTCTAATATAGTGATAGGTGTTTGGAAATTGTACCACCTCTAGAGCTTGATTTCCGCCTTCCAAATCATGTTAAGTTGCTTGAACTGCCTGTAAGTGTGCAATCCTTTCATCTAATGAGAAAATTGTTGCTGAGCTAGCTGGCTTGCTAATGTGTACCCAAAATTTAAATGGAATATGATTCAGAAGCTTGTTAAGGGGACACGTTCCTGCAGAGGTGCAACAGCTGTATCATAAGCATGAAATTTGTGAAGTTTGTGCCACGCTACGCCAAAATGCCACAAGAAGTCGCAAAAATTTGCCATACTCGGGGACAACTTTCTGCGGCCGTGATATGACCAGTCACATTTCAGACACTGCAGCGTGCATCACTGGCATTTTAATTAGTTTCATTTTGAGATGGCGTCACGCTGTTCTAGTGCCTACTCATAGTTTTCTCTCTTGCATCCACGTGCGCTTCCTCCACTCTTTGAGTACGCTGAACTATTGCGATTTGAGGATGTTTCACCGCATGGGTCACAGCTCGTGTGGTACGTGAAGCGTCTCCATAACGCAAAGGGGTCATTTTTAACGATCACACCACTGCTACTGTGTCGCACTGTGAAAGGGGCCGTTGTGGTACTTATGATTTTGGAAGAATACTTCAACACTGTGTTTTAGACGCTGCATGTTTTTAATGGGTGTAGCTATAGTTTCTTATGGGGCTCTTGGAAGTTTTCGATATTTTGCTGGGCCATTCATGTACAGCAAGGTTGTTCGTATGCTGTCTCGTCTATAGACTCTTTTCGGACATCAGATAGTTTAGGAGGTGCATCAGTTATGGCTTCTGTGTTAGTGGGTGGTGCATGTGAAATTTATTTCGAGCATGAGCATGTCGGGAAATGTGCAGCAGCATTGTATTCCATAACATTGCAGTGGAGCCCAAGACTGCCAAAATTAATTTATTGACGCTGGAACGTCAAAACACTGTAAAGTCTGCTCTGTGCACGAAATATATAACCTAATATCCCGAGTCATCGCCTACATCGCCTTAATCAAAATATTGTGTCTAAAACCACCAAGTCATTGCCAGCCCATAGAAAGCGTAAATCACTGGCTGAAGACTAGCTTGCTCGTCAGTTTTCTTTGCTTACAACTTGCTTTCTTACCTGCTTTCGGCATTTGCCCTTTCGCCTTTTGGTTGCTGTTTTACTTTTCTTGTCTTTTTTCTGTGTTTTTGAGTTAACATTTTGTTTTCCTTTTGTTTTTGTACTGGGCTCGCTTTTGGGCACAGGCTGATCGCAGTCACAGGTTCGAATTGAGCTCTTCAGGAGCTGACCCCGCACGACACACTCTGTGGATTTTTTTAGCTTTTTCAATTTTTTTTTGTTTCGCTTTCTGGTTTGAAAAATTAACTTCCTTAGTTTTACGGCTCACATTCTTTTTTTTATTTTTTAGTGTGATAGTATGCCTTTTAGTACAAACCGCTTATTTACAAAAATAGATACACGCAGTGCTGATGATAGGTGGCCCTTGCTAGATTTCCTTTGGATCACATTCATACAGTCCGATATTCACATCTTTTCATTTTTTTGTGCCGAAAGTAAAGTTTCTTTCGTGTTTAATGGCTTCAAAATTTGAATTCGTGCTGCAAAGTGCAGTATTTTTTTTTTCCTCTGAGCTGCTCCAAATAAGGATTTTACTGCTCCAAAACTAAGATTTTGCTGCTCCAAAAATTGCTATAAATTCTATTTGAGCTGTTGCACCCCTGCTTCTGTAAAGCTTTCTTTGTTTTAAATAGTGATAGGTGTTTGGAAATTGTACCACGTGTAGAGCTTGATTTCTGCCTTCCAAATCTTGTTAAGTTGCTTGAACTGCCTGTAAATATGCAATCTTTATGTAAAGAGAAAATTTTTGCTAAGCTTACTGGCTTGCCTCTGTGTACCCAAAATTCAAATGGAATATGATTCAGGAGCTTGTTAAGGTGAGACGCTCCTATAAAACTTCCATTGTTTAATATAGTGATAGGATTTTGGAAATTGTATCACATGTAGAGTTTGATTTCTGCCTTTGTAAGCCTTGTTCAGTTGCTTGAACTGCCTGTAAGTATGCGATCCTTTCATGTAATGAAAAAAAATTGTTGCTAAGCTTACTGGCTTAGCCTCTGTGAACCCAAAATTCAAATGGAATATGATTCAGGAGCTTGTGAAGGTGAGACGATCCTGTAATTTTTTGTTTGATATAGTGATAAGTGAGTAGAAATTGTGCCACATGTGGAGCTTGATTTGTGCTTTCCAAATCTCTTTCTAGTGCTAAGATAACTCGATGGCTTCAAGCTCGAAGTGCTCCGCGTAAGTTGAAAACTGTGCATGCTTTTGCTGCTGCTGGACATAGCAGTAAGCATTGCAGAGCAGTGCAGAATAGTATTGCTTGTCCCCAATTGGAGCAAAATAACGTCATCCTTCTGGCATGCATCATCTTGAGACAATTTTACATCTTGCGCTCTATTTTCAGTGCTGGTGCCTAAATATTTTTAATTCATCCCAAAACATATTACTGGATGCATTGAAGCTGAAATGGGTGCATTTGACACACATTTAAGATTATGCATGCCAAATTTGGTTTTGATTTGGATACAATAAATGTATAAAATGATGAGCACAGAAGCTGGTTCTGGCCCAGAATAAGCTGCGAAAAGCACAATTGAGAGTTGTTAAAGGTGTAGTGAGAGCATCCTGTTTGGACAGTGACAATGTTCTCTTTTATTATTGCTTTCAGAGAGAGAAGGGGCAAATCTGGCCTTGGGGGAATAAAAAACAAAAACAAAATCATGGTCTATCAACTTGCACAAGCCCAGTGGTGTGTGATGCTGTGATTTAATGCATAATGCACTTGAAATCGGGGTCGATCTGCACCTCTAGCCACTGTGTGCTTTTTTTTTTTTTTTTTTTTGTGATATAATTTCTGGCTCTGATCTTTCTTTTGTGTGTGTGTGAAAGAGGATGCATCAAGGTGACTTATTCAGAAAAACAAGTGCCTATTTTTAATTTAAATAGTGTCTCGCCTTGAGTATGAAGTGTTAATGTGCCCTCTGTTTGCAGCCAAAAATGTCTGAGGTGGCAAAAAGCAAAAGAGTTCCAAAACTTTAATTCACATTGTGTGAAATTGGGTTTCTCAGGCAGGTGGGTTTGTTGTCTCAAATTGCTGGAAATGTAAGCTCTTTAAAGTTAGTTATTGAATAGATTTCATGTTCGATTGCAAGTTACCTGTTCTGATTGCTTGAGCAGTGGTTGGGTCAGTGTACAAGTGTGGAATTTTCATTGAGATTATGGAAGACTTTAGATTGCTGTTAACGAATATCATACGGGATGTGGCCACAACTGTGATTGCAAGCAGATATTTGTATTGCAACTGATTGTGACTCACAAAGTTTTGTCATGACCTAGCAAGGTGATCCAACAGCTGTGGCATTTGGCTTTCTAGTTTGTAAGCTCAACTTCAGCTAGGTAGGCACATTTTGATAAGTGAAATTCGAACCTGTTGTGTACTGAGATATTGGGTCAGAGATTAAACGGGAGCCCTCTACTATGGCGTACAAAAACAATTGAAAGTAGTGGCAGTTGGCTATTGCTTGGCAAAAAACAGAATACTGAAGGGCTGTCATCGTTTTTTTTTGTACTAGTGGAACACCTTGTTGGATTTTATTTTTCGGAATACGGGGGGGGGGGGGGGGGGGCAGCAACTCTTCTGCCATTTAGAAGTTCCATTGTGATGTATAATGTGCAGGACATTTTGCTATGTGTACAGTTGCCTTTATTTTTGTTTTCTGTGTCATATTTGTTTATGAAAGGAAAGCACACATGGGTTTTTATTTGTCAGAAGTTTTTGTCAAGTAGCAGTTGTCTGGAAGCAAACTTGATTTCAATGTTTCTTTTTATTCTTAATAGTTATGTAATTAAAAATGATTCCCTAATTCTGCCTGTTTTTTTACTACTGGTGGAGAGCAGTAGAAACTTGGCCGTGATATATATTGCCTTAGTTTAAAAAAGGCATTGTGTAGCCTATGCCTGAAAACGGGACTGTGCAAAAAAAAAAAAAAAGAGTACCTGTTTCCTAGTGCATAGCTTTTGTAGATTATGAAAAAAGTTGCACTGTTTTCTCATTAAAACACATTAAAAAAAAGAAAAAATTTGTTACTGTGCGCTGAGATTTATGGTATAAAATGTCCATGCTGATATTTTGTTCACTACACCTTTTGCCAGTGATTTACTAACACTTCATGGAACAAACTATGGCATAACTCAGGTTGCTTTGTCTTGAAAAACATTGCTGGATTTTTTACCAATGGAAGTGCTTAAAACCTTTGGCCACATTGAGGCGTCACCATGCTCAGAGTCCCTAATTCTGTTACAGTTGTACTGCTGTTCCATTAGAGATTTGCATAGTATTGATTAGCTCAGAGCATGTTATACTATGTTTTATTACTCGTTCCAAATAGGGTTTCCTTTTTCAAGTCATGTTCCCTGTTGTAAAAAAAAAGATTAGGATGAAGATGTGATGGGGAAGTGATATGTGTACTGCACCATGCATCATCCTCGTGAGGGCACCAACTCCCAGGCCTACCTGGACTACGACCACAGATGGCATCACATTGTCGAGAGCACCCACACTCTAGGTCACATGGGTCTTAAGACCGTGGCCCACCTGGGTAATGTTCTTTTCAGGCAGTTTCAGGTTCCAGCGTTTTTGGACGCTGAGCTTATTACTCAGGTGAAGTCTTTCCTGCAATGTATTTAATCTACTTTTGTATGTAGTGTAAGAATGGACAATAAACTACCATATACTGTATGTACCAGCTTAAGATAACCAAGCTTATAAAAGACGCCATTCTAGCTCTGTGAAACCAACTGAGGATAGTTGAGTCACTTGGCCTAGTCTAGAGAGTGTTCTTTGTTTTCCAAAGTCTAGACCAATTAGTAAAGACTAATTTAATGAGCTAACTCTCTATTCACCACACGAGCAGTGTCAAAGCAGAAGTTATAGATCGTTTTGAAAAGCAGCTATGTGCTTAAATTACCTTTCTTTCTTTTTTTTTTTTTTTGAGAACTTCAAGAGATGATTGTCACACTAAAGTCTTCAACGTGGTACTGGTGCTGCTGCAACATCCCAAAACATCCCTTGAAAAACAAATGTTTTTCTCTAGAATACTATACCCAATGGGGCTTTGTATGCGACAGCTTTCTTTAAAGGTGGTTAAATAAAGCTGTATGAATGGTACCTTGGCATAAACATTTACCACCTCTTTTTCAGGAAGATGAACCTCTGAATTGACAGTTTATTTTTTAAGCAATAATTAAAAATAGCTAATTAGTCTGTTAACAAACAGCCATCAGTTGGTTTCACTCTGCTAGGCCATTCTGGCATTTTGAAACCTTGGTTACATTTAGCTGGGATGCCTTGGTCTACCTCCGAAGCATTACAGTATCCTGTTTTATGGTAGAAAGCTGGGCTTCTACTGTGTTTGCCTTTGCATCTTTCATCCTTTGTACTTCCTTTCCACATTGTATTTTTGTGACATTCTAACTTTAAGCTTCGCAGCCTGAGAATTTAGCAGTGCTTGCTTGTAACTTTTCTGAGGGAATGGTCAAGGCAATCCCAGTTGTATACAGAAATACTTTTACATCATCGGGTTTTGGCATACTATTATAAAGCTCAAGTAGACCATCAGCACTGTGTGTCTGTGGGCCAACATATGTTAGTTTGGGGAGCTAAACCTGGTGTATTGTGAAGCATTGTTCTGCCATAAGGCACAAAATGCATGCAATTAATATTTTTGAACTAAATTTGGGCACTGTGAACGACTAACCTGGATCATGTTTCACACTTGTTATTTACTGATAGTGGTGCAGTACAAAGTGTCTGAGCCATGCCTGGATAATGATTAACTTGCATAATTATTAACACCTGGCCCTAAATTACTGTTGGAAAAGCATAATCTTTCACGAACATTTGGCGTAAGGTGTAGTGGATAGGGTTTCGGGGTTTAAAGCAGTTGCATTCTGCTACCTGTTGAACACCGTGCCTTCTCTTTGAAACAAACCCTTGTCCTGCAATGCGCCTCTAGTTTGATGTAGCTTGATAACCACAGCGTCGTAACAATAGGCTAATGCTATTGTCTGGAGGGTGCTGCAACTGCATTTACCACTTTGTTAGTTTTATTAGACTACAGCGTCTTGCTGGCTTCTACAGCGATCAGTACCCTTCTTGGGGAGCACTGCAAAACAGACAAGGGCAGACGAAAGAGATAACACCACAATTGCTTTCTGCCCCTTGTCTGCTTTGTGTTATTCCTCAAGATTAACGTTAACCTGGTTAATTCGCCCAATGCATCATATGGAAGCACCCCCAAGCCAAAGTGGCATAACACAAAAAGCTTTTTAAGGCCATTGCATCGCAAGAAGCCACAGATCATTTTTTGCAAGGCTATTTGTGACTAGTGGCAGCATATTTTGAGCATGATGGCATTGCACTACCCATTATGGCACCTGTGATGTTTCTGTGGGGATTTGCAGTGCTGGTGCTTATCGTGTTTGTATGTGTGGGCTCCCATGATGTGCAGAGTGGTACCCGTGCTTATGTATTCCAGATGTCGGGACCGGTTCAGCGGGCCCTCCGTTCAGTAAAACTGCTTTCTGCCTTTCAGGCGGAGTTGTGGTTCCGCGCAATTTCCGGCTGCTGGAGGAATTGGAGCAGGGCCAGAAAGGTGTCGGTGATGGCACCATCAGCTGGGGCCTTGAGGACGACTGTGACATGACGCTGACGCACTGGACTGGCATGATCATTGGCCCTCCCAGGGTGAGTGAGCATGCTCTGTTATGTGCAAATAAAAGCCCCAATACGAAAGGGAACATGTCATGCGCATTTATTGAAACGATTATTTTGTAAGCATGCTTTTTCCTGTTCCTTTTTAAATTAACTTTCCTTTGAATTCAAGTGTGGTAGTCATTATTTTAGGTGCAGAAATGATGGCAGAATTTGTTCTCTTCTACAAACTGACTGTTTCCTGGTGGAGCCATTGGTGACCAGGCTTTCTGCATGACTAGTAAAAATGGTCATTAGCTATCGTATAATGTTATTTTAACCGATGTACTTCTTTCTGATGGCACCATACTTTCTCTTGAGCACTACTAACAAGAGATCTCTTCAAAAATAAAATAACTTTCATTTCATGCTAAATTTGTGTGGTACTTCATACACTCCTCGTAAACTTTTTCTTTTCTTAGGCATGTTCTGACTTGAGATGCAAGCTGTCCACTTTTGTGGAAAAACTAATTTTTTATGAGCTCAGTATTTCACAGATTCGCTGAAGTCATAATTTCAAAATATTTTGTTCGTTCCAAATTTTGTG
The DNA here is from genome assembly GCF_055883805.1 of Amblyomma maculatum. NCBI lineage: Eukaryota > Metazoa > Arthropoda > Arachnida > Ixodida > Ixodidae > Amblyomma > Amblyomma maculatum. The sequence goes on from NC_139344.1 coordinate 137,983,627, forward strand.
AAGCAGGGCTGCTAGACCTCTTAGCTACTCCCTTTGCCCATATTGTTTGACAGGTCTCTGATTTTGAGCAAGCGTGAATATATTGTTTTTCCAGACTCCATACGAGAACCGGATCTACAGCCTGCGTGTAGAATGTGGATCCCAGTACCCAGATGAACCGCCTTGTGTCAAGTTCATTTCAAAGATTAAGATGGTTGGCATCAGTGAGAGCAATGGTGGTGTGAGTACATTTTGCAGACGGTTGTCCAGAAGAATTACTCCCATTTGTAGTTTTCACCATTAGGTGGTAGTTGGTACAAGAGTTGGTTGCATGTATGGAAACAGCGTAATTGACGGGACACAAGAGAAGGAACGAGGAGTACACGTTCCTTTCCTTGTGTTCTGTCAATTGTGCTGTTCCTTCACAGTGCAGAACCAACTATAGCCCGCCAACTCGCTCTTACAAAAGTTCAAAGTTCTGGGGGTCTGTTTCTAAGCCATGAGGTGGCTCTCATTTATTATTTGTGGAAATCTTTTCCTTTGGAAGGGGTAGGAAAAAAAAAAGTGCATTGCGACCCACACGGTGTTTGGAATTCCAGCCCAGTGTACCTGTTTGTTTTTCCATTTCTTTCATTGGTTCAGAAAGGATTAAAGCTGGCTGCACTTAGGAAAGGTTTGCTTTGAGTCTTCCTCACTTGCCAGCATCAAAGAAAGAACAAAACGAGTCAAGTGGAAAGAAATGGCAAAAGCTAATTAGTGCACTTTCAGTTTCACTGCTTGTGCAACCACCGGTGCATACAGTGGGGCTTGAGTGACAACACTGTGAATTACAATCAATCCCTGGTATGTCGAATTATTTCTTACATCGAATTGTCAAAATATCCCCACTTAAAATCCCATGCACAAGTATATCAGCATTGTCTATGTTTATTGAGCTCCTGTTCAGCGGACATTTGACATGTTGAACGGCACACCATGGTCCTGCAAGTGGCGCTTCTTCTAATAGCACGCCCACAATAACGCGCACAATGAGCTGGGTTGGCTGAATGTCCGTGGGCACCTGCTGGCAGTGCTAATGCTGTAAAGCCACGTGACAAGGTTAATGTTGAGTCTGCCTGTATTTTCAGTGTGACACATTGTAAGCCAGTCTAGCTGACCGAAAGCTTGTGGAGGCTTTCGCGTGGCCTGCTTAGCTACTGAAGGCAATGCAGAAATGACCTATACTCAATTTTAATTGCGTTTAGAGTGCTTGATTGGCAATAGCTCTTCCCAGAGTACCATCGGCCGCAGCTTTGATGCGAGCCCCAACGCCAACTAAACTTGCAGTGAGCAATGTGAGCTCTGACACTCCGATCTGGCCTACGGAGGGGCGTGTGAGGGCACAGTGTAAGAATATTTCAGGTGTATTAATGGCACCTCCGCAGTTGTGGAAATCTCTCATTAACTTCAAAGCTTCACTACGAGGTGGAGCCAGTTTACAGGAGGCTCACAAGTACTGGATTTGCACAATTGCTACGTGCAGCTGTTTTTCCTAAAATAAGCATTTAAAATGTACATGCGCGTTTCAATAAATCTAAACTGAAATCGCAAATCCCGAAGTGAAGCCGCTCTATAAACTACGGCTAGCCACATTTTCATTGGTATTGGCAAGCCGGGGAGCACTTTCGATGAGCCGCCTTTGTTGTCCATCCGCTCAATGTGCATTGTGGTATCGGGGCTTAAATTAGCCCGTGAAGGATCGCGTTGCACGCAGAGTACAGCGACTGACTCTGTGAGCAGGCCATGATGCGGTCTCTAGAGAGCGACGCTCGAGAACATTGCGAGATGGATTCATGGCGCGTGGAAGGCCCTCCCGCTAGCAATGGTCATGCATTTAAAAAATGTGCAATTTCCACCCCTTTTAATGGTACTGAAGATGACCTTTTGTGGTCGGTGGACAGCGAGAAAGAGCTGTCTTCAGACTCTGACAGCAAGTAACCTATGACATCCGCGTCTCGTGGTTGCTTTTGCATGTGCGGATTATGTTCCATTAAATGTTTTAAACAATTTTCAGGCGCTTCTTCGCTGCATTATTTCTTGTGCGCGGTAGAATCGGCGCCAAGTTATTTCGTTGTTTCCAGCTGCTAAATATTACTGTGCGTTACAATCGTGCAAATACAGTATGTACCGCGAAGTGTGCCATCAGCAGTTTTAACGTCGTCAGCATTGCTTCACGCTTGTGGGACAGACTTGATGGTTGATGTTGCCTTTAGGTGACTCGAGCATTTTTTTCAGTTTACTATGATTTTACTGGAACTTCACTGTATGTTCTCCTCAGTTTGCTGGTCGCTTTTGTCAAATTCCGCAGTAGTTTGATGTTCTGTCACAGCGCAAATGAATTTGAAAATTTATCATTTTGTGGTTTCAGTCGGGGAGGTTTCTACTGGCAGCCTTGAGTGCGTGACGTCACTGTATGCATCGCGGTCTATACTATTTGTTCTATGTTTGCAGCAGGACCAAAGTTTGAGCTTTCTTTTGTTCTTTTCAGGCAAATAGCGAATTCACCTGTAATTTACAGTTGCCACTTTAGCTATTTAATGCGCACATGATGGGCTTCGTGCCTTTGTCTGGGATGTCATGGGTTAGTCTGTTATGATACCACAGGTTGGTCAGAATCTACTTTCAGTTTTGGTTTCTCAGTCGTCGTTCTTCTTCTAAAATATACTTTCAAAATGCTTGTTTGTACTGGAAAAAGGCAACTCTGACTTTAAGGAATCTGGTTTTATGCTAGAAAATGCTAGAAAATCTGGAGTTGCCTTTTAAGTGAATTGGGTAACCTAAAGTTCCAGGTTGTGATACAACATTATCTTACATACTGTGCTGGTATTTGATATGGCAGTGAATTTTCATGCGACGTGCGAAATTTTCTCAACATTCTTTAATAGGTAGAATGAATCAGGTTCCAAAGTCTTTTCACGAGTGTGAAACCAACTGGCCTTGGTTGGTTGGCAAAACTTTATATCAGCGCCCTTGGTGGCTGGGCGAGGGTGGGGGAAGGGGAAAGGGGCAAGGGGATGAGCAGGACGGCGACAGGCCTTCGGGCAACTCTAGATGACTGGGCACATTTAGGCCGCGGCAACCTTCAAGGCCCAGTCCACAGTATCAATCTGTAGCTCCGGATTTGAGCTGCGCAGAGCATTTTGTGAGCCTAACCCTATATGGGGGGTTAGGTTTATCAGGTGAAGTTTGGTAATTGTGCGTGAAATTGGCTGTGATGTTAGGCACAGTATACAGTTTGGAGATTTTTCCCCTCTATGTATGAGGGAGAGCAGAAAAGGGGATAGCATGGTGGGAGTTTGTAGTCGACGCCATACCACCTGCTCGGTTTTGATTAGGAAAAGGTAAGGAGGGGAGGGAGATTTTGCGGAAGTTTCTATAACACATGGTAATATTGTTATAGGCGAAGCGGTGGCCCCTTGCACTGTGGAACGAGGGCAGGCCGTTCAGTGCCCAGTTGACGAGAGCTCAAGCTTGTTTGTTGGCGGCTGAGTTGCCCGGGTGTCCGCAGTGCGCTGGAACCCAGCGAAGGGTGATGCGCCGATTGGGAGAGGGAGCAGATTGCAAGGGGCTAGAGGTTGGGGCGTGGATTTTTCTTTTTGAAAAAATGAAGATGACTATCATTGAATCAGAAAAAATATATTTTGCAGAGGAGTGAGTAATCGCAAGGGCTATTGTCGCCTCTTTCACTTCAATGGGCTGGGTCAAGTTCCGAATGGTGGCACAGGTAACTAACTTGTGAGCATTGTCAGCCACTGCAGCCACGCATCGACAGCAGGGCTAGAAGAAGTGTAATACTTGTGAAAGGCCTTAGCTCTTGCACGGCTGGTTTCGAGGGAGAGTGCGCGCTCTTTCTTACGGCCTTTTCAATCGCCGCGGGAACAATGGGATCGTTTCTCCTTGAGTTACGCTCTCCGCTGCCGCAAGAGGCGCGACCTGCTCACTGTTGGCTCCGCGTCTGCTTCAGCGGCGGCGGGTGGCTTTTGCCTGGTTTCGCGCTGTCGCTCGCAGATTCCGTGGTGAGTGCAGCCCCAAAATGAAAGAACACAGAAGGTAGATGCTGCAGTGGCATGTCGTCAACGTATTACACACGTGAACGGAGTTTTTATATAAAAAACACTGTCGCTCCGCAAACGTTCGACAAGCGTATGACATACATAGTGGCATGGTAGCCACTTTTGTCCATTTTAGTATGAATTTTTCCCAAGCCTGTACAAGAATAGGAATTAAAAACAAACTGAATGAGCAGTGATCACATCGAAGCTTCTGCAAGGCTAACATGACAGCCTCTCGTCTGTAACAGCAAAACAGTCTTTCAGCGCTAGATACGAAACCATCCATGTTGCACCGAAAATGTAAATAATTTCATAAAAATGTAATGTAAATTGCAAAATGCTTTCATGATATAAATTATTAATATAGCAGTTAAAGTAAATGTTGTAGGGTTGAGTTTTAAATGTTACTATAATTCATATATTAGCAAATGTGTTGTATTATAAACATTACTTTTATTTTGCAAATAAATATTGCTTTAATGAAATTTTTACATATTAAGCTTATGAAAACAATCAAAAATAGTTTGATATTAGTGACACCACTTGTGCTGGAAGTGGTATAAAAAGAGGCCATTAAATGATGCAGGTGATACTCGATGCAGTGGCTTAATGAATTCACCTGCTATATCAGAAAGTATGCAAGAAACTTCTCAAGCGTTAAAGAAGGACACTATCACTGAAGACACATTTCAAGCCCATTGAGGCTCTCTTCAGGAAAGTAAGGCTAATGTGCGGAAGGGAGCGACATGCTAGATGCGAGGGCCGTAACAGCTAGCGGCACAAGCTACATTGTCAAGACGGACGTTTCATGTGAGAGCGAAATCAAGGCACCTTGCGTCGATGCTAAAAAAAACAATCATTTCTGCTGTGCCGCAATCAGTAACCGAGGAACTGAAGGAAGTGATGGCATCTCCTGCCATCCCATTATCCACTGTCACATATTTCAGTTTAACTTTACGTCGCTAGATGTACCGTTAAGTTAATCAACTTCGGGTGTGACGCTTCTTGAAACTAGTGAAAGAAGCAGTCCCATGTATATTTTTCTATGAGAACAATATTCTAGTGGACTGCATTATCCGAAACCAGAGCTTGTTGCTCTGTTGGACAAGTTTTATTTATTTTTTTTTTGAAAAAGCTGACGTGCACCAACTACACACAAATGTTCTCGAAGTACTTAAGATCCTGATTCAAGCAGCACTTGAGAATTCACCACTGATTTGCCTAAAAGCAATTGAGAACCGCCATGTTATAATTAAGGTCCGCTTCTTTGATATTTGAAAAATTTCTTAAAATCCTTCGTGCCAATTAATTATCCCAAGAAAGGGACAGACAGGGACGAGATGCCAACTCCTTATGTGCACAAGCCGTGCAGGAAGATTTTGACTGAATTTTCTAGCCGAAAGTTGCATTTTGATGAATTGATGAATATGCAGTACAATGTGTGACTTTGAAGGACCATTTTTTTAGTGTTTGCCGATCTTTTCAATTATGCATAACTGTCTATGCCCATTTCTTTGATTAAAAGTTGTTTTTTATCTGTGTATTAAACAGACTACATATACATCTTCGGTCTTTCAGCCGACTGATATGTTTTGAACAAAGCTAGAACAGCCCACTCCACCAGGCAACTGAAGTTTTAACTATATACACAAATGTTTGTTCCTTACTCTGAATCTGAGACGCGCCATGAATTTTCGCCGGTCCTCTTTTGCTGTGAACGAAAACGGCAGCGGTTGACAAAATCTCCACCATCAGTTTGCCATGCACTTGCGTCAGGTCGCCCTACATGCACCTATTTAGAGCTTTCAAAGGCACACAGCATAGCCTGGTACATATATTTTGGTACAAAATTTAGGGGCAAAAAGTGTTGAGGTAAGTGTACCCGAAGCTTCATATTCGACCGTGCGCGGCCGCCCCGACGAAGGCGCACGCGCGCAGATTATTGACTGTTTTATTCCTCATACAAGATAAATCTTGGACGCTGAATGCGGCGTCTTTGTATAAACGATAAGGGGTGAAATGTCAGGACCTGCGGGTTGCAACTGATGCGGGCGGAGCGAAGAGCGAGTGCACGTTTCCCTTGCGCGTGAGCGGCGGTAGCAGAGGCGCAGCAGTGGGGCGGTGGCGACTCCACTGAGGCGCGGCGGGCGGTGGAAACAGACCCCATTGGTGAGGCCGTAAGAGAAGCGCGCTCTCCCTCGAGACCGGCCGTGGCTCTAGCAATCCTTTGGTCGTAATTGTACTCCGCATGAATGTTTTCAAGTGCAGCAGGATGTAAAGATATAGATGACGACCAGGCGAGGTCTATACTTTGGGTGTGCACGGTTACGACTTTGACTGCTTGCTGTAGATTGCACTCGATTTCATCATGATTACCTGCGTTAGTCCAGATTGTGATGTCATCGACGTACAGTGCTGAAGCACTGAGATTGCTGTCAAATTGCGTTCTGGTGAAATGAGGGTGATGCTAAACAGGAAGGGGGACAGGATTGCCCCCTGTGGAGCTCCTCTGCTTCCCAGCGTGAAGTTTTCGGTCTGAATTGTGCCCAGTAGCAGGCAAGCGGTCCATTCATGCAGGAAGGCACCTATGTACAGCCTTTGTCAGAGTGTAGAGCCTGGGGGGGGTCTGCTTTTAAGCCGTGTAGCGGCGCTGATTTAGCGTTAGTGGTTAGTGGGGATTCTTCTCATTGGAGAGGGTAGGACAAAAAATCTTATTACCGTCAACAGATTGGAACGCTGGACATGTATTACAAGCCGCATAAAGCAGCTCAGAAGCAGACCCCCCCTGGGCTCTACACTTCTGACAAAGGCTGTACCTATATGTACAGGAGCCCACGTTCAGTGTGCTCAAGGACTGAATGATGGTGTGTTAGACATTATTAAAGGCTTTGATAAAATACTGAACCAGGATCACTCTGGTAAAGTGAGGGGAATCAGGGTTGACTACTTCCTCCTTTAGCTGAAGCAAGGCATCCTGAGTAGAGAGCCCTGCTCGAAATCCGAACATGATAGGGGGGATAGGGGTTCTTTTTCCATTTATCGGTTTAGATGACTCACTCAGGACTGCATGTTCCGTAAGCCGCGTGTACGATGTCAAGGAAATAGGCCGCATGTCCTTCAGATCAAGAGGTTTATTTGGTTTAGGAATGAAAGTCGCTTTTGCCGATTTCCATTCAGACAGTAGAGTGCCTGTTTCCCATTGCTGGTTTAAAAATTCTTTGAAGGATGCTATCGATCGTGCATCCGAATTGCAGAGCACCTTATTGGTGGTGCCGCCCAGGATCTGGGCAGAGGTGGCGCTTAGCTTGTGTAGAGCAGCCCACACTTCTTTGTATATGATGGTTTAAATGTGGCGGTTGCCGTCAAGGTGGTTACAGAGCTGATTCCATTGTTGTGAGGAGAGTTTGGCAGCATGTTTGGTTATTGTAACGTGTGCACCATTTTACGCTTGAGCGCTCAATTGTATTTTTGCCAGTGCTTTCCAGATTTTGATATGTCTCTCATAGATGGAGGAGTCTATCGACTGGGTTACTGCTAAGCTCTGCTGGGGCGAGGTTTTTGCTTAGAACCATGTCCTGTTTAATTTGACACGTCCACTCCGTGTAGCTAGAGATGTGTTGAAATTTCTGCTAGACATTAATGGGTGATTGCTTCCTATGTTTAAGCCCGTGTTTCTCCAGTCTTTCTGCCTAATGCTCTTTGTTGGAGTAAAGCCAGGGCTAGTGTTAATGCTTATGCTGTTGCCAGTGCGCATTGCTTGTGTGGCATCGGTAACGAGGGTTAGGCTCTTTTGGTCGTGCTGAAGAACAGCCAGGTAATGCGTTCCGAGGACCTGCTGCCGACGAAGGAAGCAGACGCAGGGCGCCGAAGCTCCAGGCCAAGATAGGAGGGATGATCGTACCCAGCAAGCTCCACCAAAATTGTATGGGGCAGCAAACCAGAGAACAGACAGGAGATGATCGATAGCAATGACATGATTTGATGAATGTCGGCGAGTCTAGCACGAGCGCTCCTGCCCACTCCACTGCCTGCTTCTGTTTTCTTGTCCGTATCAATATAGTAGTCATTTACTCTTGCGTGCTGAAGTCGTGTAGCTCCAGTCCTCGTGTGGTGCATTAGTCTCCCATTATGACGGTAGGTGCGCTGCCTGCTATCTCAAGTGCTTTATCTATTGCTAGGAAGGCATTAGACAGATCGTCTTTGGGATGGGAGCAGATGTTTAAGACAATATACAGTAAAATCTCAGTGATACGGATCCGGTTGATATGAATTTGCGAAATTCCCCGGCCAGAGCGCATTGTACACCGCGATCGCCAGCCGCGATGTACGCGTCATGAGCAGTTTACGGTGACGCGTGGTCCGCACCTCACCGACGTCGTGATTTTTTGTCGGGCTCACGCCGCGAAAAGCTTTCAGCGGCGCGTGGCCCACAAACCGCGGACGTCGCAACCGCAGTAGCTGGCGGCGGTGTACGCGCTGGGTGTGCACGGACCGCACATTGCTGGCTCCGCGATCAGTTTGTGGCGCCATGCCGTCCGCGTGTCGCCATCTCCAGTTATGCTGTACGCGCTGCGAGAAGTACGCGGAGGCGGTCGGATCGCACATTGCCAGCATCGCGATCGTTTTCCATGCTGCGAAAGGTTTGCAGCGGCGCACGGGCCGCACATCGTAGGCTTCGCGACTGCTAGTCGCACTGTAGGCATTGGGAGCAGTCTGCGGCGCTGCACGGCTGACACATCTCTTGTGCTGTACGCATTGTGAGAAGTCCGCAAAGGCACGTATCTCGCGCGTTGCCGGCGTCGCGATCGCCTGTCTCTCTGTGTGCGCCGCGAGTGGCGAGCTGTGACCGCGCAACCGTAATAAACCTTCTCGGACGTAAACAGATATGTGCGACTGCCTTTCCCATGCTTCTGCATACTTATTTTCGTTCGTTTTGATGATACGAATGTTCAGATGATACGAATTTTTTTCGCCACCCCGTGAGATTCGTATCACCGAGGTTCTACTGTAGGTAGGTTAGCCATTGCGGCGCGGAAGAATCTCTAGGAGGAGGCAGTCTGTAAAAGCCCCACAGATCATAGGTGATGTAGGCTACATGAAAGTAAAATATGTGACCACCCAAGGTGAGGTTGGGTTAGAATGGGTGGCTTGGTAACCTGTTAATTTCCGTATTTTGTGTGGCTCCTGCATGGTGATGACATTGGGTATGGCAGCGGTTTGGTGTATACGAAGGTGTAGATTGGCCTTTTTTTTTGTTGCAGGCCTGTACAGTTCCATTGCCACACATGCAGAGGGTTGTGGGGAAGGAGGTTTAGTTTGGGGAAGGAGCTGTGAGGGGTGGTGGGAGCAGAGGGGGAGGAGCATGTTTAAAGCTGGTAAGTTCGGTCATTTCACCTCCAATACACTTTCAAGCTTGAAGTGTTCAGCTATTTGGGATAAGCCCAAGTTTACTCATTACTCTAGTGTGCTCTAGTGTGTTGATTTGCTCCTGCTGCTGCATTGTAGATTGTGAGGGATTCGGGGCTAAGGTTCGTTTTTTTTAGTAGGAGGGACAAGGATTATGGCGCGATGAACTCAGGTTGGCTACTTTTATTCACCTGAATCGTAGGGAGGGGTTGTGGGTGGGGGGAGCAAGGGAGTTTTAACGCTCACGTACTAGAGCTAACCGTTGTTGGAGGACTTGGTTCTCCTTGATGAGCTTGTCTATGGCAGCCTGATAGTGTTCTCCAGAATTGCAGCGACCCCGTGAGGGTGGGAGGGGCGGTCTGCCCAACTCTCCTTTTCTGCTGACTTCTCTTCCTCTCAACGTGGACTTCATGTGGACCCTTGTAGACTCCTTCCCGTTTGTCCAGATATGCTGGTGGACTCCAGCTTCGGGTATGCACTGTCCATCTTGGAAGTTTTCCCTTGAGGTACACATCCTTGGATCTGAATGACTTGCGTGATGGAGTGGTTGGTTGGTTGGTTGGTTGGTTCATGGGAAGGGAAAGGCGCAGTATCTGTCACACTTGCTCTGTGGACACCTGAACCGCGCCGTAAGGGAAGGGATGAAGGTGGGAGTGAAAGTGGATAGAGAGAAAGGGGAGCCGTAGTGGAGGGCTACGGAGTAATTTCGACCACCTGGGGTTCTTTAACGTGCGCTGACATCGCACAGCACACGGACGCCACTTCGTTTCGCCTCCATCGAAACGCAGCCGCCGTGGTCGGGTTCGAACCCGGGAACTCCGGCACAGTAGTCGGGCGTCTTACCACTGCACCACCCCGGCGGGGCCACGTTGGTATCTTTTGTGGCATAGCCGGTGTGGTGTCCGCCGCCTTACCCAATGCAGATAGGAGAACACTGTTGATCGCGAGGGTTTGTGCCCTAATGTAAAAAAAAAAAAAAAAAAAGAATGTGACAGGTCAGAATTTCTGTGTATTGTAGTGTTGGATGCAAAACTAATGGCTACAAAATTACTTTCAAGATAGAGCACTAGTCTCAGTACTTTTTCTGGTGGCGCACGACAGGTTATTCACTTCAGGTAGGTATTTGAGGTTCTTGGGTTACAAAAAGGAATCGACTACCACAGAGAAAGGATGGAAGGCAGGGTGATTACTAATTGAAAGGGTTCTTTAAAGTTTTTCCGGTAGGGGTAAGGGGACGTGAGAAGGAAAGGCAGGAGGTGTGAAGAGCACAATCACATTTTATCACACAAGCTAATAAACACTCTCGGGTACAAAAAAATGTGCCTTGTAGGGTGGTCGGTAAAATTAATTCCTAAAATTTCATTCCTCCTAATATCTTAATATAAATATCTTCAGTGGTCAAAGTTATAATAGTTCATTTCACCTGAGCAAGGTGTTAGTAATTTCTTCCTTCGTTCGGTTACTGTTCTTTTATGTCCACCAATTTATCTGATGACTATTTTCTAGCTGCAGTAACTCCTCAAACTTGTGCATGGTTATATGGTGACAGAAAGGTTGGGACTTTTGATTGGACATCGCAACAACTGCACTGTGGTCCTATATATACAGGGTGTCCAAGCTAACTTTAGCCAAGGGTTAAAAAATGAAACATTTGAGGTAGACCAGAGAAACCACTTGTATACAGCTGCCAGCCATCTGGCACACCGCACAATTTTGTTCAAAGTCTGAAGAAAGTAAGAAGAATTAAAAGTCAGAAGTAGAAGTCTGAAATGCAAGCTGCTGTACTCTTGCCCCGTGTGCAGATACTGTTCGCTCTCCTCTCAGAGGGACCGTCACCTCTCTATTGGAAAAGCTGCTTGCGCAGTTGCTGGTGGGTCTGTGTTCTCTTAGAGCTGTTACTCTTTGGTCATGTGATTGCCTGGTCAGGAAGGATGCCTGTCGTTGGGCCAGCTCGACAATCATCCTTGTACGGTTTAAAGAGTATATAATAAACCTTAATTACTCACTGCCTCCGTGCTTGCCAAGGTGGTGCAGTGGTTACAGCTCTCAATTGTTGTGCCCGATGACGGGGGATTGAATGCCAGCTGCAGTAGTCACTTTTCGATGGAGGCGAAAAGCAAAGCGCCCCTGTGCTGTGCGATGTCAGTGCACGTTGGAGAACCCCAGGTGGTTGAAACTTCCCGAGACCTCCACGGCCTCTCTCATAGCCTATGTTGCTTTGGGATGTTAAACTCCATAAACCGAACCAAAGCAATCACCGCCCCTGCCTGGAGCCTTCTCTACGCTGTGCCGGTGAATCTCCGAACCAACTGCGGCGTCCTTCATACATCATGTACAAAGCTGCGGGTACATTTCGAGCCCAGCTAGTCCGTTACAGTTCATGTGTAGCTGTCACCTCAGCACATTGTAGCTTTGTTTTTGCATGTTTGGTTTTGAACTCTCGTGTCCCTACAGCGATGAAAACAATAGTCTCCTCACTTTCCACACCCTCCTTCCTCAATATGGCGGGCTTGGTTAGCCTCTGACCAGCTGAAAGACCAGTTGGCCTTGGTGACCCTGGCTCAGGACATTCTCGATGCTTAATATTGCGTTAAAGTTGTTTCCTCTTCCTCCTCCTTCAGCACGAGAAATAAAATTTGCATCATGCGTAAGCATGCGGAATGTCATTTTAGAAATTTTTTCAAGGTTTTCGAAACAAACTGTCCGTTGTTTTCATGAAAGCACACTCCCTTTTCTTTGTATGTGACTGCCAGTCTTGTGAATGAGTATCGAGGAATTTTTAACTGCCAAATCTTGAAGCTCAAATTAGTCGAGCGTTATTGATGGGCTGAGAAGAAAGTATTGCTATTAATTTTAGCTAACTGCCAAAGCTAAACGCTTGGATAAATCAGGTGGGCCTTGAGGGTCTGAGAATTCCCGTCTGAACCTTGAAAACCTTTGAATTCTGATCTACTATAGGGCACATCTATGTAAGAACACTAATACCCTCTAAATTTTGTTATTTTTCTTTCACAAAAGTCCTCGTGAGAACTTAAGCGGAACTGTACCACCACATCTTTGGCTACTGTCCCTTGGCAAGCACTGCATAAGAGCAGATGAGACTTTACTGCCTCCTCCAGACGTTGCACAGAGCTAAGCTACTATCGTCAGGAGCAGCAAGCATGCACGCATGGAGCGGGAAGCATTCATACACGGCTCCACTTTCCGACTGCCATGCCCCCACAGCTATGCCGCCACGAAGGATGGTACTTTCGTGGTACTTGTTCCATGCATGCTACAATGCGCAGGCACTTCTGGGTCCAGTGTACAGACGCTTAACCAGAAAAAAAAACAAAACAAAAAGTCGCCTTGCTATCAGAATCGTGCCTGATACAGTAAAATCATATTAGTTTAAATTACCAAATGACCCCAAAAAACTGCTGAAAACTGCGACATAGCAATTTTATTAACGCCTGGAATATGGCTGTCTTCACATTGGAGATGAAACTGACAGCAGGCTTCTTCACTGCATAGTGGAGCATCCTCAAAACGCGATGGTTCAGCATAGTTAGCGAGCGGAGGAAGCACAGGGATGCAAGAGAGAAAAACGTGCGTGATGCCATCCCAAAATAAAACTAAAAAACCAGTGACATGCAAAAGCAGTGTGTGTGAAACGGCTTGGCTGTCCAATGCATGCGTCCGATGGCGGTGGCAGGATAGCATAAATTTAACTCATTAGGTACCATGAAATAAGCAGAAAAATCTGATAGGTGTTAGAAATGATATTTTAATTAATGAAATTTTGCACTATCTTGGTACAACATATATCGTAATGCAGATGAATAAATGGGTTTTCACACACAAAGTATAAATTTCTTATTGTATAAAAATTTTATAAAGAGATTTCTAATTTTTTCTGAAAAAAATCTTTGAAAAAGTTGTAAATGCTTGAATATGGAAGTAAGAATCCACACTAAAAAAATTCAAGAATGTGCATCATAAGCTAAATTGCTTTTTTTCCCTAGTTCTAAATGCCTTCCATCCCAATCTTATTTTCTTAGTTATTTCACTTTCATGGTCTGGATCTGCGGTTACTACCTGTCCTAAGTAGTCATATTCACCTACCCCTTCAGTGTTCACCTCCCCCACTATATTCTATATTCTAGTACTTTATTTTCAACGGTTTTTTTTTTTTTTCTTTGTGAAAACTTGGTAGTTTAAAGTTTACCACATTTTTCTTTAGTACACTAAGCCATGTGACACAACCCAATGCTAGCCTTTTTTTGCTTGTGTTCTCTTCAGTTTGTTCTAATCAATGCAATAGGTTGTCCAAGCCATCGCCAAACAAATCGCTTCTGTCTCTGCATTTCTTCGCAGAAAAATGATTGCACAACTGCTTCCAGAGGCAAGGCTGAGCTTGCCGCCTCTAACCAAACCAAATTAACTAAAAGTTCACCAGTTTAGGGCAGCTACCTGTATGTAGGTTTCATTCTTTGACATTAAAACTCTTTTGGGACCTGAGACAAATAGGCAATTCTAATAGATGTTCGAAAATATTTTCTAATTAATTTTCTGCACAATATTTTTATAACATATATCAAAGGGCGGCAAAATATAAAATACGAAAAAGAATGAGATGCCTAAATTACTACATAAAAGAAAAAAAGAAAGCTCAAATACAAGATTTCTAATTTTAAACCTAAAAATGTGGAAATGCGTGAACATGGCGACCAAATGCTATAATAAAACATTCCAGCACGCACAAAGTGAGGTACACCCTTTGTCAAATGATTAGAGCCCAGGGGGTCTACTTCTGAGCCATACTATGTGGCTCGTAATGCATTCCAGGTTTCCAAACTTGCTGAAGGCAAGAAGATTTTTTATCCTACCCTCTCCAATAGCTAGGACTTCCACGATTGTTAGAGAAGTCGTAATATATGCCTTAAAAGCAAACCCCCTGGGCTCTAAACTTTTGACAAAGGCTGTACATCGCCTCTTTCCTTAATTTGAGGCAAAATAAAGTTGACAAGCTTATTTACAACTTTTTTTTTTTGTGCTTTCTTGCACCATTTACCTTACTCACTTCTCTGACAGGTGTTTATGCCATTCATGGAAACAGTTGTGATAAGCATTGAGATACGTATAGACTTTGCATTTACTGCAAGAAACAGTAGTTTAGAACTGTATTTTCTTCTGTTCAGAGCACAGCTTGCAGTGTCAAGTTCAGGTCAGTTAGAAACTTCTTTGATCCAATTCTGAGTACCGCGCCCATGCCTTCGCTACGGCCGCTCAGTCAAAACGCACTAGGTGTGTGTTGCGTCGCTCGAGACAGGTGTGGTGCGCCTTGTTCCCACCGCCACCTAAGCGGCAGTGCGACTGGTCTGGGACAGCGACGGGCAGAGAGCCGCATTTCCAGTGGAGTTTTGGTGCGGTCAGCGCTTGGATAATTTCGGATTTTAAGTCCCGCACTTCACAAAATATGACAGGCAATGCCTCATGCAGGCTTTGTATCAATAGCGGCGCATCACAATCGCTGCACTTCTCCGACTGACGTATGCACTTGCATTTATGCTGAAGAGAATCCTGCTGCATTACTTGTAAGCATGCTTCACCGAGTGGTCGCACAGAGACGACAGACACAAGTCAACCTTCCTCACAGACCTGTTCTGTTTGTCAACTCGCTGCTTTGCTTACTCTTGCGACCATCTTTGCATGCTCTAGTTTCTCTGTTGCATTCATGTGGACAAGGCATTGAAGTCTGCATTCTTTCAGAATGGACTGACCATTCTATAGAGCGTTGCCCTGCTGTGAACCATTGATTGTTAACCCACTTCTTCAGTTCTATGTGTGTTTGGTTTCTTATCTTTAGTGAGCTGCTTTTTTTTTTCTTCCAATTTCTGGTTTTCTCTCTCAAGTGACCTATATATGAAAAAAAAAAAAAAAAAACTCTCCTTTCCTCGTTCTCATTTGTCGTTTTACTCGTGCTCAGTGCGCTCCACAAACTAACCCAAACAGCTTCTACTTTTCACTTACTCTCATTGTACTGCTAATTATTATTGCTGCTTTTGCAGTGTGGTCTCAGTTTTTCCTCTGCAACCTGTTTGTCATTAGTGTTCCCTTTGCATTGCCTCTGAGTCTTGTCTGCACCTTTACACATGTGCCACCAATAAATAATAACCAGACTTATTGTCCAGCCTCTTGAAAATGGGTTTTAGATGTTGCGCAAGTGAAAAAAAGGTCATTCAAATGTACGAGCTAAATACTTGGTTACAGTACGTTGCCTTTCTTCACTTCATATGCTAAGGCATCCAGTGATGGTTAAAGTGGTGTAGAAAGTTAACATTATTGCCTCAAGATGTGTAGATCTGCATCACAAGCTTAGACTTGAAAGCATCACACATAGGAAACAACATAGTGTGTGCCTTAACAGTAGCTCAACTTACAATACAATGCCACTATCTCGAAGACTACTAGAAAAGTAGGGACCAGTATTTCTCGCCTTTGGAAAGATAGTCACACTAAGCTACTTCAGGTGCTGTATTTTGAGTCTGGTACCAAAATGAACCAGAGTACATTTTTAAAAATTTATTACAGAGTCCTGCAGTGCCCGAAGGCATTATTTATTGCAGGGAAGGAATGACAAATAGCATTTGTTACTGGAAAGGCTGAAAGTACAACAAAAAAAACCATTGATAAAGAAAATATTGCGGCACAAATTACGCTACAATAGGTCACTGAACCAGGCCTTAGACTAATAAACTTAATCTTAATATAAGCGAAATGAGTAATACCACCTCAGCATCATTTTTACATATACGACAATGCTCTGGTTGAACACGTCTGAGCTGCTGGGAACACTTTCGAGTGAACGAGATAAGTTTGCATTTTCAAGTATTAAAGACTGCCATTTTGAGCACCAGCATTGAATAGAATCTAAGTCTCGCTGAAGTTTCAGCACATCAGAAGAACTTTTCACAACATGGTAGACGACACAGTCGTCAGCACATAGCCGAGCTTTGCAAGTAATGTGAAGAACAAAGGAGCTTCTCATGCTGAGTGACTTCATACTGTGTTGGTACACTATTGTAAGGCATTCTACATTCTTTGCTGTAAAAAAAAAATTATAATAATTGATAATAAATTTTTTAACAATTGATAGGGCACATATGCTTCAATATGCAGATGATATTAAGTTATTTATGCCTGTTCCTGATCTAGAGGAATGTGCAGCATTGCAAGATGATATCTGTAATGTTGAAAAGTGGTGTACTAGAAATGGTCTTATTTTAAACACGTCCAAGACGAAAGTTGTTTCATTTACAAGGAAGCATGTTGCTGTTGATTTTTGTTATTCTGTTGGCGATGAAAGCTTAAAGAAAGAGAAGAGCATTCGGGATCTCGGTGTTTACGTGGACTCGTGCTTGAGATTTTATGAACATGTTAACTATATTATTAATTCTGCTTCCTCAATATCTGGGTTTATTGTAAGGATTACATGCAGATTCAGTGATCCCCATTGCATGATACATCTGTTTTGTTCACTTGAGCACCCTAAGCTTGAATTTGCTTCTGTTATTTGGAGCTCCATTGGTATTGTTCTGGAAGAAAAAATTGAAAATGTTCAACGTTGTTTCGTACGCATGTACTATGAGAGATGGCGTTATTATTATGAGTATACAAGAAGTACAACCTCGAAAATCTGTCCGCTAGGAAAGAGAAACGAGATCTGATATTCTTTTATAAATGTATACACGCCCAAATAGACTGCTCACACATCTTGGAATTTATGTTTCAATCCACCAAAAAAAAAAAAAAAAATGCTTCGCTATCATAATGTTTTTTCTGTCAAAACAGTTTGCAGGACTAACCCGTTCATATGAGTATAATTTTTGTATAACAGTTTAGCTAACCGTGATGATAGTAATGTTGTTGACATTTTTGCATCCACTCTAGGTGAATTCAAATTATGTTTCTAGTTATGACTGCATATTGTGTTGTGTACCATAACCAAGGCAATTGCTGTTCGTGGGCAGGGTAAATAAACAATTGCAATATGCTGGCAGGTGGAGAAGCGCAGCCTGAATGTGCTCAACCGCTGGCAGAGGAGCTACTCCATCAAGACAGTGCTGCAGGAGTTGAGGCGTGCCATGACCCTGAAGGAGAACCAGAGAATGGCTCAGCCACCTGAAGGATCCACCTTCTGAGAGGCGCCTTCCACTCCTGTACTGGGCTGCTGCTGCCACCACCACCGCTGTCTCTGTGTCTCGTTTTGACCCCCCTCAGTCCCCCGTTTGTTTTTCACTGCTGTAAACAGTTTTTGTCCTCTTTTCTATAAAACTGCTTGTGCCTGAGAACCTCACCTGCCTCACTTGTTTACTTCCTCCTGCGTTGCTCATGAGCGCTGCTGTTGTTATTCCGATGTGGTGAATATGACCACCTGTGGCCACAGCTGAGGCTCCTTCTCCTTCCTGTAAATGTTTCTGCCTTTGAGTATACTTTTATTTTGCATGCCAGGAGAGCTTGTTTTCCCCTTCACATTTTGTTTGCGATATTCACATCTGTTATCTTTGCTTTTAGAAAAGCAAGCGCTAGTAGCACTTTGGTAAATTATTTGTGGACTTCATATTTAAAAGCAAGTGGCAAGCTCTGTCATTTCCTTCAGAAATGGTACGGCCTTAGAACATTTCACATAGAGGCGTGTGCTATGTTTGCAGTAGAGACCAGTCTTATTTTGAAACTTGCAAAATGACTTATGCAGGAAGGCAAATAAAGGCTATCTTGAAGGCATACTTTCCTTCATCAGTTTGTATTTTGCACAGTTTCTACTTTAGGTAGGGGCAGGATTGCAAACACCCTTACCTCCAGGCTTCTGTTCTTCCTTCCCAAAGTGCATGCAGGGAGATCAGTACGTAGGAATTGATAGCAAAACAAAGGATGCTTTTCTGGCATATAGCCTGTTGTCGTCCACCAGCTGTCACATTTCAGCTGTAAACATCGCTGAATGAAGCAATCTAGTTGTTTGATAAACAAAGCCTTTTGGCCAGTGTTTTACTATTGCTCTATTTTCTGCCCAACTTTGGTGGGGCGTTTTGTGCACGTACAAAGTGTGCATTGCTAAGACGAATTGCTGTACTGTGCACCCCAAGAGTTGCTGTAAAGGTAGTGTGCATATGGTGTGCCTTGAGTTGTGTGCCAATTGTGGCCAGAAGTACATGTTGGCAGCAATCCTGAGGCAGTAATTTTGATTGTGTGGAGGTTTTGATGAATATTTGTTTTCATGGCACAAATTCGACGTAAGGCAATTTTAGCAGAAAAGTGGGCGTGTGCCGTGCTGTGTCACGCCTGCTAAACAAACTCGTCTTTAATATTAAGTGCGAGGTACTCATTTCTCCCTTCTCCATTTATTTTTGCCTTCTGTTGGTGTTGTGGATTATGTAGGTTTGTCAGGCTTATTCTTTGGATTGCCTGGAATTCTTTGTAAGGGTGCTGTTATCTGCATTACGAAATTTTTCTTACGTGACGACCAGCGACATTGTGAGTGAAAGCTAGTTATTTTTGTCTGGGTATTACTTGCAGTCCTGTATGGTAGCTGAGTGCATATATGATGCAAAAGGAGTAGCTTCTTTTTTTTTTTTTTTTTAACGTTTTAAGTAGGAAAGTAAGAAATGCCTGTGAAATTTGTGTATTGTGGGAGAATGACATAATAAAAAAGTTCTTCATTGCTTCGAAGCAATTTTTGTCAGGACTGGAATTCATCTGGAAGAAAGACTTTTTTTTACTCAGCGTTATCAAGTTTCTCATATACCGCACATGCATGATAGTGCGCTGCATTATCTCTAAAGGAAGAGCATCCAATACATTAGGAACTATAGTTGTGAAATTTCTGTTGCAACAATGCATTTAACGTAAGTATTATGTAGATAATCTGTGCATAGACTCGTCACTCTGAAGGATAGTGCAGGATTCCTTGAAGTACTGGATGACTTGGAATAATTTATTTTTAATGTCTGCTCTTGTAAGCAGTGCTGAACATCAGAATAGCTAAGCGGGCAAGTTGGTGATACATAGTTAAAACTGATAGGTGCGAAACACGAAGACGAAAGAAGAGAATAACACACAGCGCTTGTGGTGTGTTATTCTCTTCTTTAGTCTTCTTCTTTCGTGCTGTTTTGTTTTTAACTGATCACCAAATTTTTTTACCATTTGTTTTTGGTCCTTGTTACTTTTTCAAATTCCACGTTGATGGCTAGCAAGGAGAGTTCTGGTACAGAGTGGCAATGGCCAGAGCTTGGACTATTTGTTGCACTATGCATGCATAGCATGTTTACGTATACCTGAACTCTTGTTTCATGCTCCTATAGCTTCCAATAGCTTAAATGCACCCAGAAGTGACTTCCTGGTTGGCAGAATTGGGTGGAGAGAAAAAAAAAAAAGCTTTAAATATACTTTGTATTGACCCTATCATACTGCAGGAATTATATATATTTTTGTAATGTTTGCCCAAATATACTCTCGGCATTTTAGTGCTAGGCACATGCATTAGTGTGCTTACTAGTTTCCTAGTGCATAAACATGCACCGTTGCATGCCCTATTGCTTGGGGACTTTATTTTTTGTTGCAAAATTTAAAGTGCATTTTCGATAGCCATTAAGTTGACTCTCTCAAGCAACGCGCATTGGTAATTTTCTTTTTGCCAGAGCCAATGTGTGATGTGGCTCCAATCTGCCTGTAGTCATTCAAATGCTCATATTTATTTTTTGCGATGTTTATTGCCTCTGAGCATAAAAGAATGCTATGAAGGATGAATGGTGTGGTCAAATAAATAAAAAAAGGTGTGCGGATGCCATGAAGGAGAGGAGTGAACAATGATGTGGTCACTGCGTCCAAGCGGCGTTTCTCACAATGTGTAGAGGAAGCAGTTCGTGATTTGGGGTGATGTGCGTGCATTTTGATATGCAGCTTCTGGGGCCTCTATTTTTCTTGAGCAGTCTGTTGTATAGGCAGGAACTGGAAGTACATTTTAAAGTGAACAAAATCAACTTTATAATTGTTTTTCCGCATGCATAATCTAGCGTCTTTAATTGCAATTATAAATGCGAGCATTAGAAATGTTACCTGTGCCGACTAGCTCCGCTGCAGTGACTCATTGGTTATGGCACTTAACAATGATCCTGGAGACCTGAGTTTGATCCCGCCTGCAGTGGCTGCGTTCTGGTGTAGGCAAAGCACAAGGCATCATGTTCAGTGTCATGTTAGTAAGCATTAAAGAACCTTGGTAGGTTAAAGTAATCTGGAACGTTCCACTGTCCCTCACAGCCAGATTTCCTTTGGGATGTTGAACCCCCATAAGCAAACAGGAAAACGTGCAATAACCATATGATCAAAATGCTGGATAAAAGTTTTCTATCATTTCATTATTAAGATTAAGAATTGATCTGTTATATACTGTAAAATTACAGCTAACAATTTTATGCATTTTTTGCTGGTGGGGTCAGCTTTTGCAGTGACCGATATTTCTGCATGCTATATTCCCCAGTGACAGATCAAACATTCACTTTGCTTGCATAAATGTGTTGGGAAGTGTAGTTAGTGCAATGCTTTCAGGATGTGACGGAAATGCTAAATATTACTATTCCACCATCTGTATCGTATCCGAGTGATGCACTGGACGTTATGGGGGTTAATGATTGTTGAATTTGTGGATACAGCATTTCTCTGAAGTATATGAGGCTTGTGCAATATAAATACTGAACGTACTGAGGGAGCAAAATGGCTTGTCGCTGTGTTCATAACAGAATTTACTACAAGGTGACAGCTGATAGGGCAGTGCTGATGTGTGGTATTAGAGAGGTGAGAATATGCTCCTTGGCTCTTGACTTGCCCACAAAGAAAAACTGCTTCAGAATTTATAAGTGGAAGTGTGAAATAGTCTCGATTTATTGCTTTTAATAAACAAAAATATCCTTGACACTTCCTTAGTTGAACAGTAACAAAGTTCAAGAGATTTGCTTAAAATGCTCTTCCAAGGGGATGAGTTAAAAAGTGTATGGCGTGTTGGCAAGAGGAGTGATGCTAGCTGCACAGAAATAGTCCACATTTTTCTGTCGAGTGCATGTGGTCGATCAAGTATTTTTGTTTTATCACTTCCATGGATTTGCCCACATGCTACATTTTTAATGCATGTGGAGTATGGTAGGCAACGTTTTGTGCCCTTTGCCTCTTTGTGGAGAACACGCTGCATGAGAGTGAGGCAGCAGAGAGTCTCCTCTAGCTAAACCTTGTGTCCATTGATTCTGTAACTGATTCCCCATTTTGAATTTTGACGCATTACCATATTTATTCTCATTCTTGACAAATTTGGTTTCAATAGCGGTGAAATTTCAGTCTGGCCTACTTTGTCTCTTTTCTTGTACAAAGCAGTTCATGAGACTACTCTCAACTGTCCAAAGATAGGGTGCATGGCCATACTAATTCTGGTCGCACTGCTTAATTGTGTACTCTTAGTGTGTAAGACTGATTAACTGTAAGCTTTTAAAGGCTGCAGGATTGCACTGTGGTAACACTACAAAAAAAAAAAAAAAGTATGGTTGTGAGCAGCAGGCTCCATCAGCAACATTGTGGGTAACGCGCAGTGGCGACAAAGGTTGGTAAGTAATTATGGGCCAGCAAAGCGGCAGTGTAAAGATAGCAGATGAGGCACTTGCAGGCTGAACTAACAGTTATTTATATAGTTTTGAGAAGGGAAAAGTAGCCACTGGCAATCTGTGTTGACACCTACTTGTCCATATTAGCAAAGGATTGTGGAAGCTCCTAGATGCTGTTTTCCCTTGGAACCAAGATATAGCATGATGTATCGCCACCCACTTCCCCCATCCAAGAGAAAACCCATTCAAGTCTACAGCTAGGAACTTTGATATCATTCTCATTGGCTGGCAAGTGAATTCTGCAATGCTCCATTCTAATCACTCATAGGATGAGCTCATGATCATGAAGGGGTAGCATGATTGAATTTTTGTTTGCTGCAGCTGCTGTCACCACCAATGTTGGCAACCTTCATTAACAACGTTATCACTACAGAACACTGCTCACTGGGGGCATTGAAGGGAGAAAGGTTAGCGCATGTATGTTAGCTCATGGATAATTTTTTTTTTTTTCTATAACTGGAGGCTTTGCATAAAATCTGAATAAGGCTTGAGGTCATCGCAAAAAAGGCTGTTTAAAAAGCATGACCCTTTTGCCCTAAGGGCCTTAAAAGTTAAAATACATGTTAGGTTTGTAGGGTTTAACGTCCCAAAGCGACTCGGGCTATGAGAGACGCCATAATGGAGGGCTCCGGAGTAATTTCGATCACCTGGGGATCTTTGACGTGCACTGATATCACACAGCACATAGACGCCACTCCGTTTCGCCTCTATCGAAACGCAGCTGCCGACGGTCGGGATCGAATCTGGGTACTCCAGCACAGTAGTCAAGCATCTTAAATACTGCACCACCGCATGCGCTGTGGACAAAAGTAACAAGAAGTGACACTTAGTGTCACTTTATGGGTTTTTTTTTTCTATTAATTAAGAGGTATTGCTAGGGAGATAACATTAAAGATAATAATTGGTTCACAGGAAAGGTGCAATATCTGTCGCACTTAATCTGTGGACACCTGAACCACACCGTAAGGGAAGGAAGGTGGGAGTTAAAGCAGAAAGAGAGAAAGGGGTGCCGTAGTGGAGGGCTGCAGAGTAATTTTGACCACCTGGGGATCTTTAACGTGCACTGACATCACACAGCACATGGAAGCCACTTCGTTTTGCCTCCATCTAAACGCAGCCGTTGGCGGTCGGGATAGAACCCGGTTACTCCGGCACAGTAGTCGGGCGCCTTTGAAATTTTTGTGTTTACAATATTTTAACATACTTTGTACAGTAGCTGTAAATTTAAGGAAAGTGTGTACAGCCCTTTTGTTTCACAATAGTAAATTAAAAGATGATAATTATGAGCATATGTATGGCATTGCCTTTTACTTGAACTGATGACAGCTGAAGTAGTTGAAGCAGTTTTACATGAATCAAGCGAGCACTGATATGCGAACTGTGTTCTATTTTAGTTGCCATGATCATCCGGAAAGAAGGCACATCATAAACTATAATTTAAAATCCATGTCACAGGCTCAAGCCTGTACTCTTCCTTTGCTACTCGTGCAGAATAACATGAGCCAGCTTTTAGAATAAAAAAAAAAAAAAAAAGAAATGCTTGGAGAATTTTTAACGTATAAAATTGAGTTGCAGCACCATGACTGCAAACTTCCCATAATCTGTTGCACTGCCTTTACAAGCACAATGGGTATTCTCAATTCTAGTTGAAACGGGCCCCTCCTTTTAAAAGCAGCTGAAACTTCCAAACTTGAAAAGCTTTCTCAAGCATAGGGCCTGTTACAAGTTTCTCCAAATTTGACTGCCGTGCAAACTAGTTTAATCTAAATTCGTAATTCGTTCTTCCCAAGACTGAACATGCCGTCTTTTTCATGTACTGCGACAACGGAGTTCCACTGATCTGACAATATTGCAGAACTGTGCAGTCTGCCTAGTAGTAGTAAATGGTTATTTCAAATAATAAAAAAAAAGGAAGTAAAAAGATTTTTGCTGGTAAGCGGTGGAAGCACCTGAAGCCCTGAACTGGAGCAGCGGAAATAAAGGGTAGTAAGGAGACAGGGATGGGGAAATCAAAGTGGTCAGCAAGAGGTAGAAAGGAGCCCCTTGAGCATGTCAACATTTGGGAGTGTGGGAAATGAAGGAGTTTGGGGGGGGGGGGGGGGGGAAGAGGGGTGCACAAGCTGTGCACTATCCGTCCTTGAGGGGGTCTTTACAAGGGTTGCTGCACCATCTTGGATGCCTGCACTTTGTACTCATTATTTTTGTGCTTCTAGTCTGTTTTGAAGCATCACATACATTAAAGCAAATCTAGGAAACACCAAAACAGGTTTCCTAGAGTTACTTCCTGCAGCCAACGAATGAAACACAGGCAAGCTTCAACTTATTGCTTTGGTAGGCATGTAGAAGTGTTCTGTTGGTTGACAGCTGCATTCTATGTTTATATTTAAGTTTTATTTTACAAAGCCAAAGACACCTCTAGGAGTGCATTTGTTGATCTTGAAGGACAAACAACCAGTGTAGATTGACTTGACTTTGATCTGTGTTCACATTGTGCATTATTTTTCAGCAATAAACAAATATAATCAAAGTAATATCAAAAAATATTTTCTAGAGAGGAAATTTCAAGCGAGAGAGACTGCAAACAAGCAGCGTATTCTTTTAACAAATGACATAACAGCACACAATTATTCCGATGAAAAAAATGATCCCTAGTCAAGCATGCACAGACTGATGAACATTTTGATTCTTTGTTGGAGTCACAGGTATATGGCAACCCCCCCCCCCCCCCTCCAAAAATCCCAATAAACTCAAACCACCATACAACAGGGTAAGCACCTTTTATTAACAAGGATATGGGCAATACTTTTACACATTGTAAAGTTGTACATTGGGGTTCAGGTAAAAAAATCAGGTATTGAAAAGGGCTGCCACCAGGTTTAAGAAACAGGAACATTGACTTAAACAATGCTATTCGCTTGAAAATTTTCGTTCAAATGAGGCAAAGTTTTTGTTAATGAATACAACTTCGGTGACAAGCATGCTGAACGTAGCAGGAAGAAACATATTTCACAACCTTGCAAAATCACCAATTACTAAGTATAAAGTAGCCATTAACACTTAACTACCAAATATTGGTTGTGGATGTTAATAGGTGCTAGCATGTTTGCTGAATTCTAGTAAACCAGACTAATACTATTCGGAACACTTTTGTGTTGCTTCAAGATACTAGGCTGTAAATCTGAAGTGCCAAGACTTCTAAATGGGGTTCTGTAGACAGGCATGAGCGAGAAATGCAATTCCATACACTACTATAAATACATTCTGCTGAACATTCTGGCAAATTCTGAGGAAAGAGAAAGCACTTTGGTGGCTTATGGTTTCAACAGCCCAGTATAGCTTCAAATGACTATTATTCATTTTACAGCATGTTCTGCACAAGTGCAAAATTTTTAAAAGTGCTGTTGCAAGTCAAGTTGAGCACTCCCTTTTAATGAGTCAAATGGCTCATCATAAAGCCATTGACAAAGGTTGAAATATGTGCAGGCTGATTACAGGATGCAGAGGTAATATGCTGCTTTTGTGTTTGGCAGTTAAATTTCAAACATCAGTACATAATGAAATACTTCTCGCTACCACCACTTCAAGGACCTTACAGTTGCTCTATCTATACTTCCTTAAGTTCTAACTTTATCCTGTTCACTACAGCCTCGTGATTAGAGACTAGAGTTTTATTCTCTTGAAAACTAAGAGCTGATAACTGTTATTGCTCAATACATGTGGTACATAAACTGCTCCACTGATCCAGAACATGCTTTGTGTTGCTCCATAACTGGCCCTAGTTTTTGAAGGGGAGCTAGAACTGATTTGAGCTGTGAGCTCAAACAGACAGCTTCGTATGGCCTGTACCAGATAAACATATCATTGGTATAGTGCGCTACCTTTGCACACTTTGAGCTTATGTCTACCAGCACCATGTCACACAGAATATCGCTTTGTGGACAAAGAAGCCTTCTTTACATAAATATGGCACGTGTACATAGGTGGTATCCACTCTCAGAGATGAACAGCTGGATTGCCTTTGCCATAATCATCAACAGCACAGAACATTCTATTGAAACGCCACTATTAAATGCAATGCAGGAACAAGGAAAACCCACTGCGTGCGATTTATACACACATTTCCAGGTTAAGATTTTAACTAAGAATTAACAGTGAGAAATCAAATAAGCGAGAACACACACACAAAAAAAAGGGAGAGAAAAAAAAAAAGGCTCAAAGAAACCAGTCTCTACTACAAACATGCAGTTTGAAAATTTCCTAAAGTACACTAATTATATAACGTCTAGATGCACTATATGTGCATTTTATAAGATTCAGTTAGCCAATGGCAATGACAGCCTGCTGTTCACACTGTGAATACACTTTCATTTTCACTCTGCAAGCATAGTTTTGGTTTGTGATGTGGATTAAACAGTTTGGGTAGTAAAAATGCACGCTTATCACCTTCAATGTGCCACAACCTGTGCACTCGGCGAGACATTACTCTGAGATTCTGGCAAGTAAATATAAAAAAAAAAAAAATGCTGACTGTCATAATGTATGATGGCCTATAGAGGAATCATAAGCAGTTTTTAAGAGGATAACAATGTATGGCTTGAATGGTGCAAGGGCATCAACTCCTTTGGCACTAGGCCTTGCTACCAATGAAATCCTGGGTTATAAAATGGTACTGGACCTCACTGCTCCTTCACTCAACTACTTCCTCTACAATGTTATCTTATAGCATGGCTAACGTTCTGGAGTTGAAGCCAAAAAGATAAGTTTCTTGGTGGAACCTTAAAAAAAAAACAAGTTTCTTGGTGGAACCTTCAAGATCTGCAGTTACAGCTAACATAGGTAAATACTGGTGTAAAGTTTTTACGATTAGGAAAACTGTAGCAATGATTGTGGTGACTTGAGCATACTTCATCAGTAGGTTAAAATGTTGAATATATGACAAAAATTATGAAGGTGGCATATCTGCACAATCTACATTAAGAGTATATATGAAACCTGTACAAAAAAGGAAGCCTGGAATGACCAGAAAATGCAAGAATATGCGAAAAAAAAAAAAAGTATCTTGCACAGTGTACTCCACAATAACAGTGGTTTGAAAATGAATATTATATATATATATATATATATATATATATATATATATATATATATATATATATATATATATATAAGGGTGTAATTAATACATAAGAAGATTACCCAGGAAAAAAGTGCATCAACTATTGGGCTGAAGTATAGCTGCACTTCTAAGTGTGTTTAGGTTACTGCATTTGACAAAAGAAGAGATAAAATACTAAGCAATGAAAGGAGGTGCTGCAACTAAAAATTCTAAGAAATACGAGCTAAACATGGATCACAATATAAAATACAGACCAAGGCGATGAAACTATGGCTTCAGTATGTATGCAAAATTATAATTACTTCCTGTGGGAATGAGACCGTACAGTTGCAATCTGGAAGTATGAAACTTAGAACCTCTCACTGAGAACCCAATTCATGCAAAAAGCACATTTAAACAAGCTTGTGTGGGAGCAGTTCACTATACCAGCATGAGTGTGGCAAACAACTAAATAGTCGCCATTCTAAAGTGCTTTCGTGAACTCGCAAAACAGAGAATGTTACAACCTTGCATATGCAAGTGTTTGTTCAGATCCAAAAAATGCATGAAACCACATTCTGCACTAACATGCAATATTAATGTTCACACATTATGCACGGCTATGTATACAACCCATCACTCATACCTCTGGCATTTTTGATAATAAGGTAAGCTGCTGTAAAACAGCATTAGAACTTTAAGGGCACTCAGATTCAAGAAGACTATGCTAAGTGCTGCTAAATGCATCTATACGTAGCTGTCAACCACTTGTTTCACACAGTGAACAGAACATGTCTATACCTTATTCTTGGCATAAGATACGCCATGAACCGTGGGCACAAACATTTATATAACATTGCCTCTTGAGATCTGTAGTTGAGCTCTACTATGATCACTACACAGGAAAACGTCTGTATAGTATCGCTACTAGGATAAAAAAAAATTCTATTAACAGCACTATTGTGTATCAGCACTATATACATGTGTGTGCAGGTATGTGTATGCATACATACACAATAATTACATGCCTTAATTGTACAGTGCTCTTACCCATCTCTATATATACAGGGCACATAAAGTAGTGTGGATGAAGCAAAATAAGTATAATAGTACTAGTCTCTTATCTTTGTGATTTTCATATTTAAGGTGCCGACTGATAGTGCACGGTGCTGCTCATAGTGTGTACTTAAAACCACCTTTTCATTAATCAGAAAAAATTGGACTTCATTGCAAATAATGCTGCACGTGTGGCTTTGGTGCATATAAATGGGAATGCACGCGCACTTCATTACAGTTGTTAGCAAAAATACATAGGGGAGCGAGTTCGCTTCCTAATCATTAAAGGACTATAGACACCTCATTTTTGGGTTCGTGTATTATCATTTGTGTTGATGCCTAGGACAGTACTGTGCATGGATCACCACGTCACATTCGCCTACGACTGCTGAATAACTTATAATCGAATTTTTTTTCTCACCTGTTTCGGTTTCAAGAGCAGAGCGATGGCTGCGACGTCAAAGTCAAGTCTAGGTCACGTGAGGGATGAGAATACAGTGATATAATCATTGCTGTGTGAATTCACTACAATGGTAAAGCCAACTTGCCTTAAGAACAGGAATCATTACAAGAGAAAAATAAGCGATTATATCGTTGTTTTTTCATGTCACGCCTCAGACATGATTGTGACATCACAGCCATCTCTCGGATATCGAAACCGAAACTAGAGAGAAAAGAAAATTCAATTATAGGTTATTTAGTGGTCGTAAGCAAAAACTGTGTGTGGATTGATATACAGAACGACTTACGCATCATTAACAAGAAGAAAATTGCCACCAACATTTGGTGTCTATAGTCCTTTAAGTGTAGCTCACTGTGCGACACCAGTGCTCCAGATACCTAGAGCAAAAAGAACACCTGTCCTTACTCCATATCTGAGCCCACAAGTCGCAGAACAAAAGCCTCGCTGCATGAGCTAGCTGTGAATTGGTGGCATATGCATTTTTGACAAAGGCTGTAACTAAAAGTAGTAGGGGCCTGATAACCCTTACCTCAAGCCCACACAATGTGGAGAAAAAAAAAAAAAAAAAAAAAAAAAAACCTTGCAATTTTCACTGCACATTTAGAAGTCTCGCGTGTAAGCAGATAAGCTTATTTTCAACGACTGGGTCAAATGCACTGTTTGCCTTCCACTGCATAACAGACATAGGGAGACTGCAGGATCCATTAGAACACACTGAGCAGTTCTGCAATTTTCTTATGAAAGGGCCATACAGCAAGGTTCAACTCATCGTGCCTCCAATTTGAGGTGATGACAGCAACACTGTAACTGTGTTCATTAAACAGCAGAGTATCAGTTATTCGGAATTGAGGCCGGGATTCCTAGATCACTGTTCTCTAAGAGAGCTCATGAGCTCTCGCCTACCAAGTGCACCACAAATACAGGCATAAAATAATCACCATACTGTTACAGTGGTTCTCTTTCAAGGAAATTAAAGAACACTTGGTTCTTTAGACGAAGGCACCTAGACAGCAGCACCTACACACAAGATGCCCAGCTTTCAATCACTTTCATTGTTCACACGCAGAATCGCAAAATTCACAAATTAAAATCCACAAGACAAGGACTTTGCACAAATGCTTGAAGCAAAGAAAAAAACTGAAATGATAATATTTATGATACAGGGAGTGAACCCATTAGCAAGGTATGGTATGCTATGAGGGGCTGGATTACTGTCCCAAAGTGATATCGGCTACGAAGGACACCGCAGTGAAGCGCTCCGGTAATTTCGACCTCTTGGCATTCTTTAATGTGCACGGATATTGCACAGTACACAGGCATCTCGCCTCCACATAAGCAAGGAATTGCTGGAAAATTTTATCAGCATTAAAGCTCAGCCAGCTTTAAGATAGATTTTTTTTCCCCAACCAGCACAATTGCATAATGGTAGCTGTATTCAAAATTATTGAGACTTTTGGCGATAACTGAATTTTTCAATGTTACAGCCAGGAAAAGAGCTGCAGCAGCAACATCATCACATTACTGTTATTGTGCCCTGGCTAGTTAAATGGCCTTCCTGTTTATGAAGCAAATGCAATTACTGCACCAAATCACTGTATTGTTGACACCAACTTTAACTCTTCTTTTCTGCTTCACTTAGTTGAGCATGGATTGATTATTATGGCTGTACAACTAAGTGAAGCAGAAAAGAAGAGTTAAAGTTGGTGTCTTTTGCAGCAGCTAATGTGCTCTCCTAATAAAGGCTGTCCAGATTCTGCTGTTATAGAAGCACTATTCCACTCTGGAATGGCATCCACGTGACTACTCTCACCATTTGACATCACACAAAGGTTGTTTTTCCCTTCACAAGTCACATTTTCCTCACCCTGCCACTTCGAGGATATAGTACTTAACAGCACAACTTGCTAGTGTGGTAGTATTTCATTACTCCCTTGCTCATATGCCGTGAAATTTAAGAAATAAAGAAAGTGAACCCAAAAGATAAATTTGTTACCTAACAAGCATATAGCTATTACTCTTCCACCTGACATCTTTGGCGCTCTAGGCTTCTGTAATCACACAAAAATAAAATGACTTGAGCTTTACACCCCCAAAATAAATTTTGTACAAAATTACTGCACAGCAGTTTTGTTCATTGGCATGTTAACGGCATGACTACTGAGTGAAGTCCTAAGGAATAAGGTGCGAAACAACGAAATGCATGTGAGCTGGACGACCAACCTCACAAAGTGAATTGCTCATGTCCATAACTGAGAGGGAGAGTGATTTTTACTTTGAAACTAGGTAGAAAACAAGATGTTTCTCCTGCACCACTATGAGAGCCCAAGAAGAGCTAAATGCACTCGCTAAATACTATAACAGTTGGAGACAAGCTGTAGACAAAAGTTACAGCTATAGATAATCCAAAATAAATTTTTCACCATGTGTTTTAAGAATGCACAGACAAGGTTTTAGTCTTCCAGAAAAATATTTTCAATGCCTATTCACTTCACAATCTGACATTTGACTTCTGATGCCCACCCACTTTATTATATTGAGGTTTGACAGAAGCCTACTTTTCAAATACTGTGATGAAATTGCTCTGTGCATCATAAAACCTGAAATTCTAGAGAACAAAATTAGCGCTCTTCTTTTGCTGTCAGAAAATCTTCAGCCAAGAATTATCGCAAATACTCTACAAAAATAAAAAAACAAAATCATAACTAAATAGCTCATGTCAAAAAGAAAGGATAACTGACTATCAAACAGCACAACCACAGACACTAATTTACATTAATGTCCAAGAGAATGAAATACTTCACTAAGTACTTAATAATTTAATAAATTTAATACTAAATTTATAGGCACTGCACATAGAAGTGCCAAGGTAATGAAAGCAGTGTTGATAAAAGTAGTGTTGATAAAAGCATTCACTCCTAGGTCAACATCACCTGTGAAACTACTCAAGAAGATCCCAAAAAAGTAATATATATGAGTGTGTTCAGATAAAAACGGTAATCAAGGTTTCATGACCATGTTTGTTTTCAATGTTATTTTTATATGTGGTGGGTAAATGTCTCAGCTCAAAGGAATGAACCTTAGTTTTGCCAGATATGTAGTAGTTTTCTCGGAAAAAAAAATCGTATATGTATCACTAGAGGTGGAAAAACGCCGTTTTTGCCATCTCAAAAAGTTGTAAGTTTGGAGCCCTGCTGCTTGCACACTAAACTTCTGTTGATCATTATTTTTTACTAAGAAATCTACAAAACTGTCACATTAAAGAAAGTCATCAAAAATATTTTTTCTTGCCACACTTGTTTTACTAAAAAATCGCAAACTTTGCTCCAGGAACAGTGCATTGCAAAATAGTCGATTTTCAATCCTATAGTATGGCATGAAGAATTATGTTGTTGTTGCTAAACCTTTTTGTCTTGAATATTGATGAAATTATCTTAATTCCAGACAAAATTAAAGGCTCTAAATGTTAGGTGATTTCTCCACAACGCATCACAATGGACTAAATTTCGAAAACAGCAAAAAGAGGCAACTGATTCCAATTAAAAAAAAAAAAATCTTCAATTTTTTTTTTTAAATCACCCTTAAGAACTCTCAATACCTCAGTACCTTTAAGGACTAAAAAGGTGTAGCGTTATATTGTTCAAGATTATAAAAATTATTATAATAGAACTTAGTGCTTGTACAGAAAATTATCACTATTTAGCCCTGCATTTTTCTACTGCTGAAATTGTTTCAGCTCATTTTCCATATATATTTTTTTGAAACTGTTTGTTTATTACACAAAAATGAGCATACAAAAGTAAAATTTCAGGGACCTAACAGAAATTTGATTAATGGTCCAACAAACAAACTAATCATATCTTCTTTCGACACCATAACAATTATTTAACAAATTACACAAAAGCAGTTAAAATTAACGACAATGGTGACATCAATAACTCCATCCATCACTTAGAAATTGACCAAAATTCAAAATACCAAAAAATGGTAACTTTTTATTCGAATTTAAAAAACATCAGTATATTTGATTTTCATTCAAACCACCTATCAAACCACCTGCCAATCAAAGTTTCCCCTTTTAATTAATAAGTTCACAGTAAGGGAAAGGCGCAGTATCTGTCACACTTGTTTCTGTGGACACCTGAACTGCGCCGTAAGACAAGGGAGGAAGGTGGGAGTGAAAGTGGATAGAAAGAAAGAGCCGTAGTGGAGGGCTACGGAGTAATTTCGACCACCTGGGGATCTTTAACATGCACTGACATCACACAGCACGCGGACGCCACTTTGTTTTGCCTTCACTCGAAATGCAGCCACCATTGTCGGGACTGAACCCAGGTACTCCGGCACAGTAGTCGGGCGTCTTACCACGGCACCACCGCTATTTTCGATATTTGGCCGAATTTGAAGCGCTGTGGAGAAAACACCTAACAGTCTTAGAGCCTCAAATTTTGTCTGAAATTAAGATATTTGTATCAATATTCACAACAAAAAGGTTTAGCACCAAAACTTAATTCTTCATGGCATAATACAGGATTGCAAACAGTTTCTTTTGCAGCGCGCTGCTCCTGGAGAAAACATTGCGATTTTTTAGTAAAACAAGCGCGGCAAGAAAAAATATTTTGAATAACTCTGCTTAAAGTAAAAGTTGTGTAAATTTATCTAGAAAAAAATGATGAATGACAAAATTTTAGTGTGCAAGCAGTAGGGCTCCAAACTTGCAATGTTTTGAAATGGCAAAAGCAGCGTTTTATACCTGTAGTGATATACAATTTTTTTCAGAGAAAACTACTGCATATCTAGCAAAACTAAGGTTCATTCCTTTGTGTCGAGACATTTGCCCATCACATATAAAGATTTCATTGAAAATAAAAAAAAAAATGATCATGGGACCTCGATTACCGTTCTTATTTGAACACACCCATATAATTTGTTCTAAACAAGACCTTGATAAGTCATTTTCATTCCTGCTTCACTGGTGATTTGTTGAAGTCTGATGTTAATTCCCTGGCCCTGAGAAACATAGTTTAGCAGAAGCCCATCATGGAAAACTGGTAAAGAATAAGGAGCAACTCTACATTATCAAGAGCTCCACATATATAAGAGTATTTCAAAACACTAATCTCCTCAAAGGAAGCAAGTACTGAATGAAAAATTCTTTCTGAAACAAAAATAGAAAGGAAGCAAAGTGTAAAAATTCTACTTGACTGCTTGAATAACCACTGTTGTAGCAGTTTTGTTAACACAATTTCTATTTTGCAAAGAAGTCATTCATGTGTGCCAGATATGACTTATCCACACACCTTCTAGAACCGTTCTGGCATAAGAACACTGTCGCTGAGGTCCCGGATTTGCTTCTCTGCTTCCTGCAGGAGCACTGAGGCAGCCTTGTAATGACAATCAGCCCCATTGCATATACCATGTACCATTGTGCTTTAATCTGTGTCGCGTATCACTTTTTCTTAATGATATAATAATTTCCGCGTCATACTATTTTGTTTGTTCATATATCAATTACCTTTGTATTTTTTGCCTGTTTCCTTACATTTTATGTATATATTGCACTGTATAGATTTTATGTCCCCCTTACACAATGCCTAATGGGCCTGTAAGGTATTTTCAAATAAATAAATAAATAAAAATTAAAATCGGATGGCTACATAAATGAGCACTCCTGTTTCAAGCACTAATATAGAATTGATGGCTACATTAGGAAGAAAAAGGCCTAAGGACTTCACTAAATATTACAAAAGCAAGAATATCCATTTATAATGCAAAGATTATACTATATGCTGCCATTATATTTCTGGCAAGTTGATATCAGGCTTGTCACAATAATGTGCTTGTCTCCGATATGGTACTGTCCCTGGTACCACTGCTTTTTACTAAATCAGCATCTGGAGTTTACTAACCTACTATGCTGAAATACTGAGAGGGAACATGAACAAATCTGACGAGTCTACTGTTCCTTTTTTTTGTTTTCATCGAGGCTAGATTTTTGCTATGGACAGATTTACTACAATGGAGCTCTGCTGCATACTGCTGATCACTATACACTCTTGTAAAAGCTCCTTTTTTTTTATTAAATATTAAACAGGAATGTAATTTTCATCAAGCAGAAGTACTACAAACACACGCAACCTGCTATGCGCTATTCGAACTTCATCAGCAGTTCAAGCACTGCAGGTGAGACATGGTCGGCAGAGCTAAAAATAAATGTATTCGATGTGCATGTGCCGAACGGAAGGTAGAGCACAGTTTCCATCCCTCCATCCATTGCCTCTCTATTGAAACACTTGGCAGATATGGAGCCTATGCATCTATAGAAAGCTCTTCGTTGAGGAGGAGAAGAGTACAATGCTATACTGCTGTGTGTGTGTCAGGGCTGCTCCATTTTTCATTATGCAAGTACCAAACAATAATATGTACAGGTCTTCATTTCTAAGAAAAATTTTCACTATACACTGATTAACTTTGACACATATATCTCTCCCTCTCTTTTTCAGGCTGACTTTGCAGAGTTATTTTTCAAATCACAAAGCTTTTTTTTTCCCCATTTAATAATTGAATTTCATACACTGGGCTGTACACCTATCCAGTAATTGGTGCAACGTCTCCAGCACTTGAGTCTTGAGGCTTAATACTTTGGCATACAACGCTGCAGTGTTTATGAACCTAGTCTGAATACTGCCATATAAGCACTTCTCATCTCTAAGCATCTACTGGGACTTGGGATGGATTATTTCTAACAACTTCTATTAAACTAGTTTGTGAGTTCCTGAAGCAAGAAATATCTGTGTATGCAGACTGCCTTGCTTATTAAATATGCCCATTTTACGATTTTTTTGCAAATGCTAAACGTCTGTTCCCCTCACAGAAACAGTATAAAATCTCAAAGCTGAAAAGTTGAAACAGCTCTTGTAGATCGTCAGCTGTTGCAGCACACTACAGGCACCATGCCACCAACTTTGTTACAATATTTGTTCCAATTATTACAAGCAAGCATTACATAGTTTTTAAACCATTATAATCTATTACTTCACAAGTGAACTGAGGAGGTTGAAATTATTTTGACCTCCTGGTGCTTTTTAACACACAACAAAACCTTATTATGCAAACTTTTCTTTTTGAATTTCCATTTCACTGAAACATGGAAACTGTGACCGCCATTCAGCCTGAAAACTTTTTCTCGTGCCTTAGCCACTGAGCCATCGCATAAGTTAGAATGGCCTTAAATCTACTCATCACTTGCTAAGTAAACAGCTGCATGCAAAAAGGCAAATATTCATCTGGCTACAAATTGGGGCCAAAAATCTCTGAAACATGTCAGAAGCTACCAAAGCTGATATCTCGGTTATCAGTAGGTGGTCCTAGACAAGCACACTTGTGGAGGCGAAAGTAGGACACAGGCTCAAAATGTGTAGTAACGAAATTGATTGGTTGGCTTATTAGGTTTACAACGTTCCATATTGACTCGGGCTATAAAGGACGCTTGTAGTGTAGGGCCCTGGATAATTTAAACCACGCACTGACATTGCACAGCACATGAGTGCCTAGCATTTCGTCTCCACTGGAATGCTTGGTGGACATGCAATCTATGCCCCTATAAAACTTTTCCTATGTCCTGGAAACTTTGTCTCCGACAATATAATCACCGGTTAAGCTCTGGTGAACAGGCTATACCACAAGCTTAAGCAACTATTAAGGATGGCCAGAAGGAGCTATGAGCACATTTTTCGCACTATAATGTCTAAACCATTTCTATTTCATCTGACTAGTAATACAATACGGTCCATACAAGTTAGCCTGTGGCTGAGGAAGAAGGTTAGAATTTTCCTTGCAGAAGTTCGAATCAAATAAGAGCGCTATTCATATTTGTGTAATCTAGAATATATGGCGAATAAATAGTAGGCTAACCAAAGCTGTAGAAGAGCTGAAATTGAAGCAAAACTGCATATCATCCAAGATTACATAATTATAAGCATACTGCAGTCACCTTGCTTTTTTTTTTTTTTTTTCTAATAATCGCTGTGATGTATACATACAGCCAAGACATCAACCAATACCATGCTTCTGCAAACAGCACGTTTAACAAACTAGGTGGCACTCTGCTCTGCACGTAATTTCAGGACTGAATATGGATGTTAACTATCTTGTCCTCCACAGGATAGACATTGACGGACGCTACAGGTGTAATGTGTAGCAAGCAGTGTACACTGTAAGCTAATGTACAAGTGTGCTTTCGAGCTTTTAGGACTTAGGCATGTAATCCTGTCTTTGAACCCTTCTTGGTCATTCTATTTCATTACAACATGCCTATTTACGGATTCTTATTTCTGCGCTGTCAGCTGCTATACATAAATAACACTAGTGATGGTTACTTTAGCAAGTGCCACACTTATTTCATGATGTTCACTCAAATATACTCTTAATTTTTTCTTTCTGTAATCGCTGATGGCACCCATATTTTATGTTGTAATGCATTGGTACAGGATTATATGGATGTTGCAATAGCCTTAGAATTTGTGTAAATAGGGAACTCAAAGCAGATGAGACATTTGAAGCAAGATGGCACCTCTTTGTAGAGTCCCGGTGGCAATGGCAGCAAGGGACTGGTGCTCTGCTTGTACCGCTGGTACTCTTCCATGCTGTATAAATAGCATTGTGACAATTAAAATGAAAGTAGTCATGAAAAAACATTTTGCTTACTACAGTGAAGTACAGTCTTCCAGAAAGAGCAGAAAATGCTTAAAGACCTATTTTTGGCAAAAATAACTGCTAATGTTGGTAAGAGTAATGTTCATGCCATATTTCTTACCAAGAGGGAAGTTTCTTGTTGATGAGTGAGTACAGTGCCTACCCGAATTACTATGCGAAAGTAACTAAACGACAAAATAGTAGACCACATTGCTCTGAGGTGATGAGAGCATTCTGTTGCAAAAAACTTTCTCTCAATTTATCCACATGCTATCAGGCAACTGTGAAGAGTAATTGCAAAATGTTCATATTTCACTGTTTGCTATAAGGGTGCCAGTAACTAAGATCATGTCAATGTAAACTGTATGGCTCTTTTCATGGGAAGCATCAAGAAGCCATAATGCCAGTGCACCAACATAAAATTGATGTAATAAAGAGCTGCACAACTGCATAAAAAGAAAGTCACAGCAAATCAAGTGAATTATTTTAGCAAATGGGGGGGGGGGGGGGGGGGGGGGGGTAGATTAAAGGCTCATTCATTCAATTAATAGCAAAAAAAAAAAAAAAAGAAAAGACACTTTTTCAATATGTACAGTCTGTGTCACCAATTTGTAGAGCACTCAAGCAGTTCGTACCCGGAAATAAAAAATGATATTAGACAGCAGCAGTGGCATCGCGAGGGGGTGTGGTCCGCACCTTGTGCAGCGCTTAGGGGGGTGCAGCAGGGCAGTGAGCGGGAGAAAGGGGAGCAGGCAAAATAAATCATTGTGTAAAGACTCGAAAAGGCACGCATTGGTGTTGCTGAGGAGACGATGACTAGCAAGTGTGACCTTCTCGTAAAACAAATTATTCTCTTGCGAGGAGTGCTTGAAAACACATGCCTTAGATTATGCCAGAGACTCCACACCATTTTAACATTAGACTGGGCCTGTGTATGTGCGTGTACCCTGGAAACACCAGTATTAAACCGAAACCCATCGGAAACACCTGCGCGGGAGGCGTGTTAGACGACACCTGTCGGTGCCGCATCGCCCCTTTTTGTGTATGTGCAGTTCAGTCTCCTTTCCCAAGAGAGGACCACTGGCGGTATCTCTCCAGCAGTCTTTTGTCTCGTTCGTTTATCTCCTGTGCCTTTCTCACTCCTCGGCCCAGTCACACATCCACCTCACACTTTCAAAACGCAGAAAGGTATGGAATGCCTGTTGCTCAGTGGAATGGCTAATCTGATCACTATGTGCAGACTAGAAAAAAATAATAATAATGAGAAGGAGGGCACCTTTAGCAAGGCCAGGTGCTTTAGGAATTAAAGGAATTAAAAGTGAATGTACCCAAGGGTGCTCACATAGTGAATTATGCGGCTCTTACCTTTTTTCTCTGAACAAGGCAAAGTCATTGTTAAAATTAGAAACATGAACTGAAAGCATTAAAAAAATAAGCCTAGAGAAGCCCATCGCCTTTTCGGAAATATGTGTTTTTTGTGTGATGTTTTGCTGAATTATCAGCCATGGGGCACGATTGCTGCATCTAAATGTTAAAAAAAACGCTACTTCACTCACATTGCATGGTTGGGTGCACAGCGAAATTCACTTCAAAGCTAACCATGAGGACAGAGGAGGTAGAAAGGACGTTGCAATTTAGAGCTTAAAATGCGGGGGCAGGGGTGCCATGCTGCGCCTCCGCACCGGGTGCGGGTGACCCTAGTGACACTGTTGGACAGCAGCCCATGTTTTCCAACAAAAGTGTTTGAGCCCACTTTGCTGGTAGTATGTCTGTTGGACTCTATTTCTGTGCAATCATTTTCTTTAGAACCTAGCAGCCATGAGATGAGGTGCTGCTTTGTTTGTAGAGAAGTGCGTTCCTTGAGGGCTTTACATGAGAATGACGAAGGCATTACAACCTTTTTTTTTTCTTTTTTTGCTTAAGGCCATGACAATCCTCTTATTTTCTGTACAGCGAAACGCCAAAACTGGAGGCTTGCTCACTACTTGCAAGACGAAAGGCAATATATAAAGCAACACAAGCAGAAAATGAATCTGCATAATATCACTTACTGGTAAAGTGTGATAGACTAGGCAAGGCGATCCTAGAACTAGCCCCAATTTAACTAAAGAATGGAGGAAACCAGCAAGATAAAAGCAAAAAAAAAAAAAAAAAAAAAAAAATAAATTGTGGTAAGAGGAAAACTAGAGAAATGCAGGATCTTTCTTATGAGCAAGACAACTTCAGTGTTCAAGTGATTATTGACAATTTTGCAAATATACCGCACTTTCCAGAGTATAGAATGCTCCCTCATGTAAGGTGCACCCCTCATATTTAGGGGCGTTCAGTGAAGAAGTTCTTATATAAGACGCACCTCAATTTATACCCAGTTAGTCTAATGGGACTTGACTATACGATGCATGTGTGATCATCGTGAAATGCTCCATGCCTGTGAGGGCATATTACATGGTGCAAATTGAAGAGGCAACACACACACCCATAACAACTTTTGCTTAGGCAGAGCAGCAATGCTATTATAATTTTACTCAGCATTCAGAGGCTACACCTTTCAATGCATTATCAAAAAAGTTTGCCGATTTCTGGCAGCAGCACTGCTGAAACATCCGCTTCACATTCAAAATTGCTGCTCTGATCATAACTGCGCTCGTGTGCATGGGTGCCATGTACAGTACACGCAGTTTGTGGAAAGCTCACATTTAGTAGTGAACAAACGCAGCTTAAAATGGCAACTAGAAAAATGAGCTGCTTTGTCTTGGCAGCGTGGGTGGGTGAGGAGCGTGGATGTCGTCAGCTGGCATTTCATACTTATGCTTGGGGCCTGTGAGATGACCAAAGATTTAATAGTAGCAAAAGTCGTTACAGCTACAGCTTCCCGATAAAGTCAACCTTAGAACGCAGGAGAAAAAAAAAAAAAAAAAAACCCTTATAAGATGTATCGTATCAGCGAAATTTTTGTAAAAAAATTGCATCTTATATAGTGGAAAATATGGTAAATGCATGGTGCAAAGTAAAAGTAGGGGGCAAGCCAACCAGATAAAGTACTGACAAGCTCTCTCAGGACACAAAAGATCAGATTAAGGAACAGCTAAGTGTAAATTCCCCTGACTCTATAGGTAGAATACAGTTAACTGAACACTTAAAAAACAAACAAATAAATAAAAATAAAAAAGAGGCAGGATAGCACAAGCACAAACTTAAAGGGGCCCTGAAACAATATGGCAATATACTAATGCAACCAATCCATAAAGGTGGTAATAGCGAGTATCAGAAATTTAAAAAAATTCTGCGTCCCCTCTGTAATTTGCAAATAATTTTCAAAAAACGCACCTGGTGACCGCTTGCAACCAACTAGGGTGACACATCACCATGTGTTCATAGCTGCTCCCTTCCCACTGACTTCAACTGGGCTTTTTGGGTGTGCCCAAATGATGCGGACAGAATGAGGCGCGGTGGGGCGCCATTGCCATTGCAGCTGTTTTCTGTATGTTTTTCTTGCATGCAAACGTGTTGTGTTGAGGGGGGAGATTAGCATCACTTTTTATTGCTAATATCTTTGGTGTTAGTGAAGCTAGCTTAAGGACTTGCATTCTGGAGATGACTGATAGGATACTGATTGTGTGCATTTTGTAGTTCTAGTAAGCGGCTTTTTATGGTCCCTTTAAATAAACACTTAATTTTCGGTTGTGTGCTTTATTCTTTGTAATCATGTGTAAGGCATACATGAACCACCACGTGGAATTCGCCTATCTCGTCATCCTTCGGGATGACGGGTGCACGACCCCTGCGCCCACCCGCCACCATCGAACAGGCTGCGGCGTACTCGACGTGTCACCTCAACGTCGCAGACGTGGAGCTTCCAGACTTGGCAGATGACTCCACAGTGACTGAGATGGATTCCGACAGCAGCTACACGCCTGTACAGTCGCGCCGCCTGAAAAGGAAGCTGCGCCGAACATCAATAATGAGTGAGACACCAAAGAAGAATGCTGAAAAGCAAGGGATCTTTTCCGTAGCCTTCGTACCAACAACAGCAACGGCGAATCTGAATGTTATAAATAGACAGCACCTGACCCAGTTTTTCGACCAGCTGAAGGTGAAGTTCCGGTGAAGTTGACGAAGTCAGAATTAATCCCTGGAAGAATGTCCTGACCGCGAATGTCAAATCCCAGGCTACAGTGGACAAGCTGAAAGGAATTGGTGCGCTTGGCAACATGCCAGTCCGTTCCTTTCTTGCACATGGAAAAAAGACTACTGCAGGTGTAATC
The DNA here is from genome assembly GCF_055883805.1 of Amblyomma maculatum. NCBI lineage: Eukaryota > Metazoa > Arthropoda > Arachnida > Ixodida > Ixodidae > Amblyomma > Amblyomma maculatum. The sequence continues at coordinate 138,025,356 of NC_139344.1, forward strand.
ACCAACGTTGAACCTGAGATAAGTGAAAGCGATCTCTGCATGCTGATCAAATCTACGGCGCGCATTGTGGATGTTCATCGTTTCGGCTGCTCAAAGTGCGTTAAATTAGTCTTTGAAACTGAATCCCTCCCATCCCACGTTAAAGTGGGCTATGTGAGACACCCAGTTCGTATGTATATTCCAAGACCTGTTCAGTGCCACAAATGCCACAAGGTCAGACATGCGAGTGCCATTTGTCGAAATGAGGTATCCTGCCGTCGATGCGGCGGTACGCATCCTCACGACACATGCCAGACGGAGACTGTCAAGTGTGCGAACTGCTCGGGTGCCCATGAAGCGACGGCTAAGGACTGTCCTAAAATTTGGAACGAAAGACGTATACTAAAGAAGATGGTGCGAGACAATTCGACTCATCAAGAAGCGGCTGCGTCTATTCGTCGTCGCAAGCACCGTTCCTGACGCCGACACAAGGAATCGGAAGGCAAGCCTAGCCTGGATAAGTCAACTTCAGACTTAACGTCAGCTCAGGTGCCATAACAGATTGAGTCTAATCCCGTTAAGAATACTCTTGCTGTAATGTCACAGGCAATGTTACAGGCCAAGGATCAGACAGAAGCTGTTGTATTACCTGCCACCTCTGATGTTGAGTGGCCTGCTTTACCATCAAAGGCCATCGCCAGGCCTCATCCCAGTTTGGTTGCCACACATGCTGAAAATTCCGACAACCCTGACAGCCAGCAGGTGAAAGAAATGCTGAAACAGCTAGTTCGTTCTATGCGGGTGCTGCTCTGCAGCATAAACACGCAAACAGCAAAGCTTGCTGTTCAGTTTTTGGACGCATTTGAGCCGCTCTTGGCGGCATTGCAATAATTCACAATGGCACAACAAACTAACGCCACCTTTGTGACGATGCACTTTCGCCGCAGTGTAGTGATGCAATGGAATGTCCGAGGCCTGCGTGGTCGGCTGAGTGACTTCCGACAGCGGGTACAGAAGTACCGCTTTCCTGCGATTGTGATCTGTGAGCCCAACATGCCGGTTGCTTTCGCCTTTCTGGATATATTCTGCTGTGGTCTCGAGAAGCAGACGAAACAAGCAAAGTGGTGGTGTGTGTACGCCAAGAAATTGCGCACGTCCGCCATGCTCTGCAGCCCCACAACACGAACCATTACATTTGTTTGACATTAACCCTGAAAGGACGAGTATATTCTGTAAGTGGCGCTTATATTCCACTGAGGGATGGCTCGGACAAGTTATATCTATTTTCAACAATCCAGTGTTGTGCAGCTCCTCGTATTATTGTGGGGGACTTTAATGCTCACCAGCCTCAGTGGGGTAGTGCCATAATGAGCAATCGAGGAAGAGACCTGGCAGACTTTATGCATACGCAAGATCTCGTCAATATAAACGACGGCTCCACAGACGTTTCTACGCGGAACAACCTACAGCAGCTGCTTGGACGTGGCGTTTGTTTCCAGAAGCCTCCATCCCTCCGTTTCTTGGTGTAGTGATGTGGAAACACATGGGAGTGATCACATACCAACGTACGTATGCATCAAGTGGTTTGCACCTGCCACTTCGCCTCGTGTGCAATATACAGACTGGCCCGCCTTTAGGGCATCAGTGGAGACTTCCAGCATGGACCTTCAGTCACCATCTCAAATAGAGGGCCTCATTACTTCCTCTCTCAGTGAGAACACTCGTTATGTTTGTGTGCCGCTGTCAGTATCCAGCATCGACGTGGAATTTGAGCAACTTCGCGCAATGCATCGGCGGGCTGAAAGGAAGTACAGAAGAATGAAACCCGTGCAAGATCTTGCACTTTCTCGCCGAGCTAAACAACAAGTTTTGCACCACCTGGAGAGGTTAGGACGACAACGTTGGAGACAATTCTGCTCATCACTGGATCCCCGTAAGCCCCTTTCGCGTATCTGGCATGTTGCGAGAAGCTTGCGCACACCTCCGCAAGAAAGGCACCCTTTTCGTGCCCTGGCCTTTTATCAACGCCGCAATGAAGTTGACGTAGCTGAAGATTTTTGTAAAATGGTTGTGGGCACAAACCAGGCACAGTTACCAATTTCAGAGGTTTTGCGCCACCTTTGCCGAATGATCAATACAACGTGCCCTTTACAATAGCTGAATTAGACGCCGCTCTTGCTTCTTGTCGGCATTCATCTGCACCTGGTCCTCACGGGATTACTTATTCAACCTTATCAAACCTAGGCAAGGATGGTAGAGCTGAACTACTTAATTATTTCAATGACATATGGGCTTCTAGTACTGTTCCTGAACACTGGAAGATTAGCCGCCTAGTTGCCCTTTTGAAGCCTGGAAAGCCTCCTCTCGAACTTACCTCATACCGGCTAGTTGCCCTAGCAAGGTGTGTTGGAAAAGTTATGGAGCGAATAGAGCTGGCAAGACTTGAGTGGTATCTAGAGAGTAATGATCTTTATCCGAATATGATAACTGGATTTCGCCGCGGACGCTCTTCCATTGACAGCGTCATCGACCTTGTGGCGACAGTAGAACACGAAAAGTGTCTCCGTCGACTAGTAGCTGCTGTCTTTTTAGATATAAGGGGAGCTTACAACAACGTCCTCCATGATGCTATTCTTGATGGACTTGACGACGTGGGAGTTGGTGGCCGGCTGTACTTGTGGATCGTAAGCTATCTCAGTGGCCGCTCTGTTTACATGACTACGCCTGAAGGAGATACTACCCGCTTTCAGGTCGGTCGTGGAGTTCCACAGGGAGGAGTCCTCAGCCCAACTTTATTTAACGTTGGCTAATTGGCCTGGTGAGTGAACTGCCAACTAACATCCACATATGTGCATATGCTGACGACATCTGCATCTGGGCCTCTGGTTTGGCGCACCCACAACTACATGCGAAATTGCAAAGAGCTGTGTCATCGACATCGATGTACTTACGGCATCAAGGTTTATTTTTAGCGGCAGAAAAGTGTGCAGTGATCGCGTTTACGGGAAAATGTGTCAGCCGCTATTCGATTTCCCTTCATGGAGTCGTAATACCATACGTCTCCAGGCACAGATTCTTGGGAGTAATTATTGACCATCGACTATCTTGGTCGAAACATATTACTATGGTGAAGAAAAGGCTAATTAATTTTTGCCATGCACTTCGTTATATAGCTGGCATCAAATGTGGTCCAATTGAGCGCTTCTTAATACGGCTTTACGAGACTGTTTGTTGGCTACATCCGGTACAGTCTCTCAGTACTCTCTAGTATGAGCATTTCATGCTTGCGGACTTTAGAGAGCGTGCAATCGCAGGCACTGAAAATCTGCCTTGGACTACCCAGATGCACCTCTAACAAAGGCACAATTGAAGAGGCACATGCTTGCCCAATATCTACATACTTGTCACATAAACCACTTTGTGTATATTTACGAGCACTTACAAGACAGTTTTCACCCACTCAGTAAGATTCTGGATGAGAGGCCGGACTGCAATTTTACAAGTGCACTCCGCTGCCATCAGTCGCACATACCGACAGCATATGCCCTCCCATATCGTCCCGCCCAACCACCATGGACAATGGATAAACCTTTGGTGCACCTTCGTGTTCCCGGAATACTAAAGAAATCAATGGTGCCAATTAGTGGACTCAAACAACTTGCTCTGGCACACATCTGGGCAGAATATCCTAATTATATTCACGTATACACCGATGGATCTGTGTCAGCACAGGCATCCGCTGCAGCTGTGGTCATACCAGCTCAGAAAACGACTCTGCATTTCCTTTTGGGACATACCTCTACATCAACCGCTGCTGAACTTGTAGCCATTCGGGAATCTATTTGCTACATATGTGGGGAACCACCTCAAAAATGGTGTATATTCACGGGCTCAAAGACTGCATTACAAATTTTGGAAGACTTCTTACGCCACACTGCCTATCAGTCCCTGGCACTAAACATCATGGAGCTCCTCACATCTGCCCAGCTGCAAGGCCACAGGATAATGTTTCAATGAATCCCTGCCCACTGCGGGCTCCATGGGAATGAACAGGCCGATGCTGAAGCGAGAAGCGCACTCATCAATGGCCTCCAAACAGCTGTGCCTTTTTCAAGAGCGGATATGACATGCCTTCTTACGAGTTGTATGAATAATGCTACAGCAGCTTACTGGGCCCAGCCAGACGCCCGACACATTCGTCTAAGAAGGCTCGATCAAACATTGAAATTTTATGTTCCGCATGATATTCCGCATCATCAGGTATGCTTGCTACATAGACTTCGTTTAAATGTGGCTTTCACGCGCAAGTACTTACATTTAATTGGACAGATGGACTCGTCAGAATGTTCAACTTGTGGCATCCCAGAGACTGTGGACCATATATTATTGGTGTGCCCAGCATATACGTGCGAAAGGTGTGCTAGCCGCTTCCTTGAAGTGTTTAGACAAGAGGCCTCTGTCGGAAGAACTGCTCTTGGGCGCTTGGCAGGACAAGGGGAAGGATGTCCAGGCAGTGCGTGCTCTTTGCCGTTTTCTGTGCGCCAGCGAACTTGATTCGCGCTTGTAAAGCAAGCTACTGTGTCTGTATATGTATTTTATATGCCTTCTTCCACATCGTCACCCATCATGACCTTCTTTCTTCTCTCCTTCCCCTTCCCCAGTGGAGAGTAGCAGGCCAGATTTGAATTATTCCGGCCAACCTCTCTGCCTTTTCCTTTCAATAAATCCATCTATCTATCTATCTATTACCTATCAGTGCTAAATAATTTATAATCAAATTTTTTTTCTCTCACCTGTTTCGGTTTCAGTAGCCCAGTGATGGCTATGACATGAGATTTCTGTACAGGTCACGTGGGAGATGAGAAAAAACTGCGATATAGTTGCTTTTTCTTTGTTTTGATTTACTATAACGCTAAAGCCAGCCTACCTCAGGAGTTGAAATCACTAGTGAAAAGGCGGCAATTATATATAGTTCTCAAAGTTTTCTTCATGCCTCGTGTGATTTATATGGAACTTTGATGTGATAACCACTGCTTAGCTCTTGAAACTAAAACCGAAACAGGCAAGAAAAAAAATTCAATTAAATTATTTAGCGGTTGTAAGCATATACCGCATGGTGATGCATGTAGTACGACCGGCAGCAAAATAAAGCGGGGCACACAACAGGCGGCAAATATCAGATAAAACTGCACATTGCATTTCTGGTGTTGAGACATAGGAATGCACGTGCGCGTCCTTTCATTCCCGCAGAAGTGTATTTTTCTTAGCTTACAGAGTACAAGCTGATTACATGCGGTGCTTTGCGACAGAGGTTGTTTTATTAATTCACAACGCCACGCGCGCAGTTCTGTGAGGCCCAGCAAGAGTGAAGTGCGCACTGCTAGATTTTCTCTTGTTAAACAGTGTTTTTTTATGTGTGTTGATGACACGCCAGCGCACAGAATTTCTTACCTACTTTGCATACTCTTTTTGGTTCAATCATGTCAATTGATAAACGAAAACGAAAAGGCATTCAGCCGAAAAGGCCGACTGAATGTCAGATGAGATGAAGTAGGCAAGGCCCTTTACACATGAAAAAATAAGCTAGTAGACGAGGGAAAAATAATGCGTGCAGATATCGGCTTTCTCAAAGGTTGGACATGGACAAAAGCAAAAGCAAAAGCAGTGATTAGTGACATAAAAAAATAGCACAGGTGGAATGTGTCTTCAGCGTCCCCCAGAGATTTAGTAGCCAGTGAAGTAACCTCCTACGACAATGATCTCTGACATCCTCCTAGGGATAGTCATAAAGTGAGACAACATATTGCTAGGAAGATGACAAAGCGGGCAGTGGCGCGGGGCGGAGCGCTCGCGCCAGGCCCGCTGGCCATTAAAGCATATTTCATCGTCATGTCATCACGTCAGTCTGTTTCTGTTGTGTCGCCGTGTTCCATCACTTGTCATGCCACCACGTAACATTTGGTTGGAGGTACGGTTCATCCCCATCCTCGCCTTGCATCGTCGAAGCCAACTGTACGCCGGGTCCATCTGCCGAAAGCCCGTGGAGATCGCCGCCCAGCTCTGCCCCAGCCCTTTTTGCTCAGACCTGACCAGCCGCTGTCCCCAGCCTCGTCCCCAGCCCTGACCACAACACAGACGACCAGGAAGAGCCCAAAGCCGACCCTACCGACCCTACCGACCCCACGACGAAGCGACCTCACGACCACTCGAGCGAAGACAGCACCCCCGCCCAAGCAGTTCGGTGTGTCCATGAGCCTTGGCCTTCGGCAAACGGTGAAGATTGGACTTTGGATGCTCCGGTGCAAGCATTCTTCCCATCTTCACGTTCATTGTGGTGTCCAGCATTTCATGTCCCAATCCTGTGTCTGAGTTCATCGTCACGTCATGCATTGGATTTCTAGCAATCGATCGGGACGATCGTTCGGTGGCTCCGGGTAATGCTACGAAGGTAACGAAGCGGGCAGTGGCGCGGGGCAGAGCGCTCGCGCCAGGCCTACTGGCCATTAAAGCATATTTCATCAGCATGTCATCATGTCATTCTGTTTGTTGTGTCGCCGTGTTCCATCACTTGTCATGCCACCACGTAACAATATTCTCGGTTAGCTTGAAAGACTTTCCATCATTCACGACTGGCATTCCACGGCACGCGTCCGGTGCCACCCTGAACAGGTTTTTTGTGGACAGGCACGACTTCATACACGCCCGCACATTTTCGATGGATTTCGCGTCTACTCGATTCGAAGGCCACAGCAATGTACAAAAAATGAGCAGAGAAATCTCATAGCTATGTGCATTCTCTCTTATCTGAGCCAAACAAGCAACACACGTTTCATCCATAGTCGTGCTCCTGCCAAACTGTGTGTATGGCGTAGGGAATTAGCAAAGCAATCCCCGGTGCCAAGCACTGCATGTTATCAGTTTGTGTGCTACAAGTGAGAAAAAAGACATGCCTGCCAGAATGAAAGAAGGCACACACCCACTGTCACGCCTCGACACTAGAAGTGCAACGTGAGGCGGCGTGGCAATGCAGTTTTATCTGATCTTTGCCGCCTGTCACGTGCCCCAACTTATTTTGCTGTCGGTTGTACGGTAGTGTCTAACACATCACTAACAAGAAGAAAGCATGCACTGAACACCTAGTGACTATACCCCTTTAATGTGGACAGACTTGTCAATGATTTTCAAATTTGGCTGCAGAACAGCAACAAAATCTATGGCCATGAAATTTACTAGCAATTTTCTAAATAAATGCAGCTTGCATTAGATGTCAAAAATTGACTGGAATTCTGCCGAGTATTGTTTATATGCTTTTTTACACTTATGTGCCTTGTTCTCAAAACCTGGACGCAGAGCATTGAAATTCGGTATGAAAGCAGGAACACTGTCACACAATCATGACTAGGATGGTTCACTCCAAGCAAAAAAAGTTCATTATGCTTTTCTTTTTTTTTCTCGTCAGTGTGAAAAATATTTCCAGCCACGTTTTTTTTTTTTTTTGCTTTTAGTCATAAAAATATACACTGACTTAGGTTATTTATTCCAGTCATGATCATGTAAAAGGCAGTGATTGACATCTGTGGAAAATTTTGTGTGCTTACAAGCTACACTCTCTATAGTTTCTGAAAAAAAGGTACATAAAGTTCCAAAAATCCTGTTTTAAAAAAAATGCAGATAAAGCCACTGAGAACTCCCACCTTTCTGCTCGACATGGCCATGAAAATTATGAAAAGGGGCATTTTTGAAATTGCTAATATTCAAGTGTAATTAAAGTAAATGAAATACTCTATGACCAGGTTGCCAAATCTTAAAATGAAATTTTTTTGCAAAGCAAGTAAATGCAAATAAAACCTCTGAGTACTCCTACCTTTCTGCTCAATATACATGAAAAATAATTAAAAAAAAAACATTTTTGAGATTGCAATAATTTAATACATTTTCTTAAAATATGCTCTATGAGAAGATTGCTGAACATAACAATGTTTTTTTACAAAACGAAGTCTCACTCCACTTTACACATAACTATCCTATCGAACAGGCACTAAGTTAATGCTTATTCAGTCTCACATTTGTGCCATATTCACTTTTTTTTGTGTGTGCTATGGTCTGAAAGCAAAGCCAATTTGCCCAGTTTTCTGTTATTCTACTGCCAAGACTAATCAATGAGCATGCAGGGGTTCTCAAACTGGGTTCCGCAGGCTGTCTTCTTGTGTTCCACGAGAATCCTCAGAGCTCAGGGCAAGCACTGCTCTCAAAGAGAAATTTAATGGTGAAGGCTTGGTGACATTTTGGATGGGGACTGCTCCACTGTTTCCATGCCTCTTTGAAAGGGCAGTGGATATTTCGCTTCCCTTTGCAACTACATATGCATGTGAACAGGCATTTTCAGCCCTCGCCTATCTGAAGAACAAGCACAGGAGCAGTCTTGACCCGGCAGCTGATATGAGATTGGCTCTGAGTGCTACTGAGCCACGCTTTGACTTGCTCTTAAAAGGGAAGCAGTACCACCCATCACATTAGTATTTGTATTAATCTGTGCAATAAACATTTAACCTTTGCAACTCTCTTTGCAAAATTGCACTCGACAACATTGCTCGTAAGTGAAGGCAGGGGGCGGGGTTCCCTGCAACTTATTGAAGGCTTTTGGGGTTCCTCCAAGCAAAAAAGTTTGAGAACCCCTGCTCTATAGAATGAGCGCAGCCTAAAATTGGACAAGACAAAATTAGGCATGAGTAAAAACCAGATATATGCATTCAGAGGCAAGGATGACGATAATGATTACTTGATGAAAGGCCTTAACGGAGGAGCATTTGTTGCTCCATTCTTGACTAGCACTAGCCGAGTATGAATGCCTACAGCCTTCAGGATTTCTTCCAGGATTATGTGCACTGTGCTGCACTGTGGAAAGCCCCACTAACAACTGATACATGATGCTACACCTGTCTGGCAGCACTACTCAGTGCAGCCTTTTGAGTGCCATTAAGTCTGACACTGATAATATATTCTTTATTGTATTCTTTGAAGTATTCTTCCCCACTGACACAGCAACACACAAGTAAAAACAAATCAGTTCTTATATTCTCACTAGCAATATATTAAATACAATACCTATACTGCTTCTGTACATTTGCACTGTGTGTCAATACATACCAGCCATAGCGTATGTCAGCACTGTTCTCCAGCAGGGGCACTCCACTGAGAAAAAGGATGATGGTGGTGATGAAAAGGGGGCTGAGCACGGCCACCCACTCGGCCCCCTTGAGCACGTTGGCGGCGATCAGGAAGATTCCCCACCACAACGTGATTTCCCCAAAGTAGTTTGGGTGCCGCGAGTACTTCCACAACCCTGCCAACAGAGAGAGAGACAGGTGACATGCAGAGAGGTTGGCAACATGGGTTGCTCTAGCCTACTATCTGTACAGGAGGTTGCTGCAGGAGATGAAAAAGTTACTTGTGGCAAGAATGCAGATGAGACAGGAGGCGCAAATCTATGCAAAAACCAAGTTCCATGCTCCTAGTTCAGACCCAAATAGCTGGCTGCCCAGATGCGTCGTGGAGGAGTTTGACGCCGTCGTTAGTGTGCACATTTCGGGCATATAGGTGGTCACGTGGTCTATTTATTTGAAAGCTGGAATGGATTGTAAAAACTGATCTGGACAGTACAGCTTTGATAGAACAGATTATAAAGTGAAGCTGTAATGTCCAGTCCACCATCACGTGACTGGTGCTCTTCCTGGTCAATGCCTTTAAATTTCACTTAAACCAAAAGCATGTTCTAGCTTCACTAATCATATAATCAGGTTTTAGAGTTCATACATGGTGAAAAATGAGGCAGTCAAATTTACACCTATGGACAAGTACCTTGGACTCCACTTGCAGTCTGACCTATCTTGGCATTCCCACATTAATCTCACATTTGCACCTGCTGACTGCCACTTGGATTTTCTTAAACACAATCTTCAACATACTTTTGGCCACTTAAACCTGCTTTGCCACTTTAGTCAGTCTTAAAACAAAATATGTATCTGCCGTCTGAGATCCTGACCAAACTTACATCGTAAATAACATCGAAACTTTTCAGAACTGTACAGTATGTTTATTTTCATTATTCAAGTTATACCAGTGTCACAGTTTAAAAGCATGTGCTCAAAATGCCAGAACTGTTTTCCTGTCGCAAACATATGAACGCCTTCGACATTTTTTGCAAACCTTCTCACCACTAATCGCTTCATAAGAAAGAAAGAACTCGTCTTCAATCTACTATGCTGTATCATCCTTTAAAAATTCCTTTCATACAGCGCACGATCACTGAATGGAGCTGCTTGCCATCTGATATTGTTACCGAGTCCAACAAAACTAATTTTCTAGAGCTAATTCGCACACTGAATAATCATCTAACAATCTAGTGTTAGTGGTGCCACTGCATTCTTCTTATACCTTTTTTTTCCCACCTTTTTCCTGATATAAAGCTGCACCTGTTGTGGCAATTCATTGTATATCTGTAGAATTCAGTTTCCATGCATTCCTGTGAAGTTTAAGTTATTTACTTGTTTTTGTTGTTTTCATAATTGTATTTCTTGCCTTGCATTAAATCTTGTGCACACAATTTTTTTAGTTTATTTGAAATTCTACATGGAATAGTGTTTTTTCAGTGCTAGGAGAACACTCGGAAGAGGGCCTTTAAAGTAAACTTCAAAACAACAACAACAACAAATAAACAAGTCAAATGTGAAGATTCCATACTCTGCTCTGTGCTTTACAAGAATTTTGGAGCGACAGCTTAAATGCCTTATGTTTTGCACCAAACACACAGAACTATCAGTGCGAAGTGCAATGCAAACAAAGCAGTTGGAGCTATAGTTCAAACACAAACTAGAAGATTTTAGTTGAGAGAAACAACAGTAATGCTGTTGATTTTCACCTTAAAAGTGCAAGGACCCCTCTCTAGAAGTGTGAATGCAGCCCTCTTCTATTTCCTTTCCAGAAACTAATATATATATTTTTTTGTTTTCTTCTTTTCTTATTTCATTTTATTGTGACGGTGTATTCGAAACTAAAGCATGACACCACCAATAAGTGTCAGATAAACAAGACATCAGGAACGCTATGGCATGTTGCAATTTTATGCTTTCTCTCAGCTCTCCCTGCAGCATGAAATCGCAGATTTACAATCATGTAAATGTGGCACTATTGTCAAGTTTAGGTTCATACCGACACCTTACTATCATTAACTCTTTCCCTACCATGCCCATCGAGCATTGTTAGCCCGCTAACGATGAATTTACGCGCCCGCTGTGAACCCTACCGCGACGCTCACAGACACGCTATAATATCTAGTATGTAGTCGGATAACTGAAGTTTCGATTTTGATGCTGTTTACATTTTTCCCACAAAGCGGCTACTTTTGAGCATGCTCCGAACACGCGTCTCAGTCGCATGTGAGAGTGGTGGCATTCGCATAGACAATGCGCGCTTCGCAACGTCGCAAATCTAACAACTACGCACTATCTACGATTGATTTAATCAATGATCCAAGCAGAAGCGACTCTGAAGATGCTGCCAATTACCATCAGAATTCAGTTCTGACCCCGTTGCCGATGGAAACCAGCCCGGAACACCGGCGGCCGCACTCCGGCAAGCTAACGATGACTTCACGAGCAAAATTTGAACCTTTCCGCGTCGCTCACAGGCACGCTACGCCTACTAGCATGTAGTCGGGTACCTGAAACTTAGATTTTCACAGCCGGTCTCGAGGGAGAGCGCGCGCTCTTTTTTACAGCCTTCTCAATCACCGCGGGAGCAATGGGAACGTTTCTCCTTGAGTTACGCTCTCCGCCGCCGCAAGAGGCACGACCTGCTCACTGTTCGATCCGCGTCTGCTTCAACGACGGCGGGTGGCTTTTGCCTGGTTTCGCGCTGTTGCTCGCGGGTTTCGTGGTGAGTGCAGCCTCGAAATGAAAGAACACCGAAGGTAGATGCTGCAGCGGCATGTTGTCAACGTACTACACACGTGAACGGAGTCTTTATATAAAAAACAATGTAGCTCAGCAAATGTTCGACAAGCATATGACATACATTGTGGCATGGTAGCTACTTTTGTGCATTTTAATACGAATCTTTCCCAAGCTTGTACAAGAATAGGAATTTAAAAGAAAAAACTGAATGAGCAGTGATCACATCGAAGTTTCTTCAAGACTAACATGACAGCATCTCTTCTGCAACAGCAAAACCGTCTTTCAGCGCTAGATGCGAAGCCATCGACGTAGCACCGAAGATGAAAATAATTTCATGAAAATGTAATGTAAATTGCAAAATGCTCGTATGATATTATTAGTATAATAGTTAAAGTAAACGTTGTAGGGTTGAGTTTTAAATATTATATAATTCATATATTAGCAAATGTGTTGTATTATAAACATTACTTTAATTTTGCAAATAAACATTCATTGTTTTAATCAATTTTTTACATGATATTAGGCTTATTATGAAAACAATCAAAAAGTGGTTTGATATTCATGACACCACTTGTGCTGTAAGTGGTAAAAAGAGACCAATAAATGACGCAGGTGATACTCGATGGAGAGGCTTACAAATGAGTTCACCTGCTATATTGAAAGTATGCCAGAAACTTCTAAAGCGTTAAAGAAGGACACTCACTGAAGACACATTTCAAGCCCTATAGTGACCCCATTGAGGCTCTCTTTGGGAAAGTAAGGCTAATGTGCGGAAGGGAACGACATGCTAGATGCGAGGACCGTAACAGCTAGCGGCACTTGACTACGTTGTCAAGACGGACGTTTCATCAGAGAGCAAAATCAAGGCACCTTGCATCGATGCCAAAAAAAAAATATCAATTCTGCTGTGCCGCAATCAGCAATCAGGACAATATTCTAGTGGACTGCATTATCAGAAACCAGAGCTTGTTGCCCTATTAGACAAGGTTTCTTTTTTTTTTTTTTTTTTCTGAAAAAGTTGCCGTGCATCTACTACACACAAATGTTCTCGAAGTACTTAAGATCCTGATTCAATCAGCACTTGAGAAATCACCACTAAGTTGCCCGGAAGCAATTGACAACAGTCATGTTATATGGTCTGCTTCTATGATATTTGAAAAATTTCTCAGAATCCTTCTTGTCAATTAATTATGCCAAAAAAGTGACAGACAGGAACAAGAGGCTAACTCCTTATGTGCACAAGCCGTGCAGAAAAATTTTGAGACTGAATTTGCTAGCCGCAGGTCGCATTTTGATGAATTGAATATGCACTACAATGTGTAACTTTGAAGGACCATTTTTTTAAGTGTTCGCCACTTTTTTCAATTATGCATATCTGTTTATGCCCATTTCCTTGATTAAAAGTTTTTTATCAAGAAGCGAACCGGGCATCCGTTTCGGCATGGCGCTCTGCAGCGGCCCTCGTTGATTGCTCATTATGCATCAAGAACACTATTCAATACTGAACCTTTATTTTTTCACAGGGAGTGGCCAATATAATGTTCTGCATTTCGCATAGCTCAAAAAATTTTTTCTTGTTTCATTTACAAGTGGATTTCGTCAAGTTTTGTTCAATTTTTTTTGGAAATTATATTGCGTGTTAAAACCCATAACTTCATATTCAAAGTTATATGCCTAAAAAGCGCATCTATTTGGCTTTCTTTTCGTGTATTGCATAAAATTTTGGACATGACAGTTTTTACAGAAAAAAAATCTACTGAAACCTACAGAAAAACAGCCATTTCGCCTACGGTAGGGATAGAGTTGAGGCATTTTTCTCTTCCTAAAATTTCATAAACTTTGGCTTCTCAGGTCAACCTCGTATAATAGTGCATTTACTGGCATCAATATTTGTTTCGTTCACTAGATATTAAAATCACCTTTGTGCGTAAACCTTTGAAAAAGTGAGCGTCATGAAGTGTGTGAACTGATTCTCGACTTGCCGGATACAGGACATACCAACTTTGGTTAAAAGTGCATTAAAAAGAATTCTGAGGGCTTCTTTTAATTCCTATAACTTGATCTACATGCTCACAACATTCTTATAAACTTCAAATTACTGCGTTATGTGGTGGGGCACAAACTGTTCCAAAGCAACTCAGGCTATGAAAGCCGGCGTTGTAGAGGGGCCCAAAAATTTTGACCACGCGGAGCTCTTTAACATGCACCAACATCGCACAGCACACGGGCGCCTTGCTTTTAGCCTCCATCAAAAATCGGCGGCCACGGCGCCAGGATTCAATCCCACATCCTTGGGCATAGTAGTCGAGCGCCCTGCACCGCCACGACGGGGCATTGTGTGATGGATTTCACTGCTGAAATCGGATAAAACGTCCTGTACTGCAGTAAGGAGCAGTCACCCATCACGTGGAGTGTGCTTCAGCCAGTCACGTGGCGGCTCGTTACTCAGCTGTCAGTGCAGTAATATGCAGAATGATATTATGAACATAGTCCGCTTGCGTTGGGCTTGTTGTTTTGGTGATACGCCCTCTGAGCCACAAATGTGTAGCGATCCTATCACAATATTATTTGTACTCTATCAAAAAATGCCAGTAAAAATTACTTCAGGTGTCTTCACTGAGTAGAGGAATTTCATTGCTTACTGCAAAGTGATAAGGCTGAGTTTCGTGAAAGCAAGGAGCATGGGCATATTTTTATTGCCATGGTATTAATTTATGACTATGTTTTCTGCGACTGAAACTATTTATTCGAAGAAACCTAGAAAACAAAATAAGAGCGAAAACGACATTTTGCAGAATGCTCTTTAGTGCACCTTTAACTAGTTGGATACATCATTGTGGTAGCTCTACAGGGTGAAAAAGTAGAAAAATTCTGCTTTGTCTGCTTTCCTTATGTGAAGTCACAGAAAATAATTTGCATGATTTTGGGCAAAATATATATCGGGAGCAGCGATGAAGCACAAATGTGCTGCTCTGCCCAAAGTTACCATAATTGCCTCTAAATAGCAGACAAATCAGGTCCATGCATCATGAAGCTTTCATTTTTTAAAAAGGCTTGCAATGGGAAATGATCTATATTTATTTAATCAACAATCAAGTACCAATGTAAAATGCGTCAGTACAAGATGCCAACCACAAGATGTGGTCTCGGGTATAAAAACACCTCTGATTAAGCAACAAAAAATTTTAATCGTGTCAAAATCGATCAGAATAGTTACTTTAAGTGCAATTTTTATTTCCTTTTACAATCCTGTAATATATGTCCCAGCCCTTTTAACACAGAGAAATGATTTGAACTTGCATTCAGCTCCATCTAACAACTTAAATTGGCGAGCTACGTAAGTAGAATACATTCTTTAGAAAAGTTATTACTGACCTCCTCTGCCTGCCTGTGAACATGGCATTGAGTAATAGTCTTTCTTAATTTGGATTACCCACCTTACAGAAGGGTACAGGCAATCTCATCGATCACCATGTCATTTGCAATGTCAAGTTCTGGCAATGACAATGTTGCTGCTTGTGGTGATGTTCACAAAGCTGCCAAGTGTGGTGTAACACAACAGTTAGAAGCCTATGATGCACAACTTCAGGTGACTCAAATAATAATGGCCGTATTTTTTATTACCTTAGTGTTAAATTTAAATGCTGTAAGATTGGCTGTGGTTTTCATTTCAAAATATATGCTGCACACACATGATCTTGGCAGCAAATTATGATGAAAAATATGGTTTAAAACATGTAAACCGCAACCTGCCGAAGTGTATACAGAAGGAGGTGCACATATTTAAAGAAAAGGCTGTCTCTAATTCTATAGCCGAACCTGTCTGACATTGCCCATTTTTCAGGCCAAACCTATTTGAGGAGGTGTACGAGTACATGAAGTCCCTACACATGAAGTAAAGTTTGCATAACTTGCAAACGGTGTACTTACCGACGTCGCACCAATGCCTGGCATTGGACGTGTTCTGACGGTAGGTGTACTTCTGGGCATCTGCCATGGCCTCACAGAGGAAGCCAATGACAAACACAATGGTGCCGGCCATGTCAAGCCGGGTCATGGTGGCATCCGTCAGGGGCTCGGCCTTGCGCGGGGAGTTGACAAATATGACGGGCAGGCTGACAGTGTACACCCACACCGCCTGTATGAGAAATTTTTCAGTCTATCCTGTCCAGAGGTTTCTCCACAAGTTGAAAATAATAAAGGAAAAGGGGGGGGGGGGGGGGGGGGGGGAAGATGTTGAGTGCAAGCGGCAGTCATTTTTGGTAGTCATCAGTGAAAAAAAAAACCTTTATGAACTAAAGGGGTTCATTCTAAAACAAGCGGCAGAAGTAGGAAAAGCACCAACATACACACTCAACACTCATACATACACACATAGAGTTTCCTCAGGAATAGAAATTAGGGCAATACAAATTAATACCAATTAAGGCAATAATAACAATGAGAACATACTGCTGATTTATGAATACAGTAAATACGAAGGCATATATTAACTTAACAGGTGACCAATGCTTCCTCTGACATGTACGAGCTATTCATAAGGTAATAGACCTTTCCAGTAATTCCGTCCCACCACCTAGCAGCCGCGCAAAGCCCCCTGGGAAAACGGAGAGCGCTGCTGTGTACTGCCGTCACTGCGCTCACGTGTCTCTGACTATTCTGATCCTAAGGCGAACCTTCCATTGCCATCCTGGCGTCAATGCTGCGCTGCTGCTTCCCACTGTTTTTTATTAGTTCTGTTGTGCCTGCCGTTCCTTCACATCGCTTTGTACAGCTAGGTGTTGTGTTCTCAATCCATAGATCATCAGCTGACACTCAATGACCAACACGTTTGCCAGCAGTCGACGCTAGAGGCGACTGCTCCGTTCTCCCATCATACTTAGCACAGGTCCACTAGGGGATGGCGTGTTACTGTAATTTGTGGAAAGGTCTATTGTTCCTTTAGCTGGAATGAAAAAAATAAAATAAAAAATGCACCCACTCAGTGCCCATGTGCACATTATTCATATGAAGCCAGGTTCACAGAGTACCAACACATGCATCCACAGCTGCACAAGAACACGTTAGCTGAATGCATAGATGGCTGTCTCTCATTGCTCCCACGTGGCTAACTATGATCAGATAGCATTGCAATTCCAGGATAATCTGCTTTAGGGGGCCTAGAATGCTGCAAGCTGCATGACACAATTGAAAGTGAAACATCTGCTTCTGCTGCACCTTCCTCTTAAGCTTCAATGCAAAGCTTTCCTAATCAACAAGATGCCTGCCAGGAGATGCCTCATGAACAACTGATCAGCATAACATAGTCTTCACTTGTTAATATTAATTCCTTGTCTCCTTGTCTACCCCCACCAATTATTTGTTCTTTCTCTCGTGCAATTTTTTTTTGTTTATCTGCTCATCACTTCAACATTGTACCCACTCCCCTGCTATAATGCTTTGGCGCTGCAGGGTGTACTGAAAATATAATATATAAATATATAAATAATGCAACAGTGTTAAAGACCCCATTCTCCAAGAAATAAAGGATTGGCATTTTGGCTGAGCACTGAATGCTTGGCAGCAAAGTTGGAAGGAGCTGCCAACTCAGGTAGTTTTAAAACATTAAAATGGAATCGAATACTCTGGGACCTTTGGATACAGTCAGACACACTACTCCTAGGCCACACAGGCACATTCTTATGGCTTTTGAAAATGGGGCTTTATATCTATTGGGTCATCTTTCATGTAATTTGGTAGCTTACGAATGTATGCTAATTAAATGTGTGACATAACAGGGGCACAAATGAAGGGATTAGTGATTAATGATTAGCAAAATGCTCATATGCAAATGAGAAGAGTCCACAAGGAGGAGCTGCAGATGGGATCCTTTGATGTGATCATGCCATATCCTTAAAAGTGTCTTCCCCCTAACTCAGAAAACATGAGCACAGTGACAAATTATAACGCCATTTTCGATAACTAACATCAGTGCGCAGCTCCTGCATCACGTTACACCTGCTCTAGCATCGGTGATCATGTGGGCTTGGAAATCTCTTATGTGAGAAGGTCATCTGCTAGAACCTCCACCATGTTCTGGCAAGCAGTCTGTCGAGCTCCAAGCCACTGTTTTTTCGCAGGCACACCTCACTTTTTGCTTCGCTTGAATGTCAGTTTCCATGTGAATGGAAATGTTGAAGTTGATCACTTGCTAATGCTGAAAATCCTATGAAACTATCCTCCACCGAATGCTGCCTGCAATCAAATCTTGATGCCTGGCACCTACACATGCTAATGAAATGAATTACGTTCTTTGGTGGCATCTGAAATTTTGTGTTTGTTTTATGGGGTTTTACGTCCCAAAGCGATTGAAGCTGACGCCATAGTGGAGAGCTCTAGAAATTTCAAACCACCTGGGGCTCTTTAACGCACACTGACATTGAAAAGCACATGGGTGCCTTGCTTTTTGCCTTCATTGAAAAGTGGCTGGGATGCAATCCTGCATTCTTGGGCGCAGCAGTTGAGTGCCACTGCTCCACTGCGGCGGAGCTGAAATTTTGTATCTGTGCCCCTTCAAAGGATAATTTCAGGCGATTTGCAATACAAAGGCAACCCTTTTGATAAAAGTGACAACAGCTGCAATACAAGGCATGCAGACAAACTAACTTAGGTGACAACATTTATACTATGATTGTGCACGATGCAAAGAGGGTTATTAGAGTTGTGGCAAAAGCAATAACATATGTGCCTTATCTAGAAAGAACATTTATAGATCTTATCACAACATGCAAGCATGTGTGACATGCTAGTGCACCAAAGTGAACTGAATGGCACTAGGATTGTGTCCAATGGTTTCAGGAGAACCACATAAGCTGGAATAAAACTCAAGAAAAGGGAACACTCATTATTAATGTTCACCTAAGCAAAGTCCTAATGCAAAAGGAAAGTTAAAAAGCATTCTCAAATCTTTGTGGTAGGAGAGAAATTTGTACTTATCCTGGGCTTGTTGCCAGTGCCACCACCTCAGTAAGG
This sequence comes from Amblyomma maculatum, assembly GCF_055883805.1. Taxonomy (NCBI): domain Eukaryota; kingdom Metazoa; phylum Arthropoda; class Arachnida; order Ixodida; family Ixodidae; genus Amblyomma; species Amblyomma maculatum. The sequence goes on from NC_139344.1 coordinate 138,044,297, forward strand.
CAGTGCTCAACATATAATCAGGTGCTCTCTCACATTCAAGCGAATGCTTTAGTTTTTTATTATTTGTGTGTTTTACCTTTTCCCATCTGTAATGCTTCTGGGGCTATGGGGCTGAAACGGGGCTGAAACGGGGCTGAAACGTGGAGGCTAACCAAGAGAGTTCTACTTAAGTTGAGGACAACCCAGAGGGCTATGGAACGAAAAATGGTAGGGGTAACATTAAGAGATAGAAAGCGTGCAGAGTGGGTCAGAGAAATAATGCAAGTTAACGACATTCTAGTGGAAATTAAGAAGAAGAAATGGACATGGGCAGGACATGTAGTGCGAAGAGAGGATAACCGATGGTCGCTGAGGGTAACAAACTGGATTCCAAGGGAAGGAAAGCGTAGCAGGGGGCGGCAGAAAGTTAGGTGGGCGGATGAGATTAAGAAGTTCGCAGGGGTCAAGTGGATGCAGGTAGCACAGAACCGGGTTAAGTGGAGAGATATGGGAGAGGCCTTCGCCCTGCAGTGGGTATAATCAGGCTGATGATGATGATGATGAATGCTTCTGGCCCCAAGGTGTATAATAAATAAAATAAAAATAAAAGTAAAACAATACTGCTGGACTCAAATGCATAACTCTGATCACATCCTTATTAGGACTGCCTTTGGTGTGAAGATCTATTGCTTTTCTTTGTCACTAATGACATTACTAACCTGAAAAGTCCAAAAGACTGCGAAGCGGACAACATTCTTGCCAACTTCTTGAAACCTTTCGTCTCTACCAATTTTTATAATGCGAAAAAGGAGGAAGGTTGACAGCCGTACTCCCCATAGGCAGACAAGGCCAGTGACGAGGCATTGTCTAGGGCTGTAAGTCTGAAAAAATTTCAAGACTGGTGAGTGTTGCATTCCTGCCACAACTATATATGTGTATATAGGGCTGTCCACTGAAACATGATCACCATCTTCAAAGCACCACTGCATCCGACCTGGCGGTGCAGTGAATTAAGTGGCAGCTGGCCATGCACAGCAACACCACCAGGTCGCTCTATGCTAGCATCACTTTGCCTTCATGGGCAGCCGCGTCAGGCGCAATGGTGCTTTGAAGACAGTAACTATGTTTCAGCTAAAAGTGAATGTCACTGTACATAAACAGTGTGGTACAAATTTTTTGTATACATAAACACTTGAGCACATGACCAAACCCCCCATTCTACAATCAGCAATAGGCCTGTGTGCCATAACAAGAGTTTAGTGGCACAGTATGTGAAACCTGACAGAATTTGACAGGGATCAAGTGATTGTACACATATACTTGCACATTTATGCAGCCGCATGTACGCAGAAGCATGCTCTCTGCAAGGCAACATATATGTCAGATACTGGCTTACTACTACAGCATACCATTCATGTATGCTTTGGCCAATCCTGATGCATTCTGTAAAAGTTCAACTTAGCTCGTCAAAGAACCAAAAAATCCTTATAAGCTTGTAAAAGCAATGGCTAATGATATGTGCACTCTAGTCTACAAATTACTTCTCTATAGTTTTGACCAAAGCCTATGTAAGCAGCTAGCCTTACTGAAGTAACGCTGATTGCAAAAGCGCAAAAAAACCTCCGCAGGGACAACAGCAAAAGACACACGAGCGCTTCAAAGAACAAAAAAACACAGGGACAACAGAAAAAAGAGCGCTTTAAGTACTTGTGTGTCCGTCTTCTGCTTTTGTCCCTGTGTTTTTTCAGCGCTTTCATGATCAACATGGCAAACCAACTCACCCAAACACAGCCATTAATGAACTTAATGAAGTACCCATACAAACTTACATATGAATGCCGACCAGCATCATTGCACTAACCTGTACCACTGTAGCTGACAAAGAATAAACATACGTCCAACATGCTTGCACAAGTTCTCTTGCTTTGATGTGAGGCTAACCAGAATCCAGCCTGCAGGCAGCTACTGGTCTCTTGCCGAAAAGTACAGCGTTCTATGCTGCTTCGACAATGGGACCCCATTATATGTCCCTTCTAGCTAAATTTCGTTTGGTCAGCAAACTTCTCCCATTCGTTGTCATGAAACAATAATCATTGCTTAAAAATATTGCACCATATGTGAATATTTGCAGAAAGGATAATGCAGATTTTCCATGCAAACAAATGTAGTTTTAAAACACGTCAGTAAAGATGGAGGACAAATTAAGGGACAGAAAATTAAGCACAAAACAGTATTGGAGTCGATTTGTCCTTCGCCTTTTTTGTCTGGTGTTCTAAACCCATACCAACTTGCCCAGACTTCTACTCTCGTACAAGTGTAGTTCTATAACGGTAAATACGATACAACTGCCGGGAAAAGTGTGTAAAGCACATGTGCATATGTACTAATGAATGCTTTACATACCTGGGCCAAAAGGAACACTGTTAAAGCTAGTACAATAAAGTTGGCACCTCCAGCAAAATCTGTCAATTTATCAAAATGGAATGTAGCTGCGATGACAAAGAAAATAAACTGCAGCCCGACAGTAATGATGGCAGATATGGCCAAATGGTCGACGTCAAGTATTTCTACTGCCATTCGTTGGTGTCAATAATACCTGGAAAACGAAAAGGAAAACAAAACAGTCAGGCGGGTTACTTACTCACCTCAAAGTGTACATCAAAAATCTTTCTTTTCACTCGAATGATATGCCAGAGACGGTTAAATGGCAGTATATCCAAATTAGTGAAGCCCCTGAGTCAATCATTTCAGCAGTGCTGTCGTGGGATGCGGGGAAGTACGCACCAGCGCATATAGATTTCAATTATTTTTGATGCCTACTTACCTCTCAGCGTTCATATTTGTGACAGTGCGAAAACATCATCGTGTTCGTAATCCGCGAGGCTTTTGTATCCTGAGTGATAGTGCATAGTTTTCAGCCGCAAAAAAACTTTCAACATCGGAAGACATGTCGCTTTCAGCACAAGAAGTCTCGATGCGCTGAAAGTGTGCGCATATGTATGCGCAAGGGATGCCCTTGGTGATGCCGTGACGGCCGTGATGCGCAAAGGAGCGTGATGGGCCGATGGGCCTTTGAAGTATAAGTATCCGCAGATCCGCATCAAAATAAACACGGTGATTTTGTCCGCAAGAAATTTTAATAATAAATCTGTTTAAAATTTTAGATATTCAAAAACAATTTTTGATGTTCTGTCTTTCACTACAGCATAACAGGTTGCGTAAGGGTACCAGGGTACCGCCCATATCAACATCGGTTTCGCTATTTCTGTTTTTGCTCTGAAAACAAAATTTTATCGATGCGTAGACTACTTAGTGCAATACTTCTACAACGTTTCTTTTTTTGAGCCATTCCATTACCACCATAATTAGTATGAGATTAGCAGTTTGGACGACGACGTCGACAGCGCCGTATCATCCGCTGTGTGACAGCGCCAACTCGATTGATCTAAATTCGTTGAAAACATGGCTGTCAGTATAATTCGCTGCAATGTTAGCAAAAAGAAAAAAAAGTAACGACTTGAAGAATGAGACGGCAGCAGTGAGGCTCTTCTCCTAAGTAACAGCTGTTCTGATTAAGTATTCGGCGCATTCGTCGCCGGGTTACCTGGCTGAGGCGTGTGCTCTCGCAGCTGCGCCACGCAGAGCTGGCTGTAGCAGGTATTGACTGCTTTATAGTAGTATTGACAGCAGAAATGTTTTAGCGATGGTTCCAAAGCGCCGTGTTATTACACGCGTACGTGCTGAGTAATTATGACCTCCGAGGAACTGAATTCGTCTCTTTCTGACGACCTGGACGAACTACGTTGTTCCCAAGTCGTGGGTACCCTTTGCTTTTCCGAGGCTGCCGATGACGCGGGGGAGTGTTTCGTGTCGTCAACTTCGAGAACAATTCGTGAGTTGCTCACATTCTTGTTCTTACCTTACCTCTCATTCTTAGGTGGCCTTTACTTCACTGTTCAACAGTAAGAGATGTGGGGACCGTTGACGACAGTCGGGTAGTGGACCTTGCGTAAACCACTGCGCGCTAAGGGTCGATCGTGTCAAGATTTCGGTACCGTATTCTGACTTCTGAATCTTTTGGTATAGCAGAAAATTAAAAGCTTTTGTCGTTTAGAATTTGCTCACGTTTTAGTGCTAACCTGATATGCTTACTAGATGACGTTTCAAGGAATTGTAGTTAGGAACCTGTAAATTAGTGGTCCGCTGTTGTTTATGACTGAGATTCTTGTCATTTGACCTCATGCGACGCTGCCTCTACGAGGAAACCACAGTGAGCTTTTTCTTTGACTTTGCTTTCATGCTATGAGATGTTTTCGCGTTCTGTTATTATGCGAAAACTCACTGGTGCCGCTGATTCGGTGTACGTTTAGGACGTGAAAGCGGACGCAGAAAAAGAAAGAAAAATCCTGGAAGCTGGTTCTTCTTTGTTGGCACTATTTTTTTTTTTTCACTGTCCTTCTGCCTCATCTTCGCGTATCTGAAGGCATGCTGAATACGTCCTTGCAGCCCTTTTTATAGATTGCGATTGTTACTGTTAGCAACGGCATACCGTTTTTGCGATATCAGCATATTGATGGGTTCACCGCTCTTTCCGAAAATTTGCGCCACAATCATCAGCTAGTCATTGTTTCATTTCAGGCGAATGTAAAGCGGTAGCAAACAAGCAGATCTGTTTCTGTGAACCATATCTCATCGTCATCAGCCGGACTATATTCACTGCAGGACGAAGGCCTCTCCCATTTTCTTCCAATTATCCCGGTCCTGTGCTAGCTGCATCCACTTGACCCCTGCGAATTTCTTTGATCTACCCGCCAAACCATATCAGAACCATCTCTGAGGGGGAAAAAAAAAAAACGGTTTTCAGCTGGGTGGATGCTGCTTCTAATGTTTATACAATGAAAGGCTTGCCGAAAAAAAAAAAAAAAGCAGTCAGTGATTAGCATTTGGTCATTTTCTTTGAACACTTTCACTGCTAATATGGTTTTTGTGCAGGGGCATGCATTGTGGACTTGATAGTTGTAAAGATATCCCCGGCCCTGTATGAAATCAAGCAGTGGTTGTTAGCAGATATAGCCCAGCTGTCTTAAATGTGTACTTTATAAGCAGCTTGAAGCTAATATACCTTTGCAAGAGAAGTAAATTGTACCTATCAAAAAAATAAAACAAAAGACTTGGTGAGGCAGCTTTGAAACATAGAAATCTAAGGAGTTAGCAGAATCCAGATTGGCATTATAGAGAATTAGTGCCTAGGGTCATTTATTTATTTATTTATTTATTTATTTATTTATTTATTTATTTATTTCTATTACCTCAAAGACCCCAGGAGTGCGGGGTTTTGCATGAGGGGTAGGCTTGACATTATTGTTGCGATTAACAAAAAAATGTTTCAATAGCTGTTCGGAAATGGCTTGGGTTAGAGTGAACGACGATGTCAGTGGGAAAATCGTTCCAGTCGATGGCTGTCCTTACCAAAAATGAGTTGAGGTGGGTTCGGGCATGTGGCGGATAAACGGCCAGCACCCCACTAAATGGTGGGGTGCTGATTATTTGGGAACCTTCAGATCCTCGGAGAGCAAGCACTATTTAGTAATTTACGTTTGTTGTGGAATGGAAGTCACCAATGAAAAAACACAGGATTCACTTGATGTTTCTGGTGGTGTGCTGGTGTTCTGGGTGGTGAAAGAGGACATGGTGGCACACATAGTAGTATTGAAGACGAATGATGCGAGGATGGTATGAAATTAGCCTTGTATACATGATGGGTGCTGCAACAAGACAGCATTTCATGCTTGCTCTTGCCAGGCTGGCTGGCCTAGCTGGTGCAAGGTAGCATTTATACTTGGGTTGTACTGACATCACAGCAGCTGCCAAGCTGGCAAAGGAGCACTGCAAAAAAGTGTGCATTTCTGTAATCCGGTTGAAACCTGGTATGGCTTGCATTGCCAAAGCTATGGGTGGTTCATCATCAGGGGAAAGCTATTGAACAGCACTTTGTCTTCATGTACAAAGTCTGTGCTGCTTTACTAAGCATGGTTATGTTATGTTTATTCCGCAACTTGAAATTCAGAAAAAGAATTTTTATTCATGTGACTTGAAATTTTTTGCATGCCATGGGCAAATATCTAGAAGTGATTTTGGTTCTCCATTTTTTCAAAATCGGGAAATGAGGTGTATGCTTTGCTTTTTTCGTATGTTAATAGAGTTTTGACCTTTCGGTTTAAAGAGAAAAAAATAAAATAAAATACGTGCTGAATTTAATTTTTGAAATTTGGTTTTAACTGAAAAAATGGTCGGTATCCTTGTAACATGCACACCACAGCTAGCTGGCTGTTGACCAGGAGGACAAAGGAGAAAATTAGCGTGTGGAAACCAGGGGCATGGCAGGATATTAATACCGTTGCTAAAGCAGTTGTGTGCTTTGATGCATTGTTTGCTACCTAACACACCTCACTCGGGGCTCCACCTCCTTGCCATCTGCCATTGAAGAGCTGTTTGGTCGCTGTTATTTGCACTTAGGATAGTTAATTCAAGGGATTGAGTAGGTTTCTCAACTTCTTTTAATGACATTTAAGGAAAAGGGTCATGTTCTGGTTACTATGACTGTCTGCACTTAACGATATTTAAGGGAAAGGTTCGCATTCTGGTTACTGTGACTTCAGAAACAGTTTCATTGCTGCTGTAGAAAGCAGAATAGGCTATTCCTCACTCTTCTGTTAATTCAGCACAACAGCGTAAGGCCGACACGACAATCTAGATTTTAGATGTATACTTACATTCTGTTGTTGTTTGACAGCTTTGCATTGTACTTCTGTTATTTTACTCTTATTGGCAATAGCACTTTCTTCTTCAAGACCAGCCCCAGGTACAGCCATTTGTGCATTAATTATGGATAAATATGCTGCTTGTGATAAAAAAAAAAGTGCAATATAAACTGACTTTTGATTGCCAAAAAATACATTTTATCACACTCATGTGTGCGTATGCACAGAGAGAGAGAGAACTGCAAAATCCAAGGACTCAAGTTTCTGTGTGAGGAGGTACCATATTTCTGTCATCAAGGTGACATTTTTTTCTGGTTCTTTTTTCCTGAACTTGTTATTGCCTATCTTGGTTGGACAGGGATTAGGAGCAGGCATGCATTTCGAATTTCCCAACCAAGACGATAACAAATTCAGGAAGAAAGCAGGAAAAAAAAGGTCCCCTTTACAACATTGCACACTCAGGTGAGATGGAAATATGGTATACCTCTCACATAGCGGTTTGGGTCTATGTATTCTATTTTTTTTATTTGGTGCTCTTTTTGTGTACATGCATTTGTGTGAATGCATTTTCAGAACAGCTTTTTAGCTCATCTTAAGACACCCTTTATTTAATTTCTTGTCTATTTTGTATATCTTCTTTTACTGCACTTCATACTCTTTCTTTTTTTTGCAAGATGCGCAATTTTTGTTTCTTGTGTTTGCTGATGGAATGCTTGGTGCTGCAAATACTATTCAAAATCTCCAAAACATTTTTTGAGCTGTGCTTCTTTAAGTGCTCGTGAGAAAGTTAGGCCTTCGAAAAGTGCTTCTGTTTAATCCTTATATTTAGAAGTAAAGCGTTTGATGTATTTTGCATACAGCAAAGTAAGTTGCTTTCTCTCCTTGTGTACAGTGTGTAATTGCTACATAAGGTCCCAAATCTGTTGTTCATATTTTATATGGTCACATTTTGCATGCATTGTATCCACGCATATTTTGAGGTTAGGTGCTTGCCACTGGGCTGGTGCCGTATACTTGTTTTTCTTGTTTTATTAGACTGAGAAAGAGCTTGAACTGTAAAAATATTTACTTCACATTTTCCTCCCAGAGCTCATTTTTTTTTACCCTGTATGTCTTATGTGGGCAAGAGTGTGGGTAAATCATGTTGATTTTAGTTTTTCTGCAAGACTTTGCATACTGTTCAGATTCCTGTATGAATAACCTGTGGGAATGACAGCTAATGCAGAAGGAATGAAACTCGTAGCATAGCAAGTAGTATAGCTGAAAATCATTTTTAGCTATGCTACTTGGGCTAAAGATATTGAATTATATTTCTTTGTCCATTCTGTTTTGGGAAATTAGCAATAAGGGAGGAATTATTAGCATCCATTTAGGAGTGTTGCACGTGCTTAAGTAGATGCTAATGAGTAATTGCTTTTTATTTTAAATTCCTTTCTTAGTAATTAAAAGAAATTGCTCAGTCTTTCACTTTGTAATATGACTACTGTTGAGTAAAGTGGAAATTGAGGCCTGCTGGTGCATAGTAAACATGAAGCGGCATCTTCAGCATTTTTCTTTGCCTTGTCTCTGTGATGTTTCAAACCTATTAGTTTTCCATAGTTGATGGCATTTTATCATAGTTAATGCCCTCAGTTGTGTTAAGAAGTCAGTTCATGAGGAGGGGTGTTTGCTCTAGCCTCCTTACACATAAGTGTCAATACCTATGAGCTCATCCTTGTGCTCATGTGCACAAGTTTACAATCTGAGGCTATGTTTTAGAGTGTTGTGCATATATGTTAGAGACAGTTGCAAGGGCTTTGTGCAAATTTATGAAATATATGAGCATGTGAAACCTCTTTAGTAGAGGGCTAGACAACATGCATGCGAACATTCCCCATCACTTTTCACGGTGCCTTTTTTTTCTGTTGCCTTTGCTTATTCTGATCCTTCGCAAAATAATTGTAAAATAAGTCAAAATCCTAGGTACATTAAGTATTGACCAAATGATTGGTCATCCAACCTTTGGCATAGAGTGCTGCTGTGGTGGCTCAGTGGTTAAGGCACTCTACTACTGGGCTGGATGAGCTGGGTTCAAACCTGGTCATGGTAACTGTCGAGGTGAAATGCTAGGTGCCTGGATACTGTGCGATGTCGGTGCACATTAAGAAACCTGAGGTGGTTGAAAATATCCAGAGCTCCTATGAACCACCTGACCATAAGGCACATTATATTTGCTGCCTCGGGAGATGACTCTGTCATTGACGGGATCTTGGTCCTTTGAGTTAATTAAAATGCCAAACAGATGCCTCATTGTGAGTGTTAGACTAGTCCAGTAACATTAGCATGCTCCGTTGCACTGCCAACAAATAAAACACATTGCATGCTCAGCTTGTGTTGCAGGGCCTCTGTACTGCATGTAGTGTTCATTATGTAGTGCTATGTGAAACACTTTGCATTCTTTTCATATTTTTCATTTGATTGTAATTCATGAACTTCGGCTTAAGTAATGCCCAGTAATATAACATGTAACGGTGTCATTTACGCAGTGTTGTATGCTATCGGCGGTGTAAAGACGTATTTTGCCAAGCCTTTTAAACCAAACAATTTGGTTCAAAGAGCAAAACAAACCTTATTAAAGATACTTTCTTCTGGTTTCTAGGGTCGTGGTCAAAGACTTCACAGACAAATACCTTGATGGCTTCAGGAGGTGATCAGCCTTCTAGGGTTGGGCCACAGCAGGTGGTCTTTGAAATAGTGTCAGCCAAAACAGTGGTTGAAGGACGCAAGAAGTTTGTGGTAAGTGTATACTTGTGCTTTTGCATTTGTTGACTGCATTTCATTGTCACATATTGTTGAATTTTCAGTACTCTTTGTTGAACATTGCAGTATTAAGTTTTAGCAACTCACCGAATGTGTAGCCAGAAAGGTCGCATGCTGGGTGGGTATATGTGTGATGGCACAGCTTGGATGCAGTCATGTTGTTGTGCTAGCATTATTGCTGTTTTTAAGGCATGAGAACGTGCAAAAACTTGGAAGTAGTATCGTGTTTCAGTACACACCACTCTTGTGTAGAGTGCTCGAGCTTTGTGCTAGAAATGGTAGAAACAGTAGAAATGAAATAAGAGTGACTGCTAATTTTCAGATGAGGAACTCAGGCTCTCATCTGGCTTGTCGCTTTCTGTGACTGTCCTTCCAAGCAAGCATTATTTAGTATGTGTCTGATATTACCAGTCGTTGCTGTGCTTTTGTGCAATGCGTCTCAAATAATCTACACAAGGGTGGTGCACATGCTACAGGCACAAAGCTACTACATTGACCGAAATGTAAGGCGACCATTTGTGCAGTGCGTCTCAAATAATCTACACAAGGGTGGTGCACATGCTACAGGCACAAAGCTACTACATTGACCGGAATGTAAGGCGACCATGACTGCAAACATGGTGGTTGCCGTTGTGGGTGTGAAGCAGGGAAAAGAAAAGAATACAAATGCTACATGAGAGCTCATTTTACGGGTGTGAAATGAGAAAAAATTGTGTAAATGTAATTCGAGAAACGTGGCTGCAGTGTACTGAAAGATTAATAGAAGTTATTCGAGGTGTGACAAAAAAAAAATGAGACTGGTCCAATAAATTATTGTATGTACTTGCAGAATCAGTTCTCTGTGACGTTATCACCTTCAAGGTAGTCGCCTTCAGCATTCACACACTTCTGTATTCAGTGCTGCCATTGCTGGTAACAGTTCCGGAACGAGGTTTTTGGAAGGCCCTTCAGGAGATTTTTCATTTTTGCTTGAACCTCTTCAACTGAGGCAAAATGGGTTCCCTTTAAGCAAGATTTAACTTTAGGAAATAAAAAAAATTTTCTTGGAGCCAAATCAGGTGAATAAGGAGGGCGCTTTATCACAGTAATGATTTTGCTGGTCAGAAACTGCTTGACCGATAGGGCCGTGTTAGCGGTTGCATTGTCTTGGTACACAACCATCCATTACTCCACAACTGTGACCTTTTTTTTTTTTCCTAATTTTTTCATGAGTGTTTTTAGTTCTTCAATGTAGTAGTGCTAATTAAAAGTTTGACCACTGGGAACCTACTCAATCATTAAAATTTCACTCTTTTTTTCAAGCTACAAACTTAGTCTCGTTTCTTTTGTCTCACACCTTGTAAAAATGGCTTTACTGTGACTTAACGACTTGGGAAGGTGAGGCCGCTGTCGATCCTTCATACATTGAATGCCATGCATGAGTATACTCGGGCAAGCCCCTGTGCATATTCCTTTCAAACACCAGAGTATACTCGGGTTGCATCTTGCATTCACTCCTTACAATTTAAAAGTCTACTCAGGAAATAATCTTGAAGAGGCCCTGCCATTTGTTGTGTATATGCTCAAACTCAAATTTATGCCCGTTTTAATGGGTGAAGGGCAAGTTCCGCTGCTTTTACTGTGGTGATTTCCGGTAGTTGGTTTTTGAATCTTTTATTCTGCCATGGAAGATGCATGTGGGAAGCTGAAGCACTAGTGAGGGATGCTGATAGAAATTATTGATGAGCTGTGCCTTTCAGGTTTTCTCAGGCGTGAGAAAACACAGACGTAGAAATCCCACTTTGCTTTGGTCAGTCAGTCGATTTGCACCTGCCTTATGGCCAGAAACAGCTTATATTGCCCACTGTTTCCTATAAACCTTGGCATTGAATATTTTAAACTTAAAGCAGAAGCATACAGAAAGTGGGTCCTCATGAACTATCTGGCACTCAAAAGGTTAAAAAAGTGTAAACACAAAATTTTAGTTGCCCATTTTTTTTTTTTTTGTAATGAAAGTGTCAGATATGACATGGATTATCAGGCATTATTTGCCTACAACCGCTAAATAATTTATACTAAATTTTTTTTCTTGTGCGTGATATTTTGGTTTCAAAAAGCTGAATGATGGCAGCGGCATCAAAGTTTTTGTATGGTCACATAGGGCATAAAAACTGAGACATCTTCATCGCTTTAATTCACTGAAATGCTAAAGCTAGCTTGCCTCAAGAGCCAGAATGGAGAAGCAGTGATTATATTGCAGTTTTGTCATCCTCGCATGATCTTTCTTAAAACTTGATGTAAGAGCCATCTTTTGGTTGTTGAAACCAAAGCAGCATGAGAGAAATGTGTATTGGTGCCCAAAAATAGTTTTTAAAACACTGAAATTGTGAAAAGCGAGAATTTCTTTGCTCCCTAGAGGTGCTGCCTGGCAATGAGGAAGGAATTATGGAGTTTGTGCCTGGAAGTGCAGATCACACTATTCAAGTTGTGGCTGCATGCTGAGATTGTGCACAGATTAATTTGTTGTTCTAATTTTCATGCTTTAAAAAAAAAACAAAAAAACTTCCCTGTACATCTTCCTTGGTGCATGCTGGTTGTGTGTTTGTGGTAGCCCTTGGCTACTGAGGCACTCTGAGTTTTCACCTGTGCAAAGCACCTTAGGCGCAGTTCCCTTTCTTGTTGCTGCCAGTGTTACACAGTGTTGGTGAAGAAGAGCCCTGGGCTGGAGCGTCTTCCCGGGGTTCTGGAGCGGCGCTACTCGGACTTCTCAGCCCTGTTTGCAGGCCTGCGACGCCGCCACCCATCATGTGTGGCCTTGCGAGACTTCCCATTTCCCCGCAAGGCACTGCTGGGCAACTTTACCACTGAAGTGATAACAGAACGCAGTCTGGCCTTTCGCCGCCTACTATCCCGTGTTCATGCTTCGCCAGAGTTGCGCCGATCTCCAGAGTTCGCAGAATTCACATGGCGCCGTGAAGTGTTCCGTGCTCATCGGCTGATGGCTTCTGGCCAGTTTGAGGATGCCTCTGTTCTCCTCGAAAATGCTTACTCTGTCCAGGAGAAGGTACTTGGTAAGTAGGTTATGCTTCTTTATTAAAACTGCCTTGTTGACAAAAATGATCTTCAGACTTGCATTTTGGAGCCATTACTTCACACTAACGCATTCACACACACAGAAAAAGCAGTTGTGTTATTGCAGAGGGGTTCTGTTGCGTTGACCTTGGCTAATTTTGTTTTGTGTAGAAAATAGATAACCATCGCATCAGGCCAACTTTAACCTGTTGTGTATTGTGCAGTATTGGTTAACCACTGCATCAAGCCAGCTCACAAAAGTTTGATGTGAGCTGGCTTGATACCTGCTACAGTTTTCAGTACCTTGATTTGGACAGCAGTAAAATAACTGTTAACCAGGCTGAAGCCAGGTTAGACTGGTATTTTTCTTTCAGATCGTCGCCCTGTTTGCGTTACAGTAAAATCTTGTTAATTTGGCCCCCACTAATTTGAATTAGTAGTAGTGTGATCCTGGCCGATGCCAGTAAGTGTATGTCCCTTGGATGCTTGTTAATTTGGGCATGGGCAGGCTACACTGGTTAGTTCGTGTTGTGGGTCACGTCGAGGTACGACTCTCGAAGCTGGCGATCATCCAACTAGACCTGCCCTAACCTAACCTAAACAGTGGTGCTTGCGCACTTCTGGCAAGCACGCTGGTCAAAAGTCCTTATTGCTAAAGCATAGTCCAGCAGCATTGTTCCAGTTTCGCTCCTGTCAAATTCACGCCAATTTCTGCTGCAATTGGGCATGCCAATCAGACGCTACTTTGTGTGTCTGTGGTCTTTTCATTTTTTTTTTAGATGGTGTCATGCTGTTCTAATTCCTTTGCATATTTCTCTCTTCTGCATCCACGCACTTCCTCTGCATTTCCCCTAGTGCGTTGAAGCGTTAAGTTTTGAGGATCCTTCACTTTACACGACATGTGGTGAAGCATCCTCAAAATGTGACGGGGCCGTTTATGGGGAGGCACACATCACTGCCACTGTGTCACAGGGCAACAAGGGCTGCCAAGGCACTTACCATCTTGGAGCAATTCTTAAACATCCTGACAGTGTGCTCAAAGCAAAGCATTGGCAGTCCTAAGTTAGGGGAATCCCCCAAGGTGGAGTAGCAGACCATTAGTCGATACTGCAAAGTATCGTCGTTGTCGCTTAGTTTTCGTCTCGAATGTATAGAAAGGTTATATTTTAGCTGTTCATTAGGTAAACTTTCTGTGATGCAAAGTGGTTTTTGTTGTACTTTTAGGGATGTTGGATAATTTGAACTTTTGGATAATTCAAACATTTTTCATGGTACCTTGAAGGCCAAATTGACACAATTTTTGTCATGAGAGAAGAGTTCTATGCTCAAATGCAACAGCCATAGAATGTGTGTGATAAGTTGTGGTTAATATGTATTATTGTGATTCATGCTTGGAGATGTAGTGCTTTTGAGCACCTCCTGATTTGACAGACCTGGCCTTTGGCTCCATCAGCACTGCCATTTTGGTAGCCATGAGAGTTTCCAGTTAGCTTACGCATGTTCACTGTGGCAGCCAGGCTTTGCTGATTAGCGTGTAATGTGAAATCTTTGGTGTGGTATACAGACTGCTCTCCGTACGTTATCTCACATCTGTGGTACAGTTGAAGTTCTAGTGGTGGACAGACATGAATTTGTAATTGAAAAACGTGGCACCTGGCATGTAATGGGTTCTTCTTCCTAGCTTTGGTGGAGGTACTAGTACATAAGAATTGACTTAGACATTTTGCAGAAAAGACCCGACTGTGGCGACCGCATTTTGATGGAGGCGGAAAGCAAGGTGCCCGTTTACTGTGTGATGTCAATACATTTATAGAACTCCAGGTGGTCAAAATTGTTTGGAGCCCTTCACTGTGGTGTTCTGTATGGCCCGAGTCACTTTGGGACTTAAGCAGGCATGAATCAAAAAGACAAACATTGCTGCAGAAAGGAAGTAGGATTCATATGAATTGTTGGAATAAGTCATATTTGTGTACTATGGCTGACAGTGATTTCTTCCACGCTGTTTACTCATTCATTATGTGAATGCTGTGAGCTTGTGGATGGTCTGCTAAAATGCTAAAAAAGGCTTTGTGTGAACCCACACAGTGCACACTTGCATCTTGTTTCGGATGATGCTGTTTAGGCATATGATCGTGAGCTGCATGTCATTGACTGCTTGCAGCCATTTTTGTCTCAAAGGCCTGGCTGTAATAATAAGGTAAGGTTAAAGCATGCACCTGTCGAGCTTGGGGCATATACTTGTGGCATAGCTTGGAAACTGCAGTTCACACATGTAATATTGCTGATAACACCGGTGGCTACCATGAGATGATACTGAAGGCAACAGTGGCCACATTGATGGTTGTCACTGACAGTTCTGACATTACTTCACTGCACTTCAAAGATTTCGCTTATAGATATAATTGTGAATATGCAAGTAATGTGCAGCATTTTCATTGAAATTTCTTAAACATAGCTTGATTTTGCCTTATTGATTTTTATAGTATTTTGCTTTTTGTTAGTGTGTGCTGTGTATTGGGAAACTAATTCTTGTGGGGCATGTCATTGGCTTAATCGTGCCAGTTGCAGCTGCTAGTTAGTGTTAGCTCTTTTTCAAAGTTTATCGGTATTCAAAATAATTTGTGGTGTTTTAATGCAGTGAAACTGCGCAGGTTACATCTTGAAGATACAGGGGAATCTTGTTTGCTGACACGTTTTTAAAAATAAATAGTGAAAATGAACATATTGAGTTCAAATAAGTTTAGTAAAACCAATTTGTGGTGGTGGAAGTGTGTGGTTGAAAGTATTGCTGTGGCAGTATAATTTGTTAATTTAGTTAGTATGCTGTTGTGATGTTCTATAGTGCTTGTGAAAGCACTTCTGGGTGTCAGTAATGATTTTCTGCAGGTTATAGAGGTAACCTATGGTTCCATTAGGTGCACTGCTAGTTATTTGGTAGGACTGTACCTTTTCCTAGTTTTTGTTTGTTTGTTTTCTTATAATAAACATTGGAACAAAAAGGCAGCTAAACTTTTTGCTCCGTCAACGAGGACAAGTCACGTACATCTAAGTGAAAAGGGGTACTAAAGCTGTCAGTGAATATGTGGTGTGCTACTTCATCTGCTGCCTTGTTTTTACATATTTTCCTCCTGCCTCCTTAGCTGGTTTCACTAATTTCATCATCATCATCATCATCAGCAGCCTGATTATACCCCTGCAGGGCGAAGGCCTCTCCCATATTTCTCCACTTAACCCGGTTCTGTGCTAGCTGCATCCACGTGACCCCTGCGAACTTCTTAATCTCATCCGCCCACCTAACTTTCTGCCGCCCCCTGCTACGCTTTCCTTCCCTTGGAATCCAGTTTCTTACCCTCAGCGACCATAGGTTATCCTCTCTTCGCACTACATGTCCTGCCCATGTCCATTTCTTCTTCTTAATTTCCACTAGAATGTCGGTAACTTGAGTTATTTCTCTGACCCACTCTGCACGCTTTCTATCTCTTAATGTTACCCCTACCATTTTTCGTTCCATAGCCCTCTGGGTTTTCCTCAACTTAAGTAGAACTCTCTTGGTTAGCCTCCACGTTTCAGCCCCATAGGTGAGTACAGGCAAGATGCAACTGTTGTATACTTTCCTCTTGAGCGATACCGGTAAGCTGCTAGTCATAATCTGCGAGTGCTTGCCAAATGCGCTCCATCCCAATCTTATTCTTCTTGTTATTTCCTTTTCATGGTCCGGATCTGCGGTTACTACCTGTCCTAAGTAGACATATTCGCCTACTACTTCCAGTATTTCGCTGCCTAATGTAAACTGCTGTTCCTTCCCGAGGCTGTTGAACATTACCTTAGTCTTCTGCATATTGATTTTCAAGCCTACGGTTCTACGTTTCCTGTCTAGGTCATCAATCATTATTTGCAGTTCATCCCCCGAGTTGCTTAGCAAGGCAATTTCATCAGCAAATCGCAGATTACTGAGGTATTCTCCATTTACCCTTATCCCTAACTGCTCCCATTCCAAGTCTCTGAATACTTCCTCTAAACAAGCTGTGAATAGTACTGGGGAGATTGTGTCTCCTTGCCTAACACTTTTCTTTATGGGAATTTTGTTACTTTTTTATGCAGAACTATGGTTGCTGTGCAGCCACTATATATATCTTCCAGCACTTTCACGTACGGCTCGTCTACCCCATGATTTCGCAATGCCTGCATCACTGCCGAGGTTTCAACTGAGTCAAATGCTTTTTCGTAATAAATGAATGCTATGTATAAGGGCTGGTTATATTCTGAGCATTTTTCTATCACCTGATTGATGGTATGGATATGATCGATAGTAGGGTACCGTTTCCGAGACCCTGCTTGATCCTTTGCTTGAGTGCAGTCTAAGGTTTTCCTGATTCTATTAGCGATTACCTTAGTAAATACCTTATACGTAACAGACAGTAAGCTGATTGGTCTGTAATTTTTAAGGTCCTTAGAGTCCCCTTTCTTGTGAATGAGGATAATGTTTGCATTCTTCCATGGTTCCGGTACCGTCGATGACACCAGGCACTGCGTATACAGGGTGGCCAGTTTTTCTAGCACGATATCCCCCCCGTCCTTCAGCAAATCAGTAGTTATCTGATCCCCTCCAGCTGGTTTCCCCCTTTTCATAGTTTCTAGTGCTTTCTTGACCTCGTCCTTCGTCACTGGTGGAACGTCGGACTGTTTTTCCCTACCGCCAATCTCATTACAGTCCTGACTACTTTGGCTACTGTAGAGATCTGTATAGAACTCCTCGGCTATTTTGACTATCTTGTCCATATTAGTGATGACGTTGCCCGCCTTGTCCCTTATTGCATACATCTGATTTTTGCCTATGCCCAATTTCTTTTTTACCGCTTTAAGGCTTCCCCCGTTCTTTACAACATGCTCTATTTTCTCCATGTTATACTTCCTTATATCGGCCACCTTGCGCTTATTGATTAGCTTTGATATCTCGGCCAATTCGATCTGGACTGTTGGATTGGAAGCTTTCATACTCTGGCGTTTCTTAATCAAATCTTTCGTCTCCTTAGACAGCTTACCGGTATCCTCTCTAACTATCCTACCGCCTACTTCTACCGCGCACTCAGTAATGATACCTGTGAAATTATTGTTCCTTGCCTCTAGGGTAATGTCGCCATCCTCAGTTAGAGCTGAATACCTATTCTGTAGCGAGATCCTGAACTAGCAGCTCTGGGTCTGCACAATACAATACAAGAATTAGCAGAAGCCCAAATCAAGTCACAGGTAAACAGACTTCTACAAACGAGGACGGGAAGACGGGTGTTGGAAAGACTGGGATATAGCACACACCTACAGGCTTATAACAAGACAAGACAGGTATCGCGGGAAGTCAGAAATTGGTACCGAGTTCGGCCCATACCAAGAAACATGGACCCCCGCCTACACCCGGGAAGAAGGCAGGCAAGGGCAGAGTATTATGAAAAAACATTCCGCCAACAAGACACGTCAAGGTTCACCGACGCAGCCTTATACGAAACCAACGCAAAGAGGGCGATAGCCACGGTCACAGACTGCGAAGGCCGGGAGGTAGTTAGCGCCTCGATCCAAATGTACAGTCACGGAGGCAGAGGAAGTGGCTATCGCACTGGCCATTAGGCAAGGAAGAGAAACGGGAGAGAGTCTGACGATACTGTCAGACTCTCAATCTGCATGCAGAAATTTTCAACGGGGTAAATTATCTAAGGTAGCGCACCAAATCCTTTCTTCCACAAGCGAGCCAACAAAACAATACACTCAAACACTAGTGTGGATTCCGGGGCATGCAGGGATCACGGGGAATTTGTACGCAGACAGGGTAGCACGAGGACATGCAACCTACCGTGCGCCCAACAGTCTCGGGACAGAGTACCTGATTCCGCTTGACCCTGACTACACCACAATACTACAACACTACAGAGGCTTGCGGAAAGTATATCCGGAGCCGCATAAAAAGCTCAGCAATGAGGAGGCCATAGATCTGAGGCGGCTACAGACGGGCACCTTCATTAATTTACACATATTACACATGATGCATCCCACGACATTCAGAGACGAGTGCCCGTGGTGCGGGAAGACCCCTACCCTGTACCACATAACATGGGAATGCAGCTCACATCAACTGCAAAAAATTGAAAACCCAAATGAAAGACAGTGGGAGGCTTTGCTGGCCAGCTCTGATCCGGAGGCTCAGCTCTACCTGGTCACAAGAGCTCGCAAACTGGCGAAAGCCAGTGGTGCCCTGGACTGGGGGCGCCAACCGCTCGTCAGCCTCGGTTGAAGAGGCGAAGAAAAAGATCTCCGAGCAATTAATAAAGTTCACTCACTCACTCACTCACTCTGCCCTCCCCCTCACCGCTAATTCGTTGATGGGTTTCTTTCTTACTAATCTGCTGCGTTCCTTCTTCAGATTTAGGCTAATTCGGGACCTCACCATCCTGTGGTCACTGCATCGCACTTTCCCGATTACCTCTACATTACCTCTACTAATTTCACCCTGCACAAATTGTTCTCACGCCTGATGGAAATTTCTGTTGCTGCTTTCCATTTGCTGGTTTTATTTGATATTTCTGAGATCACTCATACAGCTGCAGATTTCTGTCAGAGAGAAGGATAGGCAGTAGAATGCGTGCACCAGGGTAGCCTTCTAATGTATGGCAAACAGTAACAGGGAAGCTAGGCCTCTGATTTCATCTACTCTTGACTTAAGTATGTGTGCTAGCGAACATAGGTGCAGCCTCTGACAGGAAGGTTGCATCATGGTGTGAATCTCTGATTCTGTGCTTTCATAGAATGTCCCCCCAGCTGATTGCATAATGTTTTGGAAATAGGAACTGGCAGCTTTCTGTTGGTTTTTCCTGGGCAGAATTGCTGCTTTATTAAATCCATGTTTCTGCTGCAAGTGCTGCACTTCTTCATGTATTTAACACTTCACTGTCCTATTCACAGATATAGAGTACAGTTTATTGCTTTTTAGAATTTGTGGCTTGTCTTAAAGGAGTGCCAAAAACTTCATAGCTATGTGACATTGTCATTTTAATGCACTGATTAAAAAGCACTGAAGGTTGTGTTTTGGTTGGCCTTTCTTAGTTGTGCAAGGTTTTCATATCAGGGGCCCAGGCTTTATTTGTTGTAAAGTTTACTCCTTAGAGTTGGAGGCAGGAAGGAGGCCCTAAAACTGTTGTTTTCATCCATTGCCATGGATGTGCATATGTGGTATTTACAATAGGTTAAGTGAATTCTTGTTGGGGCCTGGCTGCAGGTGATGGCGACCCAGACACATTCACTACCCTAGCTGTGCTGACAGCTTGCCTCAATGCGGTGGACAATGTAGCCGAGGCACAAAAGTATGCGGAGCTGGCCCTGTCCAAGAGGCTGCCCGGTGGGGAAGCTACCAGTGCCAGTGACCTTGAGGTGCCGTTGCTTGTGCTGGCCATCCGGCTCTGGTGGGCAGTGGGAAAGGAGAAGCGTGAGCTGGAGGAGAGACTGCGCCAAGTGAAAGACACGGGGCTCAACGTGGATGCCCTGCCAACACTGCTTGAGCTGGTGCTCAAGAAGGACAGTGCCACCTTGTATTCATCTTAGATTGGGGGTTTGGCCACCGTCACCGGCTCCCCCGGCGCACCGCACCTGTTGGCCGACCTTTTAATGTTTTGCCTGCCACGAATTAGATCTGGTATTTATTTCGTGTGCTCAGTAGATATGGATGCTTTTGGAGTAGCCACTGTAGGCTGTGTGAATGCAACTGGGCACCAGTTAAATTACGCGACCTCTGTGACATAGAGGGCTGAAGCCTAAGAGAGTAGGATGATTTGAAAAAATTTTTCAGGTTACTAGCTGGAGCAACTGATGGAGTAGCAACCATGGTGAGAACCTGCATCCAGTTTGGGATCTGAGGAGCAAATTAGACACGGACTCTGTGGATTTGAACTATTTCTTCCGTTTTCTGTAATTGCATCAGTCACATGTACTCGGAACTCGGAAGCATCACTTGAGGATAGTGCCTAGAATTTTGTATGTGAGAAGCTGTGGATGCAGTAGCTTCTGCTTCATACAGAACACAGAAAGGAACAAAATTTTTTGCGTGCTGGGTACCAGAAGAAGCACAGAATTCAGTGTCATGATGCACAAACCTTGAGCTAACCTTCGTTCTGTATGGCAAGCAAATGCAGCCTTTTGCACTTTAATGTTCACACTTTCAAATTTCACATTGTGTGCTATTTCTGATTGGCTATCATGAAGTGCCATAGGCAGGTTGTATTGGACTTCTGTCAAAACAGAACTCTTGTGCGACATTTGTGATTGGGGACATGTCATGGGCCTCTGTGGATTCTGTATAAAAAAAGCTTGTGGTGTCTGATACAAATTGGTATGTGGTGCTTGTTTTGAAGTTTGTGAACGGTTATTTATTAAATTAGCTTGGTAAAGCTAGTTGCCGTGTAACCTTTATTGTTGATTATGTTGTTGTGAGGCAAGTGGGGGACCTTTAATATTATGTTAAAGTGCATTAATTGAAACAGGTGTTCAGACAAATCTTACAGGCATATTTAGCAGCACAAATTAACACATCTAAATAAATTAATGTTACCTTTAGGCCACATATATTGTTGCTTTAAACCTGGGGTCTTCAAGCCTTCTGCCTATATGACTGTGTTGGTGACCTGTCATTATGTTGAAGGTCAGAAAGACAAGTCACAGTGGGCTATAAATTGTAGTCATCTGCAGATAAACACAGTATCTTAGAGAGTGAAAAGCCTTTACTTTAATAAGAGTTATATTTTTTAAGCTTAACAGGTGTGTACTGAATAATCCAAGGAACACTCATAGAAGGTTAATTATGATTTTGCATTCAGAGTAGTAAAGTAAATGTTAGAGCTGATGCTTCCACTTTTGCATTTAACATTTTCATGTTTCAGCAGTGAGAGTGGACCTTAAATTTTTTTTACATAAATCAGCCCTGTCCTTGGACCTATCTACTTCACTCCTAAAATTGTTTGCACTGTTACTTTTAACCAAAAGTAGATGTAAGAAAGAAGGGGCTTGTAGCCTGGAAATTGTTAAGGTACCAGACTTCTTCAAATATGTACCAGACGTTCATGCTTGAATTTGGCATTCAGCTGTGTTTGTCAGCAGCAGTTGTATTTCATGACCGTAATTATATACCCAACAATAGAAATCAATTTTGAAGTAATCTAAAAGCCTTAGAGAAGCAGCTAGGTGGGCAGATCATCATTGGAGTTGCGTGCTGTGGGGCCTGAGTAGCCACTGGATGAAAAAAATAGCTGCGGAAGAGTCTCGTACACTCTTCTCGATTATGTATTTCCACTGTGCATTTTGAACAGGCTATATTTTTTACTTTTCATCAATGCTTAAAACAAACTATAATATGCATCCATGGCCAGTTAAAGCAGCATGAGAGTTAATTAGGTGAGAACTACTACTTAAAACTTTCACAACTTTTTTGTCATTGGTAAGCTGCCCTTTATTTCAGCCTTGTGGCTAATATTAAAATGAATGCGGACCTCTACACAGATTGTTTGCTAACAGTTCTTTAATGGTGGCTTGATGCTTGCATGGCGTTTTGCACAAGCCGAGAAGGCAATTTGGCAATGGCTACAGGGAGCTCGTTGGACTTGGCTGTCACAGCTGCCAAGATCAGTGTTGTCCATGTTGGCAAGCAAAAGTATTAGCTTTTATTTCATAGGCTATGCAAAAAGTACAAGAAATGGCCGAGGGGCCATTCAGAGGCCCTCATCAGAGGACCTGAGGAGCTGTAACAAGCTCAAGATTCAGTGTTACCAAGCCATCAACGGGGATTGGAGAGTACATCTCTGCAGGCAGTATGTAGTTCACATGCGGTGTTTGGAGGCCCCTAGTATACGTGATGAAATGGTTAATTTTGTGAACTTTTATATCATCTTTTGAAAAAAGTACTTGGTGACCTCTTGTAAAGAGGTTATTTTTTTATAAGGCATACAGGTGAAGCACTTATAGAAAATTAATGAATTTATTTTTTTTGTTTTTATTTGCATTTAAAAGGTCAAAGTACTAGTATGCTTTTCCTAAAGCAGTATACTTTGTCAAATTGGACAAAATGGGGGCAATCTGTGTATAATTTTTCCTCCGCTCTGCTACCTTTGAGGATCATAAGCTCATTGTATGGCTTTCATTCCACAGTCACTGTTTAATGGGGAATCCTATGGGTGTATTGCTTTTTCAAATATTTCATATCCATCTTATCTTTTCATGAAAGTTTTGTTATCTAGCTTTAACCACAAGTCATATATATTGGCCAGTGCCTGTTTCCTTTTATTAGTCAGTGACTAATTTTCAGTGGTTTTTGGGGATTGGTATTAAGTCCTTTAACATTTCAGAGAAGCTGTGATAACTGCGAGTCGTTTCTATTTTATAAAGGTAACATTGCTTTATTGTTCATTGTTTATTTATTCGGAGTACCTACAATGGGGGGGGGGGCTGATGGGCATTATTGTAGGGGGAAGAGATACATAAATATAAGAATCGGCGAGAGCAGTCTGCACATACATCAACAGTATGCTTACAGATACCGTGGACACTTACATGTTAGCAACGCCCAGTTTCAACATTGCTTTTTACAAACAAGGCCAGCTGGTGTTATGCCATTGTAGCCTCTCTTTGCTTTTCAGAGTGGAGGAAAGAATTGGGACACTGGCAAAATAAAGAGCATCTGCAAGAGATTAAGTTTTAAATGCTTGCTTTATTGAAATCAGCGTTTTGTGCACTGAATGCCCCAAAATCTTGTAATTTCTTTATTAGTTGTGAGCCTCGTACATTATTATGGAGGTTGTTTGCCATAATTGAGATGATAATTGTTTTGTTTGCCTTAAACATGTGCTAGAAAGTGACTAGTGAGGGCATAGAAATTGTGTTTGTGCAGCTTCTGCTGACATGTCCTCTCCTAAACTCTTGGCTTTCTTCTGTGATGAACAAGGAATGATGATAGCTATGCCATACTCCACCATCTATCCACTTAGACATGTCCGCAGGTGGCGCTTCCTGGCCTCTATGCCAAGGAAAGGAATGTGGTAGTTTTCAAATGATGTTCAGTGCCGATAGCTGATGGTATTAACCCTTGAGAAGATCCCTCGTGCAGGTGTTATTGTAAAATTACTTATTTTTTTCTCTAAATAAATGTCACGTAAAATTGGGGTAGCATTTACAAATGTGTTACCTGTAGTAGTGAATGACCCTTGAAGAAGAAAAATAGCTTGTGAGGCTGATCTGTGCGTTTAGTGCCCTTTAAAATAGGAATGGCTTATACCAGAACATTCAAAGGAAAGCTCACATCAAGTGACAGAGGCATTGCCCTTCTACCACTATAAATGATTAGAATTGTGCCGTTCTTACTGGCATCTATTATTATTACTACTATTATCATCATCATCATCATTATTATCTGGAGTGATGAGTAGCATTAGTCACTGCCGACATGATTGAAACAGTGTCTGTGTCAGTTTTCGTTTTTCAACTGGGGGGAGGGGGAGGGAGGCATGTTTTGATGGAGGCGAAACGCAAGGCGTCCGTGCGCCGTGCGATGTTGGTACACATTAAAAAACTCCATGTGATCAATTCTCCTAAGCCCTTCACTACGGCGTCCCTGAATCACTATGGGGCGTTAAACTTCAAAAACCACCATAAATCAGTTTTTGTTCCTGGTTAAAACTATGTAGCTTTCTTTCAATCACATTTAAATCTTTCATGTTCACGCTATTTTCTTGCACTTGCTGTGAGCACATAGTCATTTTTCCTTAATGCCATTACCATGGCGAGCAAAAAGCAACCAAAAAGCAAGGAATGGAAAAGCTGTCACCATTTTAGTTGTCAGAATTATACATTAATGCAGAATGGCAGGCTTAGCTTGTTACAGGCTTTGTACGAGCTGGTCGTAAATACTAGGCATGCTGAGCTTTTCTGGCTATATTAGTACAACTCATGAACAGGGCTCATCCATAACAGCAAATGGGTTAGGGGATGGCTGTAAGGAAATCATTTTATTGAATTTACTACCTACCTCATTGTATACCTGCATTTTAGTTGTACAAAAGAAAAAAAGGGAAACATTATTGTCTACCCTGGCAAGAGTGTGCATATGCAGTTCTACTTCACATGATTTTAATTTTGTACACATACTAGATTATTGCCTTTGTCAAAAGTGTGTTATCTGCAATGTTTGCTGTTAAGCTGTGCAGTAGGACACTTGTAACTTTAAACATAGCTCCGTAGGGGGACCAAGGAGTAGCACCCAAGAGGCTTTTGGAGGTCCAGGTGTGCAGGCGTGCCCTGCTACACAAATCATTAGCAAGCGCTGCTGGCCAGTCACTCTTTGCAATGGCTGTGCTAATGGCCTTTGGAGCCAACTCTACTAAGCTTAATTCTGATTAGCTGAACAGTTTTGGGACCATTTGGTCAGAATGTGGTACAGAAAAAGTCTGGTTAATTGGATATGACCAGAGTCTATGAAGAGGATCATATGCATGTGGTTAGTTTTTAGAAAACATTGAACACATGTTTTTCTGTGTCAAAAAGGGTGTTCTCTTTGAAAAAGGCTAAAACCACATCAGCTGAATAGCTGCCTACAGGCCTGATGGGATTTCTGAAAACTTTTTTTCTTCTTGGGGCTTAATAAAGGTATTCTTGTGCAATCGCCATATATATATATATATATATATATATATATATATATATATATATATATATATATATATACACACTTTTTTGTCTTTCATAGTGTTTTGAGTGCTTGTATGACCCTTTTACGTGTTTTAATTTCGGCACTTTCTTTAAGCTGAACAAATTTATGAGGTTACATTATGCTTTTCTTAAAGGACTATAGACGCCTAATTTTTGGGCTCGTGTTTTATTCTTTGTAATGCTGCTTAGGACATTACTGTACATGGATCATCACCATGTCACATTCGCCTACGACTGCTAAATAATTTATAACCACATTTTTTTTCTCACCTGTTTTGGTTTCAACAGCCGAGCGATGGCTGTGACGTCACAGTCAAGTCTAGGTCATGCTAAGGATGAAAATACAGCAATAGAATCATTCCTGTGTTGTTTGATTTCGCTGCAATGGTAAAGCCAACCTGCCTTAAAAACAGGAGTCATTGCGAGAGAAAATAAGCAATTATATCGCTGTTTTTTCATACCACGCCTCAAGACTTGATTGTAACGTCACAGCCATCTCTCGGATATCGAAACTGAAACTGGAGAGAGAAGAAAATTCAATTATATATTGTTTAGTGTTTGTAAGCGAAAATTGCGTGCGGATCGACATACAGGAATGACTTACGCATCATTAACAAGAAGAAAAATGTCACCAAAATTTGGTGTCTATACTCCTTTAAAGTGGGGTCTAGTAGACTTGTAGCTAATTGTCAGTTGCTGTTCATTGGGTGACAAAAGGGATGGGACAGTTGGTACACTGCCGCTAAATGCTTTGTCTGCAATTACAAGGGCCATAACATGCATACACAATGCTGGCTCTGAAACGAAAAGCATTGCACAAGGGCACATGAACCCCAGGAAGAGCATTCGTGAAGAACAGTGGTGGTCACCAAAACATTTCCACACCTCTTAAAACTGCCACTGTGACATGTGTTTTATGTACATTGGCAGCAGTGAAGAATAGTGTCTTTTTTACTGCGATGATCGAGTGGCAAATTTTGGAGCCTTAAAATCAAGAGCACTTTGAGTGGTGATAGTACATAAGGTTTTAGTCGTTTCAGATGCTATATGCACACTTGTATATATCACGAACTTGCAGTTTTGTCTGTTAGTGTGGGACTGGTATCAGCAATTTTTTTTAAGATCATTCTAACACTTTTGATAGTTGGGATAGTGCTTTATCTTAGCTTGCAAATGCAGAAAATGTCTCTCAAAATAGTGACCTTGGCAGTATGTCCTCTTGACGTAACGACTCACACTCATATTGTCATTTATTGAATATGCCGTGGTTTCAGATTACGTGTTAAGAGAACAAGCCCATGATACCCATAATGCTTATTTTGCAAACCCTGGTGTTTCAGTACTACTATATTTGACCGCTGCAAAGATTTGTGCAAGATTCTTGCATGTGCAATGATATGATTGCTGCACCAGTTGCCCAAACTGCACCAAACTATGTGCTGCTGTATGATGACAAAATAGCAGTAGTCTGCAGCAAGCCTGTGCCAAAAGCTGTGGTTTTTTAAAAGAAAAAAATAGGACCTCAATTGCAGCATGTAGCATACAATATCAATGTCACAACTAGTGCTGAGACCATTTAATGTGTTGAGTGGCGAACCTGATTGTGTCTGTAGTATCAGTCATCCAGCTGTTAGTCTGCAGTTTACCACTACATTAACATTTTCAGTCTGGGCCATGAACATGAGCCTGCAGCATGCTGGTCACTTAGTGTGGTCATGCCGAGGTGTAGAGGGCAAGTACGAATGGCTTAGGCATTTACAAATGGGGTTGGTGTTGGCTTTTATGTCTTTGCTTGGCTGAAATGTAGGTTGCTCAATAGTAGCACCACTGTGAAATTCTCGGTCGGTTTGGGTTCCGGGATTTGACTCGCTTATATCTTAGAGGCCTTAAAAACAATGAGTGTACACTGAAAGTGATGCAGTTTTTTGTGCGCACACTGTTCAGAGGTACGACGAAGCAATGCTTGCGTTTGGTGAATCTTTTTTTTATGTTATATTCATAATTGTCCGAGCTACGGAATGGCGGGAAAATTGACGAGAAGCAATAGAATGTGTGTGGTCAAAGTAGCTTTCGTGATGTTAACTTTCATATATTTGTAGTGAGTGTTCCAGTAAAATTAACCCAGCTGTGGGCTGTTCAAAGCCCCATAGCCCACTCTGCAGTATTTTTTGTTCTCTAAATTTAATCAATTGGTAAAGACTAATTAGCTAACTTTAATTATTGGCTTCAGAAACAAAGTGTCAATTGAGAACTTGTAGACGGTCTTGAAAATTGGCTGGCTGAGATGTTTGCACCAAGATACCATTTGTGTAATGGAGATATCAGTCCATGTTAAAGAACCCCAGGTGAATAACACATCGCGGGCTAGTTGGTTCATCTCAAGGAAGAACTGCGCAGGCTACACAGGGACAAGAAAGGAAGATGAGACACACGCTGTCTTCCTTTCTTGTCCCTGTGTAGCTTGCGCTGTTCTGCCTTGAAACCACAGGTGGTTGAAATTTCTGGAGCCCTCCACTACGGCGTTAACTTTGGAGAATGAAACTAATAAACTAATACTGCATATTATGCCATGCGACTCTTAACAGCTCTTTGTTGGTTTTACTGAGCTGGGTGGCAGCGCCATTTTTAAGGGACTGATTACGTTTAGTTGAGACACCTGGTATACTGAAGGGGGTCACACCTCTTATGGCTACCTTCGTTTGTCTGCAAAAGTCATGACCCTTTTGTTCCTAAAGTTCTCCCTGGCCTGTTGATCAATGGAAACTGCTTTTATATGTCTGACTGACTCTTTGCATGTGTGCGTGCATGTGTGTATGACTGTATGTGTGTGTATTATACAGGCATCTGCTGCAAAAGGTGCTCCAAAACAGCTTAAACCAATCACAATACTCTATGCATGTACAAAACAGAACAGTTAAGTGTTTCATGCTGAATTACTGGTAATTGGCTTTCTTGAGGCTTGCATAAATTATTTAGGCAGAAAGCTATTCTGTAAATAACTGGCGAGCAGCATCTGGAAGGGTTAACTGAAAAGTGAAAAAAATGCATTTTACTCACTCGCAATCATCATTTCACACTGAGAGAACCATGTCGCATATCATTAAAAGTTTTACTGCTGCTTCTTCCCTTGAAGTTCAGTTCTTAAAAGGCTGTCAGTTATGATGGTGAAGCGGTTGTAAGACCACTGACATTGTTTGTGGACCTTTATGAAGCACCCTTATTGTCATATGATGTTATTCTTGGCCTGATAGAGTAGGGATAACTCAGTAATTGCTGTTCTAAATTGAATCACCAGCCTTGCCTAATGATTGGCTGAAGCGCTGGTAGGGGTTGTGGCAGTTTAGTTGCAGTGGAGTGACGTGTGTGTTGATAACGAGGTGCACTGGTTGCATTTTTCTTGCTACAATCTTTGATATTGCAGAGAACCACCCATGTACTTTCTCTGAAGCACACTGCTGTTAGAAAAGTTACTGATTCGTTTTTGAATGTCAGAATTGTTAAGGTACAGTGGTGTTGCTGCAGTTTCATGTGAGCTACGTTCATAAACGGGCTAAAAGGGGCTTGGTTTTGTTTATGAAAAGTAGCAGTTCTTACTCATTTCTGGAGAACATAGCCGATATCATGTCGTATTATGTTCTTAAACAAAAACAAAAAGGAATTTGTGTGGCTATATCATAATACTGCTAATTATTATACTGTGAATGTATATGGTGTGGCTGCACTTCATGCTTGACACTGTTCATTACAGCTACTTCTGTTGCTCTAGCCAGTCAGCACGTGCAGCCTGGATCAATCCTTGTTTGTGACAGAAGCAGAATTTGGCCCTAGTTCTCATAACTATCATGCTGTGGCATTCAAGCATCTGCAGTCCACTCAGTAGTGCTTGCATTTATTGTATCCTGTCAGTGCATTAGTGTCGCCAAATCACTTCGATGCCACAGTGTCAAAGAGGTGTTATGGTACTGTCATTGGTTGTCTGTCCAGCTATGGACGGGAGGATTAGCAATGATAGTGGAAAGATTGTGTGATGTGCATTTTTATATTGGTGAGATGTTTTGCACTACCATGCGCTGAGGCTGTAAGAAACAAAATTCTGTTGGCATTTTTACTGCAGTAAATTAGCTCAGTTCTCAATGGAGCCTTGCAGCTGCTAGACATGAAAATGGCCACCATACACATTATTTTGTGGAACACCAAGTGTGTTCTGCCTTCTTCAGCAGTGGGTTGCTGATGTTGCGTTGCTTTGATTTATAAGCATCATGGTCTGTGGAGGTCATAAAAATGCATTGCTTGATAATTAGTTGTCTTTACAGCGCCTTCAAAGCTGCTTGTATACATTTATTAGGATACATGAACTGTCCATACCTTTCTTGAAAGAATTGAATTTATAGATTTTTTTTTTTATGTTGACTGCACATTCCAAAGCCACGGAGGCTATACATTCCACCTATTCTTGAATGGTGCTTGTTATTTTTTCTTGTGCATGTTGATTGAAAAGCCTAAAATCTTTTATCAGTTGTAAAGAGAGGATATCAGTGGTGTATACATATCTACATATGGTCGTGTTAAACATGTTTGTGTTTCTCAGTCTTCTGTGTAGTATACATTCTGCTTGGCTTCTTAGTCACCATTAATCGGTAATATTATGGTTTTCAAGAACATCGCAAGATAAATTCCTGCCACTCACTAAACTGAAAGATCTGACTACCAAAGCGAGATGCCTTACCTGTCCATGTTCTCGAAGCTGTATGTAGTAATCTTTGATGCCTTAATGTTGCAAGATAATCTACTGAGCATGTTGGATGTAAGATGGGCTTCATGTTACCGTGGGCAGCTGAGTAAAATGGGCAGTAGCACCAACAGGTAACATTCAATCTATGGACAGTATTGAATCTAAATTTTCAAAGTTTTATGCGAGTTGAAGCAGCATTTCTTGTGTGTCAACGGAAAGTCGAAGGAGCTAAATATGACAGTAAGAGAGTGGAATGCTTGGTAATTAGTAGTGTTAAAAAGGGGCGCCGAAAATGCTTAGTGAGAAATGGGAGACACTGCAGTAATTACCTAACATCTGGAAGTAACTGCTTGCAAGGTCTGCAGTCGAGCCACAGTATGTAAAGGATGTGCTACAATTGGCACTGGCTAATGCAAGTCACTGTCTTGCACCACACTTCAGTGTGCATACTGATGTGTACATATCTTTCAGCAAAGTTGTCTAGTATTTGTTTGATGTGTTGTCTGAATGGCTGCTTAGTTGTTTTATATCTGACAGAAGTGAATGTGAGCTGCTGGCGTCTAACTTTCAGTAGTAGCATCAGCTGAAGTCTTTACGGTGTTCACCTTCAAAGCATCTCTGCAATTAAGGAACTGTCATGTGCACATCCTTCGCTTGCATACTTTACCTTTAAGCATTGGTTGCATCATCTCAAATTTGCTTCTGGAGGTAATTAGAATGTTATAGGAATGTTTTTTTTTCTTTTCATTTGTAAGGTCCTTGGGCAAACATTTTTACTTAGCAGTTTGAATGAGATGGCATTTAGCAGTAGGCATGCATACGAGATAACTAAAGTCTGGAACAGTATAAATGTAATTTCCATTGTATGCATCTGACAGCAGTCATGACTTGCAAATTTAGCCATGCTATGTTACGAAATGTATTCAGTGTAACTTCTTTTTTGGTTCCCTAGTGCCTTTACTTATTTTCTGTGGTGTATGATGCTTACCCTGTATGCATGTCTGGAGTTACATTAGTATACTTAGTACAATAGAGCACTGTAACTGTTGGCACAGTTGCACTTGTATCTTGCTCACACTATCATATTATAAAGCTTCTTTAGTTGATTGCACTGCCCTTGTTACCATGCACCTAGTTAAAAACGTTCGTCAGCATCGTGAAAAGTGAGGTGAACATTTTGCCGTGTTTCGAATTTAAGCTGTCTAAAGGAAACATACTTTGAAGACTCATAATTGTACAATAGTTGATTATGCATCACCATCTTGAAAATCGATACAAATGTTTCTATTTTTAATTTCAGCATCTTGACAAGATAAATGCTGTGGGAATCTTACATATTACATTCAGCACATTGTCTCCATCTCATCTTTTGAATGAATAGTAGGAGAGCAACTTTTTGTGTTGTGTGCTTTTACTTCCACCTGTAAGCAACATGTGAAGGCACTGCTGTTTAATCAGATCCCTTAAAACTATGTATGAAGAATTTATGTCTGCGTAGAAACGAGTTGCTGTTCTAGGTAATGTTTTGTGATCTGATCTGTGAAGCCTATTATAATGAAAGCACTTTGCTTTGAACAGTGAATAGCAGAGTGTGTAAATGGAAAGTATGGCTGTAAAAGCCATGCAGGGGAACGGGAAACATGCATGAAATTGATCAAGTTATCAAATGGCTGCGCAGTCTGCAAGGTAGTTCTATGCTGTTCTGAAAGTGTTAAAAGGATGACATTCTTTTAGTAGCAATGTCATTCCTACAGCAACAGGTGGAATTGGTGAGGTTTTGTGCATTTGCCAGTCTTGGTTAAAGGGGGATGCAGTAGTGTCTGCAGCTTGTTAACTTAGGAAAGTGTTCAACTTGATTAAGTGCATAGCATTATATGCAGGGTGCTGCTCCAATTGCTCCATCCTGTTCCAAACTGCTTTCCCTGCTCCATTCTGCTCCAAAATGCAATATTGCACCAAAACTGCTCCAAACTGACTGTTTTGATGTTCTGCCATTCAATTTAGCAGAGCAGGGGAAAAGTGTCATTACACCAGTGGCTAAGATATAAAGTATATTGCACTGGTCTTAATACAGATCAAATATTTGTAAGGGAAGGAAGCATGGAGAATAATAAATACTTGTTCTGAGCCACCAGCGATTGGAGATAAGAAAAAAAAATGCACTGTGCGTGTGTGACATAGCACCTCCTCTCAGCTGTTTGAATTGCCGGTAGAGAGAAGTGAGATCAGCAAGTGAAGCAGGTAGTGCAAACTACTGTGAGCCATTACAAAGGAAACTTGTCAGATTGCAAACACTGCATGAGTTATTCTAATGGCTCTGCTATGAAAACAAGCAGGTACTTCATCATCGAGCCCCTTTGTCAGTGACAAGCTTGCCAGGCCTACGACAGACAAAACCATACTTGAAGCGTCATGGATTGGTACACCAAAGCTGTCAATCATTAGGAAGCTTCTCAAGAGTGTTGGAAAGGCATACGGGGCCTATAGCCAAAATATTAGAAATGAGCCCCAGCGTTGCTTAAACAAGGAATGATGAACAGTTGGCAGGAGGCAGTGAAGTAAACAAGCTGCTGGGTGGAAAGGCTACCCTTCAATGCCATCATTCTGTATCCCAAAGCTGCTCCAAAATGCTCAAGCCCGCTTCCACCACGGACAAGGCGATCAAGGTCATGCTGCAATTGTCTGCGATCCCATGGTAGACAAAAAGCACGGGAGCGGTACTAGCGCCAAGCCTATCAAGGCATGTTATTGTGGTCTGAAGGCGCCTTTTTGGCAGACGAAATATTCATGTGCTCAGGAATATATCACCTCAGGTATAGGATCAAAAAGGATCATGTAATACCCCATATCTGGGTGCTTTGAAGTGCATTCAAAATAAATCAAATAAAATATATATGCACAAGATAGGGAGCGGAAATGTCATGCCCATTAATCTGAACTCCAGTTTAGTATCGCTTAAAGTGCATCGAAGTGGTAAACTTGACATTTGAATCTATCAAGTAAAAATAGGTAAACAGATTAGGGCAGACTAGATGTTCAGTTATGAAGACAACCAGCAAGTGTTACATTTGCTGCTAGTCTGTTCCAAGTTTTTGCTAAAGTTGGCCTGTGTTATATATCTTTACATGCTTTTTCCGTTTGTCTTGTCAGAGATGCGTGCGAAGTTGGAAAGGCATTGAACTTGCATAGAAAGGAATCAACCAGACTGGAGATTCTGAATTTCAGAAAAAGAAAACTGCAATTACCAAAGGCGTTTTATCTTCTAAAGCATAAATCAAATGCTCCAGAACTCGTTTCATTGTTCCAAAGCTGCTGCAAAATGGCTTTATTACTGCTGCCAAAGCTGCTTCAAAATGCTCGAGCCTGCTTCCACCCCTGTATATGCTTCCTTTTGTTGGGAAAGTTTGGAGAGGGAAGGGGCAGCTTCATTTTACGAGGCAGCAACAAGCACTGAATTCTGACAGGATATAGCATTGTGTGGAATTAAAAAGCACTGTGTTTGCTTGGCCGCTCAAGAATTCATTTTTGTTAGCAGCTCTTGTCAAGACAGCAAACTATTGCAGGGGATTACATGCGTTGTTTATCTGCGTATCGAATGAGTTTTGAATGGTGACAATTGTCCACCTTGAGAGGAGGCTCAAGGAGACATTGCTTTTGTCACTTATTCAGAATTTCAAACTGACACTATCACTGCTAACCCAACCCATTGCGCAGGACTGATTAATCACTCTCCTTTCTCGGGAGAGCATAGGAAGGAGGCTTAAAGGTGCTGTGGAAGCAGGGTACAGAATGCTGTTTTTTTCTATGCAAGCAGCACTTCATTTTTTAAATGTTTATTGGGCATGCTCTTTTTTATGCATCAAGGACCAAAGAAATGTCATGCTCTCAAGCGTTGATATTAATGCATTGTGTTCATGCTTTCTGTATTGTTCCTTTGGCCATACATATTCTATGGTGAGGCAGACAAAAGTAAAGAAAAATACCGTCGACTTCTGTCTGAACTTGTGCTTGCACATGGACTCGTGCAAAAGTTCACAACCTGGCATTGTATAGTGGACCACCTACTTGCATGTCAGCATAGCAGAACGCATAAAAGGTTTACCTAGTTTAATTTCCTGTCATACTATGTACCATGTACATGTGTTGATAGCCATGGTTCAGTGATAGTTATTTGCAGCAAAATGCGCAAGTGTCACGCTATGGTGCTGTCATTTTTGAGTACACCAAGTTACTATAGATATTTTGTAATCGCTGCAGCCTGCCATAGTTTGCATGGATTTATGTATGTTCAATAGTCTATTGCAGCAAAATTTTGTTTTTTAGTAGTGTCACTATGTTTAAGTTTTAAATAAGGTTTTTCCTCGTGTGGTATACTTTATTTTTGCAAAGTTGTATATTCTCTACTGTGTTCAAATAGATGCTACAGACTGCTTGGCAAGTTTCTTTCCAATTTTCTGCATTAGATGTTTCTTTTGAATCTAGAATGGTTTGCTGCATTTGCTGAGGTTTGTAAAAATGAAACTGGTTACATTGCTGCTGCTGTTCTGCATTTTCAAGGCTACCAGGGGTGCATTTTTCTTGATAGGCTGCAGGTGTCGCATCTTTCCTTTGTTGCTTTATTTAGTGTGCTGTCCACTTTGGTGAAACAATAACAGATGACCCTGAGTAAAGTTTTGATCAAGTATATCATTTTGGATTTAGCTTGAATGAAGTCTTCACGTCAAAGTGAATGTGTTTGGTGCTCTATGCACAAAGGAATCTTGATTACCTGGTTTTTCTTCAGTGTTCCTTTTCGAGCAAACCTACACTGTTGTTATTCCATGGTGGCAGTGGACTTAAAGACCAAAAAAAGGCACTTAAAATATTCTTTCCTGTCCTTGCAGCTGGTCAGAACTTTAATAAGATGTGTGATTATGAAGATGTTCGTTCAAAGAAAATATGAATAATAAAAATTGGTTGTGAGTCCAATCAAACATTTTTGAATAATTTTGAATGCTGGTGTTGTTAGTTTTAACCGAAGAATAATGCTTTCCTAAAAATCATGGCCATAAAAAGAAACTGAAGTTTTGCAAACATGTTTTGTTTTCACCCATCATTAGCATAATTTACCTGCGAGGCCTACCAGGCAATAATTGAGGGGGATCATAGTAATGTAATGAAGATTATTTTTTAGACTAAAACCTTGTTTATAATTTAGTTGAGGATTCGATGGAAGCCCGTCCGGTGAGTGAAATTCAGCATACTGAAGAAAACAGCACTCGCCGAGGTCACAGAGGGAAAAAAAAAAATATACAAAACACCGCTACGGGTGCCTTGTTCACAATGAAGATTGAACGAGATGGGGCGTTCGAAATGGGCCGTTGGTTATGAAGCGAAAGTCTACCAGAGATGCACATGTGCTCTATACTCAACGCTTTCACTTCATAACCAACGACCCATCTCGTTCATTCTTTATTGTGAACAAAGTACCCGTAGCGGTGTTTTGTATATTTTTCTTTCCCTCTGTGACCTCGGCGAGTGCTGTTTTCTTCAATATGCTTGTTTACAGTTCTCTGGATAACTGTGATTTTGTGAGAAAAAGTAATACCACAGTTTGATATGATGCTCACATGGCAAATAAGGCTATTGAATACCATCGTAAAGCATTGTGTTGCATGGGCACCAGAAATCCCTTTCAGAATCTGTTCCTTATATGCATGGTACACAGCTACATGGCAAAAGAGTTGCGCCTTTGCTGCTAAGGGCCTTCTAGTCTAAAGCATTTGTCCGAAACCTTTACAGCCTAAAAGACAGAAATATAAATATTTTT
Source organism: Amblyomma maculatum (assembly GCF_055883805.1). Taxonomy (NCBI): domain Eukaryota; kingdom Metazoa; phylum Arthropoda; class Arachnida; order Ixodida; family Ixodidae; genus Amblyomma; species Amblyomma maculatum. The sequence continues at coordinate 138,080,157 of NC_139344.1, forward strand.
GTTAAGGGGTTGAGGGAAGCCGCTTTTCATACCCCATCTCCTCTAAAGACAAAGTCAGTCACTGATAATCTGCAATTGCAGCATCATTGAGTGTAAAAGAGTACAAAGAAAGGAAAAATATATGTATAAAAATGTGTGTATGTGTTGGGCAGAGGGGGTGGGTATTAAGTGTTTATAATGCAATAGGTCTCGAGCAGTAAAAATATAGCAACTTGTGTTGAAATTTTTATCACACTAGTCATGTAGCTCATATAAAACACCTCCGCCCATATCTAGCATGCGGTTGTATGCTTGATCCAGGTGGCTGTGTTGGATTAATATTGATTGCTCATGGTGGCCTAGGCAGTACACAAACCTGTGTGTTTCTGAAAGTTAGATGAACGAGAAGTTTGTGATTTTTGAATGCTCGGGAGGTTCGTGTAGATTGAATATTGAAAGTGCGGTGCGAATCGAATAGCAAGTAGCATTCACAAACTTTTTAAGTTTCGAATATTTGCATATTTATAATTTCAGTTGTGAATCTGATCACTACACACAATATAAGTGATGCGTTTTTCGTACGGTGCATTAAAATTTATCGTAAAAGTTTCATTTTTATAAGTTATTTGGATTCCTTTGTACCATATTGCTACCTCCAGGTTCAGCTTGCCTGCCACATTCTGTGTACAAACAGTCATTCCTACTTTTTGTGAAGTACAGAAAGCTTCCTCGGCATTCAGCGTGTGTGTTTGCTTTACAATGGCAAGAAATCACATTCACTATAATGAGAACTGCTGTTGGCACAGTGACTCCAAAAGGCGCATCAAGTGCAGCACTGCCATCTTTATGGGCAGAAAGCATTATATCATGCACATGTAGCTACTTATATAGAGGTGTAGTTACGGCTCCGTGTACAGCTTCTACCATAGCCACTAACATACAGCTTTGATGACCGTCTTCATATTCAAAAGCGAGTTTCAAATTCTTTGAAGGTAGGCATCCATCTGCCATGCACAGTTTTGTTCAAAAGTCCTGAAGTTAAAGGATTTTCGTCTTAGCCGCAAAATGGAGACCCCACAGGGGGCATCTGTTAAAGCAGATGTTTGCGTGTACTGTGCAACACCACTGACCACAAGCACCCATGCTTAGCCGTGCGTGACATCGGCATGTCTGGGGAAAAGGGGATCCTGGTGGTTGAACCGATACCGAGTGTTCGGACCTTTAAGGCCCCTCGGCAGAGGCAACACACCACTTTGGCCCACACTTGCCACAGACGACACCTCTGGGCTGACCCACCCTGGGACAGATGCCTTTTCCTACTCTCTCATTCATCTTTAACTTTCCTATTTCCTTTCTTACAACTGTCCTGTCTTCTCTCTTATTGTTTTCCTGGCGGCGAGGGTTAACCTAGCGTAGAGTAGCTAACTTGAACGAAATGAAGAAACAGCGCAACAGATAGGATGAGTGGAGAGGCGAGACAGACATGCACATGTGTCTGTCTCGCCTTTTCACTAGTCTTGTCTGTTAGTGCTGTTTCTACATTTCAGTCAACATCAACCAACCAGCCCGACAAAGACCTCTTCTTGAATTGGCTTACCTGAGTTGCCCCATATTAGGTTATAGTTATGGCGTATGGTTGGCATGGGCTGGGCTTGCTTCCAAGCTCTTGTCTCGTCCCCTAGTTGGGCTCGATGATGGGTGGCTAACACCGTGGCTGAAAAACAAATTTTTATGGCTTCCTCCGCACAGCAGAATGACCGCCTCTATAAAAAGAGGCAGATCGAAGCAGCTTTTCAGTTCTCCAAAACACAAGAAAGTTTCCCCAAATACCATCTTATTCATGGTGAAAACACTGTAAAACAAGCTCGTCTGATATAACTATTCATAGTTTCCAAGTGCCTCACAGACATTCTAGGCCCCAGATACTAAGTAACTAAGCTGAGCAGCAGGGATATCTTGCTCGAACTTCAAAGCAAAAATCAATACTCCAAGAAGACCTTTGGCAACGTCCCAATAACTGTTGGTGGTCATAGATCCCTCAGCACTGTCCAAGGTGTAATGTCCGAGAATGACTTCCTATTGCTCACTGAGGGAGAAATACTGAAAGGACTGACTGAACCAAATGTCACTGCTGTGCACCAGATCAAAATCTGAAAAGATGGATTCCCACAAAGCACATAGACCTTCAACACCAGCAGACTGCCAGATTCCGTCGCAGTAGGCTACATTAAAGTAGATATCCAATCATATACCCCCACCCTCCAATGATGTTTCAACTGCCAAAAATTCTGCCATGGCTCCCAGACTTGCCATGGTGAACAAGCATGTGCCAAATGTGCTGCAAATGACCACCAGTCTGATGAATGTGAAGCTGCGCCGCATTGTGCAAATTGTGAAGGTGACCAAGCGGCATATTCGCGGTCATGTCCGTCCAGGAAAAAAAAAATCACCCTGAAGGTAAAGGAAAACACAACTTTCAAAGATGCGCAAAAGTGGTACCAAATTACACAAGGAAATTTGTGTTCACAGCCAGACTACTCCAATGTGGTGGTGCGTGGGGGCGGCACACCACAACAGGATCTCACCCCTGCCCAGGCAAAGCCTCGGGCAAGGCCATCCCTGCCCCAGACGGACAGCGAAAGCTGCTCGGTCATTTTCGAAAACGGGCTCGCCGGCCCCTTAGTAGGTAGCTACAAGGCTTCCTCCCAATGAGAAGCCTGAAACTTGTTCATCCGTGGTGCAACTGTGGACTTCTAGCATCTGTGAACAGGGAATGAACGCTAACCTTTTTTTTGCCGCCGCTACAGCGGCAGCAAAACTCTCTAAAAGAAAAGAGAGAAGTCTCATAACAGGCCCAGACAATGTAGAAACTTAAGGGTTTAACAACAGTCACATAGTTCAATATGGCATTCCTTATACACTGGAAAGTTCATGGCCTTATTAAAAACTACACTGACATAATAGATCTTCTGAACTCGTATTCCCCAGTTGTTTTATGCTTACAAGAAACCAACTTAGGACCACGACATGAGAATATTTCAAAGAAACGCAGTCTTTCGTTGCAGCCGAAAAGAAGCAAGCAGGGCTCTCTGGAGGTGTTGCAATCATAGTTCAGAGTGGGGTCACAACCCGCAAAATCACTCAACACCAAACATGAATCTGCTGCGGTAACTATTCTCCATTTTAAAGCCATCACAATATGCACTGTATATCTCTAGCCTCACCTAAAAGTAACACATGACTTAGAACTCATAACACAGCTACCGGAGGCATATTTACTAGTAGGAGAGCTCTGACAAAAGGTGATTCACTGGAGAAGGTAATGGCAACCCACTCCAGTATTTCCTGCCAAGAAAACCCTATGACCAGTCACAATAGCATTAAGAATATGGCGCCGGAAGATGAGCCCCCCAGGTTGAAAGGCATCCCACATGTTATGGGGATGAACAAAGGGCGATTCCTAGTAGCTCCAGGACAAATGAAGCGGCTGGGCTAAAGCCAAAAGGACGCTCAGTTGTGGCTGTGTCGGGAAGCGACCGGAAAGTCCGATGTTGCAAGGAGATATATCACATAGCAACATGGAATGTAAGATCTATGACGCAAGGTAAACTGGATGTCGTCAAGCATAAAATGGACAGATTGAACATTGATATCTTGGGTATCAGCGAGCTCAAGTGGACCAGAATGGGAGAATTTAATTCCGGTGACCATTCTGTCTTTCATTGTGGGCACGAATCCAGGAAAAGGAATGGAGTCGCTCTCATAGTAAACAGAAGAATGGGCAAAGCAGTGCTAGGGTACAACCCCAAAAACGACCGAATGATTTCACTTCGGATCCAAGGTCACCCTTTCAACATAAGTTATCCAAGTCTATGCACCAACCACTACTGTTGAAGAAGCTGACGAGAGATTTTATGCTGTCCTGCAATGCCTTTCAGACCGCACTCCATCATCAGACGTCCTTTTTCTCATAGGAGACTGGAATGCTAAGGTGGGGAGTGAAGAAATGTCCGGAATTACAGGCAAGGTCAGTCTTGGTGAGCCAAATGAAGCTGGGCAGAGGCTAATAAAGTTTTGTCAAGAAAACAACCTGACCATAGCTAATACCCATTTTCAACAGCACAAGAGGCGCCTGGACTTCACTGGACGAGCTGTACAGGAATCAGATTGATTATATTCTTTGCCGGCAGAGGTGGAGACGTGCTATACAAGCAGTAAAAACAAGGTCTGGGGCCGATTGTGGCACCGATTAGCTTCTTGCTGCCAAATTTAAGCTTCAATTGAGGAAAATGCAGAAAAGTAGAAGGCCTTTCAGGTATGATCTGAATCAAATTCCATCAGAATATGCTGTGGAAGTGAGGAATCGATTTCAAGAATTAGATCTAGAAGACAGAGAGCCTGAAGAGATGTGGACTGATGTTCGTGATATAATACAAGAAGCTGTTACTAAGGTAGTTCCAAAGCAAAAGAAATGCAAGAAAGCAAACTGGTTATCTGAAGAGGCTTTGCAAATAGCTGAGGAAAAGAGGATGGCAAAAGTTATGGGGCAAAGAGAAAGGTACACAAGGTTCTTAATGCAGATTTTCAGAAAATAGCAAGAAGAGATAAGAATGCCTTCCTGAACATACAGTGCCAAGCAGTTGAGGACAACAGCCAATTGAGGAACACAAGAGCTCTGTATGAGACAATCAAAGATATCGAAGGAAGCTTCTGTGTTAAGCTGGGCGTGATAAAGGACAAACTAGGCAGGGACCTCACTGAAGCCTCAGAGATAAAGAAGAGGTGGCAGGAATACACAGAAGAACTGTACAAGAAGGACCCGGATGTGTAAACCCAACATAAAACGATTGTGATTACTGATCTCGAGCCGGGCATCCTGAGGAGTGAAGTTGAATGGGCCTTAGCCAGCCTTGCTAAGAACAAAGCTAGCGGAATTGATGGCATTCCAGCTGAGTTGCTTCAAAACCTCAACCATGACGCTGTTAACGTTCTGTATACATTATGTCATCAAATTTGGACAACCCTGCAGTGGCCACAGGATTGCAAGAGGTCAGTTTACATCCCCATTCCAAAGAAAGGCAGTGCCAAAGATTGTTCCAACTACCGCACAATCGCTCTTATTTCGCGTGCTAGCAAGGTGATGTTGAAAATCCTCCAAGGTAGGCTGCAGCAGTATGTGGATCGCAAGCTTTCGGACGTGCAAGCTGGGTTTCGCAAGGGCAGAGGAACTAGAGACCTGATTGCCAACCTTCACTGGATCATGGAAAAAGCAAGAGAGTTCCAGAAACCCATCTACTTCTGCTTTATTGATTATGCGAAAGCGTTTGACTACGTAGATCACAGCAGATTGTGGCAAGCTCTCCAAGAGATGGGAGTTCCAATTCACATCTGTCTCCTCAGGAACCTGTATGATGGGCAAGAGGCCACAGTCAGAACTGGGCATGGTCTTACTGATTGGTTTCCGATTGAGAAAGGAGTGAGACAAGGCTGCATACTGTCGCCCTGCCTATTTAACCTATATGCCGAGTGCATCATGAGGAAGGCCGGTCTGGACGAGTGTTCAGCTGGTGTGAAGATTGCTGGGAAACGTATCAACAACCTTAGATATGCAGATGATACTACTTTAATGGCAGAAAGTGAAGTGGAACTCAAGAGACTTCTGATGCGCGTACAAGAAGAGAGTGAGAAGTTTGGGCTTAAACTGAACATTAAAAAGACAAAGATCATGGCGTCTTGCCCTATCAAGTCCTGAAGCATGAAGGGACAAGAAGTGGAAGCTGTGACAGATTTTCTCTTCTTGGGCTCCAAGATTACCCCGGAAGGAGACTGCAGTCATGAAATTAGGAGATGCCTGCTTCTGGGAAAGAGAGCCATGGCTAGCCTTGACCGCCTCGTAAAGAGCAGACACATTACACTGCCAACCAAGATCCGTTTTTTCTCGTGCTATGGTCTTCCAGTTGTGATGTATGGATGCGAGGGTTGGACTGTGAAGAATGCTGACTGCCGAAGAATTGACGCGTTTGAATTGTGGTGCTGGCGGAGACTCTTGAGAGTTCCTTGGATGGCCAGAAGATCAAATCAGTCGATATTGTCGACCATAAACCCTGACTGCTCATTGGAGGGTCAAATTCTAAAGTTAAAGCTCAGCTACTTTGGTCATCTGATGAGAAGAGAGGAGTCGCTGGAGAAAGATTTGATGTTGGGAAAGGTTGAGGGTCACCGGGGAAGGGGTAGACAGCGAACGCGATGGTTAGATGGCATCCTGGAGGCTCTGCAGATGAAGTTATGTGATGTTAGGAAGATAGTGAGAGACCGGAAAGCGTGGCGTGATATGGTCCATAGGGTCACGAAGAGTCCGACACAACTGAACTGAACCGATTTTAATGCTCACTTACCTTTTTGGGGTAATGAAAAAACTGACACCAGAGGTCACATTTTAGAAGATTCTATTCTCTGCAATAATGTCTGCCTGCTGAATGCAGGAAAACGTACCTATTACTCGCCAAGCTCTAGGAAAATGAGTTGTCTAGGTTTATCATTTTGTTCACCTTCTGTTTTTATTGATTTTAAAAGGGATGTTTTTGGCAATCTATACAGAAGCGACCATTTACATTTAATTATCAGCATGACATCATCACCATTAATAATTCCAAGAAAGCCATGCCGATGGAAGCTTCATTTAGCTGACTGGGTGTTTTTTCAATCTGAAGGGATACTTGATGAAATATATTCAGATAATCTGAGGATCAATGAAGTCAGTGAAATGTTCACTGCCTGCATCATTGCCACAGCACACTTGGCCATACCACAATCATCAGGAGTAGTATGTCAAAATCATAAGCCTATACATAAGAGTGCAGAGAAGCAGAAAAGAAAATAAAGCAAGGTAAATTTTTGAAGATGTCCAAGCCATGAAAATCTAATAAATTTTGAAAAAGGCAAAAGTTTAAGTGCGATATATCCGCCGCAATGCAAGCTCTTGCCCATTTTCTAAACTGCCCATCCCTCGGGCAGTTTAGAATATTTTTATCAGTCTCTTTCAGACATGGTCACAGTGGCTCCATCGGAATCTCCTTGCCATTTCCCAGACGGCCACTGACGTCCGACGGACAACCGAACTCGGCCGCAACTCGGCGGCCGATTTCGGACGTCCGCCGGAATTCCGGCGTACGTACGAAAGCGGATGGTCGAATCCGTTCGCCCAGCGGACAGCCGCCGTACGTCCGCCACTGGATTTGCTTTTACACAGCTATGATATAGTTTGTAGTCGTCGTGCTCATCTGAACTGCGTATAAATCAGTAATGCCGTCAAGTCTGCATTATATGATGCCAGAGCGAATCGATGCGATAGAAAGCGTTTCCATTAAACAGTTTTTTTTTTTATTTTCCGCGTGTTTCATCGTTCAATTCTTCCATCAAAAATTTTTGATAAGTTAAATGACCATTAAACATTTTTCTATCATGATGCTTCGGTGAAATTTTAATCAGGGGCTGAATAGACGCAGCAAGCAGCAAGCTCAAAACGAACGAAACCGAACCTATCCTCAAAAAAAATTTGAAATGAGCCAATCCAATCCACCTGACAAGTTGAAGTTTAGTCATGGAAGATGGCTTCACGTTTCCGTGTTCTGCATTTTCTGCGCAGTTACAAATACCTACGGCTGTAATGCACTGCTAGCATTGTTTTTGCTGTGGCTTGGTGCGGTTGGCACACTTTGTTCACCCGCCGATTCCAAAGTAAGTATTTCACCGAACTTTTGTTTCTGTAGTGGAACTTTTCCATGCACCGATAGTGGTGAGCTTTTGGGTAAGGAAACAGCTCTGTACAGCAGCCGAACGGTCGAGTGTTTTAGGCGAGACTGACAGGATGGCTCCGCGCCGACTAACTAAAGTGCAGCCTCAAGTCTGAGGGTCATCTTTCTCGGCATTACTGGACGCTGCGCCAGTAAGCCGCGCAACTTCTCTGTCTCTGATAAAGGAGTGCCTGCCCGAGCTTTAAAGGAGTTAGTTTACCAAGCGCAACGTGCTGAGTTGTAAAAACTATACGAGAAAACTTTTGCACTCCTCGAGCCCATCGTGCGACATGCCTACACTCGTGAAAACGTCGCGAGTTTTTTTTTTAATGGACAGCCGCTGATCTTTCTCTCTCGAGCTTTACGGCAACTACAGTTTCTAGAAGGAACGGCTGTAGCTACTAAACTAAAGGTTTAGTACTCTCCTTCAGCTTTGACAAACCAGGACAGCACCTTGCGCATGTTGGTTATGCATGTGGGACCGAACCGCGCAGAACAACCGGACAAGGAGATGAGAGAAAAAAAAAAAAGTCAGCACTTGTCTTTTTCTTGACCCGTTGTTCTGCGCTGTTCTGGCACGAATTTGACATACCGCCGCCGCGATACAGTGGGCTGTGAGCTCTGGTGCCTGCAACGCCTTCTTTTATGCAAAACAGGCATACTGGGAGGCCATGCAAGCCGCGGGCTCAAAAAAAAAAAAAAAAAAAAAAAAAAAAAAAAAAAAACGAGTTGAGCAAAAGTGAGATGAAAACAAAATTGTTGTTGCTTTGTCCTTACAGATATTTAAAGGCTCCTCAGAACTTCACTGCATTATTGACAGCGAGATAATGCCAAAGCTACACTAGAGCCATGTAGCACCTTATAGTGCATGATACTGAGCTTATGTCTCGCACTGAAAGCTCTTACCATGTTCTTAGATTATCATATTAAAGTAGCTTTAAACCCATGCTTGTTAATACAGTGATAGCCATAAATTGAATCTAGGGCATCATGCTCACATACAAGGCTTCTGATAACCGCTGGTCACATGATGTGGGCTATAGCAGAAACCTGTACCTGGTCATCTTACAAGCATTTGTGCAATTGATGCTTTTAATGTGTTGTAAAAGTTTTTGTGTTCTGTTCCTGTATGGGAATGCTTTCCTTATTGAAGGCTAACATTTGGCTTGCTACAGCAAAACCTCTACCTAGTCATCCTAAAAACAGCACCGCAGTTGGTGCTTTTAGTGCGTTGTAGAAGTATTTGTGTTCTGCTTCTGTATGGCAATGCTTTTCTCGTTGAAGACTAGCATGAGGCTTCCAAAAATATTTCAGATGCCATTTGCTGTAGCCGATTTCGTAGGCCAACAGGAAGCAGCACTTTGAACATGGAAAACTGTCATCCACGGGGGAAAAACAGCAACATCCCTTTGCATTCTCATTTCTTTGGTATGGCTAAAAGTGAGTATTGTATCATTATCTATATTATTAATATTGAATCATGATTGTCAGTGTTGAAGTTGTTTGAGCGTGATGATTTTAAACACACAGGACATCCCTTCGACATTAAGGTTTTAGCTTGTTTACATGTAGGATGTAGAACTGGTTTCAACAAACTTTATGCAGCAAATTCTTTTTACATTGTCCACCATGTTACTTTTTGTCATTGTCCATTGAAGTAAATAACCAGTATTTTACGTTTACACAGTCGTCCACTCTTAGCTTGAATGGGAATGTGTGGCATGCAGTTTGCAAAATAGCAATGCATCCGTCACAGCCATGCATCAAGGCTAAGTGGCTTGTGCGTAGAGGGACCAGCCGCTCCAGCTTCACGCCATCTGCCTCTTTGCTCCGGTGTGCAGACGTGCATTGAGGCAAAGTGGTTTATGTGTAGAGAAACCAGGAGCTTCTTTGTCACATCTGGCTGTTTGTTACGGTGTGCAGATGCGCATCGAAGCAAAATGGCTGATGTGTAGAGGGACCAGGAGCTGCTGCTTAACGTCCTTCGCCTCTTTACTACAGTGCACAGCCGTGCATTGATGCTAAGTGGGTTGTGCATGGAGGGTCCAGGAGCTGCAGCTTCACGTCTGCCTCTTCGCTCAGGTATGCAGGTGCGTATTGAGGCAAAATGGCTTATGCATAGAGGGACCAGGAGCTGCTGTGTGGCGTAGTCTGTATATTTGCTATGGTGCGTATCGAAGTACAATGGGGGGGCTCATGTGTAAAGGCACCATGAGCTGCTGCGTCATGTCGTCTGCCTCTTTACTATGGTGCGCAGGCATGCATCAAGGCAAAGTGGCTTATGCATAGAAGGACCAGGAGCTGTTGCTTCACATCTGCTATGATGCGCAGCTGCGTATTGTGGGTGGTGGTGCCTTCAGATACAAATACAGGAGGTTACTCACTAGCTGACCCTGAGGGGGCCTGTCCTGACAAAAACAAGGGGTCCCTAGTTTGGGACCCCAGTGGTGGTAGAGGGACTAGAGGCTGGTACTTCACGCTGTCTGCCTCTTCGCTACGGTGTGCAGCTGCGATGGATGCAGTGGCATCTCAAAAAGTGCATGCCACGCACTCGCATGTTCAGCCTGAGTGGACGACTGTGTACCTGCTATAGCTTTGTTATTCATAGAATAAACCTAGGCCAAGTTGGATAAATTATAGCTCACCTCATATGTGGTCAGCAAAGAAAAGCCACTCCAGAAAATCTGATGCATTTACTGTCATAGGATTCTTATTCATATACATGCTACTGACAAGTCAGATTCTTCACCCTCAGAAATGCCAGAAAAATAACCAAGGGTGCGTCTGCAATAGTCTAGCTTGCTCTTTCTCTGTAGACTTGAGTCAGATGTGTGTTCCATTGCTGTGGGTGGGACAGGTGTGAATCTTTGATTTTAAGCTTGCAACAAGTATGTTATTGTAGTTTAAAGGCAAAACGGTACTAATAATCGCAGCCCCCCATGGCCTTTATCCCCTTTTGATAGTGTTGCTAGACACTGAATTATTAGTTTACTCTGCACTGTTTCTGTCTAGTTAATGTGCGGAGATGTACATATATTTATATGACTTGGAGTTGTCGACTTTGCACTTAGAAACATTGTAGCGTTATCTGATGTGTTGCTTTCATTTCTTTAATGATTTCTGTAAGGGATCGGTGGGTATGCTAGGCACCATTATTAGTCTGCTCTTTTTAGGTCACCTGTTCAATGCCCAGCTGCGGCCGTCTCCCACTTGCCCTCGGACAGGAGGCGGAGAGACGCGCACAGAGAGGCAGCTACAGCAGCTACAGTGCTTAACGGAAACGTAGGCAGAGAGGGAAAGAAGTCCCCTCTTCCGAGGACTTTGCTGTCGCACTCGAAGACGCGGGGACAGGCAGTTTGTTCTCGTTGCTGTGTCATGTAAGGGGCTCATTTTTATTTAAGGAGCTTTACGAACAGTATACAACTAAGGGGTCCTTAGTACTAAGCTTACTAAGGGTTCCTTAGTACGCTGACTGGACCCATCACCTGGAGGCAGCACAGCTTTGAAACGAGCACCTCTTTTGGAAGAACTACTTATCGTTCAAAGAAAAAACACTGTCAGGTTGAAGGGTGTAAGGCCCTCTTCCTTGTTGGGGAGCCCATAAAAGTGACAATTATTCAGTGCAGGTGCGCTGAGTGGGGTCTCGTTGAGGATTCCAACCCTGGATGTCAACAATGGTGGGAGATGGCGGCGTTGAAAAAGGGCAAGTGTGTAACAGTGACGGTATGATGCGGAGCGGGAGGATGTGGGTTGGCTCTTCTGATGTGGTCCGCAATGGTGCTAACTCGGACGCCAATAATTGCAATAATTGCCCTGTAAAAGGAGCCGCCAAGGATGCAAGCTTTGGGCAATGGTTGCGCACGTGGGACACCGTTTTGATGGGTCGTAATTTTTTTTTTCTTTTTTTTTTTCCTAGGGGAGAGATTTTGGCATGTGACCTAGTGAGCCAATCATTTCGAGGTCCATTCTCTAAATTCTGTTTGTTGTGAAACGAATTTGTTGTTCCTTTTGCATTGCTTGTATTAGGGAGAGGGTGAAGAATTTATGAAAGTGGAAAGACATGCCAAAATGTTTGTTAGCCAGTCATGTGTGAGTTCGTTGTCATTGGGGATGAGAAATGTGGGCGGAGTCCCGAAGTTAATGAAACGGCCCCGCGGCCAGGAGAACTCGTTCTGAGCTAGATTTTGATCCCTTTCCTCTTCGGCATAGATCATGGTCATTGTTTCACCTGTTGTAAATACGTACATTCATGTATAAAATTTTCAGTTCATCTTCCTCTCCGTGTGCAAGTTGTTGTGGCCAGATGCAGTAAATTCACTATTTTCATTTCTATATAACGTGCCTTTCTGAAGATGGTGAGCTCTTTTGTCCAATCCTGTAAGAAAGTAGCAAAGCGCTCCCAAATCTTCCACAAAACTGTGTGATATCTTTAATACTAACTGCGGCTTGGTGTCACTCAAAACATGTAGTTGAGGTAGATTTCTCTCCCCCCCCCTCTTTTTGTTCGTTCAAATGAGGACCAGCGGACACTAACTCTTGCTTTTGTAATGCCCTAGGCCCCGCCTTAAGGCAGTACTTCAATGTCAATACCATTTTTATAGCTATGGATGTCCAACAGCACTAATGTCTTTTATACACTTCTTTTACTCTTACCCAAGTGGTGGCTTATACTGCGGGGGCGAAAGTCTCTGGACAGTATGTCTAGATTTTGGACTAGAATCGCGATGTAAACGAATTGTGACCTTATTTCTCTTGCACACATGAAAGAACGTTCAACTTTCACATCGACAAGTATGGTCCGAGTTTCCTGGTCGATGTGAAAGTTATGTGCTTTGATTGCAGTTTGTGTAGTCCACACACTTGTCCCCGATATTACATAGGGGCAAATTAGGCGCCTTTACAGGGGCAGTTTCTTTGGCGCCCACTACCTTCCCCATAAAAAAGCTACAATGTTTCTTGCAAACAGCTGGCTGCATTTATAAATACTATTATTTTTTTGTAATTTGTTGTGCGTAGTTGAGAAATCCATGACATACATGCACAGCTGGTTGCCAGAATTATGCAACCATATTTCAGTAACTAACATCCATGCTGCATGCTGCCGGTAATACATCAGGAGCTTGTGGTTGTCAGCTTTTTGTGTTTTGTGTGACTATAAGCCTTGCTATTCTAATGTCACATATAGCACTGTGGGTAAACAAATAACTTTACTTTTAACTCTTGTAGAAGCATGACCACTGCGCAATCACTGCGGCGGGCTATGCTTCCACATTGGGCTTTAGCCACATGTCAAATGTCTATCTTTATTCTGCTGCAGCAGCTTGCATGTTATCAGATAAGTTACTTCGTCGCAGCTGCTCTTAGGAGACACTTTCTAGACGCTTGTAGCCTAGATGTTGATGTCGATATACCCCCGACACGCCCAGGCAATGTCTTCGGTAGAGGGTACATGGAAACCAGCGAAATGTGCAGTTTACAGAACAAAAAGGTAACAATTTTAAATGATGTTATTATTGATCACTTCTTTTCAGAGCAGGAACAATTACTTTAGAAATCTGCCTGTTAAACCGCTCAAAGTGCAGGTTTCTGCCGCCAATGCGTACCTGTGTAATACTGCAATGCTCTGGCTGTGCTTTATGTTCATATACAGCATCCTTTATGCTTAGTTTCTCTGCATGTGCACTCCATGTCTTGGGCATTACTGAGGGTGCATAGCAGCAAGCATAACATGCCATGTTTGGTCAGAGTGGCATGTTCAAAAAGACGACATAAAAACATTAAAATACTGAATGCCAGGTTCTGGTCAAACTACGTTTGTATATTTTGTTATTCTGCATGGGTTTTGCTGCAGTTATATGACCTTTCTATATAGTATGTGACAGTTCTGAATGGAGATGCATGCGTACAGTGCCATCTGGAAAAAGCAGTTGAGAGAAACTGGCAGTTGCCCTTGGAGATGTGTAATCAAAGTTCAGCACAGATAACTTGAATTTAATTTTCCCTTCTATTGCAGGAGGAGCCCAGCCTGCTCTTTCCATCTTAGGCCTGAAAGACCAGCAACAGCTGATCGAGCAAATGCACAGGATAGTAACTGCTCCTGGAATCCCGGCCTGCGGAGGCCGCCCACAGAGAACTCGATCATCTCCTCGCTAATTCCGAAATATTAGGTTTCAATAAATACCTTTTCCTCCACCACCTCCCCAAGGGAAGAGCTGTCACGGCCAAGGATAATTAAAAAAAAATTATTCAAGTAGATTCTTAATACTCCCGTTGGCCTGCATTTTACCATGCCATTCCTTAACATCGATATTTTTTTAGTGTAGACTATTTATGCATGCAGTTTTTGCAATAAAGCAAAAAAAAAATGCTTTTTTTACAACCTTGCATGCTGGTATGCCTATGCACTTAGCATGTTTTCAGGAATGGTGCATTTGTGTAAAGCTCAGCTAGCATATGTGCCTCTTTGATGGAAGTTTTAATTGCACACTACTGTTCAGTGCTTTGTGTGTGAAAGTAAAGCAGACAACAGGAAACTTGAACCTGTTGCATATTCTGTTGTCTGCTTTACTCTCACGACAAAGGCATTGAGCACTAGTATGTGACAGAAATTTCGATGGCACATGCTTGCTGAGCTTTACACGAATGTTATTGGCAAGTTTTTACACCAATAGCGGGCCCTGCAAGCATGTTCCGGGAAACGTCCGAATGTCCGTCTCCGGCTGCCCGTCGGACGTCCGTGGGACGCGATCCGGATCCACGAACGATAGTCCGACGGACGTCCGCTGTACGTATATCGAACATAACCGGACTTCCGTCGGATGTCCGAAGGTCCAAAAACGGACGTCCGTCGGTCGACCGTCGGACGTCTATGGCCGTCTGGGATACTTTCACTTTAAAGGGACAGAACACTGGATATTAGGTCTCGATTTTTTTTTCGCCGCAGTGGAAAGATTGAAGTCTAAAATGTTCGATTCCATAACGGTTTTGTTAGAAACACGGTAGAAAATTTTTACCGGGAATTTTGCGATCAATGCATGCGCCCGTTTTTATGTAGTCTGGTGCTGGAAACCATGAGCAGCGACCGCGATGACGACTGGTGGTCGACAAAAAAGACGTACTGAAAACAAGTATAACTTTCACTCGCCAGACAGTAATCAGACATTTTTTTGCGGAGAGTAACGTCCTTTTCAGTTTCACACTCAATGCTGTTACGGCACAATAACGCACGCCCTCGTTGACGAAAGTTTTAGTGGGCACTGTCATTGCTTCCTTCACGAAATTGCAAGAACTGTGGTGCCATCTAGTGGCAAAACCTGAAAGCATACCTCTCGCGGTGCGAAAGCAGGGGTGGTTTTTATTTAAGGACGCACTGGAAAGAGCGCAAAATATAAAATTATGGCAAGCACTCCTAGAAGAAAAAAGAACAATGTGCAGTTACGAAAATTAGCGATATTTTGCTGACATGTAGTCACGTGGGGGGCTACACTGAAAGTACTAGGGTTTCTCCGCTAGATAGCGCCTCTGTTTTTATGCGATTTTCAATGTCAAATTAAAATTGTAAAGCCTCTTTTCTTTGATATTGTAGTGATCGATCTGTACTATATGAGGCAAGATCTTTTCATCTCCACCATAATCTCATGACATATTTTGGCCAGTGTTCTGTCGTTCGTCATACAAAGTCTAAGCTAGTCTGTTTCCGCCAAGAGCTCCTCAACTTCGTGCACGACCTTTGTTTTGCATATTTTTGCTACATGACCTGGCTTCAAACATTTGAAACGCGTATTTTCGAGGAAAGGACAACTCACTGGCGAATTCAGTCCGCCGCATATATATGAAAGACGCGAATAATGCCTTTCCCACGTTGCTTTCTTGGGCCGTTTTGAGAGGCACGCTGCTCGTTGCTAGAGGCTTCTCCTTCGTCGCGTGTCGCCAGCCTTGTGTGGTGGATTCCCGATGCCAGCAGATGTTAGCCGGACTGGTGTAGCATTTATCTGGTGTCTTTCTGAGCAGTTTCCAAGGCGGTGACAATTTTGCAAACTCGCTCCCAGGTGACTTCGTCATCCGACAGGGCAAGACATAGGATAGAATCCGCTCGCATTCCAGAAATCAGTCGATGCCGGAGCGCTTCTTCCAGAAAACTTCCAAACGAGCACGTGGCAGCCAGTCTCTTCAGCTCGAAAATGAACTGTGCCAGGCTTTCGTGCGACTCTTGCTTTCGCTGGTAGAAGTGATACTGTTCGGTAACCACTGACCGTTTTGGCGGTTTTGGTGCATAATGCTGTCGGTGAACATCTGTAGCTTCGTCGTACTTGACTTGCGTGGGCTTCTTCGGCAGCAGAATACTACGCAGAGTCACGTAAGCTTTTTCACCATGGACAGTAAAGACTTGCAACTTCTTAGGCCTCATTCTCACAGCCGGCTTTTCTCTCCTCCGTCGACTCCGTCGCGCAGTACTCGTCGAAATCGGGTGGCCGGCGCCGTGGGGTTTTGCTCCAAGGCGCCGCCAGTCCGGCGAACGTCGGACTCCGCCCCACGAAAGACGGTCCAGTGAGCGCGCTCGCTGCTCTCACGTGACTCTACGTCACGGCTTGCGTGTGGCCGCGCGGCCATCGCGGGCTCGCATGCAGACGGCCATGCAGACGGCGGTGCGCGAGCACAGAGAGAGAGCGAGAGAGAGAGAGAAAGCGGGGGTTGCCCTCCCACGGCCGGTCTCGAGGGAGAGCGCGTTTCGCTCTCTCCCTCGAGACCGGCCGTGGCCCTCCTGTCTTGTGCTCCGCGAAGCGCGTGCTGACAAGAGACAACAGATGCTGTTTATTTTTTTTTCCATTTCTCAATGCACTGGGTGTCGCATGTACATGACCTCCTGCAAAACTTTAAGTTTTTTTTTAGTTGCATGTTTGAATGGGTTTATCAAAAGAAATTTTGCAAGTTCTGGCGACCCATTCCTTTATTGATGACAGTGTATGTTCCTATAGATTTCTTCGATTTCGCTGACTGCCAGGAATAATATTATAAATGTTATAGAAGTGCGCATTTATGCGGAGAATGGATACTGCCTTGATATATATTCGTACCCATTTGTTGTTTCGTAGTACGCGCGGTGTTTGTACTGAGGCTGAGATAAGAAGGCGTTCCAACTCCGAACTGCCGCGAGAAGTCGCGACACTAAATGCGGAATATAAGAGAAGGGGATTGCTACGCCGTACTTGTTTTTGTTTCTGGTTGTGTCTGTATAATGGATCTTAGCTCAAATTATGAGCCACATGCTTTATATGATTTGTTCGCCAAGGACCTGTTCTGCGTTTGGATCGGCTTAGGTTTGCGAGAAAAACAACTACCCGCTTAACTGTTTGCAACGAGGTATCGTTTGCCTAGCTCCGGAATGAAAGGGGGTGAAATTTCAAAGCTACTACTTCAGAATAGTACTCTTACTTCAGCGCGCCCCTCCTCCGCAGTGGGCCCAAACCCAGTTTCGAACCTCGCAGCCTGCAAAGGTGGTTCTGTTTGTCTTGCAAAGGTACTTCCTTTGACCCTCACCTGAAGTGCTCCCCTAGAGCCTCAGCTGCAGCAGTCCTAAAAACGTGCTGAAGTAAGAGTACTATTCTGAAGTAGTAGATTTGAAATTTCACTCCCTTTCATTCCGGAGCTAAGCAAACGATACCTCGTTGCAAACAGTTAAGCGGGTAGTTTTTCTCGCAAACCTAAGCCCATCCAAACGCAAAACAGGTCCTTGGCGAACAAATCATATAAAGCATGTGGCTCATAGTTTGAGCTAAGATCCATTATATAGACACAACCAGAAACAAAAACAAGTACGGCGTAGCAAACAAAGTTCGGGACAGTAAAGATTCAGACGGGCGTAAAATCTATTGGCTAGGCAGGCGAAGAAGTCAAAATGACTGCCGCACAGGTGAAGGAAAAGAAAGAGATAATGGGTGAGGTGAGGAAAGGAGCAGAGGACAAAACGGAACAAACAAAAGAGAAAAACGAGCAAACAGTGGGTGAATGACGCGGCAAGAAAACATCATGAATGGGAGGAGGTCTAAGGAAAGGAATAAAGAAAAGGCATATCAATGGGGAAAAAATTTAAAGAAAAGGCAGCAGTCTACCTGCCAGACAGAGAACCCCTTTTATGAATGTTGTGACGAAACTGCTTATCAAGAGTAATATAACTAGAGTGTGCATTTACACTACGTTTTAATACTCGCTGCTTATATCCGTACCCATTTGCTTCCGTGCTGTACGCGCGGCGCTTTGCAGTAAACTGTGGATTTGTGTACAGCTACTGAAGCTAAGATGGCAATGCCTTCCAGCCCCAAAGCACAAGAGGCTAACCAAAAATGCCGATTTTATTTAATTTTGCAATATGCAGGACGGCACAGCTAACCTCGACTTCCGACAGATTTGCGTGAAATGTTATTTCAGTCGGTGCCATTCTAACTTGATTTTTAATGCTTGTATTAAAACCATCTTGCCATGTTGTCGCGAACAATTCTTTTATTGATAAAATAGTTTATTATGCTTTCTGTGATTGTGCTGATTGTGAAGAATAATGTTAGCATAATTTTCTGCGGTTTAATACATGGTTGCTATAATTATACTCATTTGCTTTGGCGCAGTACGCGTGGTGTTTGTACCATTACCGAAGCTGAGATGAAAACGCGTTCTAGCTCGAGCACGTGTGACAGCACGCTTCTTCTTCTTCTTTTTTTTTTTTTTTTTTTTTTTTTTTCGTACAGACGCGGAGCACACGACTTCCACCGCTGCAGGAAGGGCAGCCGCCCTCCGCATTTTTTTTTTTCTTGCAGGAGAAAAAAAAAAAAAAAAAAAAACAAACCGCTCTGACGTAGAGTCACGTGTGAGCAGCGAGGCCCCGCCCGAACAAGTTTGACGGCGTCCGGCGCCCCTTTCTGTTTGAACATCGTGCCGCTCCATCCGTCGTGCGGTGTCCCCCGCCGATGCCGCCGCGACGGAAAGGAGCACCGGCTGTGAGGTCTTGCGTCTATTCCGTTGGCGGTTGAGTACAGGTCGAACCTTTCCACGTAGACGTCAGGGCAGAACTCGCCCAACGGTGGTGTTTATCACTGATGTTGCCGCGGTGTCGCCGTCGTTTCTTCAGGCTTGGTCATTGCCTCTTCCTGAACGATCCCATGCTTGTCGCCATGTTATTCTGAGACGCCGAGAAGGCAAGACTTTATTCGGACAACAATACGAACATACAGACAACAAGGACTCAGTGGCTTCGGTTTATAAAGGAAGCCTGAGTGCAACCGAGGCATGCTATTGGCTAGCGCGCAGTCGCATACGCGAACCATGACCGCGTGCATCAGATAGCGGCACACAGTAGCAAAACGTCAACATGCTTGATAAGCGTTGCGCCGATATAACAGAGGAGCTCAAGCACCGAAGACAGACTGAGATGTTCTTACCCAGCATGACATGCTCGATACGGACAATTGTAAAGCGTGGGATGATAACCTGTGAACATTTCTTTTGCAAGAGGCAGTTAGGTAAGGAAATGATGTTATTTGATGTGCATTTAAAATATACTGCATATTAATTTGCCATTTCATAACGCCGTGCAAATGGCGTATACATATGGTACCATGCACTTCATTATCACCAGTTTGCCTTTGAGAGAGGGCCGCTCAAGGGTGATAGTGGCGCTGCGCGGAACAACGGCTTCCATGCTGTCCTCAAGGGTTGTGCCGGTCCCACAGAGTCATGCACGTAGAAGACAGCCCCACGCCAGCGGTCGATGCGGCAGCATTTTGAAGTGTGTTCGGGCATTTGGAATCACGCCTGTCACTGTGCTTCGACGTCAGCTTATGGCGTTTCCCACTTTGGTAGGCCGAACGCTCTGCTTCTCCTACATTCTTGTCAGGGCTGCGTCGCGTCATGGCCGTATGCTCTTGTGCAATTCAATGCCACCACCGCCACATTAAGTCGAGTAGTAGAGCCTAATGACTTACGGAAAGCAAGTAATTTGCGAGTTATCACAGCGTAATGTTCAGCTAAACTTCTTGAAACCATAAGACGACCTGGTGGGGAATTGGGGAACAATAAGAGTGGTTAAAAAGCCGCTGCCTCACCTATAGTGGCGAAAACGTGTTCACAGAAAAATGTTTAGAAATGCGCTAGCTCATCAATAGTGTCCAAGAGATGATCGCGCAGAACGCAGCGTTATACCAAGAAAAATTCAATAGTTTATATTAGAGCACACGTGCGTTCAACATAGACCAGTTAAATTTTGTTAGTGCAGTTCAAAAAGATGCACAGGGCTTTTAAAAGGCTAGCCCGTTGCGGCATCCTATATTGCGGGAGAAAGTGAAAAACTATTGTGTAGGTACAGTGACATGCTTATGAAAGGAAGGAAAGGAAAAACGGCGGTAACCGCCAATGGTCTTCTTTTAAGGCGAAATCCTTTCTAGGCTCATGGTGCGTCGGCTGGACGTGACCACCGGACGCGCCGGCAGAAGCGACCGTCGGGTGCATCGTCAGGAAATGCCAGCCCTAGGAGGACAGATTAAAGAAGGAAAATGATGGATAGTTATATTGATTAATAGAGGTTACAATAGAGATTGGTAGAGGTTATAATGACTAATAATGACTACTAATGACTTGTAATGACTGCAAATGACCAATATGTGTAACGACGACTTGTAACGACAATTGATTGTCGTTTATTATTGACTAGTAATGACTAAAATGAGGGGCCAAGAGAAAGACAGAAATAGAAATAGGTAGATCTAAGAGGCAAGAGAAAGAGGCGAATGATAAGAGCAGGAAGAGTAGGTGTTCGTCGTTCACATGTTAAGAGACGTTTTCGAACCTGCTATTTTTTTATTTGTGCATGGCGTCACGCATTCTAACGCGTATTAACATTTGCCTACCTTGTATCCATGTGCTTCCTCCAGTGCGCTTAAATGGCGCGCTGGCCACGCGCTGTTCAGTTCGTGCAGTGGAGCATCTTCAAAACACGACGGGGACGTTTGTAACTCACATTTTCTGCTCCATGAGCTGCTTCAAAACTTGTTTTGGTCGTCCCCTCTCCCTTCCCAACCCCGTACTTAGCCTGAAGTTCTACATATAGTTAGCCTTGCTACAAGTTTAGGGAATAGAGTTAAGCAGTGACGTAGCTGTGTCTAGCTGTCCCTCGGGGCCTATAGGTCTTCTCTAGGTTTAGCCAGGAAGTCCTTTCGTGCGAGTGTTTTTTTTTACAAAAAGTGTAAAAAGGGGTGTTCCCTGGAAGCTACTGAGTTTAAAGCAAGTATCTCCAAAATTTCGGGGATGGAGATGTTTGAACACCAGCACTGCCGCCTTGGCTACACGCATGATTAATTAATTAATAGTTCACAGGAAGGGAAAGGCGCAGAATCTGTAACACTTACTCTGTGGACACCTGAACCGCGCCGCAAGGGAAGGGATGAAGTAGGAGTGAAAGTGGATAGAGAGAAAGGGGAGCTGTAGTGGAGGGCTACGGAGTAATTTTGATCACCTGGGGATCTTTAACGCGCGCTGACATCGCACAGCACACGGACGCCACTTCGTTTCGCCTCCATCGAAACGCAGCCGCCGAGTGGTAAGACGCCGGACAGTAGTCGGGCGTCTTACCACTGCACCACCCCGGCGGGGCACGCATGATCTCCTGGTCGCCTCGCCCTTTCATTCGCAGAAATCGGGAATGAAGCAGTCATATGGGGTGTTTGTTTTTCTACGGATGCAATTTTCAAGAAGGGTGTCGCACAAGAGCATTTTTACAGGTCGGCAGCCATTACAAACCTGGCGTTGTGCAAACATTAAAAGAATCTTTTAATAAGTTCGAATGAATGATTTCAGGGGCGATACTATTTGCAGGACTGAAGCCCGACAGTCGTATGTTGTATTCCGACAACAACTTTACAAACATCATTGGTGCTACGGCGTGTAGTACTTGACGACGACGATGATTATGATGAGGAACTTTTATTCAGCTTAGAGAGTTTGCGAGCCGGCATCCCTAGTCTGGGACGTCACAGGACGAAGCCGCCACCCGTGCCCTTTGGACTATAGGGCCCTTTGAGACTTCAGGCCGGAGTTTAGTTGGACAGGGCTGCCACCATGCCTATCTGGGGGTGAAGGGGGGCGCAGAAGAAGGAAGAGAGGGATTCTTTTGACATGCCCACACAACGTGGAAATTATCGCGAACTTCGTCTCTATGTGGACACAACCCGTCGAATTTAGGATCAAAGTACTTGGCGATTGCAGGACACATTAGTATTGGCCTGCAATATCCTAAGTATTCGTTCGTCAGCCTTGCTCAGTACCTTTGCGGAAGCCGGGAGCAAACGCTGATGTTCGCAGTAGTCGTTAAGAATTTTGCCGCACCGCAGAAGCGGTTGTATATGCTCAGAGCCAGAAAAGCTGCATTGAGGTTACAAGACTTTAAGGCGACACTGGCGAAAATTCCTAGCGGTACGGCTCCGGGCCGGGGTCTCAAAACAGTAAACATGTTGGCGAATCTTTCGGACTCGGCCTCCTACACTACTGAACCCATCAACCAGATCTGTACGGGACGGGCGTTCACTCGCTCCAGACTGGAAGACCTATTTGCTCACGCTCATACCGAAACCGGATAAAGCCGTGAGCACGGACAGCCTGTGGCCCATACACTGACCTCGTACGTGGGCAAACTTATGAAGAAGATGATCAGATCACCTCTCTCGATACATGGAGGGTAAGAACCTTTTCGCTTACAATATGTTTGGGTTCCGCCCACATAAGTCAGGCCAGGACATCCTCCTCCAACTACACCGCGACATACTCAGACCTGCAGCTACGTACCATAACGACAAGGGCATTATATAGCTCTTGACCTTAAGGGCGCATTTGGCAGTGTTCGCCATGGAAGCGCACTTTTTAACTTGAGCTCAACCGACTGTGGATCGAGAGGTCTTGCCTACATCTGAGATCTTCCACTTGCGACGCAAGCAGTCATTCGTATTGAGGAAGAAGAATGTAGACCCTATACCATGGGAACCAGGGGTACTCCCCAAGGAGCGATCCTCTCGCCGCTTCAACGTTGCGATGATGAATCTTCCGTAGCAGTTATCCCGGGTGGAAATAGTAAGGCAGGCACTCTATGCAGATGACATAAGAATTTGGACCGCAGAAGGAAGCCTTGGAGAAATGGAGGACTGCTTGCAATGGGCCGCCACCATTAGTGTATGCGTACGCTACCACTTGTTGACACCAATGCGTTCCGTCAATATCAGGGCTCCTGTACGTCAGAGCAAACATCAGAGACAGGAGGGTGTTGCATATCTCTCTGTCGGGAGGTCCAATCAGGGAGGTGAAGGACCTTCGGATCCTGGCCTGTTCATACACAACAGACTCAGACTGGGCTCCAAACTCAGAAGAGTAGGCGAGCAGGTCGGGCGTATGATCCGTCGCGTATCTATAAAAAGTGCGGTGCGCGTGGATTGCGAGGCAGGGACGCACTTCGGCTCGCCCATGCCTTTGTAACTTTCACGAATCGTATATGCCTTATGTTCCATAGCGCAACAAGAAGACGAGGGGCAGGCACAGCGCTAGACTTCCACTGACGCTTTATCTAGCGCGTACAGAATTTATACATGAAAGATAAAAGCGGTACGTGCTAGGTTATACAATATACTTTGTACACAAAAAACAAAAAGCCAACAGATAAACCGTTTCAGCGGTTCGCACGCTGACCTAAATTTAAGAATGCAATATATATATATATATATATATATATATATATATATATATATATATATATATATATATATATTAACAGCGACAATGACAGAGGGCTGAGAAAGCTTTGAAGTACGGCTTTTTCGGTTGCTTCGGCCTCAATAATCTCTCTGGTTAATTTATCTGCATTTCTACCGACCACCTGGCACTCTTTAAAACAAGGTTTGCATTTATGATCACGGCAGTGCCGCGCCAAATTGCCCCCATTCCTGACCTCTCTGTTGTGCTCGCCTAAACACCAAGACAACTGCCTTACTGCCCTATGTACGCCTTGCCGCAAGAAAGCGGTATATCTTATAAACATTTTTCTCAGTGTACGGCACAAAGGGGGTTCTGTGCCGAATTGTGCAATTATTCTGTCTGTCCTTCACCGTCTTGTTGAGCTATGGAGAATAAAGCATACCCACTAAAGTCACCACATCGGGGAACGTACCGCACTCGTTTTCTCTCCACCGCCGCGCCGAGCCGCGCCTCCGACGGGTTCCCCGTAGGGTGCCTCGTAACACGCTCTTCGCTTAGGGTGAGGACAACCGCGTCGTCTGCTAGCGCGACCACCATTTTCTTGCATCCGCTGGTCGCGAGGTGCGCGTTTGCTGCATGACGCGCCTAGATAGAGGAAGTCCCTCTACCAATGGTAGCTTGAATTGAACTTTGCCTTTGATGATCATTCCTTTTATAGTCTAGATGAAAAGTAAGAGTAAAAATTCGATGATGTATTCGCTATTTAGAGACGATTAGCGAAAGTGTAGCGGTTATCTTTGTTTTTCGATATGTGATCACGGGCGGCCAGCTTTTCGCCGTCGTTGTCATACCAGCGCCGTCAACTTTCTATCATAGCGCTTATGTGTGGATATAGCGGAAAGTGAAGTACGCGAAATGAACAGCTGCATATTCAAGCCCGAACGCATGGCATGCTTACGTTCACTTACACTATTTTGCAATGGTGGCAAACTGTGTCATGCATACGCTATAAAGTCAAAATAAAGACTCAAGCGCACGCAAGAACATTTATTCATTACCTTGATGCACAAATATGCTGCGTTTTGTCTCTAGGTGGCATTCGCTTCTTTGGAGCAACTGGAAGCAGAAAGATGTACAAACCAATGATCAAATTGAGCACAAAGCAAAGGGAAAACAGGAATCATGTAATATGGAAAATCAAGGCAAATAACATAGCGAAAAGGAGGCATCACCAGTGTCTCGGCAATATTCTTTTTTCCCACAAAATAATCTAAGCGTAGAGGCCAAAAGGTGCACATAAATACTTGATTTGTCCCCCGCTCTCTTTATTAACTACAATGTCGCCTTGGTTAATTTCATTTGTATTAATTAAAGAAGGTGACCGATTCTGCCTTTCAAGTGGTAATGGGTTAAGTGGGTGTTTGAGATGAAGGTTGTTGTGTTAGCCGATTGACAGTAGAATTGAATAAGGGGAATGCTTCTGATAAGAGCGTGAGAAGCAGAATTGATACATACACACGTACACATAACCTGTTAAAGGCGAAATAAGTGACCCATGCTGGGCCTATGGCTCAAATGCCACTGAAATGTTTCCGGGCGACCGCCACATTTTTGGTAACGAATGTATGCAATTAGGCAGTGAATCAAATGGGAATTATACCTTCCCCTGAATGGGAAATTCGTTGGTACAGCATTTTGCTTCAGTTTCTTTCATCAGTCTGACTTATTTTGTTCAAAACAGGATTCATCAAAATGAGCCTGTACAAAAAAATTTTGTTGCTGTTATAAATGCATTATTCCCTGAAAAATAAGATTAAATTACGATAAATCAAGAAAATCCCACAAACGCACACTGACCTCCGCACACAAGCACAAAATAAAAATGTACTTCACATTAAATTTTTTTTTTTCGTTTCAATGCGCTACTTCCGTGACATAGGATAGGCGATAATAAATGTCCTGAATAGCATAGTTTTCGTGAAGAACAATAGTATAAAATATCTCAATGCGACGCAACGTAGAGAAACAAAGCCTAGTGTATCGCATGCTATTCTGCGCTCCGAGGGTCACATAATTTTCATGCTGCCAGATGCGCCTTTCAAAATTAAGCGGGCTGCGAGGCTTTGTGTGAAGTAGGCGCGATGAACTGCTCTTCAAGCTTCGTTGCTGAAAAAGATCGTAATACTTTTACCAGCCTGAGCCTTAATTTGTAATGCTTAAGGTGTAAATGCGTTGGAGGATTCATATCGCTCTCGAGCTCTAAGAGATTACGTCCGTTTACAGCGATCAAATATCAGAAGGCTACAAAAACATGATATGGCGCCTTCGAAAGGTACACAAAATGGTATGTCTGGTAATCAGAAATAGTCGCATAGACAAGCTTACATAAGTCCGAAAATGAATTTAGCACTGCAGAGACTGGTACTTACGCTGCATATGCAAGGGTAGTTCGTCGGCTGCCAGTTGTCCGGCTTCATTTTCACAGTCCATAAAAGAGATCGTTTTTGGGCTCGGAAAAGAAAACATTCTCCGGTCATTTTTAGCACTGTTAGTGCACTGGGGAACGCAGCACCCAGCAATTCTGCAGAGACTATGTGAAGGATGCCGCTTTCCGTGTCAAGCGTGGGCGTCCGCGGGACGGCGGGAGCGGAATGCAAGAAAATGGCGGCGGCGCCTTCCGATAACCGGTTTTGGCGGCGACGACCCCTTCTAAGAGTGGCGCCACCCTCAGCGGAGAGCGGGAGCGCATCGAGGCACCCTAGTTCCCCGATGAAGCTGATAAAACTTTATTCACAATAAGTGGGAGGAATAGGGGAAGTCAGCTAGCGTGCTGCAGGCCGTGGATACCTTTGGCGACGCCGGCCCATTCGATGGCCTTGAACTGAATGCCAGGGTCATCGCTGGACCTTAGCTTGGTTCCCCGCGGTCACGTGGTCGCGCGCCACCATAAATGTTCCGTCGGCTTCTCAGGCGCCAGAGCTCAAGTAGGGAAACGGCTTGCGCGGCGTTCGCCAGTTGTCACGAAATCGGCGTACATTTTTATCAAGCCGGCGCAGCGCGAGGCCCGTGCGGCGCCGCATAGGCAACCTGCAATGGAGTTTGCTGAGACATGTGGCGCCACCTGGCGACCGACGGGAGCTAATACTGAGGCGGCGCAGAAGCAGACGCCGTATATGTTGCGGCCGCTGTGTTCCTTCTGCGTTCGCGTTTTGTTATCCCAGTGAGTATGATTTACTCATTTAGTGACTTCAGTGGTCTCGCGCGATGCTTCGACTACTACGGGTATGAACAAGAATAAAAATAAGCGCAAGGGCGGCGAGAAAGACTGCCACAATCACGAAGGAAACCTAAGCGTACCGCTTGCTGGGAGAACCTGGGGAGAATGATGAGAGAAGGATATATTGGCTGCGAGAGAGTAATGTAGCTGAAATTCGTTTTGTTATGGGGCCATTGGCGTACAGACGCCAAGAAGCTAAAATACGACGATTGCCCGTGAGCGGAGGAAACGGTATAAACTTCTGACTCGGGGAGTCGCACGCTGGTTGGGGCACACTACTCAGTACGTGCTCCGCGCTGTAAAATGTGGCGTGTACTGGTATATGATGTGCAAGATCGAGTAGCATACGTCCAGAAAAGCAAAGGCGCGCAGCCGCAGCATTGTATTCCAGCCGCATTTCAACGGAGGCGAAAAAAAAAAAAATGTTCGTGGATCTGTGAACCGGATTTCTAATGCGGTGTCTATTCGGAACCACAAAGCCAAAATATCTTAAAAACTTCCAATTACAGATTTCAATAAGCATATTTATCTGTAAATTATTTCTTAAGGTGCTGAAAAAGTCTAAGTGGCGGAGTGTAGAGCCCCGTGATACTGTGTATGCTGAGGAAGGAACTTCGTTCTATCGTTCCGCGCCAAATATTTCTTTCACCGATTGCTCAAGCTACTCAAGAGTCTCTTGTCCCAGACGATAGACTGTTTCATCATTAGTAGCAACAGTAAAAACTTCTAACTCTTAACGACCTCCTTTACGAAAGCTTTGCCGTTGAGTGCCAGCATTACCCGCCGGCTTTCCCCAAGATTGAGGTACGGAGGTACAAATGCATGCCAGTTGTTGTTAAGAGCTTTATTTTCTCAACGGTGTAGGAGGCCCCCTAATCCCCGCCCCCGGCACGCAGAGTTTTCGGTGATGACGCACGCTACAACCGCACAGTGCTTGCAATCGCCACGACATCCGTAGCGGGTACGTACTGCACCATGCCTCCTGTAACTTCCGCGGCACTGTCGAAAGGTGCACCACGAACAAAAGTGTTCGTCATGGTATTAAACTGTAAAGCAAAACCGCGAGGAAATTATTATGCTGCTGTAATCAAACAGCAAGAACAAAAAAAAAGAAGAAACGGCGATCAATCTCTTCTCAGGTTCTCTCTGCACTTTCAATGTTGAGGTGTGAACGCAATAGGTAAATGAAAAGCTACGTTTACTACATTTTTCATTCATTTAATTATTTCTTAATTCATCATCACATATCCGACTGGTGCCCTGAGGGAATAAAGTTCGTTAAAAAAATTCAGTCTACACACGCGAAATTCAAAGCTGTGCGCGCGGGTGTTCCGTCGCGAGCGGCGCGCACTTCGCGGTGACGTCGACACAGTTTACGTTTTAAACACGAGCATTTTCGAACAGGCGGTGTCCTTTCGTCAGTATTATAGTTTTCGGAAGTAGCTCTGAAGACATTCGATTGCCTTAAAACCGCAGAAAATGAGAGCCGAGATGCTTCCAGCCGTACAACGCGAACGCAACCCGACCGCGCCGGCCTACTCAGATTACTCGGCGCCGCCGTTGGCGGCGCTGAACGCTGCGCTCCACTAGCGCCGCCTGGCCACTGCAGGTTGCCTATGGAGAGAAAAGCCTTCCCCGGGCGAGAGAGCGCGTAGCTTTGTACGCGTTGCCGTCACCCTCTTTCCCATGGCCCGGGAATGACGGTGGTTCATCGGTCTGGAATGTGCCAGACCTTTCGAGAACATTCTACCAATGACGACGCGCGGCTCGACGGGAGGAAGAGAGAGCGCTCTAATCAGCGAAGCTAAGTGTGTGTGCGCGCTAGCTTTGGCGCGTGTTAACAGACAGACGCGGCGCGCCCTATTTAAAGAGACCGCGCTGCTTGTGTAGTCAGTCAGTCAGTCAGTGGTTGTGGCGTGTTCGCCAGTGCTTCGACTGGACTCCCGGCGATCACCCGCTGCTGGCAAACCCACGGACCTGCGAGGGAGCGGCGCTCGTCTTGCATGGCGGCCACATCGTGACTCTCGAGGCGTCGGACTGCAACAGTGCCCGGTGAACAATTTGGTGTTTGTTTATGTGACTCTCTCGTGTTGGATCTGTTGTAAATCCTCTGTGTTATTGAATACCTCTGTAATTGCATGCTTAGCGTTTGTTTTTCTGTGAACCTCTCGTCTGTGCAATTTTAGTGTTTGTGTATTCCTCTGTATCGTCTCTTGCTGTGCATAAAGTGTGTTTTGTTCGTTACTTCTGACTCCAACCCTTACTCTGGCTTGAACCGACGAAAGCTGGGCACCAAACGGCCACCCCATTCTGTCACTACAAGGTAGTTGCATTCTGGCTGAGCTTGCCACGCAGGTCGAGGGCATCTCCTTAGCGACCGGAACAGCTACCCCTACTCACTCTAAGGGTGTCTGGGAGTGTGCGCACCGTTAAGGGCGCATCGTTAATAAGCCCCTTAATTATTAACGGGTGACACCAGTACGTGTTCTTTCGCTCTTAGCGTTTTGCAAAATCAAGGGAAAGGACTGTAAATGCACAAGTATGCCCGATTGCTGCGCTTTATGGTTCAGCAACTACTAGGAATCCGCGAGTTTTGTTACCATTCCGAGCGGTATGGAGGACAGCAAACGATAGGCTATTTGGCTACACAAGATAAATCAAGGTAAATTTTTACCCACGAGCAACACAGGCTCTGTGAGCAAGTGTTTCAATATACATTGTGCTTCATAGCGCTCTGAATGCTAAAAGGTTGTTATAAGGTCAATATGAAAGAAATTTAAGGGAGCTGTGTGTGTCGTAATAACTGAACATAATGCGTGCCTCATCTCAAAATATATTTATAACAGAAAGAACACCAAGGCAAACTTTGAAGTAATATCGGACATTTCAGAACATATCTTTCTCGTGGTTGAATTGCGCGTGGGTTCCTGCTTTGTGAAACTTTGTTCTCTTTCGGAAAATTTTTCGTTTTCTCCATTCACGACGCCGCTGCGCATTCGGCGGGTGGAATTCGAATTATAAGGAATTAAACAGCACACTGTGTCTCATCTTTTCAATAGCGACCTTCCGGATTGGCACTCACAGGGAGGCTTCTGTTTGCACCTCTTTCCCCGGAGGAGAATTCCGTTTATTACTGTACCTCTTTCTTACCTCCTGCTAGGTGGCCGCGTGACGTACGCTTTTCGAGTAGGCTTGCATTTAGCGCACTTTATAACTTCGTTTCATAATGTAGACGAAATGTAACCATCCAGCTTGCCGAATTCATACCTTAAATGTACCTCTCAGAGCGTCGGAATTAGAGCAGCTGCTGCAAAATTAATGCGTGATAAACTCGCGAAGTTTCTACAATGTTACGCTCATTTTTATTTGACTTCCTCTTTACAAACAACGTATACGCAAAATTCGCATAGTTGTAAGAGTAACAAAATTACAATTTAGCATTTGCTCAATATTCTCTTTTTTTAGCTCCTCTATATTGCAACACAGTAATTAAATGAAGCAAACGGGAGTTGCATAAAATATATGGTGTATTAGCATTTACTGGGATCTCACCAACAACGTTCATGAATTTTAAGAGCGTAATGTAATTTTTACGTGTCATGCGGATTTGACGATACCAGAAAACTCTGTTCCTTTTAAAAGCCACAGCGACGTGCATGCTAAATATCGTTTTTGTGTGTTCCTCAACCAGAGATAATTTCTTTCCTGCTCGGATATTATTTTCATGAATAAGATGCATGCATACAGTCGATGCATTTATGCCTTCGTTACACTGTTTTGTTTCACAACCCATTTTATTCGTACAGAAACCAAATTTCTTTCCTTACAATCTAAGCACTTCTTAAACTCGTGGCCCAAAAATGTGAAAAAATTCGCCCATTCAGAGCGCCCCTCAGGTTCCGAAGCTGCGAGAAACATGTACAGCTACGTGCGCGCCAGCTGCATTGGAACAAATATGGCGGCCGCGGCGGCGCGGCTCTTGCTTGGCTCCTGCGGTTGCAGTACTTTCCCAGTTGCGGAGACTGTAATGCCCACTAGCTCGAATCGCCACCCTTTTCCTCTATGCCGCGCCGTACCTTCGCAGACGAAGATGCGCATAAGCGTCATCATATGTAAAGTTAAGAAGCGAGCGCTGGACCTACCGGTGGCTACCTCAAATGCCAAACCTTTGGCGCTGGGGTGTGCTTAAAGGGACACTCAATAAGCGCAAGGTGGCCGATATAAGGAAGTATAACATGGAGAAAATTGAGCGTGCTGTAAAGAACGGGGGAAGCCTTAAAGTGGTAAAGAAGAAATTGGGCATAGGCAAAAACCAGATGTATGCGCCAAGAGACAAGGCGGGAAATGTCATCACGAATATGGAAAAGATAGTCAAAATAGCCGAGGAGTTCTAAACAGATCTCCACAGTAGCCAAAGTAGTCAGGACCGTAATGAGATTGGCGGTAGGGAAAAACAGTCAGACGTTCCACCAGTGACGAAGGACGGGGTCAAGAAAGCATTAGAAACTTGAAAAGGGGCAAATCAGCTGGAGAGGATCAGATTTGTTGAAGGACAAGGGGGGGGGGGGGGATATTGTGCTAGAAAAACTGGCTTCCCTGTATACGCAGTGCCTGGTGTCATCGACGGTACCGGAACCATGGAAGAATGCAAACATTATCCTCATTCATAAGAAAGGGGACGCCAAGGACCTTAAAAATTAGACCAATCAGCTTACTGTCTGTTACGTATAAGGTATTTACTAAGCTGATCGCTAATAGAATCAGGACAACCTTAGACTGCAATCAAGCAAAGGATCAAGCAGGGTTTCGGAAACGGTACTCTACTATCGATCATATCCATACCATCAACCAGGTGATAGAAAAATGCTCCGAATATAACCAGTCCTTATACATAGCATTCATTGATTACGAAAAGCATTTGACTCAGTAGAAACCTCGGCGGTGATGCAGGCATTGCGAAATCAGGGCATAGACGAGCCGTACGTGAAAGTGCTGGACGATATTGCCGCAATGTTATCTTACTGGCGCCGCCATGTGGCGAGCTCGGGAGAACGGGATGCGCCGCAGTGAAAGCACAAAGACAGATTGTTCGGCGTGCGCCACGCGTGTGCTTTGCGAACGGGTGGTCGAGCTTCAGGCACACCAGTCGAAACTGGATATTGGGGTGGAGAACGAGCGGGAGGAGCAGGGTTGCAGGGTGCCGATGGTTCAGGCGCAGGGGTACGCAACACGTCGCTGTACGTCATGATCTGTGGCGCAGGCGGCTGGGGTGACGGTACTGATGGCACTGCTTGGGGGAGCTCGTCGCGCACAATATCCGAGATGCTCCCAACACGTGGATGTTGTTCGAGAGAGGGCAGCTTTTGCAGCTCTTCGCGCACGATGCTTCAAATAAGTTCGCGAAGGGCTTTCGTGTCGTTTCCGGCAATTGGCAAGCGGAAGTATACGGCAGCGATGTTCGCAGAGCGATCAAAATGTACAAATCGCTGATTCAAGGCACGCTCGATGCTTGTTGCTTCTTTCATAAAATCAGCAACAGTACGTGGAGGGCCACGTACAAGGCCAACGAACAGCTGCTCCTTGACGCCTTGCATAAGGTGGCGCACCTTCTTTACCTCCGACATGGACGGATCCGCCCGGTTGAGAAGGCGAGTCATTTCTTCTACAAACATGGCGACGCTTTCATTAGGCCGCTGTGCTCGGGACTGTAGAGCGAGTTCGGCCATCTCTTTTCTTGCATCGTTGCCGAATGTTGCGAGCAGCTGCCGCCGGAAATCCTGCCAGGTGGAAATGGTAGCCTCATGGTTTTCGAATCACATCTTGGCGGCATCTTCTAGTGCGAAATAAACATTCTGCAATTTCCGCTCCTCGTCCCACGTATTAAACACAGCGACCTGGTCGTAGTTGGTCAGCCAGTCCTCAACGTCTCCGAACTTGTCGCCATGAAACGGCCTGGGCATACGTGAAGTATGGCAGATCAGCTGCTGTGCACTCACGAGAAGCTGAGTGGTCTGAATTGCCGCTGTAGTCATCGTTGTTCGCGGTGGGGAAACAAGAGGACCACACTCGGGAGCTAAGCCTCTCAAGCGACGGCTCGCCTTGTGCGCAGGGTCGTGTCCACGGTGTGTAGACGGGCGTAGGGGGCAGCCAGAGGCTCTTCGTACATGGGATCTACCCAGAAGCTCCACCAAAAATGTCACAGAAGCCAGTTAAACTGGTTCAGCAGGTTTACTTATGACTAAGTAAAAGCACCGGCAAGATAAGGCACGGAACCGACTGGCGGGCGAACACAGAGAGCGAAGAAGACGAGCGCGTGCCGGTCTCCCGAGCTCGCCACATGGCGGCGCCAGTAAGATAACATTTATATAACATAATATATATAGTGGCTGTACAGCAACCATAGTTCTGCATAAAGAAAGTAACAAAATTCCCATAAAGAAAGGTGTTAGGCAAGGAGACACGATCTCCCAGTACTATTCACAGCTTGCTTAGAGGAAGTATTCAGACTTGGAATGGGAGCAGATAGGGATAAGGGTAGATAGAGAATACCTCAGTAATCTGCGATTTGCTGATGACATTGCCTTGCTAAGTAACTCGAGGGATGAACTGCAAATACTGATTGATGACCTAGAAAGGAAAAGTAGAAAGATATATCTTGAAAATCAATATGCAGAAGACTAATTTAATGTTCAACAGCCTCGGTTAGGAACAGCAGTTTACGCTAGGTAGCGAAGCACTGTAAGTAGTAGGCGAATATGTCTGCTTAGGAGAGGTAGTAACCGCAGATCCGTACCATGAAAATGAAATAACAAGAAGAATAAGATTGGGATGGAGCGCATTTGGCAAGCACTCGCAGATTATTACTAGCAGCTTACCGGTATAGCTCAACAGGAAAGTATACAACAGTTGCATCTTACCTGTACTCACCTGTGGGGTTGAAACGTGGAGGCTAACCAAGAGGGTTCTACTTAAGTTGAGGACAACGCAGAGGGCTATGGAACGAAAAATGGTAGGGGTGACATTAAGAGATAGGAAGCGTGCAGAGTGGCTCAGAGAAATAACTCAAGTTACCGACATTCTAGTGGAAATTAAGAAGAAGAAATGGACATGGGCAGGACATGTAGTGCGAAGAGAGGATAACCGATGGTCACTTATGGTAACAAACTGTATTCTAAGGGAGGGAAAGCGTAGCAGGGGGTGGCAGAAAGTTAGGTGGGCGGATGAGGTTAAGAAGTTCGCAGGGGTCAAGTGGATGCAGCTAGCACAGAACCGGGTAAATTGGAGAAATACTGGAGAGACCATAGAATGCCAATTCCTGATTACAAAACATCTAATCTTACTGAAAACAGAGCTGTTATAAGGTAGTAAAGAGGAAGAACAGAAATACAGTTATTGCCGCCACAGCAGAAACTCGCAACTACAAATCACGTGACGCGCTAGGGATCCCGGAGGCTGACAAATGCGAATTACGTTGCCCGTTTGAATGCGGTCGTAGGTTTTGTCCCGGATATGATAACGCGCTTTTATCATACGTAAACGACGGCGAAAAGACAACGTAAACGTTGTAAGGCAAATACAAAATTATACTTGGAGGCGCCACAGGCGCCCACTTCAGTTTCGGTTATGTTCCGGCTCAGGCACTTCATGCGTGCTCGGATAGTTTCAAGTTTGGACCTGCAGCGCCTGAATTACGAGCTTGGAGCAGCAGATGCGCCCGGCTCGTTCACATTTGAGCATTCGGAGGCGCGAGCGAGCGAAATCCGCTGCCGTTGACACGCTCCTTCGTTCACACTTCTGAGCCAGCGTATCGCCGCCGTCGCCACTTCGACTGCGAGCTCCCGTTAACCCCGACCTGACCGCTCGACTGCAGCTACGTACGTCACGAAAAGCATCCATATGCTAAGTGCCAAAGGAAAAACGCCTTATCATTGAACTGCTCACTAGATCATGGCACATTGTCCCACGCACTGTGTCAACAAGAGCTTCAACGTGCTATTTGCAGGCATCGTAAACAAAAGGGGCACACTTGCCGCTCATATACCAAGGACAGCGTCGATCTTATTGCAAATGTCATTGTTCTCCTATTGTATCCTTGCCTATTACGCTGGTCGCCCGGCGAAAAAAGGGCCTGGGATAAAAAGTAAAAACTAAAAATAACGAAGCACCTAAAATATATTAAAAAAAAGCCAAAAATGTAAAAAAAAAAAAAAAAAAAAAACTTACCACAGCTGGATTCGAACTCACCACTGCTTGCTCCGTTCAGCGCTAACCACTCGGCTACGCCGAGTTCTTTTTTTTCTTCTTTATTTCCGAGGTATACATGAGTCATAGGAAGCCGGGAAATATTTCTGCATATTATATCACGGCCGCATTTATGATGGATCACGTTTCGAGGTGTACATGCCCATTGCTCCCGGGATAAAAATTACAACTTCTTGACCATCGGAGCATGCTGCCTGCTCTTACGACTTGCAACTAATGTTCTGGGTGCCTATGTGCACGATATTGTGCACTGAAACCATTTTTTTTTAACGTGTGGAATTTCACAGCGCAGGCAAATTTAGGGGCGCCGGCTCTTCGGTCATGCTCGGCTACCGTGGACGTAATTTTCGCTGAACACAAAGCTGTAGCACAAACCTCGAAGGAAAAAAGTGCGACGAAGCTTCAAAACTGGCAAGCGCAGCAGCGAGGACACGATTTTGCTGGTAACTAAATCTTCTTTGTATGTAAACATTTCGGGAAGCGTTGCGATGACCTAGGGCTCGGTTTGTTTATACGCCAGTGCAAGAAGGAGCGCAAAAGCTTGAGAAACACGTAAAGTATTGTGCATTACAAACGCTCTATGTTTTTTTTTTCTTCCTTTATGGGCCCATTGCTAGGTAAATTACTCTATTCATCGTTTTGATTATTTCGGCTGTGGCCGTCACTTATTGTGAGCCGATGGTCGATTGCGAGTACGCTGTTTCCATGTTGGCCCCCGAGGGATGCTCGGCGCCGCGGGCCGCGCCGGCTCGCTAGACATCATGGAGTCTTGCTTGTTGTTGTTTGTTTGTGGGGTTTAACGTCCCAAAGCAACTCAGACTATGAGAGACGCCGTAGTGGAGGACTCCGGAAATTTCGACCACCTGGAGTTCTTTAACGTGCACTGACATCGCACAGCACACGGGCGTCTTGCTTTTCACCTCCATTGAAAAGCTGCCGCCGAGGCCGGGATTCGATCCCGCAAACTTGGGAACAGTAGTGAAGCGCCGTAACCACTGCGCCACCCCGGCGGGGTAATCACGGAGTCTCCACTTACGTCATAGTGTGCATAACTCTACCCGAAAACGTAGTCAGAGGAAACAGTTTGAACTCGACCGGCGGAAACAAGAAAAAACCTTAACTTCTTATCGCAGTATCTCAGCAATTATTCAAATTTTTGCTGCCGGATATTTGGCGACAGTGTCACCAAATGTAGTTTATTAGTTTTCATAGCATCTTTGGGTGTCTTTCAGTTCAGTTCAGTCGTTCAGTCGTGTCCGACTCTTCGTGACCCTATGGACCATGTCACGCCATGCTTTCCGGTCTCTCACTATCTTCCTAATATCACATAACATAATCTGCAGCGCCTCGAGGATGCCATCTAACCATCGCGTTCGCTGCCTACCCCTTCTCCGGCGACCCTCAACCTTTCCCAACATCAAATCTTTCTCCAGCGACCCCTCCCTTCTCATCAGATGACCAAAGTAGCTGAGCTTTAACTTTAGAATTTGACCCTCCAATGAGCATTCAGGGTTTATGATCGACAATATCGACTTATTTGATCTTCTGGCAGTCCAAGGAACTCTCAAGAGTCTCCGCCAGCACCACAGTTCAAACGCGTCAATTCTTCGGCGGTCAGCCTTCTTTACAGTCCAGCTCTCGCATCCATACATCACAACTGGAAAGACCATAGCACGAGTTTTACGGATCTTGGTTGGCAGACTAATGTCTGTGCTCTTTACTAGGCGGTCAAGGCTAGGCATGGCTCTCTTTCCCAGAAGCAGGCGTCTCCTAATTTCATGGCTGCAGCCTCCTTCCGGGGTAATCTTGGAGCCCAAGAAGAGAAAATCTGTCACAGCTTCCACGTCTTGTCCCTTGATGCTCCAGGACTTGATAGGGCAAGACGCCATGATCTTTGTCTTTTAATGTTCAGTTCAAGCGCAAACTTCTCACTCTCTTCTTGTACGCGCATCAGAAGTCTCTTGAGTTCCACTTCACTTTCTGCCATTAAAGTGGTATCATCCGCATATCTAAGGTTGTTGATACGTTTTCCAGCAATCTTCACTCCAGCTGAAGACTCGTCTAGACCGGCCTTCCTTATGATGCACTCTGCATATAGGTTAAATAGGCAGGGCGACAGTATGCAGCCTTGTCTCACTCCTTTCTCAATCGGAAACCAATCAGTAAGACCCTGCCCAGTTCTGACTGTGGCCTGTTGCCCTTCATACAGGTTCCTGAGGAGACAGATGAGGTGAATTGGAACTCCCATCTCTTGGAGAGCTTGCCACAATCTGCTGTGATCTACGCAGTCAAACGCTTTCGCATAATCAATAAAGCAGAAGTAGATGGGTTTCTGGAACTCTCTTGCTTTTTCCATGATCCAGCGAAGGTTGGCAATCAGGTCTCTAGTTCCTCTGCCCTTGCGAAACCCAGCTTGCACGTCCGAAAGCTCGCGATCTACATACTGCTGCAGCCTACCTTGGAGGATTTTCAACATCACCTTGCTAGCATGCGAAATAAGCGCGATCGTGCGGTAGTTGGAACAATCTTTGGCACTGCCTTTCTTTGGAATGGGGATGTAAACTGACCTCTTGCAATCCTGTGTCCACTGCCGGGTAGTCCAAATCTTCTGACATAATGTATGCAGAATGTTAACAGCGTCATGGTTGAGGTTTTGAAACAACTCAACTGGAATGCCATCAATTCCGCTAGCTTTGTTCTTAGCAAGGCTGGCTAAGGCCCATTCAAATTCACTCTTCAACTTTCCTCTTCTCTCTTTGATATCTTTTATTGTCTTATACAAGGCCGCTAGAAGATTAGGCTTTCTAAAACGCACTCTCTATCAAGCTAATGAAAAAACGAAACTCCTAGCCTATACCCGTGTTTAAGTCTGGAAGCAAACATTTACCGGACAACTACCGACCGATTTCACTCACGTGCATTTCCTGCAAATTACTCGAACATATAATTGCATCCCATGTTTACCATCACCTGGAATCTAATCACTTTTTCTTCGCTAATCAGCATGGATTTAGGAAGGGGTACTCTTGCGAATCACAGTTATTGGAATTTTCTACTGATATACACTTTAATATGAATAATAACCAGCAAACAGATTGTTTTTTTCTGGATTTTTCGAAAGCCTTCGATAAAGTAGCCCATTGTCGCCTAATAGAAAAACTAGTCGCTCTTAGACTCGATGACCATACGCTATCTTGGCTCCGTAACTTTTTAACGCTGCGTCAGCAGTTTACTGTGGTTAATGGCTTTCCCTCGCCCCTATCCGATGTAACTTCCGGTGTCCCGCAAGGCAGCGTACTCGGCCCTTTACTTTTTTTGATATATATTAATGATTTGCCTAGTAATATTTCTTCTCAACTGAGGCTCTTTGCGGATGATTGTATTATCTATCGCACGATTAACAACACCGACGATCATCTAGCTCTTCAGGCTGATCTTAACACAATTTCTAACTGGTGCCAGACCTGGCAAATGACTCTTAACGTTAATAAGTGCAAGGTTATGACGTTCACCCGCAAGAAGACCGTATCCAAACTTAATTATTTATTAAATGACTCTGTTGTTTCGCAAGCCTCATCTTACAAATACCTAGGTATTCATTTCACGCCCAACCTATCGTGGTCCTTGCACATTTCCACCATTCGTAGCAAAGCATCAAAGACGCTAGGGTATTTCCGCCGTAATTTGCACAAGTCTCCGCCCACCGTACGTAGCCTCTCTTACTTAACTTTCGTCCGTCCGCAGCTAGAATTTGCTTCAGCTGTTTGGTCACCGTATCAAAAATATTTAACTTGCCAACTAGAATCTGTGCAGAATAGAGCCGCTCGCTTCATTTCAGGCAATTACAAACCATACTCCAGCATTACAGTAATTAAACAGGACATTTCGCTTCAGCCATTAGAACTTCGTCGACAACTCGCCCTTTCATGCCTCTTTCAGAAATATGTTCATAGCCCGAGACCATGCCCCTTTCCCCTTAAAGCTCCATTGCGCACATCATCGCGGCTACATAATAATCTCAGCTTTCGACGCATTTCTGGCAAAACGCTGGCGTTCAATTCATCTGCACTCCCACGAGCCATTTCACTGTGGAATAGTCTTCCCGACACAATCGCTTCTGAAGTTGACCGGGCGCTGTTTCGAAAAGCGCTGGAAAAGTTGTATAGTAAATAAATAGAACATGTCATTGGGTGTTATTCGTGTTTTTCATTCTTTTTCATGACCTTGATGTATTTTGCTTTTGTATTATCTTGTATCTTGCCGTTGCCTGTAAGTAATTAATTTTGTGTTTCACTGTTCATGTGCCCCCCTTACCCAATGCTCCGCCTTAGGAGCCTGTAAGGTGTATTGAATAAATAAATAAATAAACAACACTTGTCAGGTCTCAGCTTGAATATGCATCCATCATTTGGCACCCTCATCAAGATTACTTAGCAAACTCCATTGAATCGCTACAGAGTAAAGCAGCCAGGTTTATTGCCCACGATTATTCCTACCCAACTAGCGTAAACAATATCAAGCAACGATTTAATTTATTGCCCCTTGAGACTAGGCGACGAAATGCCCGCCTATCTTTCAATGCACAAACTATATCATGGTTCATCAGACTTTCGAAAAACGTTCCTTCGCCCTGCCCCCCACATATCTGCTCGCGTAGACCATCCATTTAAAATCAACCCCGTACATGCGCGCACAAATATGTTTAAATATTCACCACTGCTAATTGCTATTTCACAATGGAACAGTTTGCCAGCAGATGTCGCTACCATACCTGACTATAGTTCATTCCTCAAGGCTTTGGAGGGAATTGAATGTTAAACTGACTTAATTTTCTTAATAATATTTTGCAATGTTTATTACTTGTTTTCCTTGATGTGTAGTGCTGTGTTATTTCTTGTTCATTTCAGCCTACTGCTTGGTATTAAGCGCGCGCATACCTCGTTTCTTCAGAGCATGTAAAATTGCTTAGGTCATATAACTTCTGTATAAAAAAAAAAAAAAAAGGGAAAATAGCGACCTGAATGACTTGTTTTTTTTTTTTTGTTTTTTTTTTCCTCATTTCTTTTCCTCCTCTCTGAACCTTAGTGCCTGTTATAACCAACTTTGTTCATGTGACTCCTCCCCCCCTATGTAATGCCTGAAAGGGCCTTTAGGGTATATAAATAAATAGATAAATAAATAAATAAATAAATAAATAAATAAATAAATAAATAAATAAATAAATAAATAAATAAATAAATAAATAAATAAATGTTCGGCTCGAGATCAGTAATCACAACCGTCTTATGTTGGGCTTGCACATCCAGGACCTTCTTGTACAGTTCTTCTGTGTATTCCTGCCACCTCTTCTTTATTTACGAGGCTTCAGTGAGGTCCTTGCCTCGTTTGTCTTTTATCACGCCCAGAAGCTTCCTTTGATATCTTTTATTGTCTTATACAGAGCTCTCGTGTTCCTTAATTGGCTGCTGTCCTCAACTGCTTGGCACTGTATGTTCAGGAAGACATTCTTATCTCTCCTTGCTATTTTCTGAAAATCCGCATTGAGAACCTTGTATCTTTCTTTTTCCCCCATAATGTTTGCCATCCTCCTTTCCTCAGCTATTTGCAAAGCCTCTTCAGATAACCAGTTTGCTTTCTTGCATTTCTTTTGCTTTGGAACTACCTTAGTAGCAACTTCTTGTATTATATCACGAACATCAGTCCACATCTCTTCAGGCGCTCTGTTTTCTAGATTTAATTCTTGAAATCGATTCCTTACTTCCACAGCATATTCTGATGGAATTTGATCCAGATCATACCTGAAAGGCCTTCTAGTTTTCTGCGTTTTCCTCAATCGAAGCCCAATTTTGGCAACAAGAAACTGATGATCGGTGCCACAATCGGCCCCAGGCCTTGTTTTTACTGCTCGTATAACGCTTATCCATCTCTGCCGGCAAAGAATATAATCGATCTGATTCCTGTACAGACCGTCCGGTGAAGTCCATGTGTACAGGCGCCTCTTGTGCTGTTGAAAATGAGTATTTGCTATGGTCAGGTTGTTTTCTTGACAAAACTCTACTAGCCTCTGCCCAGCTTCATTTGGCTCACCAAGACTGAACTTGCCTGTAATTCCGGATATTTCTTCACTCCCGACCTTAGCATTCCAGTCTCCTATGAGAAAAACGACGTCTGATGATGGAGTGCGGTCTAAAAGGCATTGTAGGTCCGCATAAGATCTCTCAATGTCAGATTCTTCAGCAGTAGTGGTTGGTGCATAGACTTGGATAACTGTTATGTTGAAAGGGTGACCTTGGATCCGAAGTGAAATCATTCGGTCGTTTTTGGGGTTGTACCCTAGCACTGCTTTGCCCATTCTTCTGTTTACTATGAGAGCAACCCCATTCCTTTTCTTGGATTAGTGCCCACAATAAAAGACATAATGGTCGCCGGAGTTAAATTCTCCCATTGCGGTCCACTTGAGCTCGCTGATACCCAAGATATCAATGCTCAATCTGTCCATTTCTCGCTTGACGACATCCAGTTTACCTTGCGTCATAGACCTTACATTCCATGTTGCTATGTGACATATCTCCTTGCAACATCGGACTTTCCGGTATCTTCCCGACACATCCACAACTGAGCGTCCTTTTGGCTTTAGCCCAGCCGCTTCATTCGTCCTGGAGCTACTAGGAATCGCACTTTGTTCATCCCCAGTAACATGTGGGACGCCTTCTAACCTGGGGGGCTCGTCTTCCGGCGCCATATCATTAATGCTATTGTGACTGGCCATAGGGTTTTCTAGGCAGGAAATACTGGAGTGGGTTGCCATTACCTTCTCCAGTGAATCACATTTTGTCAGAACTCTCTGCCATGACATGTCTATTTTGGGTGGCCCTACACAGCAGAGCTCACGACTTCATCGAGTTTCGCAAACCCGTCCGCCACGACAAGGCAGTAATCCATGAAGGGGTTGCGTGTCTTTAGTGTCCCTTTAACTCCAAGCCGCCGCGAAGTGCTTCTTTCGACCATAGTTGCGACACTGTTGCCCGTAGGCTGGACACGTGGTGCACAGCCTCCACCACCTTGTCGATCGTCATGTCCCACATTTTCCTTTGTGTTGCCGCCATTTCCCCAGATTGCGACAACTTGACCGCCGTCTCCAGGGTTAGTGGATCTTCGCGCAACAACTTTTCTCGCAACTTCCCATCTGCCGTGCCGTAAACAAGTCGGTCGCATGTCATCGAGTCGTGGAGCGCTCCAAAGTTGCATGACTGGGCTTTGTCGTGCGAGTCTCTCAAGAAGCTCTCAAATGTTTCTCCCTCGGCCTGGACACGGTCCGCGCCTCCGGCGTGCACTTCTGTTGAATGTGTAGGCGGTCTAGCAGACGGCGCCCGGAGGCCGTCTAGGGGAGCCGTGCGTATTGGTCAACGAGATGGGCCGCCCGTAACTCCGAGTGGGAGTTAAAGGGACACTAGACACCCAACTCCTACTCGGAGTTACGGGCGGCCCATCTCGTTAACCAATACGCGCGGCTTATGAAATATTACTCCGAGTTGTGTTATGTTCCCGGCAAACTTCTTGTTTTGGCAGACACCTGTCTCGAGCCCCTGTCGTCCAGGATAAGAGGATTCCAGCTGATGACCAGGATGTCGAAGTTCGTGCCATCTCTGTCTGCACCAGCTTAGTGAGGGGAAAAAAAAAGCAAGAAACTGGTTGAAGAGACCATAAAGGACCTAGTTCTTTCAAAGGTCATGAAAGCTCTCATGGACCATCAGCCTCTGATTGGGCAGTTCAAGCCTTTCGCCCCGGAACTGTCAGTGATAGGTGGTACACTTTTTAGAGGCAGCAAAG
The DNA here is from genome assembly GCF_055883805.1 of Amblyomma maculatum. Classification (NCBI taxonomy): domain Eukaryota; kingdom Metazoa; phylum Arthropoda; class Arachnida; order Ixodida; family Ixodidae; genus Amblyomma; species Amblyomma maculatum. The sequence goes on from NC_139344.1 coordinate 138,123,018, forward strand.
TTGTCACACCTCAAATTCTCCGAGCAGAAATGTTAAACAGGCAACATGCAGGACACATAGGTATCAGTAAATGTACGCAAAAGCTAGATTGTTGATGTTCTGACCAGGATTGTCAGAATACATTAGGAAGATGATAGAGCGCTGCGAGGCATGCAAAGTTCGTTCGTATGCCTAACCAGAAGAGTCTCTACTAATGAGACCACCTCCAGATACACCATGGACGAGGGATGTGGACTTGTGTCAGCTTGCAGGCACAATTATATGTTCTTGTTTATGACGTTTATTCAAAATATCCTGAAATTGAGGAGCTCAAGAGCACTACAGCTCACTCCGTCATTGCCAAGCTTTCCAGTATCTTTTCCAGACATGGCATACCACTTAAGGTTCTGACCGACAATGGACCGCAGTTTTCTTCTAAGGAATTTGCTTCCTTTGCGGCTAGTTATGACTTCAGACACATCACTTCAAGCCCGCATTTCTCACGTTCAAATGTGCTTGCCGGGAAAGGTGTGCAGATTGTTAAGAAAATAAAAACAAACAAACATGATATGTTGGTGGAGACTTCTGCAGAGGACTGCTAAGCTACAGGACATCACCATTACACTGTGGACAAACGCCAAGCGATCTGTTAATCGGGCGTCGACTGCGCTGTGGACTGCCAGACTACACCACATGCCCAAGTAGCCCTGTCTCTAAGCACACCCAGTACTGCAGACACAAGAACACTCCACTGAGCACAAGAGCACTCTATTTAGCACAAGAGCAGTCTATTGAAGCGAGAGCTTGCTCTACTGTTGGCCTGCTCTCACAACGCGGTGAGTGCTGAGGTTGACGCCACTGGCACTGGTAAGAAACGTATTGCGGAGGCTCGGCTCGAAAAGCTGATTGGTGGCGTCACGCTTTATGAGTTGCGTTCGATGCTTAACCGGATGTTAGGTAGCTGAAAATTGGCTGTGCTTATTTTTTTTTTTTTTTTGTCTGTAGACAGCCTAGGGAATCATTAGTCACCTCCCGCCCCGGCAGCGCGCGCGATATTCCGGCATTCGGTTCGTGTGTCTCGCTGCGGCGCGTTCAGAGATCGAGGTGCTTTTTTCCGGTGATGGCAGGCCTGCGTGATGTACTGATTGACGACAGCCAATTGAAATTTCTATTCAGGCCCCGCCTGCGGCATTCGCCGTCTGTGCGAACCTGCACATTTAGTTTTGGGGGCCACGACGCCATTTATCTCTCCGTGAAGGTTGCGTGGATGCGCTTTCGGCACGTCGACTTTGCAGTGCTGTACATGGTAGGGAATGACCTCGGTAAGGGTGACGACACGCGGGAAATTGCCAGGAACAGCAAGATAGCGCAAAATCGTCACACATTTTGCTTTATGAGTGATGTATCGCTTATCTTGCCCCATATGTTTCAAAGACAATGTGCGGCAGCTGCAGCAGCCCGCTGCACGGATGCAAGGCGCTGCGCGAAAACATCCGCCGTCGGCAAGTGAATCGGCGCCCGAGTGTTGCGCTGAGGTGCGTGACCGACGTGCGCATTCATGAACCCCGAGATAAAAACGCAGCTGCTGTGTGGCGCATTCATCAAATCGCTGAGTTCATAACGCAACATTTTACGACACTCTTTTGCAGCACCGTTTCTTGGATGCTGCAAAGCAGCCGAGGCGTTCTTACGCAACAGACAATTATCACGTGGCAAGGAGTCGCGGCATCAATCAGCTCTCCAAGATCATCGTTGAGGCCCTCGTAAATATCTACGGTGCAAGCATCGCTTCGGCGTCTAGGGCAGAATAAGGCGAGGTGTACGTGGTCTGCCAGTGTCGATGGTGCGCGGCAAAAAGCCCACGAGACGGACGAGTGCAGGACGTTTTGTTCACCACGCTGCCACGCCGCTGCAAGCCGCCGATAGACTGCTGCGCATAAAAACCGCCCTTTTCAGGGCCACCCCATTGTTTCCTGGCAGACCGCAGACCTGCAGTCCCGTACTCCTGTTTCATCACTTTAGATATGTTACACTTGATATCGCTACGTTGTGCTTCGTATCAATCGGCCGCAGCCACCAAAACTCGCCCGCTATAGACCACTTTACTAGGCTCATTGAGTGCTGGTAGGTAAAAGCACATAATTCATATTGTCACGTACAAGGTGATTGAGGATATCAAGAATAGGGTTAGCTCCGATACAACAGCGGTGAGCAGCACAGACGCAAAACCCGCAAGCGACACTTCGTCGTCCTTCACTCAGTCATGCGCCACCTGGCAACGCTAGGTGGCATTACCCCCCCCCCCCCCCCCCCCACTTTCGAAAAAAAAAAAATGGAAAAAAAAGTGGAGATGGCCGGTGAGAACGGTGTGCCAAGTAAGAGAGTGGTCACAGGAGGTGGCCGTGCATTATCGTTGGTAGTACGGCTTCAGCCGCACAATGTGCACAATGTCCGAGCTGGGCTTTCGACGTTTTGAAAGTGCGGCGCCGTCTGGAATAACTTCATAACTGAGGTCACTCACACGACGCAACACTTTGTACGGCCCGAAGTAGCGGGAAAGGAGTTTCTCGGACAAGCCTGGACGGCGAACTGGTGTCCACACCCAGACTTGGTCCCCAGGTTTGTAGTGAACCTGGCGGTGCCGGAGGTTGTAGCGGTGTGCGTCAGAGGTCTGCTGCCGCCCGATGTGCACACGGGCAAGCTGGCGGGCTTCCTCAGCGCGGATGGCATACTGCTGGGCATCTGGGGGAAGCTGGTCATCATCTGGGCACGGGAGCATGGAATTGAGCATGCTCTGAACTTCACGCCCGTACACAAGTCGAAATGGTGTGAAGCGCGTTGTTTCTTGTTGGGCTGTATTATACGCAAATGTGACGTACGGCAGCACCTCGTCCCAGGTCTTGTGCTGCACATCGACGTACATTGACAACATGTCCGCAATCGTCTTATTTAACCTTTCGGTAAGACCATTGCTCTGCGGATGGTACGCTGTGGTCTTGCGATGGGTCGTGTAACTCAACGCAAATA